>NC_137881.1:33435600-34073100 GCF_963924005.1 Protomyctophum bolini | reverse complement strand
GGGTATAGGGTTAAAACACTCATTATGTAGGGACAAGGGGGAGGGGCTGAGGGTTATAGGGTTAAAACACTCATTATGTAGGGACAAGGACGAGGGGGAGGGGCTGAGGGGTATAGGGTTAAAACACTCATTATGTAGGGACAAGGGGGAGGGGGAGGGGCTGAGGGGTATAGGGTTAAAACACTCATTATGTAGGGACAAGGGGGAGGGGCTAGGTCTGAGGGCTATAGGGTTAAAACTAGGGGTTACGTATGTAACCAAAGTTATATAACAGCGAGCAAGGCTGCTCACTTATGGGAGTTTGCGCCCCCTAGCGTAAACACAGAAGCATTATATAAACTCACAGACAATTTTGGCTGGGACTTTGAGACGTGATGACGTTGAGAACCGCCCACCGGTGCGCTAGTATAAAAGCGCGTCAACGTCCCTTAGTCTCCATTCGATAACAATTGTTCTCTTCTCAAGCAACAAGAAGGGAATCCTAGTGAGCAGCCTTGCTCGCTGTTATATAACTTTGGTTACATACGTAACCCCTAGTTATATTAATCAGCTTAGCAAGGCTGCTCACTTATGGGAGACTTTATTAACTCCCTTATTGTCATCGCGAAGTCTGGACCCTTAGGGCCCGTACCATCTGTGAGCAAGGACCACAGTACGTCCCCAAAAGGACTACTGCCCCTCCTTGGGAAAGCCAACCAGGCCCAGGTCTGTCATAAGCGCCTAAGAGGAGCCGACAGAACAACCAGCTCAGCACCCTGGAGAAGACCAATGTCCCCCCAGGGAGCCGAGTCACTCCACTAACTGGAGGCCACGCTCAGAACCGCATGCGCCATCGGCGCTGCTGTCACATCCAGCCTATAGAAGGTGGCAAAAGTGGAAGACGATGCCCAACTTGCAGCGGAACAAACATCCTGAACAGAGACCCCCCTACAGAGGGCCCAGGATGACGCCATACCCCTCGTGGAATGCGCCTTCAACCCTATGGGAGGCACTATATTCCTACCAGAGTAAGCCCGCTCTATAGCCTCCACGATCCACTGGGAAAGCCTAATCTTCGAGATAGGCAGTCCCACAGTCTTGGGATCCCAGGAGACAAACAGCTGTGTAGTCTTCCTTGTCGCCTTTTGTTTTGTCCAATACAACCTCAATGCCCTCACCGGACAGAGGTTATGCCTCCTCCTCTCCTCCTCAGAGGCAAAGGGGGGCGGACAGAACGCCACCAGGTCCATCGGTACCGGGGTAGCCAGGCGGTTCTTAGGTAAAAACGCCGGATTGGTCTTCATGACCACCCTAGCATCCCCATTAAACCTCATGCATTCCGCACTCGTGGACAACGCATGGATATCACCGACCCTCTTAGCGGTCACCAAAGCTATTAACAACGCTGTCTTCAGCGACAATAGCTTCATACTCAACCCCTCCAAGGGCTCAAACGGTGGTCGGGACAGAGAGTCCAGAACCAAAGCAAGGTCCCATGAAGGGACCAGAGACTTAGTCACCGGAAGGAGACGACTAGCTCCCTTCATGAACTGGCGTACCAGCGGGAGCTGGCCCACCGTCCTGTCCTCAAAACCGATGTGGCAGGCAGAGACAGCAGCCAGATACACCTTGACAGTACTAAAGGCTCTGCCTTTATCCAAGAGGTCCCGGAGGAACGACAGAACGACCCTCACTGGCGCTTGAAAAGGCACCACTTGAGCTGGTGAACACCAGTCCTCAAACAACCGCCACCTCAAATCATAGGCATCCCTGGTCGACTGCGTCCTCGCACACTGAATAGTGTTGATGACGCTCTGGGGAAGACCCTCCGCGCCAAGATTCAGCCTTTCACGGGCCAGGCCCAGAGGTCTAGATCTTCCGGCCGCGGGTGGAATATCTCGCCCCCCGCCTGAGTCAATAGGTCCCTGCGTACTGGAAGCTGCCAGGGCCGATCGTACAGGAGAGGGACAATGTCCGACCTCCAAGAGCCCCATCTTGGGGCCACTAAGATCACCGACAGGCACTGCGTCCTCACCCTCTCCAGTGTGGGAAGGATGAGAGACAGCGGGGGGAAAGCGTAAAGAAGGCCCCAGGGCCAACGGTGCGCCAAGGCATCCAGACCTAGCGGAACCGTCCCTGCTATGAAGAAGAACAGAGGACACTTGCTGTTCTCTTCCGACGCAAACAGATCCACCCGTGGCTCGCCGAACCTCCCCCACATCTGCCTGGCCACTGTCTTGTGCAGTGACCAAGCCGCGTAGAGGTATCGGCCCCTGGATAACGGATCCGCCCCCGTGTTCTGGAGTCCCGGAACGTGGGAGGCTCTGACCGAAAGAAGGTGCTCGTCGCACCATAGCGTCAGCCTGTGTGCTAACGCATGCAGTTTGGTGGACCGTAGGACCCCTTGCTTGTTGATATAGCACATCGTCTGTGTACACTTCACAAAAGTCCTTGGACTTAGTGACAGTCCGAACGGAAGGACCAGATATTTGTATATCTGTCCCTTGAAGCCGAACCGCAGGAATTTTCTGTGTGGTGGGTAGATGGGAATGTGGAAATACGCGTCTCTGAGATCGAGAGTTGTATACCAGTCCCCTCAACGCATCATGAGCAGCAGAGCCTTGCTCGTGAGCATTTTGAAGCGAAACACTTTCAAATAGCCGTTCAGAGCACGTAGGTCTAGAATGGGCCGCATGCCCCCCCCTTTCTTCTTCACGAGAAAGTAGCGGGAGTAAACCCCGGCGTTGCTCTGTTCCATAGACACCACACGTATAGCCTTCTTCTCCAGCAGAGACGTTATCTCGTCCTGGAGAACCTCGGCTGACTGACCACTCGCTTGCGAAAACAGAACGCTCCCACAAGTGGGAGGTCTCCTGGCAAACTGTAGTTTGTTACCCTTCGAGGTGGTGTTCAACCCCCAAGGATGAACACCACAACGATTCCAGTCCTGTAGACACAGCGCCAGAGGGGTTGAAGCCAGCTCCGAACCTTTTCGTGGTAGAGCGGCGTCCCTTCCGGTCAGGCGCGTGGAAGCTGAGAGTAGGGCCATCTATAGCCATCATCACAGACCGTCACACAGCGCGGAAACCAAACTGTTTCCTGAGGTCGCCCATTTGTGGGGGACCGAGTTGGCATTGTCTAGGTGGAAGCCGGGGCAAAGCCGTCAGGCTGGGGTTAGCCACTTTTCTCTGTAGACCAGGAAACACGTGACTGGAACCGTAGACCAAGCTCGCCGGTGTCATAGGCATGTGGAAGCTGAGAATAGGGCCATCTATGGCCGTTATCACAGACCGTCACACAGCATGGAAACAGGCTGTTTCCTAAGGTCGCACACTTGTGGGAAACCGAGGCGCGCGAAACCGTCACTTTATCTTGTAAGGTCAAGAAATACGTGGACAAGCAAGCCGCAGGCCGGGCTCGCTGATTTATGGAGCTCTAGTTACGCAAGTAACCTCCAATCCTCATAGCGGCTTTCGAGGCTGGGTGCCTACAGTAGCCGAGTCGGCAGGCAGCCACGTTAGAGTGAGGGTCCGGGCCGAGCTATTGCACGTTGCCGAGGGACAGTCACTCTCAACTTACGGGCTGCCAGGCCACCGAGGAAGACGCCACACGCGTGTGGGAGCTGAGAATAGAGGCTATTGTTAGCCGCCATCAGAGACCATCACACAACGCGGGGTCGGGCAGCATTATCATTAACGCTGCCCAGAACAACACGCCATCGCGCGCTTAGGAAGGTTGCGGGACGCGTATGTGGAGGCTGCAAAAAGGGGCTATCGTTAGCGGTTTAGCAGGTACCGTCACACAACGCGGGAGGTTAAACAGAATATTGCTATATGCTGCTCAGTTCGCCCCATCGTCGCAGACCCAAAGCCACGGGGCGTGTAGGTGTGTGTCTCGGCTAGAGCGGGCTACCAGTAGCTACCGCTAATGCCGGCACCGTGTGGAAGCTAACATGAGGTTGTACACCGTTCACGGCTCTTCACCCGTTCGAGACCTGTAGGTCACCGAGGGTTCGTGTGGAAGCAAAACGGGCCGTAGCTAGCCGCGTTACAGACCGTCACACTGGTAAAGAAGCCTGCTAGGCCAACACACAGAGCTAAATTACCCATTGAGTTAGTGCTAACTTAGTAAAGAAAGCGGACTTACTGTTTAATAGAACTATGGTCACAAGAGTAACCCCCAGTTTCAATAAGCAGTTTCACAAGGTCGCCCACTTGTGGGGGACCGAGTTAGTGAGGGTCCAGGCAGGAAGTGGCATGCCGCTGCGAGCAGCCGCCTCATCCTGTAAGGTCAAGAGAGGCGTGGGCGGACAGGTCGTAGGCAGGGCTCGCCGATTAAGGAGCCCTAGTTACGTCAGTAACCTCCGCTTCAATGGCCGCTCTTACAAGCTAAGTGCAGCGATAGCTGAGTCGCAGACCGCCACATCAGTGGGGTGCGAAGCAGCAGCCCGAGCCATCAGCCACGTAGGCGGAGGCTCCGTGGGCGAACACGCTACCTGCATGGTTCGCTGATTCATGCCACCCGGGTTACTAACAGTACCCTCGAGTTTTATCAATCAGTTTCACAGGGCTGTAAGTTTCAGACCAACACGCTGCCGTGGGCTTGAAGGGCCGCGGGACGTCGTGTGTGGAAGCTGGGGAAAGAGCTATCACTAGCTGTTCACCCAGACCGTCAACACAGCGTGAGAGCTAAACAGGCATATCACTATATGCTGTTTGAATCATCGGGGCATCGGAGAGCGGCGCCTCCATGTCAGGGGACCAGTGCCTGGCTCCTTGTTTCAGAGCGGCAGTGTAGGCCTTCTGTGCAATAGAGGTTGCCATAGCCCAGGCAGTAGAGACACTCGTCATGCAAGTCGTCATGGGCGAGCAGGCCCTTGCAGGTCTTGCACGCCCCTTGTATGCACTGGCTGTGAGCGTCCGCCCGGGCGCGGCGGCGTTGGCGACGGGTTGTGGTCGGGGACTCTGCCATCACACGAGGCTTAGAAGCACGTGGAAATGAAGAGCAGAGTTACAAGCAGCCACGTAGGTGGAGGCTTCGTGGGCGAACACGTTACAGGCAAGGCTCGCTGGTTCATATAACCCTGGTTACAACAGTAACTGCGAGTTTAATCAATCAGTTTCACAAGGCTGCGCGTTTCAGATCACCACGCTGCCGCGGGCTCGAAAGGCCGCGGGACGTTGTATGTGGAGGCCGAGAAAAGAGCTATTACTAGCTGTTAACGCAGGCCGTCAACACAAACGTGAGAGCTAAACAGAAATATTACTATATGCAGTTTAGAATACACGGCGCCACGGGCTAGAAGGCCGCGGGGCGTTGTATGTGGAGGCCGAGAAAAGAGCTATTATTAGCTGTTAATGCAGGCCGTCAACACAAACGTGAGAGCTAAACAGAAATATTACTATATGCTGTTCAGAATACCACGCCGCCACGGGCTTGAAGGGCCGCGGGGCGTTGCGTGTGGAGGCAGAGAAAAGAGCCATTACTAGCTGTTAACGCAGGCCGTCAACACAGACGTGAGAGCTAAGCAGAAATATTACTATATTTTGTGCAGCTCACCACGCCGTCACGGGCTTCGGGGCCGCGGGACGTGCGTGTGCTGTGTCGGCTACACTAGCTGTTAAAGCAGGCCGTCGACACAGACGTGAGAGCTAAGCAGAAATATTACTATATTTTGTGCAGCTCACCACGCCGTCACGGGCTTCGGGGCCACGGGACGTGCGTGTGCTGTGTCGGCTACACTAGCTGTTAAAGCAGGCCGTCGACACAGACGTGAGAGCTTAAGCAGAAATATTACTATATTTTGTGCAGCTCACCACGCCGTCACGGGCTTCGGGGCCGCGGGACGTGCGTGTGCTGTGTCGGCTACACTAGCTGTTAAAGCAGGCCGTCGACACAGACGTGAGAGCTAAGCAGAAATATTACTATATTTTGTGCAGCTCACCACGCCGTCACGGGCTTCGGGGCCGCGGGACGTGCGTGTGCTGTGTCGGCTACACTAGCTGTTAACGCAGGCCGTCGACACAGACGTGAAAGCTAAGCAGAAATATTACTATATTTTGTGCAGCTCACCACGCTGTCACGGGCTTCGAGGCCGCGGTACGTGCGTGTGTTGTGTCGGCTATAGCAGGCTAATGGTAGCAGCCACCGATGCCGGCACACGTGTGGAAACTAGCAAAGGGTCGAGACCGTTTCTAGCCCGTCACACGTTCGGGACCTTAAGTCACCGAAGTTTGTGTGGAAGCAAAAACACGCTATTGCTAGCCGTGTCAAAGACCGTCACACGGGTAAAGAAACTTAGCAGGGCTCGAGCCACCACACAAGTTACATTACCCACCAAGTTATTATTAACCTTGGTTAAGGAAAACGGACTTACCGTTTTTCTTTACTTCTCGAAGCCTCTAGGAAAGCAGTTTCCGCGGTACCGAGAAGTTCTCTCGTCCTTATGGAAATAACTCAGATGCTAAACCTTAGGGAGACTTCGCTTGCGCTGTGTTACACACATGAGAAGAAACAAATGAATGGAGACTAAGGGACGTTGACGCGCTTTTATACTAGCGCACCGGTGGGCGGTTCTCAACGTCATCACGTCTCAAAGTCCCAGCCAAAATTGTCTGTGAGTTTATATAATGCTTCTGTGTTTACGCTAGGGGGCGCAAACTCCCATAAGTGAGCAGCCTTGCTAAGCTGATTAATATAACACTCATTATGTAGGGACAAGGGGGAGGGGCTGAGGGGTATAGGGTTAAAACACTCATTATGTAGGGACAAGGGGGAGGGGCTGAGGGGTATAGGGTTACAACACTCATTATGTAGGGACAAGGGGGAGGGGCTGAGGGGTATAGGGTTAAAACACTCATTATGTAGGGACAAGGGGGAGGGGCTGAGGGGTATAGGGTTAAAACACTCATTATGTAGGGACAAGGGGGAGGGGCTAAGGGCTGTTCTGGCAAACAGCTCCCCTACTGGTACTCATAGTCATATACTGGTGCTCATGGCCACACATATACATATAGGTGAACACGGACATTGCTGTTCCTTGGAGTGGTTGCATCACCAGTGTTGTTTTCGTCGACTAAAACTAAGACGAAAAATGTTCGTCGACTAACTTTTTTCACTGTCAAAAACAAATGGAAACTAAATGAAAACTAAGCTACGACGACTAAAACTAAGACTAAATATACTGACAATTTCGTAGACAAATAAAAACTAGACTAAAATGTTAGGAAGGGACTAGTGGACAAGAGATCCAGTATAAGTAATTTTACACTTGGTTGCGTTGCGACGCGTTGTGAGCTTGTAGATCAGCTATTTTCAGCAAGTGTAAAAACACTCATTAAACACTTTAACTGCTACAGGTTCTAGCGGACCCTGGCTTACTGGTGCTGAAGGCTTAACATGGGCTTTTTGAGCTTTTTGGGGGGCCCACAGCGAGGGGCCTCTTATAGCGAGAATCACACCGCATAAATCAAAAGAAAGCCCAACTTGTCCACTAATTAAAAAAAAAAAAATATGATTCTACCATCTTCCATTCTGGAGATATTGACCTTTTTCTAACACCTGCTTTTGCCTGCACGCTGCTCGTGAAAAAAAACAACAGAGATATGGAGGCCTGAAGTTGACAGACATTTCAGTTCAGTTTTTTTAGTTCAAAAGACCGATATAAAATTGAGCACAAATAATATCCTATACAAACCATATACCGAATGAAAGCCCTGAATGTCTACTTTTAGGAGGAAAACAGTACACATTGTACACATATACAGTTTTGACAGTAATTGGTCATTGAATTCAGCTTGTGCCCACCAGAGATAACTTCATAGAAGACATGGACCTGAACTGCTCAATATTCACAAAATAAGGCCTATAGCAACATATACATACTATATACCGTATGAAACATAAGACTCTCTGCTTTCATAAGAAAAATACTTCTACTGTAATAATAAAAATCACACCCCTGTGAAGTGAGCGGTGCAACTCTGTTCTCTACTTATTCACTACAGCTCGCTACACGGATATACGGACTGAGTCATGTAAACCCATTTACAGTTTGGTCTGTGAACTTCTACTGTAATAATAAAAATCACACCCCTGTGAAGTGAGCGGTGCAACTCTGTTCTCTACGTATTCACTACAGCTCGCTACACGGATATACGGACTGAGTCATGTAAACCCATTTACAGTTTGGTCTGTGAACTTCTACTGTAATAATAAAAATCACACCCCTGTGAAGTGAGCGGTGAAACTCTGTCTTGTCCCATATTCTTTTCACTATGTACGGATTGAGGCAGAAAGTCATGTAAACCTTTTTACAGTTGTCTGTAAACTTCTACTGTAATAATAAAAATCACACCCCTGTGAAGTGAGCGGTGCAACTCTGTTCTCTACGTATTCACTACAGCTCGCTACACGGATATACGGACTGAGTCATGTAAACCCATTTACAGTTTGGTCTGTGAACTTCTACTGTAATAATAAAAATCACACCCCTGTGAAGTGAGCGGTGCAACTCTGTTCTCTACGTATTCACTACAGCTCGCTACACGGATATACGGACTGAGTCATGTAAACCCATTTACAGTTTGGTCTGTGAACTTCTACTGTAATAATAAAAATCACACCCCTGTGAAGTGAGCGGTGAAACTCTGTCTTGTCCCATATTCTTTTCACTATGTACGGATTGAGGCAGAAAGTCATGTAAACCTTTTTACAGTTGTCTGTAAACTTCTACTGTAATAATAAAAATCACACCCCTGTGAAGTGAGCGGTGCAACTCTGTTCTCTACGTATTCACTACAGCTCGCTACACGGATATACGGACTGAGTCATGTAAACCCATTTACAGTTTGGTCTGTGAACTTCTACTGTAATAATAAAAATCACACCCCTGTGAAGTGAGCGGTGAAACTCTGTCTTGTCCCATATTCTTTGCACTATGTACGGATTGAGGCAGAAAGTCATGTAAACCTTTTTACAGTTGTCTGTAAACTTCTACTGTAATAATAAAAATCACACCCCTGTGAAGTGAGCGGTGCAACTCTGTTCACTATATACGGACTGAGGCAGAAAGTCATGTAAACCCATTTACAGTTTGGTCTGTGAACTTCTACTGTAATAATAAAAATCACACCCCTGTGAAGTGAGCGGTGAAACTCTGTCTTGTCCCATATTCTTTTCACTATGTACGGATTGAGGCAGAAAGTCATGTAAACCTTTTTACAGTTGTCTGTAAACTTCTACTGTAATAATAAAAATCACACCCCTGTGAAGTGAGCGGTGCAACTCTGTTCTCTACGTATTCACTACAGCTCGCTACACGGATATACGGACTGAGTCATGTAAACCCATTTACAGTTTGGTCTGTGAACTTCTACTGTAATAATAAAAATCACACCCCTGTGAAGTGAGCGGTGCAACTCTGTTCTCTACGTATTCACTACAGCTCGCTACACGGATATACGGACTGAGTCATGTAAACCCATTTACAGTTGTCTGTAAACTTCTACTGTAATAATAAAAATCACACCCCTGTGAAGTGAGCGGTGCAACTCTGTTCACTATATACGGACTGAGGCAGAAAGTCATGTAAACCCATTTACAGTTTGGTCTGTGAACTTCTACTGTAATAATAAAAATCACACCCCTGTGAAGTGAGCGGTGAAACTCTGTCTTGTCCCATATTCTTTTCACTATGTACGGATTGAGGCAGAAAGTCATGTAAACCTTTTTACAGTTGTCTGTAAACTTCTACTGTAATAATAAAAATCACACCCCTGTGAAGTGAGCGGTGCAACTCTGTTCTCTACAGCTCGATATACGGACTGAGGCAGAAAGTCATGTAAACCCATTTACAGTTTGGTCTGTGAACTTCTACTGTAATAATAAAAATCACACCCCTGTGAAGTGAGCGGTGCAACTCTGTCTTGTCCCATATTCTTTTCACTATATACGGATTGAGGCAGAAAGTCATGTAAACCTTTTTACAGTTGTCTGTAAACTTCTACTGTAATAATAAAAATCACACCCCTGTGAAGTGAGCGGTGCAACTCTGTTCACTATATACGGACTGAGGCAGAAAGTCATGTAAACCCATTTACAGTTTGGTCTGTGAACTTCTACTGTAATAATGAAAATCACACCCATGTGAAGTGAGCGGTGCAACTCTGTTCACTATATACGGACTGAGGCAGAAAGTCATGTAAACCTTTTATTTGCAGTTTGGTATGTTTGGTACGTTTATTTGCAGTATCGTACCAAATGCCCACTTTATATCAGTGGGTCCCTTACTGCAATAATCATACAAAATGCCCACTATATATCAGTGGGTCGCTTACTGCAATAATCGTACAAAATACACAATATAAAGTTCAGTCAAAATAAACATAAAAAACACAACAATATAAAGTTCAGTCAAAATAAACATAAAAAAACACAACAAAATTAAACCTTGTACAACCTACTGGTGTGGTACTTGTGGTAACAAGTACCACTATGCAGGGGCACCCCACAGGCTTTGCACATGAAGCTCGTCTCATGCCGCTGACCCCCAACGCTGCAAACCCGACACCGCCTTTGGGGTGTCTTTTTGCGGCTGCCTGGGGCTTTGGGGATTCTAATCAGCTCATGGTTTCTAAGCAGCCCTGACAGCCTGCTGTCAGGGTCTCTGCGTGGTGGCCTAGAGGATCCCCCCACTGCACCCACCCTCGCTGACCTTTGGGCTCTTGGGGCTCCCCCCCCCCCCACTGCACCCAGCGGCTCTCCAGGGGCTTCCTCCCCCCCCACTGCACCCAGCGGCTCTCCAGGGGCTTCCTCCCCCCCCACTGCACCCAGCGGCTCTCCCATCTGCTCCCCCCCCTCTGCACCCACCTCCCCCTCTGCACCCACCTGAACCTCCCGCAAGTTGCCCCATTCCTTGATGATGCTGACCAGGAACGATAACAGAGTCTTTCTTTTGGGGGTGCCCCTTGTGGCGACTTTGAAGAGAATGAAAGAATTATACATAGCAATGCTGAACATATACATGATAAACTTTTTAGACCACTTGAATGTTCTGCGTGTAAACGGGTAATATGAGATCATCTGGTCTAATTTGTCGACCCCGTTCATGTACTGGTTGTACGCTGCAATGGATTGAGGCTTTATGAGCTCTCGTCGGACCGCCCTCCCCTTTTCCCTCTCCAGGACCGTGACCATCTTGTTGTCATGTACAGTTGACAGAACCTTGACAATGTTTTTGTCCCGCCATGCAATTATCATTACATTATCTTTATGGCGCATTATCCGTTCTCCAGGTGCCAGCTGGCTGAGGGTAACATCTCTAATGGCAGGAGGTTCTCCCCGGTTTTTCCTTAGAGTCCCACAGACATGCGTTCCCAACCGTCTAAGATTATTGCACATTTTTACACTGTTATAATAATTGTCCATATACAATATGTAACCCTGATGTGCCAAGTCAGCCATCAGGTGTTCAACTGTCGGAATCAAGGGCGACTTTTGCCCTACATAGGGTTTAAGGCTATAGCAGTAACCTGTCTTGCTGTCACAAAGCATGTACGACTTCAGGCCATACTTGATCGGCTTAAGGGGGTTGTAAACCCTGAAGGCCAACCTCCCTCTCCAGAGCATCATTCCTTCATCTATAGAGATGTTCTGTGCTGGTGTGAACATGTCCTTGAATTTGGCCAACAAGTAGTCCAACACTGGCCTCACCTTGTGCAGCCTGTCCGCCGGGTCCCCTGCCGCATTGTCTGAAAAATGAATCACTCTTAGCAGCAACTGGAACCGGTCACGGGCCATGGTCCGGTTGAAGAAGGGGGTTGAAAGAACCTCGTCGGTGCTCCAGTACAGCTCCAGGCGGGGCAACTTTATGATGCCGGTCAGGAAGTAGAGCGCCAGAAAGTTCTTGAGCTCCGTTAAGGTGACCTCTCTCCACCGCCACATTCTCGAGTGGACCTGCTCGACAGGGACCTACAATTTAAAATTGACATTTAGTATATAGATAAAAGGAAGGGAAAAAAAAAAAAAAAAAAAAAAGGAAAGGTGTATATATAGAAAAAAAAAAAAAAAAAAAAATCAAATTTCAAAAAAAAAAAAAAAAAAATCACACCATCGTGAAGTGAGTGGTGCCGGAATGCGGCCAGGCGGCCGGCCCGGTTCCGGCGAGCCGCCCCGTGTCCAAAATGGTTGAGAAATGACAGAGTTACCATGTGGCACAGACAAACCCAGGGACACACATAGCTGCCTATAGGAGTGGTTGAATCACTGCACCACTCAAAGAAAAAAAAAAAGTGTTGCTAAAAAAAACACAGCACTACCCCTCTCTCCGTTTCTGGCGCCCCTTACTGGTATAAATAAGTAACATACTTGCACCACTCAAAAAAAGTGGTGCTCGGTTTTCTAGTACCGTAAGTATACACTATAGAATGCCATGTCTACATAATATGCCATCTAAATTACATAATTTTACCTTATCATAAACCAACTTCGCATAGAGGTTGGTTTGGACCACGATGTCCGCCAGCAACTCATCTGTCAGGAAGAGCTGGAAGAACTCCCACGGGGCACTGTCTGCTGTCAGTGGATCATAGTGTGCACCCGGGTCGGCGGTGAAGGGGATGTGGTGGGGTTTCCAGCCAACATCAGACCACTCAGAGGCTGCCTCAGCTGGACGGTCACCAGCTACATTATAAACACATATACATGTACAAAATTACCATAAAATACATTTTTATTTGTGTAGTACTGTATACATTTGCTGCTATGCTCACACTTTTTTTACTCTGTAAACCTGTGATGTGACAATAAATCTGATTCTCAAAATAAGTCTCACCGAGCTCGCTGGCAACAGGCTCTGCAGAACTGGTTGATGGCCGTTCACCATCATCCAGAAACAGCGTGTCTGAAATGTAGATCAATTCAGGCATTTAGGTCCAAGCACATGTAGTTAGCCTTCATTTACTGTACTGTCATAAAGTAAAAGTACTGTCATAGTAAATTTACATTTATAATCAAATGTGGTGCATAGTAAACTAGGGTCACATGCAAAACTCACCCAAACCAGCAGCAGCATCATCAAAGGGTGATGGCCGGTCAATGTCATCTGCTGAAATGAAATCCCATATCAAAATATGTACATCAAATCAATTTTATCTAAGTGACTTAGTTACAATAAGCACAGATATAAAATGCAGATATTGTTAGCATGTTAGCCTGCATAGAATGTCAGTACAAGAGTACATGTGTTTGCATTGTGAAATTGAATTGACATTGTAATTGAATGTGGTGCGTAGTAAACTGGTATCACATGCTAAACTCACCCTGTCCGTGTGAAACGGCAGCAGCACTTCTGGAAGGCTGGTGGTGGTCATCATCAGACAGGGCTGAAATTATATCACAGTAATATTATCAAAATGTGTACATGAAATCTATTGTATCTTATCGACTTAGTGTTATTATATGGCCTCAGCTGCCTGACCTGACTCAGTGACAACCTTTCTGCATAACCATATTGATAACCATGACATGAAAACAGAAAACTGTCAGGAAAAATGTCAGGCAGCTGAGGCCAATATAACACTAAGTCAATAAGGTACGGACAGAATGAGCAGGAACACGCATGCATATCATATAGTACATATATAGTGCTATAATCGAAGTGTTTGAATGAAAATGTAGAACATTTTGTTCTCATACCTCCATGGGGTGCCTGGGCAGACTCACCCATCTCCTCGTCTGAGTCTGAAAGCCACTTGTCTGAGTCTGACTCGTGGTCTGACCTGCCTGAAAACATAATCAATATTACAATGTATTCACTTACTATGAGACCTAGCAGATCATGTCTGTCTGTCTGTCTGTGTGTGTCCCCTTTGTGCCCATATATGGAGCCGAGTGATTTGTGAATCACTCGGCTCCATATATGGGCACAAAAGGGGCCAGGTCCACATATACAGTAACAGCGGGACAGACACACAGACAGACAGATAGACATGTGTACGAGCTGCGTTCGCAGCTGAGACCCTGCAGATCATGTCTGTCTGTCTGTGTGTCTGTCCCGCTGTTACTGTATAGAAATAAATGATTTGGATTATGTAACATCTGCACGACAATATAAAAAAAATCATCCATGCATCCCATCCCATCCCATCCCACCAGCGGCAGTCTGAGATGGAGGGATGACTATGTCACTACAATAGTACATGCGTTTGCATTGTGAAATTGAATTTACATTGTACTGGATGTAGTGTGTAGTAAACTATGATCACATTCTAAACTATTGTTAGCTAAATACTGAATCGCGTTTTGTTACTGTACTTTCTAATCTACTGTGAGTGAATCCCTGAGACCCTGTTGCATCTGAATCAAATAATTATAAGACGAAAATATCTAATGTATTGTTAGCGTGCGTCTGTCTGTGTGTCTGTCCCGCTGTTACTGTATAGAAATAAATCATTTGCATTATGTAACATCTGCACGACATATAAAAAAATGCATCCCATTCATCCATCCCATCCCATCCATCCCATCCCATGGACTGCCGAGTCATCCCTCCATCATGGGATGGGATGCTAGCATGCGCATGTACTATTAGCATGCTAGCATCCAGTCATCCCTACATCACTATGATGGGATGCTAGCATGCGTGACATTATATTCAAGCTAACAATAGTTTAGAATCAGACTGCCGCTGGTGGGATGGGATGGGATGGATGAATGGGATGCATTTTTTTATATGTCGTGCAGATGTTACATAATGCAAATAATTTATTTCTATACAGTAACAGCGGGACAGACACACAGACAGACGCACGCTAACAATACATTAGATATTTTCGTCTTATAATTATTTGATTCAGATGCAACAGGGTCTCAGGGATTCACTCACAGTAGATTAGAAAGTACAGTAACAAAACGCGATTCAGTATTTAGCGATTCAGTATTTAGCTTAGCAGTAAACTAACGTGGCATACAACAATTGATAAAAAATAAAAACTAACGTGGCATAGGTCCACAGTAAAATTGTAAAATGGAGGTTCTTTCTTACCGCCTTCCTGGTCGTACTCGTCCAGGTCTTCCCTGGTGGGGCTCCAGTCGTCCTCAAAATCGATAACGTCCTCCTCGTCCTCCTGATCACTTTCTCCCGGGGAGAGAGTGACGGGAGACGGCGGAGGAGCTACCGCAGCAGCCGCTGCAACGCGGGACGACCGACGTGGTGGTGGTGGTGGTGGAAGGGGGACCGCCGCCGCCGCCACATCTGCCTCCAAAGGCTGCTGCAGGCTAGGGCCAGCCTGGGTGTCCTGCTCGAAACCAGAGGCCTCTGGTTCCGAGTCGGTCTCGTCCTCCACCTTGTTGGCCATAAGCCACTCGGCGATCGAGGGCTGACCGGGACCGGGACATGGGGGGCGCCTGCGTGGCATGTCGCAAAATGGCGACGGACAACTACTAGACGCGGGGAAAGGGTAATCGGGAGACACAGACAAACAGTTCACTAAACTAACACTACTACACTTCACTAGACTGACAAAACGAACAAAACACTGAACACTGAACACTGATCCCTAAATCCTACTATTACTACTAACTAAAAACAAAACCTAACTGGAAAAAACTAACTAACGTGGCCTATACTATGGACGTATGCTAAAGGACGTATACTACTCTAAACGGACGGACTACTAAACGGACAACTAAAGACTAAACGGACGGACTAAAGACTAAACTATACCTATATAATAATAAACGAATCTAATAATATATACTAAATGGACGACTATGTGATCTAAATGTACTAAACTAAATGGACGATTGCTCAAAAAACTCACTCAAACTGCACTGCTCAAAACCAAACCGATGTCAACGTGTCTCCACAAATACTACCTACTCCCACAAGGGGAGCAGGGCATCCTGCCCTTTTTATAACTTTCGGTCGGATGACGCCATCGGAGGGTTGTAGATCCGATCGGTGCTGCTTTTTTTGCTGTCCGGGCGCAAATATAGTTGAACTATAGTAATCAATAAAAAAACGTTTTTTGGACCATAAAACGTATAAAAACGTTATGCGCTTCTTAGGGGTGGCTATAATAAAACGTTTAAAAACGCTTTCAGCATTCTAAGTGTTAAGACGGCATCAAGACCCGCCAAAATACATTTTAGTCGACTAAATCAACTGTAGATTTAGTAGACTAAAATCTTATGTCATTTAGTCGACTAAAACTAGACTAGCAAGACATTCCAGGTGACTAAAATGTGACAAAAACTAAATGAAGTTTCAGTCCAAAGACTATGACTAAACTAAAATAGAAAAGAGCCAAAAACAACACTGTGCACCACTCAATAATGCTATGCAGCTGTTCTGTGTGCATGCCGCGATGCGATGTGCACATGCACGCGCGTGCGCGACACGTTCCGTGGTAAATAAAATCACCATGTTGACACCACAGACTACAGGAGGAGTCTTTTCTTTGTTTTAAATCGACTGTCATTATTATATCGTTGTGGCTTTCACACTAAACGGTTGGTCGCCGACTAGGAGTCGAGTCCTACAGGAGTTTTTATTCCAATTCATTTTGACATCTCACGTGTAGGATGCTCTCTCTCTCTCTCTCTCTCTCTCTCTCTCTCTCCGCGTCTCTCTCCGCGCGTGTGCATACACACACACACACACACACACACACACACACACACACACACACACACGAACACAGAGAGCGCACAAGGTCCAAAAGTTTTATAGACTAACAGCAACATTGGGCTAATATTGTTGAGATTTGATTGGATACACGTCCTCACTTGTATAATGTAATACTGTGCTGTTCTATGTGATGTGCAATGTTATGCTTGTGCCACTGGGAGGCGCCAAGACGCCTCCTATAGCATGATCAGGTCACATGACTATACTACCTGCGTGTGGAGCAGTTCATTCAGTAGTATTGGGTCTGTCACCGTGAGACTGATGTGTGGGAGGGAGCCCTTACAATAAAATATGATTACTATAGTGTGTGGAGCAGTTCATTCAGTAGTATTGGGTCTGTCACCATGAGACTGATGTGTGGGAGGGAGCCCTTACAATAAAATATGATTACTATAGTGTGTGGAGCAGTTCATTCAGTATTATTGGGTCTGTCACCGTGAGACTGATGTGTGGGAGGGAGCCCTTACAATAAAATATGATTACTATATAAGTAATTTTACACTAGGTTGCGTTGCGACGCGTTGTGAGCTTGTAGATCAGCTATTTTCAGCAAGTGTAAAAACACTCATTAAGACGGCATCAAGACCCGCCAAAATACATTTTAGTCGACTAAATCAACTGTAGATTTAGTAGACTAAAATCTTGTCATTTAGTCGACTAAAGCTAGACTAGCAAGACATTCCAGGTGACTAAAATGTGACAAAAACTAAATGAAGTTTCAGTCCAAAGACTATGACTAAACTAAAATAGAAAAGAGCCAAAAACAACACTGTGCACCACTCAATAATGCTATGCAGCTGTTCTGTGTGCATGCCGCGATGCGATGTGCACATGCACGCGCGTGCACGTGCGCGCGTGCGCGACACGTTCTGTGGTAAATAAAATCACCATGTTGACACCACTGACTACAGGAGTCTTTTCTTTGTTTTAAATCGACTGTCATTATTATATCGTTGTGGCTTTCACACTAAACGGTTGGTCGCCGACTAGGAGTCGAGTCCTACAGGAGTTTTTATTCCAATTAATTTTGACATCTCATGTGTAGGATGCTCTCTCTCTCTCTCTCTCTCTCTCTCTCTCTCTCTGCGTCTCTCTCCGCGCGCGTGCATGCGCGCGCACACACACACACACACACACACACACACACACACACACGAACACAGAGAGCGCACAAGGTCCAAAAGTTTTTTAGACTAACAGCAACATTGGGCTAATATTGTTGAGATTTGATGGGATACATGTCCTCACTTGTATAATGTAATACTGTGCTGTTCTATGTGATGTGCAATGTTATGCTTGTGCCACTGGGAGGCGCCAAGACACCTCCTATAGCATGATCAGGTCACATGACTACTACCTGCGTGTGGAGCAGTTCATTCAGTAGTATTGGGTCTGTCACCGTGAGACTGATGTGTGGGAGGGAGCCCTTACAATAAAATATGATTACTATAGTGTGTGGAGCAGTTCATTCAGTAGTATTGGGTCTGTCACCATGAGACTGATGTGTGGGAGGGAGCCCTTACAATAAAATATGATTACTATAGTGTGTGGAGCAGTTCATTCAGTATTATTGGGTCTGTCACCGTGAGACTGATGTGTGGGAGGGAGCCCTTACAATAAAATATGATTACTATAGTGTGTGGAGCAGTTCATTCAGTAGTATTGGGTCTGTCACCGTGAGACTGATGTGTGGGAGGGAGCCCTTACAATAAAATATGCCAGGCTTGGCTAAATGGATTACATCTCCGTGTTTTCTCCGAATGCAACGTTAAGCTGCAGAACTACGCATAACGCATAACTTAACAAATATAGCTACCGTACCATGTATGACACAGGCTGCATGCAATTCGAAACTGCCCCCCGTAAAAGCTGAATCACCCCCCCCCCCCTTTTCCCCTCACTGTATATTTTTCTTTTACCTTTTTGCTTCCTTTATGATGAATTCCTGTTCTGTTCTTTAACTACATAGACGTGTCTATTTGTACGTCTCTAAATGTTTTGATGAATTGAACAATGTGGACCCTGTTGTAAACAAGTGTAATGCTTAATTGGGTCGTCCACTCACAGTTAACAGTCTTTGTAGCCTATTGAGTTTGTGCTTGAAATGTAGCCTACTGTAATTCTGCAAACTGTTAATAAATATCTCAATCAATCAATCAATCAAACAGGAGTCAGGACAGGGATTTACCCAAGGAATAAAGATTATATATTATCATCTGATCATCTATCCAATCCATACAGTCCACACGACAGACAGACAGACAGACAGACAGACAGACAGACAGACAGACAGACAGACAGACAGACAGACAGACAGAAGCAGCACAAACATCATGTGACAGAGAGGTCAAAGTTGAACCAACGTTGTGCTATGGTAGAACAACAAGACAAAATGATGATAGTTTTGTGGATTTGTTTTTGTTGAGTGGTGCAAGAGGGACCCCCACACGGTAACTCTGTCATTTCTCTACCGTTTCGGACGTGGCTCTCCGGAAGTTTTCAAAATGCAATCTTTTGAAAAAAGCCGATCTACAATGCTCACAAGGCCTCACATTGTGACACATGGTGAGCTTGTAGATCTGCTATTTTCAAATAGCCCTACCCTTAACACATCATGACATAATTCTAAAACAGGACACTGGCTTTTCAGAACAAACAGCGAAAAAACTCAAATTAAATAGTAAATAAAATAATGATTTCTTCACAGTGGTGTAAAGTACATTTACTTAAGTACTGTGTTTAAGTACAATTTTAAGGTGCATCTCAGATCTAAATATTGTACTTTTACTGCACTACATTTATTTGTACTTTGTAGATTTGGATTCTTTCTAAAACAAATCACACCTGTGTGAAGTGAGGGGCGCTCTTGACACATATGACATACATTCTCCATTCATTGTGGATGGGAATTTAACGTAATGTGTGTATAGGACGAGAGCCGACTTGCTCGTCTACATATGACGGTTTTCTGAGCTCAGTTGCACCCATAAAACCTGAACTTTTAACCCATTCTGACCTGAGATCAGATTCTAAAAATGTCTTCTGCATCCTGACAGTTTTCTGAAAAAGCTGCGTTTCTATGTCAGTGGTTCTTCGATTTTTCAAAAATAGCAGACCTACAAGCTCGTAGATTTGATAGAGAGTTTTCAAATTTAACCCATTCTGACCTGAGATCAGATAAAAAAAAATGTCTTCTACATCCTGACAGTTTTCTGAAAAAGCTATGTCATAACGATTTTTCAAAAATAACAGACCTACAAGCTCGTAGCGCGCCACGCCACTCGGTGGCGCGCTATGAGCTTGTAGATCTGCTATTTTTAAATAGCTAAAGCATAACATAATGCTAACACCAAAAGGGGGTAGATTTTCTGTGGTCTGGGGTTTTCTGGCTCCGACAAGTGCTCTGATTTTCCTGCTGACTGTGATGTCACAGTCAGAAAATCCCATATATGTCAATATGGGATTTTGTAGATGTCACTGTTTTCACTGTTTTGCCTCTTTTCATTGCAGCTCAAGAGGCTTCACAGACACAGAACTCCTTGGCCACAGAAAATCCACTGAATGTTCAAAGTTCAGGGTTTTTTTTGGGGTGTCATTGAGGTCATGAAACCTCAAATAAAAATACAAATGAATGAAAAATGAACGTCATTAAACATGTGAGTAGTTCTTTATTCCTTACCTTCAGCCTTCAGTGAGTTCAGAGAGAGCAGCCATGATGTGAAGAGAAGAGCCAACGCTGTTAACACACGCATCTCTGCACAGCCTGTCAATCAGCCTGTCAATCAGCCTGTCCGCACGTCAACCTGGGAGAGCAGAGAGAGAGGGACTGACTGCATTAGGAGTCCAGTCTAGTCTACCACAAGGATATATATCCCCTCCAGCACAAGGACGGGGTCAAAGGTGCAGGTGACACCACACACACACACACACACACACACACACACACTGTCTCATGACCTACTACTGTGTGAGCCGTGATGAAATCAGCACTCTAGATTAGACTCGTTGTTTGATTGATTGGCATATTTTATAGTCTAGATCAGTGGTTTTCAACATTTTTCATATCGAGGCCCATTTGAGCCACGGAACCACCATGTGATGACATTTAGCCTCTCAGACCCATTTGAGCCACGGAACCACCATGTGATGACATTTAGCCTCTCAGACCCATTTGAGCCACGGAACCACCATGTGATGACATTTAGCCTCTCAGACCCATTTGAGCCACGGAACCACCATGTGATGACATTTAGCCTCTCAGACCCATTTGAGCCACGGAACCACCATGTGATGACATATAGGTGACATTCATACCAGAAAGCTTTGCTGCGATAAAAACGAATCCTGCTGCGCATTGTCAGAAAGTGCACTTCGTTTGGCAGGTGTGAAGGCTCATTCGAATCCTAATGCGTATCAAAGAACCGCATTCTACTCCCGAGCAGAAACGGGGGTTTCGCTTCGCTTCCAATCGCACTTTATTAGGATTCGGTGCAGGTGTGAATGCAATCCGCAGTAAATAAAGGCAATGAAGCAAACAATGTGCGTGGCGGGTGAGGAGCTGAACACAGTTGGAGACGGAGAAGGGACATTTTACGCAGCGCAAACTCTGCAAAGATGTCCCGTTACCGGCCAAGACATCCCTCCCTTAGCAACCGCTGCTTTACCCTATTGGGTCGGAGGTCAGTTTGGTGTGTGTGTGTGTGTGTGTGTGTGTGTTTGTGTGTGTGTGTGTGTGTGTGTGTGTGTGTGTGTGTGTGTGTGTGTGTGCTCGCAAGAGGGTGGGGGGGGGGGCTGCAGTTCAAAAGATAATATTTTGGGCCAGTATTGATTATGTTTGTGTGTGTTGTCTTCATGCTGTACCTTGACGACAGACAGACAGACAGACAGACAGACAGACAGACAGACAGACAGACAGACAGACAGACAGACAGACAGAATTGTGAATACATACATTATAAGCTCTGATTAAATATAGTATTATTTTTTTCTTCTTAAATAAAAATCACACCCGTGTGAAGTGAGGGGCACTAATATACCTAAAAATACATGGCATGGATACACCTGGGACGTATCTTCAGTGATGTATCCTGAGGTCAACGGGGTTTCGGGTCTTCCAACATCATACCCCTCACTCAGGAGACCCAGCCGGGGTTGATCAAATCCCCACTTACGTCCCAGTAGCTACCCTCGATCAGTCCATCAGGGAATGAGCAAGGCCACACAATCCGTTACTCCGGAACTACTCTGCCGGGACTGGGAGAACCAAAATCTGGCACGTGGAAGGACTAGGCTCTGTGGGTTGACTCCTGACCGGGCCCCTCCTATATCTCACCAGGCCCAGGACCTGTGCGTTGCACCAGACTCCCAGCACCAGGCACTGCATTCAGGAGTGGTTGACTATAATGGCCTTCCTAAAGGCCTCACAGAGGTTTGTTGGGCTTCCTCCTCACAGAGGACACAGGCTGGGGCGCTAACCCACACTGCTCACCTCCTCACGGAGGACACAGGCTGGGGCGCTAACCCACACTGCTCACCTCCTCACGGAGGACACAGGCTGGGGCGCTAAACCACACTGCTCACCTCCTCACAGAGGACACAGGCTGGGGCGCTAAACCACACTGCTCACCTCCTCACGGAGGACACATGCTGGGGCCCTAACCCACACTGCTCACCTCCTCATGGAGGACACAGGCTGGGGCGCTAACCCACACTGCTCACCTCCTCATGGAGGACACAGGCTGGGGCGCTAACCCACACTGCTCACCTCCTCACGGAGGACACAGGCTGGGGCCGTAACCCACACTGCTCACCTCCTCATAGAGGACACAGGCTGGGGCCGTAACCCACACTGCTCACCTCCTCACAGAGGACACAGGCTGGGGCCGTAACCCACACTGCTCACCTCCTCACGGAGGACACAGGCTGGGGCCGTAACCCACACTGCTCACCTCCTCACGGAGGACACAGGCTGGGGCCGTAACCCACACTGCTCACCTCCTCACAGAGGACACAGGCTGGGGCCCTAACCCACACTGCTCACCTCCTCATGGAGGACACAGGCTGGGGCCGTCTACATTCCGGCTGCCACCCGTCTCTCCGGTGGTCACCAGACTATACCTGGTTGTCACATAGTCTATTAAAGTCTATCTCATGTTGATTAGGTGATGTAAAACAAACAGTTCCAACACAAACATTAAACGCCAAAGTCTATCTCATGTTGATTAGGTGATGTAATGGTGATGTCACACACACACACACACACACACACACACACACACACACACACACACACACAGGTCGAGGGAGAACAAAAAAGTTACATAGTGCAGCAGTAATGCTTAACGCCTTTTGGTGTTTTAAGCATTATGTTATACTTTAGCTATTGAAAAAATAGCAGATCTACAAGCTCGTAGTGTGGCACAGAGTGCCACTGTATGAGCTTGTAGGTCTGCCATTTTAGAAAAATCGTGAAAGTGTATAGTGCAAATCTTTGAATGTATATAGGGTATTTTTTCAGATCTTTGTTCTTCTAAATCCTGACAGTTTTCTGAAAAACCTCATGTTTCTCCAAACGTCGTCATGTCAATGATATGTAATTGATATTGTAATTGATATGTAATTGATATTGTAATTGATATGTAATTGGCCGCGACACATTTAAATAAAGTATAAATTGTTCAGAATAAAGCAGCACATTGTGCACTAAATTGTTCCCACAGAACTAATGTTAAAGACATGCATGATAGATTAAGATGGCCGACTGTTAGTCAGAGGTCCACATACTGTTTAGTTAATTTCATCACAGTCTCCAAAAACATTATATAACAGTTTCTTAAAATAGATTGTGCTCATCATGGTGAATATCAAACAAGACATTAAACAGAGGGAAGGTTGAGTCTTCATAAAGTGAATACATCAGAGAACTGTTATGTATAGAGTTATTAAACAGAGGGAAGGTTGAGTCTTCATAAAGTGAAGACATCAGTTATACAGAGAACTGTTATGTACAGTATAGAGTTATTAAACAGAGGGAAGGTTCAGTCTTTATAAAGTGAAGACATCAGTTATACAGATAACTGTTTTGTGTAGAGTTGTGGAATTCATCACCAGGGTATATAATACAATCAAACACAGAATGTTTCAGAATTATGGTAAAACAGTATCTTCCAAGTTGTGTTAACCATTTTAACCATTTTTATTCAATTCATTTGTATTATTTAGACATGTTTTGACTTGTATTTATGTTTTATTTATTATCGTTGTTATTATTATTATTATTTCAATATTAGTGTTAGTTAATTTGATGACATTGAAGAAAAATAAATATATGGACTTAATAATATGAAGCTATGGAAAACCCTTCTCTCTCTTTGAAGATATATGATGAAAATGTAAAATTGCAATTATTTTGAGATTTATCTCTTAATATACTTTAAGTGAACCATTGTATGTTTGACTACTGTTTTCCTTTGAACGTTTATCTTTTTAATATTTTTACACTCTCCAGTCTACTTATCATAAAGTATGATGGAGCCATCTAGTGGTTTTACAGTAAATCACAAGCTTGGCTATTTTCTAGTCTCTCGAGTGGAGAGTTGGAGACACAATTAAATTCAAAGGGCTTTATTGGCATGAGAAAACATACGTTTACATTGCCAAAGCAGAAAGAACAATACAACAATACAATCAAAACAAAAATGATGTACATTTGAAGGTCAGAATCTTCAATAGATCAAATTCTATGTACCAAGGTCACTCAATGCAGGTATAGTGCAGGAATAAACACAATGATTAGTATTTAGGGTGGTTGTGTTCCATTTGATATCCTTCTCCTATCACAGCAACTCACAAATCTTGCTGCTGTGTTTGCACATTGTTGTAGCCTACTTTTATTTCTACTCCTACATCACAGAGACAAATTGTACTTTTACTCAACTATACATTTACTTGAAAACTTTAGTTAATATAGTTACTTTGTAGAATTTGATTATAATTACAAAACATACAGTAACCACTTCAGCCCTGTATAGTATACATTTCGTCCATAAAAAAATAGCAGATCTACAATTAAGCTCACAATGCAATGTATTGTGAGCTTGCAGATTCAGTATGCATATATGCTCCTATCCAGCAGTTTAGTGGTCGTCTGGTGCCACTCCATCGTCTGCTGCCTGATGTACTGCAGCTGGTGGAGCTTCTGCCGGGGCCCGTAGAATGAGTCGGCGTGGTGTAGCTGCTCCTTCTTCCAGGAGAACTGGACGAAGAAGACTTCTTAGTCCACCGGGACCAGCGCCAGCAGCCACCTGGTGGAACTCGTTTAACAACGCGTGTGGTAGTGATGGCCTGACTTCTGCAAGACGAAGAATAGAGTTGTGATCATAATGAGTACTTTTGGTACTTTAAGTAAATTTATGCCAATACTTTTGTACTTTTACTATTATTAGTAGTAGTAGTAGTATTTCTATAATGCTGCATTTTAATTAAGTAAAACACGAGTACTTTTTCCACCACTGATATACGCAGTAAAACAGTTTCTGCCTGACAGAAGAACATCTCGTTTCAAACAGTACCTGTTAACCTGCGATATTAACTCCTCCACAGGTTTTTCCAGAGTTCTTCCATAGGAGTTTCTGTCATCTATTTGTTGTTCAGTTAACGTTGGATTGTTGGCAGTTTGGTCTCCTTCAGCGAACGATCCTCCAACCTGTGCAGAGTTTTCACCTTGTGCACCTATGTGTTGCACCAAAGTTAGTCCACAGGACAGCAGCACGATGAGATAAAATGAAGGATTCATCTTTGGATGAATTTGGATCGGAGATAATTTGGTCAGTTTATGGGATCTGTACAAGCTCTCTCTTGCTCTGTTATATCAAGTCGGTTGACATTTAGGCATCCCTGCAGATTGTTGTTGACTCCCCCTGAATTTACCTCCGAGGATCAATAGAGGCTTATCTTATCAATGATGTGACATGTCATTCTGACACTGATATCAGGACTTATTTTTAACACAGATTTTAAGACAAGGACAGGATGGTGTGGGCTTGTGGGTGGACAAAGGTTACAATCAGCTTAATTAGAAAAACAAAGCAGAAGAAAAATATTTTTTCACATAATGGTGGTTTGAACTGTCAAACATGCAGTGGTGGAAAGCGCATAAATACTTATATAAATATAAATTGTTGAGATTCTTTACTTGAGTATTTCCAATACTTTGTATATGGATCAACACACACACACACACACACACACACACACACACAGGTTGTGTGCCAGGGAGGGACCCCCTGAAGAATGTATAAGCAATGTTTGGAACTATAGCCCATATGGCACTTTGCGGCGAGATCAAACTGTCAAACTCTAGACGGGCAGCCCGTGCCCTATATATATAATTATTGTACAAATTACATTATTATTCCACACAGTGATTGCAAGAGGTTTAAATACATTTTTATTAATTTTATGAACAAAAAAGCAAATGGAGCGTGTCTTTTTAAGTGTACACTGTACAGGGTTTGCTAAGGTCTGGCAATATATGGAGTGTGTCTTGAGTGTACAGGTTTTGATGAGGTCAGATCAAGATATGGAATGTCAGAACAGGGGCCTGTTTCACGAATCTTGGATTAACTAATCCAGGATATAGGCCAAAGCCAGGCTTTTTAAATCCTGATCTTTACAGCCTGGTTTATTCCGTTCCACTAAAGCCAAGCGAGGCTCAGAATTGGCGGATTTGGCGAGCCGGGATCAGCAAGCCTGCAGCTTAATAGACAGTCTGTTTTTTTCTCTCTAGACCCATTATGTGGATCACAGATTTACTGATCCTTCTTCTTCATGGGGTATTAAGGCATCCTTAATAGTTGCATTCCCCCTTCTGTATATCTCATTATCTTTACTAATCTATTCAAGACTTACTGATACAAGGACTTAAGCTTCTAAAATACTGCTGCTGTAATTAAAGAGAGAACATACTCTCAATAGTGGATAGACTGAATGATTAACTACCCCAAAAATATAGTTTACATTATACTATTAACTTAAAACAGAATTCTTAATATTGTAAGCATAATGATATTGTCACATTGTGATATTTGGCCATAACTCCCTCCTCTGAGGGAGCTACCTTTGGGGAAGGGGGTTGTTGTCCAGACAGGGGCCAGACTGGTGAGGGTCATGGGTTCATGTAGCATGCCAAAGTTTGTGCTATTGCCATTGAGAATGCATTGGGCGTTTAAGTTAAACTCAGAAACTACAAAACATTTCAAAGTAAAAAATTCCAGCATGTGTCTCCACAGTAAGCTGAATTTTACAAAGTGTGAATGGAGTTTCTAGGTGAAAGTGATTTTTTGAAGTGCCACTATCTGCCTATAAATGTCTCAAATTTGAAAGCACTATATTTCTAAAACTATGAAACATTTCAAAGATTCCTTTTCAGGCACACATGTCCACCGTAGGATGAACCTAACTAGGTTTGAATGAGGGTTTCTAGGTGTAAGTATGTAGGACTAGTAGTGGGTGAAACGTTACAATATGTTGTAAAACAATGAGTATTGGTAATATTTAGTGGTTTTCACTTTTACAAAATAAATAAATAATAATATAATATAATAATTCTTCTAAACCGTGCACTTGCACGACAGCAAACCTATTCATGGGGAACATTCACCAAAAGCAGCTGATCTACAAGCTCACAAGCTGTCATGATGTTGTGCAGCCTATATTTTGGTTATTTGATTTTATATAGTGCTTAAATTAGTCCTTTAATGCAGACCGATACAAATAAGGCAATATAAACCCATAATAATTGAATAAATCTGGAAAACATCATTGGTTTGTGATCAGTTTGACTGCTTAATGAACAGTGAAGACATCAGGATTAGGTTAAACCTGGCTGTTAGCCTGGTCCGGAGCAGGCTAAGTCCAAAGCATAAATTTCCATGGTAACTAACGTAGCATCACTTTCATGAAACCGAATCAAGCCTCAACATATCCAGGTTAACTGGTTAAGTTAATCTGGCAAGATCAACCAGCTTTCATGAAACCGGTTAAGCACTGATCCAGGATATATTAAGACAGGATATGTGTTAAAGCCCGGCTTAATCTCTAATCCAAGTTTCGTGGAACGGGCCCAGGTCAGCCCCATGGGGATCAGCCTTCCATCTCGACATCCCGCCACTCCGACATTGGTTTCTAATTGTCGGAATGGCGGTACTTAATTTCTTTTTCAAAAGTACCGCCATTCCGACACGGGATTTTTTTTTAAAGTACCGCCATTCCGACACGGGAATCCAAATTATTAATATTATATATAAATTATTAATGTTATATACATATATATATATATATATATATATATAATATAATATTTATATATTATATTATTAATAAAAAAGACTATATCGCACGCAGCCGCACACATACGCTCTCTCACTCTCTCTGCACGCAACACGCACATTAGTAGCCTAGGCCTAGTAGAATATGCAAAATGTATTATTATTATTATTTATTTTTATTTTTATATTTTTTTTATCCCACAATTTTGTAACCCATTTTTTCACCCCTGTGCCAATCATCTACTGTGATCCTGGGCTCTACACACCCTCCGCCAACCTGGGGAGAGCAACAGACTTAACTCATGCTCCCTTCATGCCTGAGTGTCCAAGTTGCTCCTTTACACCTGACAGGGGGGAGTTTCCCTGGTTGGACGTAGCGCGTGGAAGGAACACGTTATTCCAACCAGTTCCTTTCCCCTCCATCAGGCGCCCCGGCTGGCCAGGGGGAGGCAGTTTAGAGACCAGGATTACTGCATGTTTTTGTGAGGGTACCTACCCTAGGGGACACGGGGAGAACATGCAAACTCCACACAGAAAGGCCCTTTTGCCAACCCCTCCTTCGGGTATGGGCACTGATGACGCGGAGGAGGAAACACGCCGCCAGCACCCACAGTGCTCCGAGCGGGAATCGAACGCAGGACCTTCTAGCTGTAAGGCGACAGCACTACCAACTGTGCCACCGTGCCCCTATTATTATTATTATTATTGGCCTACTGGTGTGTGGTCCTCGATTTAAACATTAATGATTTAGAAAAGACTATACCGTGCACACATATCTCTCTCTCTCTCTCTCTCTCTCTCTCTCTCTCTCTCTCTGCACGCAACACGTACATTAGTAGTAGAATATGCAAAATATTTGCATCAATTGCAATAATGGGGTCCAGGGAAAATAAAAAACATCGGAGTTGGAACCGGAGACCAATTGGGTCTCCCATTTACCCGCTGAGAGTGAGGTGGACAGCCGATGCAGCGGCCGGCGGGGTCAATGGGTCTAAAGAGGTTTAATGCGCACTCAACCAGGGATTTGATCTTTCACAGGAGAAGTGAATGAGGATTGGGAATCCTTCTATAAATGAAATAATTAATTGATCTTTCCAGCTAGCATAATTATAACCTTGGGCCTATTTTTCGCATGCTGAACACCGCTGCCTGTGCGCACAATAGAGGTATTTTACTAATTCCCCAGACATCTCTGAGATTCTAATCTTACTATAATCAGCAGAAGTGAGATTGTCTCTTATGGGCAGAGGCGATACGATTGCACTGGTGGTAATAGTTTGCACAGAAAGCACGGTGATTGTTTTTAAATAATATTGTAACACCCAAACCACACATATGTAGCCTACATATCTTCTATGATAAGGCTGGTGTCTGCACTTTTTTGGGTCCACAACTGGGTGTTATATCCGCATTGTCAAGCCTGCCTGCATGCATCTAACAAAACATAACCGTGCTGGACAATCACTTTTACACACATCACCTGCATTAATTATCTTTTGGCCATCACTTTACGCACACACTTTACGCATCACTTTCGCACTGAACCTGTATTAATTTGTAGTGGCCAATCACTTTTCACAGAACCTATATTAATTAGTAGTGGCGAATCACTTTGCACAGAACCAAATCACTTTTAACGCATATCACCTGCATATCGCCTGAATTTAGTAGGTATAAAAGGACTGCGCCTCGTGGGATCTTTCTTTCCCCCACAGCCGTGACTGCCGTCATACCCGACAACATTAAAATTTTACTATAGGTGCATGATGGAAAATATATTCGTTCAAATTGCCAACAGTCGGGGTGGAAGAGCGCTCGTCATCGACGACTACCGTTACCTTAGAAATAAGGTCAGAAATGAGCGCATCTACTGGCGGTGTGGGCACCGAGGGTGCCAGGTCTACGTGACCACCAATGCATTTAACCTAGAGGCGGACGATCCCCACATCCGCGTGGTAAATCCACCTGGCCAACATGGCCATGCGGAGGAGGTGGATTTGGTGGCCACGACTGCTCTAATTGAGCAAATGCTTCGTCAGGTGGCCGCCGACCCGTCTCTCCCATCTAGAAGGGTCTATGACCAGGTAATGAACATTTCTGTAGCATAATGGTTGTCATAATTCTCCAAGTAAATATGAACAAAACATAAGCCATATAATGTTTATTACATCAGATCCTGGCCCAGGCAGGCGACATCCAGGCTATGCCTCTGTTTGAGGCCGTAAGGACGCGCCTGGAGAGGAGACGGGCCAGCCTCATGCCCCCCATACCCCATACCCTCCAAGACGTGGCCGTTGATGGTGAATGGGCCGTGAGCTGGGGGGGCGATGAGTTTCTTTCGAAACACCACATCCCCAACGGCTACGTTGTCTTCGGGACCGAAGACAACTTTAGGAAGCTGTCTCAGTGCCGCCAGGTTAGAACCCCTCCCCAATGAAACTTTTTATCAGTCAAAATTATATATATAATTATTGCTGGAAATATTAGGCTAATTGTTATGTACTATTGATAGGCCTCATGATTAATGGGACATACATTAGTTACATATAACTTAAGGCCTTAATTTCCAACATGCCTGTGTCTAATTTTCAATTAAAGGGATCGTGACATTATTTTTAACATAATTTTAACAACATTAAAAGTCTTGGCCATGGTCCTTCAAACGTGTCTAAAAAGTTTGAACAGAAATCTCCACTCCAGTATTTCTTGCCAGGAGTTTTTGTGTGTATGTAATATGCATCCTGAGAAGGCATAGAAAAACACATTATTTTAGCCTGTAGATGTCGGTAATTCCCCCTTTCCTGTCAATCACTACCCAGCTCCGCCCCCCCCACCCCTCAAGCCCTCCATACCTCTCCGCCCCCCTCAGAGAAAGGGACTGTTCTTTTGTTTTTCCTTTAAGTTCACAGCATCTCAGCCATAGCAACGCTGCCAGTGCCAACGCACGCAACTTCTTCTCCTTTTATAACTATTTGTTTATAGTTTATATAAAATGTTATTTACCGTAAATCCTCTTTTAGGAACCCGGGCTATTATTTGTCTCAACCGATCCCGATACCGGGATTTTATTGGAACGAGGCAGCTATAAGAAGGAGGCCTTTTATTTCTAATTTTCAAACTGATCATAATTAACAAATCACATTTTGGGTCAGAGAACACAGTAAAATGTATTGGGCTCATAGCCTATTGAAACCAAGTCCTCATGAAATATTGAACAGTGCAGTTGCAGGTGCTCAATGGTCATTTTAACTGTTTTTCCATTATTGGCATATTGCCTATGGTAAATACCATAATAACATCAACACATCAATTTAACTTGAATAACCAATGAATAACCAATGGTATATAACTTCAACTGAGATAGACTACCACAGTACTGTGGTAAAGGCCTACAGTTAGGCTACTGACAAGTTCAGATGCAAATAATAACATAAAAATAAAATGTATGATAGGCTATTTCATATACGGGTAATATCAAATCAGAACAGTGCAACACTGCAGTGCTTCATTCAACGGGAGGGAGAGAGAGAGAGAGAGAGAGAGACGTCAGACGTGTTAGAGAGAGCGTCTCTCTCTAATGCACGTGCGAGAGAGTGAGAGAGAGAGAGACGTGTTAGAGAGAACGTCTGAGAGAGAGAGAGGGAGAGAGAAAGAAAGACGTGTTAGAGAGAGCGTCTCTCTAACGCGCGCGAGAGAGAGAGAGACATAGAGAACGTCTGAGAGAGAGAGACTTGTTGCTAACGGGGTCCCGTTAGCAACGTAGTAGCACCGGTATGCTGTTAGCTTGTTAGCTTGTTGCTAACGGGGTCCCGTTAGCAACAAGCAAACAGCATACCGGTGGTACTACGTTCGTTCCATAAAATGAGAGATCCAACGTTCGTTGCATGAAGGGCAGAACTGTGGGGGATCTCCCGAAGTTATTAACTTTGTTGTTGTATTGTGTGCGAGCTGAGCACCGCGGCCACGGCATCTGGACAGTGGACGCTGACAGGCACAGCCAGCCAGAGCAGCGAAAGTAACAGATACGGCAGCCGCACTTGGAAAAAAAAACAAAAAACGCCATCCCCGGTGGTTAATAGGGGCCCGGTAATTAATAGAAAGGAGGAGTTTATTGGAGGATTTACGGTATAATAAGACTATCACTGCATGTATGTACTGAGGGGATGGACAACAACATGTATTCTCTGCTGCAAAAGGAGAGGAGACTGGAGCAACACGGACATTTAGAGCCTTTTATTAAGGTGCTGAGTATACAAAACGACTAACGTTTCGACCTTGCGGTCTTCATCAGAGTCCACTCTGATGAAGACCGCAAGGTCGAAACGTAAAAGGCTCTAAATGTCCGTGTTGCTCCTGTCTCCTCTCCTTTTGCAACTTTGATGTCCCTGCACCTGTGAAGCACCGGATCAGCCGTTTTAGGCTTGAGGCGCGTTGGTAGACTCCCTTTGTAACATGTATTCTCTATTCAACGTCATCGTACGAGCAACAGTTGGTAAACAAATAAGGCACGTTCGGAAATACCGCACCTGAGCGCACTCGCCTATTAGTGTGGGCTCAGTGCTCAGTGCGCTATTTCCGAACGCGCCTATGAAACTCCTGCAATATCTCACCCCACGACCACGTCGACATAAACTTGTGTAATGTCATCGATATCATACTCAATGACTATAGCCTATCATTATTCGCCATACTTTTAACGTGGATTATATCACACGAGCGTTGGCTGCGTTGCTATTCCACTGTATCGCATTACAAGAACAATAATGAGCACATGCAATCTACAACAGCTGGTGCACGCCACGAATCAAAGATTAATAATAGTCAAACACACTAGCTAATGCGGGTAGTGGCAGTGATTGACTATAAATTAAAAGTAGGCTACCATGAATGAAGCACTTCGGAGTGCTGCAGGCGATTGGTTTTTTATTGTAAGTCCACTCAAATAGTACTGCACAACAATTTAACACAAATCATTGCAGTATAAATACTTATAGTTGGGATTGGGACACGAATGCTTGGTATTGCTCCTGGGTTCATAAAAAGTTTGGTTGCAAATCCACTCTGAACTTGTCCGAGATTTGAAAAACTTTCTGGGGTGAAATGATGTGCGCACACCAAGTCGCTTCTTTGACAACTTGGTTGGAACGTTACCGTCAAAAATAAAATGCATCCACCTAGCGTGAATCTTCATCTAGGCCAGTTGGTGGAAAGTGCAAGGACTTGTGTTGATTGACACAGCCGACAACGGAGCAGATTGCTTTTTCTCTAGAAGCCATTGTTATTATTATAATACTGAAACAAAGTCGCGGTCAGAATGAGGAAGAAGAGAGGAGAGCATCAGGTGGAGGAGAGGAGAGGGGCGGGGATGAGGAGCAGGGGGGCGGGTAGTAGAATTGGTAGGCAGGGAGCAGAGGAGAGGGGGCGGAGGTTTAGCGTTACATTACGTAGGCCTCCGCCGTCCAACCCACGAGTCATATTTGCATAATTATTCACAAAAGTCCAGACAGCGGAGAATACACTGAATGTTCAAATTTGGTTTTTTTTTGGTGAAATTGATGTCAAGAAAAGCCAAAGAACACAAAATATCTACAAAAATGTGTTTTAAATGTCACAATCCCTTTAAGGGAAGGCCTAGTCTGTATGTAAACGGTGAATAAAATGTGATTGCATATTAAAACCTTTTAACTGCCAGGCTCTCTATGGGCATGCCAATGGGCATGCCCATGTTAACTCCCCTACCTTTTTATAATTTATAGAATATTCTCTGGTGGGGCTACAATGACACGGAATATTTCAAAACAAGAATTTGCATGTCTGCTTTCATGGAAAAAATAAACTGAGTTGATAATTATGTTCTGTTATGTAGATATCAACACTTGAATACATGGTGGTTTTGCAGCTCAAAAAGCACTATTCTGAGTTACAGCCCTTTGAAGTTTCAGTTAGCTTCTAACTGAATTTCAGTTAGGTTCTACTATGGCCACGTACCCATGACAGATATCAAATGAAAGATACTCTTGTCTACTATAATGTGGAAAAAAGACCACTATTCCATTATGTTCCACTATGTACATATGAGGGTCTGAATGCAGCATGGTATTTTATCGAGTGGCAAAACGAGTGACACCAAACTATTTTTGAGAGCTTATAGCTTCACAATGGTAAATGCTAGAAACTCATGCTTTCTTTTGTATTCAAGTAAACATCCTAATCTTTCATTTGCTATATAGTGTGTTCACATAGTCCCAGCAGATGATGTTCTGTGGATGCAAGGCTCTGGAAAACACTGTTTTTAGTTATAGCCATTTTACATTTCAGTTAGCTTCTAACTGAATTTCAGTTAGGTTTTACTATGGCCACGTACCCATGACACATATCAAATGAAAGATAATATTGTCTACTATAATGTGGAAAAAAGAAAACTATTCCATTATGTTCCACTATGTACATATGAGACTCTGACTGCAGCATGGTATTTTATCGAGTGGCAAAACGAGTGACACCAAACTATTTTTGAGAGCTTATAGCTTCACAATGGTAAATGCTAGAAACTCATGCTTTCTTTTGTATTCAAGTAAACATCCTAATCTTTCATTTGATATATAGTGTGTTCACATAGTCCCAGCAGATGATGTTCTGTGGATGCAAGGCTCCGGAAAACACTATTTTGAGTTCTAGCCGTTTGAAGTTTCAGTTAGCTTCTAACTGAATTTAAGTTAGGTTTTACTATGGCCACGTACCCATGACAGATATCAAATGAAAGATAATTTTGTCTACTATAATGTGGAAAAAATACCACTATTCCATTATGTTCATATGTACATATGAGGCTCTGAATGCAGCATGGTATTTCAACGAGTGGCAGAACGAGGGATACTGAACTATTTTTGACAGTACAGTACAAAGGAGTACAGTACAGTACAAAGTACAGTACAGCACTCGCATCGCCCTCCCGCTATTGCCTTCTTCCCATTTGCGACGCATCACATGGCGCTAGGATGAGCGAAATTCTAGTTATTCACAGTTGAATACCGCTTTGTCCAACCAATAACATGGGAATAGTGAATAGAATAGACAGCACTGTGATCTGAAAGTGAACCTTTAATTTTAGGATAAATCCATGAATAGTATACCTGGTCCAATTTGTATTTGATATAAACCAGTCCAGCACTTCTGAAAGGTGCTTACACAACATTTGCACCAGCGGGATCAATGTATAAAGAGCACTGTAAAGAGCACTGTATACAGTGTGTCTCTCCAGGAACAGCCACATCGGCCTGACATGAAAATCAATATGATACAGGCATTAGGCTTACTGTGTGTACATAAACCAGTGTACATAAACCAGTCCAGCACTTCTGAAAGGTGCTTACACAACATTTGCACCAGCGGGATCAATGTATAAAGAGCACTGTATAAAGAGCACTGTATACAGTATGTCTCTCCAGGAACAGCCACATCGGCCTGACATGAAAATCACTTCTGAAAGGTGCTTACACAACATTTGCACCAGCGGGATCAATGTATAAAGAGCACTGTATAAAGAGCACTGTATACAGTATGTCTCTCCAGGAACAGCCACATCGGCCTGACATGAAAATCACTTCTGAAAGGTGCTTACACAACATTTGCACCAGCGGGATCAATGTATAAAGAGCACTGTATAAAGAGCACTGTATACAGTATGTCTCTCCAGGAACAGCCACATCGGCCTGACATGAAAATCACTTCTGAAAGGTGCTTACACAACATTTGCACCAGCGGGATCAATGTATAAAGAGCACTGTATAAAGAGCACTGTATACAGTATGTCTCTCCAGGAACAGCCACATCGGCCTGACATGAAAATCAATATGATACAGGCATTAGGCTTACTGTGTGTGTGTGTGCTCACACTCAAGTATAAATAAATAATAAATAAATACAATCTGAAATACACATATGTGTCTGGTAAAGTTACAATATAGTTACAATATAAAAAATAAATAATAAAAATAAATAATAAATACATAAATAAATAAATAAATAAATAAATAATAATAAATTATAAATAATAATAAATAAATATTATTTAAAATAAATAATAATAATAAATACACATACGTGTCTGGTCAAAAATAAATAGCAATAGAATAAAAGCACAGGATGAAAGGACGTAAGTGTGTGTGTTGGGGGGGACAACAGTTCATTCGATTGGAATGTCTTGATATTTCTCCTTGCTGTGGTAAATTAGGTCACAGATGCCACGACAAAGTGGAATGTTGCATCTGCCACACTGGAAGCGCGTTTCTCTGCGCTGCCCCCGTCTCATGTGTACCCTGCACACTTTTGATGGGTAAATCTTTTTTCTGGTCGGTGGGATCTGGGTCAGCTTATGAGCTCTTCTATTGCCATCCAGGCGACCAGGTGGGTCGCGGCGTGGTGCCCTCGGGAAGTACATGCATGGCTCTTCCTCTTCTTCTTCTTCTTCTCCTCCTTCTCCTCCTTCTCCTTCTCCTTCTCCTTCTCCTTCTCCTTCTCCTTCCCCTTCCCCTTCCTCTTCCTCTTCCTCTTCCCCTTCCTCTCTCCTGTTCTCCTTCAGGTTGGTCCATGAGGACACCACATCCAGTATAAAGACATACAAGGTCTTTTTGCTGCCCGGGTTCTTCGCCTTGAAAAGGACAAAGGCGTTGTACATGGTTATCTGCATGAGATAGATGACAAACTTTTTTGTCCACTTGCATGTTTTTCGAACAAAGAAGTAGTAGGACAGGTTTTGGTCCAACTTGTCGACCCCATTCATGCAGTGGTTGTACTCAACAATGCACTGTGGCTTAGTTGCTGCCACCCTCACTCTCTGGCCTACCTTTCTCTGCATGACCTGCTCCATGGCATGCTGGTGGAATGTGGTGACCATTTTGACCACCCTTTTGTCACGCCATGCCACCACCATGACGCTGTCATCGTGGCGCATGACGGTGTCCCCCATCTTCAGCGCTGCCGGTGTCAACACTGTTATAGCCTCTGGTTCCCCTCTATACCTCCGTAAGGTCCCACAGGTGTGGGTCTGCAGACGCAGTAGGACCTTACAGAGGCGCACAGAGTTGTAGAAATTATCAATCCAAAGACGGTAACCAAATCCGGTTAGTCCTTGCAGCAAGAACTCCACCACCTCTTGTACCACGGGTACAGTACGAGGCTCAGGATCCAGTGATGCGCCAGTGTAGGGTTTCATGGCCCAACAGTACCCTGTCTTACTGTCCGCAAGGATATAAGATTTGATACCATATTTTATCGGTTTCAGAGCGTTGTAAACTTTAAATCCTAACCTGCCGCGCCAGAGAAGGGTCCCTTCATCCACGCTGATGTCCTTGCCTGGCAGGTACATCTCTTTATACCTATTCATGAGGTAGTCGAAGACAGGGCGGATTTTGCACAGTTTGTCATTTTTTGCAAGATTGCTATTGTCTGAAAAATGAAGGTTACTCCAAATGAGTTGAAACCTGTTTCGGGACATGGTCCTGCTGAAGTAGGGGGTGGCTGTTGGCGCGTCTGTGGACCAGTAGAGTTCCAGTTCTGGCTTGTATACTAGACCGGTCAGGAACAGCAGCCCAAGGAACCTCTTCATCTCCACCAATTCCACTGGTACCCATCTCTTGTGCCTGGAATGTGGCAGGTCCGTTGGAGGTCGCTGTTCAGCATAGAGATTGGTCTCTATGCATATATGATTTAGCAGCTCGTCTGTTAGTAGCAGCGCCAAGAAGTCGGCAGGGTTTTCTGACTGGATCTCTGCAGCAGCACCACGAGGCCCGGGAGTTCCAGTGAAGGGGAGTGACGTTGGATGCCAGTCCGTCGTCTGGTCAGACCAAACTGTCTCTGGCACGCCTATAAATGATAGAAATACATTATTACCAACTATACTTTTATTGTTATTGTTGCTGTGGGGGTCCCCGGAACATCCAAACCCCCAGGAATGCCTGGCAAGCCGCCCCATGTCCGAAACGGTCTAGAAATGACAGAGTTACCTTATGGGGGTCCCCGGAACATCCAGACCCCCGGGACTGCACCCGGGGAGCCGGCCCGGTTCCAGCGAGGCGCCCCGTGTCCAAAACGGTTGAGAAATGACAGAGTTACCTTATGGGGGTCCCCGGAACATCCAGACCCCCAGGACTGCACCCGGGGAGCCGGCCCGGTTCCAGCGAGCCGCCCCGTGTCCAAAACAGTTGAGAAATGACAGAGTTACCGTGTGGGGGTCCCTGGGGTTCCCCTGGAACAACACAGACCCCCAGGACTGCACCCGGGGTGCCGGCCCGGTTCCAGCGAGGCGCCCCGTGTCCAAAACGGTTGAGAAATGACAGAGTTACCTTATGGGGGTCCCCGGAACATCCAGACCCCCAGGACTGCACCCGGGGAGCCGGCCCGGTTCCAGCGAGGCGCCCTGTGTCCAAAACGGTTGAGAAATGACAGAGTTACCTTATGGGGGTCCCCGGAACAACACAGACCCCCAGGACTGCACCCGGGGAGCCGGCCCGGTTCCAGCGAGGCGCCCCGTGTCCAAAACGGTTGAGAAATGACAGAGTTACCTTATGGGGGTCCCCGGAACAACACAGACCCCCAGGACTGCACCCGGGGAGCCGGCCCGGTTCCAGCGAGGCGCCCCGTGTCCAAAACGGTCGAGAAATGACAGAGTTACCGTGTGTGCTAAATGTGTGATGAGCAGAAAAGGGTCTTACGTTTCTTGGTGCTTTTGCGGGGAACAGGTCCTGCAGTTGAAGGCATGGATGGCTCAGCTGGCCCTGAAATTTATAGAAGTACATGATTTTGTCATAAAAATACATGTTTTTTTATTTTTGTACTAAATGTGTGATGAGCAGAAAAGGGTCTTACGTTTCTGGATGCCTTTGCGGCGAACAGGTGGGACTGCCGTGGAAGATGTTGATGGCTTAGCTGGCCCTGAAATTTATAGAAGTACATGATTTTGTCATAAATACATGTTTTTTATTTGTGTGCTAAATGTGTGATGAGCAGAAAAGGTTCTTACGTTTCTTATTGCCTTTGCGGCGAACAGGTGGGACAGGATGTGTGGACAACTGAACTGGCTTGTTGTTACCACCTGGAATTATAGGAATACATTTTGTGTGGTAAATGTTTGACTGTATTCTGTACTGTTTACATTTCTGAATAATAAAGTAAATTCTTACTTGTGCTAAAGCCAGCAGATGGCACGGCAGCAGTGGATGTGGGAGGCTCTTCTCTGTCCCCTTCCTCTGGATCTGACAGTAGAAATAGTAGTAGTAATAGTAGTAGATGGAATAATGAACAGAAAATCCTTATTTTTTTCCACCCTGAGCACATCACAGGCAGAGACAACGATGCACACAAAGTTCCTTCCTACCTTTGCTATGGCCAATGGGCTGACTGGGCTCCACATCAGCAAACTCATCTGAAAAAATAAATAAATCATAGTACACAAAATCAATGTACAATGTAGGCATTTTAGCAAACATTTAGCACAAATATCTTCTCTTATCATGTAGTAGATATTTTATATACTGCAATCATGTGACATGTCTTTTGTGAATTATATTTATCCTGTTCAATCATGCTCTAAATGTTTTTATTGTAAGGTTCCTACCTCTGCAAGGGCCAACAGATGGTACATGTGACACCAGCATTCCAGCTTCCTCATCAGCACACTCATCATCTGAAATAAAATCATCATCGTACACAAAAGCAATTTACAAAAGGCTCTTCTCATCTGTCATGTTGTAGATATTGTCTTTTTTTATATACTGCAATCATGTGATTTTCCTACTTCTGCTACTATCACAATCATGCTGTAAATGTCCTATTTTCTGATGAACTGAAAATGGTGGACCCTGTTGTAAACAAGTCTTAGTGCTTTATCATGGTTTCGTCCACAAAGTAGCAGTTTTGTATTGACCTGTGCTTTTGTTTGAAATGAACTGATTATACTTAGCCAGCTACTGTGAAATAAATGATCAATGTTTTTTTATTTTGTCTTACATACAGGGCTGTATACATGTTTATATTGTATGTATTCACTAGGAAAGACCAAGCATCAGACATAGGAACCCTTTAAGATGGTTTATTGAATGAAGGAGTAGGGTACTTGTGCTCACGAATGCAGAGGCTTGAAGTATGCATGCGGGGTATGGTCGTCTATGGTGCGCCGCATGCGCAGCATGGAGTGCGCAGCATAAACGGCCATGTCATGGAATACATGGTGAAGCAGCATGGTCGTCTATAGATGCGCCGCATGCGCAGCATGGAAGCGCATCATAAACGGCCAAGGCTTAAAATACATGGTGGAGCCTGCATGGTCTCCCATGGACGCGTCGCATGCGAAGCACGGGACGCGAGGGATGGCCAGGCATGGAATACATGGTGAAGCAGCATGGTCGTCTATAGATGCGCCGCATGCGCAGCATGGAAGCGCATCATAAACGGCCAAGGCTTAAAATACATGGTGGAGCCTGCATGGTCTCCCATGGACGCGTCGCATGCGAAGCACGGGACGCGAGGGATGGCCAGGCATGGAATACATGGTGAAGCAGCATGGTCGTCTATAGATGCGCCGCATGCGCAGCATGGAAGCGCATCATAAACGGCCAAGGCTTAAATACATGGTGGAGCCAGCGTGGTCGCCCATGGACGCGTCGCATGCGAAGCACGGGACGCGAGGCATGGACGGCCAGGGCATGGAATACGTGGTGAAGCAGAATGGTCGTCTATGGATGCGCCGCATGCGCAGCATGGAGTGCGCATCATAAACGGCCAAGGCTTAGAATACATGGTGGGACCAGAGGTTCGAGGGGGCGGACCCAGATACTTTGGCTTAGGGGTCGAGGCGTGAGCCTGAGTGGTATAGTAGAACCCCCTCTGGAACCTGCAGATTAAGGAGAAAGGGAGGGAGGGTGGGTTACAAGAAACTGGCACAAGGCATTTTTGACACTTGAGTTTAAGTACCCACAGTTATGGGCGAGGTAGGAGTGGCCAGGTTAGTTGGAGGTGGGTGAGTGGTTTGCATGGTTGGCAAGGGTGGAGTTTGGTTGGCAAGGGTGGAGATGGCAGGCAGGTGGGTTGTCTTCTGCTTGGCCAAACCTCCCGAACCTTAGTTGTTCCAACTCCATTTCACTAGGAAAGACCAAGCATCAGACATAGGAACCCTTTAAGATGGTTTATTGAATGAAGGAGTAGGGTACTTGTGCTCACGAATGCAGAGGCTTGAAGTATGCATGCGGGGTATGGTCGTCTATGGTGCGCCGCATGCGCAGCATGGAGTGCGCAGCATAAACGGCCATGTCATGGAATACATGGTGAAGCAGCATGGTCGTCTATAGATGCGCCGCATGCGCAGCATGGAAGCGCATCATAAACGGCCAAGGCTTAAAATACATGGTGGAGCCTGCATGGTCTCCCATGGACGCGTCGCATGCGAAGCACGGGACGCGAGGGATGGCCAGGCATGGAATACATGGTGAAGCAGCATGGTCGTCTATAGATGCGCCGCATGCGCAGCATGGAAGCGCATCATAAACGGCCAAGGCTTAAAATACATGGTGGAGCCTGCATGGTCTCCCATGGACGCGTCGCATGCGAAGCACGGGACGCGAGGGATGGCCAGGCATGGAATACATGGTGAAGCAGCATGGTCGTCTATAGATGCGCCGCATGCGCAGCATGGAAGCGCATCATAAACGGCCAAGGCTTAAATACATGGTGGAGCCAGCGTGGTCGCCCATGGACGCGTCGCATGCGAAGCACGGGACGCGAGGCATGGACGGCCAGGGCATGGAATACGTGGTGAAGCAGAATGGTCGTCTATGGATGCGCCGCATGCGCAGCATGGAGTGCGCATCATAAACGGCCAAGGCTTAGAATACATGGTGGGACCAGAGGTTCGAGGGGGCGGACCCAGATACTTTGGCTTAGGGGTCGAGGCGTGAGCCTGAGTGGTATAGTAGAACCCCAAAAGTATCTTAACAGAATTTACCAGACCCTGGAACGGTGGGTGTCGTGGAGATCAGGCGCGTTGGAGCAGACGTGCTGTGATGAGCCTGGGAAGGCCGTCGGGCCGAGGGTCTGGGTTGTGTGGTCGGGAACTCCTTTGTTGGACCTGCGGACGCAGCTCCAGTTCTGGAGGAGTAGCCGAAGGAGTGTTCCGGGGAGTGTCCTGATCGGCGGGGACCATGCGGAGTAGGAATGGAACCAGGAGCGGGTGGCGACTGAACCGCTGTTGTTACGAACCCGATGCCGTGCGTGCTGGGCGTGTCGGGTGAGTGGGTGGTTAGAAGGGTTGAGGAAGGTGTTGGAGATGGGAAGCCCAAAAGAACAAGACGGTAGAACTGGGCTTAGCGCGTGGCATTGGTGGGGGGGCCTGAATAGCCGGTGCGGAGGATGTAGCTGTTGAGGGTTAAGGTGTGGGGGGTTGGTGTTGGGGAGATGGGCGTTTTGCTTGAGTGTCAGTGCAGTTGGGGCGGGAGTGGGAGCTGCCACAGAAGGTGCAGATGTGAAGTAATTTGCATGAAGACAGATCACAGCCTCTGTCGTTAAAGTTATTGCAGATCATTTTGCTGCCGACAAAGACGAGCGGGCGGCCACGCCTGTCTTTCGCCTTGGAGGAGGCGGGGAAAACCTTGCTTGAGGTGGTGGCGCTCAGGAGGGGGGGGGGGATGTAGCTGGATTGGTGCTCGGCGTGGGGGCGGGGTACTGGAGCTCGGAAGGTGCATTGGGTGGTGGGATGGGTGGGGCAGCTGCAAAGACTGCACGCTTCTGAAGTTTTTCCGGCGAATATCCTGCAGTAGAGCTCTAGCTCGAGGGAGCCCCAGTAGGTTGTGGTATTAAATTGTTGTAATCTGGAGGCGGCCCTGGCGGAGAATTGGCGGTGATATTCATAGAAAAGGCTCCCCCCGAAACGTGTGCAGAGGTCCATGCAGAGGTACAGGTGGTCGTCTAGTTCTTGGCGGCGGGAAGGGAAGGAGGTGCATATGATGTCTCGGAAAATGGAGAAGGCGAGGACGAACTCAGTGGGTGTGAGGACGGAGGAAGTGGATGGGGTGAGGTCACGGAGTGTGATGGAGACTCCTCCGAGGTCTACTGACCGGTGTTGGGCTGTGCTAGCGGAGGGGCGTATGAGTGATGAGAGGTCAATGTCCATACCTTGAAGAATCTGCGACCGGAGGTGTGATGGGACCATGGGGGCGTTGAGGGCGATGGCTGATGGCGGGATGGGTGCTGGCGTGGCTGTGAAGAGGGAGAAGGCAGGGGGGGGGGGGTTGGGGAACACTGGGTGGGGGGGAAGAGAAGGCACGGTGTTGTGTGGGGCGCTGAGTGCTGTTGGGGGAAAACCTAGGGGAGGTTGAGCTTGGAAATAGTACGGGGAGGGGAAGGAGGTGGGGTGGGGGGGGTAGAGGTGGGGTGCTGCGGCCTGCTGGAAAAGGGGGGGGGGGACAGGTTGGGCATGGGGAAAAGACCCGGGTGGATAATGTGATGGGGAGATGTGTGGAGGCTGGAAAACACTAGCAGTGTGGGGGGTAGGGAGAGCTGAGGTGGCTGGAGCTCTTTCAGAGGGGGGGTGGGGGGGGAGAGGGTGGACATCTGGGGGAAAAGGCTGCCTCTGGAAGGTCACTGTGGCAGCCTTCCTCTTGCTGCGTCGTGGCAGAGCGGCCTGCTGCGTTACGACGCCGCCTCTCGGCTGAGCGGGCGCCTGCTGGGCTTCTCCTGGAGGACGACGCGTGACGTCACGTCGGTGCGACGGACCCGCGATGGCTGGCGAGGCTGGTGTTGTTGTTGTGGTGCTGTCGGAGTGTTGTGCGCTGCGGGTGGTCGTGAGGAGGTTGAAAAGAATGGGTTTCCTGGCGGTCCTGCTGAACGGGATGCCTCTCGTGGTGAGCGCGCGTTGGAGACCGACGACAGTCCAGTCTGATATTAAAGTTGGTGCGGAATTGGAGCCGCGCGAGGAGGTGACGGCACGGTTCTGCTGTAGGACTGGAGAGGTGAGTGAATCCTCGCGGAACTCCCGGGGTGTCCTGTTAAGGGACGCGGCGAGACGAGGAGGTGCTTGGACGGCTGCTGACCTGGAGCCTTGCTGGTCCGGTGGCGTGTCGGGCACCTCGTTAGCGTCCTGGTGGGTCGGCATGCCGAGGAAGAGGTCCTCGTCCTCCTCGGCGTGGATGTGGAGCAACCTGTTGAGGTCTGGCGTTCCTTGGTCTGACATGCTGAGAGTGTTTTTTAGCTGTTTGTGCTAGGCTGGTAGCTAGAGAAAAATGCGCGATTATTCTCTAGTTGTAACGTTAGGGTGTGCGTGTTTACAAGAAACTGGCACAAGGCATTTTTGACACTTGAGTTTAAGTACCCACAGTTATGGGCGAGGTAGGAGTGGCCAGGTTAGTTGGAGGTGGGTGAGTGGTTTGCATGGTTGGCAAGGGTGGAGTTTGGTTGGCAAGGGTGGAGATGGCAGGCAGGTGGGTTGTCTTCTGCTTGGCCAAACCTCCCGAACCTTAGTTGTTCCAACTCCATTTATTGTGTTTTCATACTGTGCTAAATCAAATCAAAGCCTTTGATTTGATTTAGCACAGTATGAAAATACAAGGCCTGCCCGGTATTCCCAGGGTTTGTGAGAGAAATAAGCAACCAGCTCCAGGAAAGCAAATCCAGAATAAACAACTATACATTATATAGGTTGAGTGCCTACTGCCTAGTATAATTCAAATACATCAGCTATTTGAAAATAGCAGATCTACAAGCTCACAGCGCGTCGCGTCGTGACGTGTTGTGAGGAGAGCACCCCTTTAGGCAAGGAAAATAATGTTGGGGTCCTGGACATGAAAATAACTAAAACAAGACCAAAGGTAGCTTATAAATAAGCGGACATGGCAACCCTGGTATTCATGATCGAGATGGCTGTGAGTGAGACATATTCCAAGCAAGGAGAGATGTGCTTTTGTTTGAAATGAACCGATTATACTTACTGTGAAAGAAATGATCAATCAATGTTTTTTATTTTGTCTTACATACAGGGCTGTATATAAAACGGGCAGGCCTTTTTATATACAGCCCTGTATGTAAGACAAAATAAAAAACATTGATCATTTCTTTCCTGACCTGGTTGCTTATTTCTCTCACAAGCAAGGCAACACCGGGTTTTAGGTTTTTGTCTGATCCACACACGGATCAGAAGGGGGCGGTTATGCAACTATTTGGATGCCAACCGCCATCAAACCCCACGAAGAAGAAGAAGAGAACACCGGGCAGGCTAATCCCATTGCTTGGAATGACATGGGAACCGATCTGGTAACCAATCGATGCAGTTCAGCTACCTGGCTGACGAACGACCAGACATGGGATCTAATGCTGTATAGCGATTCCATTCAGTGTTGCCAACTTAGCGGATTTGTCGTCATATTTAGCTTCTTTCCAGACCCCCCTAGCGACTGAATTAGTGAAAAGCTTCTGGCGAGAAATCTAGCTTTTTTCCCCTGGTGAATTGGGGACAAATCGTGTTGACAGGCGCCAGATATGCGCCAGAGATAAAATCTTTTTTTTTTTTTTTCTCAGCCTCAAATCCGCGAAATTGGCAAAACTAAAAGTGGTCGGCGCGTCTGGTCTGGCTCACAGGTCACAGCAGGCTCAGTGGCTTCCTCGGCTCGGTTATGTGCACAGTGCACACTGCACAGACTGTCTACCAGTGCTTCCTCCTTTCTTGCTCTGCCTAGGCGAGTGCGCTCCGGTGCGGTATTTCCGAACGCGCCCCTCGAGCTCGACAGAGCAAGAAAGGAGGAAGCACTGGCAGCTCAGTTTAGTCTGCTAGTAAAAATAAAATACACACTCGGATGCATAAAGTATTAAGTTAACCTTCTAATTCCTGTATGGATCGGAACAAAATAGCGTTCTAAACATTAGTTGAATTGAGGTATGTTTTTTTTTAATATTACAATGAGTTTAAACGATGTGTTATCAAATGAAGAGATGATACAAACTAAGTGCACATAAATGACAAATGTTTTTCTGGGCTGGCTACATATTTTCGTTGCTAGGGGCGCCTAAAAGTCGCTAGGGACGCAAAAAAGTCGCTAGCGGCGGCGCGCGCTACGCGCGCGCATATCCCACCCCTAGCGACTTTTAGCGACTTTTCGAGGAGCCACTAGCTACTTCCGTTACTGGAGAGTTGGCAACACTGATTCCATTCCATTCCACTAGTTGGGGGAGGCGGTTGGACGAGGAGGGAAAGAAGATCTGCACGCGCTTTGAGGATACTTTTACAAGTTTTTGATAAACACATTATACATGGGGATTTGTATCGGCCATTCTGCTCTGTCGTTCACGCATGGATTGCACAAAAGGCTGCACGCGCTTTGAGGATACGTTTTACTTTTTTATAAACACATTATACATGGGGATTTGTAGCGGCGATTCTGCTGGATGGACGATGCAAGAGCTGCACGCATGGATTGCACAAAAGGCTGCACGGCTTTGAGGATACGTTTTACTTTTTGATAAACACATTATACATGGGGATTTGTAGCGGCGATTCTGCTGGATGGACGATGCATTGCACACAAATATGTACGCGCTTTGAGGATACTTTGACTTCATACGATAAACACATTATACATACCATCGTCGTATAGTGATGGGCATGGAGGTCTGGGGCTTGGAATCCAGGTGTCAGAGGTGTCTGGATCTCGGTCACCGTCACTATCCAAGTCGCTTGCAGTATCCTCATCCTCAAAGTACTGCGGACGTTGGACATTTGTTTTTCGAGCCGTTCTTCTGAGCCCTTTTGTGGACAGACTTGTGCTGGGAACATCCACAGGTAAGGAACCGACCTGCTGCTCAACTCCCGACACCGATGGGGGTGATCGGGGGGCAATCGGGGATGGTTTTGTGACTTCTGTCACTTTCTTTTCTGTCTTGATCTCGTCTTTCTTTGGGGGGGGGGGGGCTGGGGGGCAGGCTCCTCCGCAGGAGGACGGTTTAGTTGCATCACATCATGGATAGTTCTCTGTCCTGGAATCAAATGCTTACGCTTGGCTGTATTTTTACCCATTGCGGCCGCCGGCGCCTGTCTCTCCCTCTCTCTCTCTCTCTCTCCCTCCCTGTGCTAGTCTGCTAGCAGGCTGCAGTGTTGCCAACTCTCCAGTAACGGAAGTAGCTAGTGGCTCCTCGAAAAGTCGCTAAAAGTCGCTAGGGGTGGGATATGCGCGCGCGTAGCGCGCGCCGCCGCTAGCGACTTTTTTGCGTCCCTAGCGACTTTTAGGCGCCCCTAGCAACGAAAATATGTAGCCAGCCCAGAAAAACATTTGTCATTTATGTGCACTTAGTTTGTATCATCTCTTCATTTGATAACACATCGTTTAAACTCATTGTAATATTAAAAAAAAACATACCTCAATTCAACTAATGTTTAGAACGCTATTTTGTTCCGATCCATACAGGAATTAGAAGGTTAACTTAATACTTTATGCATCCGAGTGTGTATTTTATTTTTACTAGCAGACTAAACTGAGCTGCCAGTGCTTCCTCCTTTCTTGCTCTGTCGAGCTCGAGGGGCGCGTTCGGAAATACCGCACCGGAGCGCACTCGCCTAGGCAGAGCAAGAAAGGAGGAAGCACTGGTAGACAGTCTGTGCAGTGTGCACTGTGCACATAACCGAGCCGAGGAAGCCACTGAGCCTGCTGTGACCTGTGAGCCAGACCAGACGCGCCGACCACTTTTAGTTTTGCCAATTTCGCGGATTTGAGGCTGAGAAAAAAAAAAAAAAAGATTTTATCTCTGGCGCATATCTGGCGCCTGTCAACACGATTTGTCCCCAATTCACCAGGGGAAAAAAGCTAGATTTCTCGCCAGAAGCTTTTCACTAATTCAGTCGCTAGGGGGGTCTGGAAAGAAGCTAAATATGACGACAAATCCGCTAAGTTGGCAACACTGGCAGGCTGTAGCAGCAGTGCTTGCCGCGTCGCAAACAGTGCTTGGCTTGTGTCTCAAACACGACACCTGTTCTGTCACCCTCTAAATAAAATAATAGTCAACTTTACGAAAGAGTGTGTGTGTGTGTGTGTGTGTGTGTGTGTGTGTGTGTGTGTGTGTGTGTGTGTGTGCGCAACAGCATCGCAATCCCCGGACGGCAAAGTATGACTACATGCCACAACCCTGATCCGATCAGGGCTTGTCGTCCTGGGTCAGCCCTCGACGACATGGAAATGTCGTCCATGGTCACCGGCGCATTTGTGTCGTCTGAGGAATGCCACAACACCGTGCGCTAAAAATAAAAACGATAAAAATAAAAACGATACACCATTTTTCACAAACAGCTGTAAATATTCTGAGCATTTTCATACTAATTTGGTAATTTTCCGATGTGTATTTTTCGAGAAAAACACTTTTGCAAACCTGTGACGTCAGGTCAGATGTCTTCCCCGAGACTTTATTAACAAGTTGTATTTCATATCTCTACATCTATATATCGATGGATCTATCGATCTCAGTATGTTTGTATATAATAATAAAAAAATCTGGCATTTTGTTCTGGCACTCTGGCACTGTTAATGATTAAATGATAGATACTTAATGTATCAATCATTAAATAAAATGTTTGCTCCCGGTCGAGTCCACGGCAAGCTGCATCCGGTTTGTCACGCCATCTAGATACATGGACCCTTGGACTGTTTTCGTATCCGGTCAAACAGGATCTCGACCATATATCTATGTCACTTTAATAATATATTCACAGCGGTCTGAATGCATGTATTTAAATACATTTAACTGTAAATGATAGAATAAATTGTTGTTTACATTATTCATGTTTACCTTAGTTTTGTTTGCTAGCTAGAGCTAGAATAAAATATTAATGTTTGCATGAGCCGATGACGTCATATCCTCGGCGCGCTGTGTGATTTCTCTACTACCTCAGGTAAGACGTCTTTCTGTTTCCAATATTATACCTGTATAATCTTATATTTTTACTTAAAATACATACATCGTTAATTCTGCACAACCCCTAAATGATAGAACAACGCCACAGGTTTATTGTTTACGTTGACGTAACTTATGTCGGTGTATATTGGTAGCAACTAAAGCCTGGGTATCGAGGCTAGTAGACAACATGACAACACATCCCGTTCCCAAAGTTGGGTCCGGCCCGTCCGGGGACCCCCAGGGGTTCTTGAGGGAGTTCCAGGGGGTCCCCAGCTTAATGATAGTTTGGAACCAAATGGACCCGGTCCCTTATGGGTCTCTAGTCTGTACAGACCCTAGCCCTGGTCCAGTGGTTACAGCGAGTCTCTCTCTGACGCCCTCCGCAGCCGGGCTAATTGGTGTCAATTTGGGGGTCCTTGACATGAAAATGTTTGGGAACTACTGTGCTAAACAACAACTCCATGTGATGTAGAATTTGTGACTAAAGGCAAAACGAAATGTTTTATTGAGTTGTGGTTGTTATTGAATACTTTATAAGTCAAACCATTTCCCTCTCAACTCCCTTACGGACTTATGTGTGTGGGTGCCTGCCTGCCTGGCTGGGTATGAGCATAAAACAGCATGGTTGTTTTTCACCACCTGTGTGTTAGGCCTGTCAAAAAAAATCGATTCGAGTTAGAATCGCGATTCTAATGCCGTCCGATTCAGAATCGATTCTCATTTTCCAAAAATCGATTTTTCAAAAAAAAAAAAAAGTTTTTTTTTTTTTTTTTTTTACAAATGTACCTGTGCATGCAATGCATTATGGCATGGGTTTCTGCATAGTGCATTTACTACCAGCTAAGCTAAGCCTGCCAATTGTATTTATTTTACACCTGTTTTAATACTAATGTATTGTTCTGGTATTGAGTGAGAAGAGATTTTGTAACTTTTGTACTGGTTCAAATTTGTGCAAGCTAAATAAATTAGACATGTTCTTACTCTTGGATTTAACCTTTGTGTGTTTAAATCATTCAGTTGATAAAACCTTTACAATTATACAAGCTTTTTACTAAATGCACTCTGCTTTCATGCCAGAAGACTGGAGTAGATCATGCTAAAATTCTATTTAATTGTTTTTAATAAAAAAGAAAAAACTGCTTTAGAATCGAAAAAAATCTTTTTTGAATCGAGAATCGGAAAAATCGAAAAGATCGTTTTTGAATCGAATCGTCACCCCAAGAATCGGAATCGAATCGAATCGTGGGACACCTAAAGATTCGCAGCCCTACTGTGTGTAACCTAACAAACTCAATTGCACATATTAACTGTATATATGATGATTTCGGGTGTGCCAGTACTGTACAGTGACAGTACAGTACAGTAGAGGGCCCGGCACACGGTAACTCTGTCATTTCTCAACCGTTTCGGACACGGGGCGGCACGCCGGGGGTCTGGAACTACCCCCCCGGGACCCCCACACGGATTTGCACCACTCACTTCACATGGGTGTGATTTTCATTTTGGTCCATTGTACTCAAGTTAATCATAAATAGATGCAATCCAAAACATTGTGATGAAGCTCAGTGAAAACTGAGCTTTATCACAATTAGTTAGAGATACCGATATTAATTTGACATGAAAAAACACTGCAATAGGATTCTGAATAGAAGTTCCAACAGTTGGGTGTTACATTCTGAATCATCTTTTTTCTCTTACAGATCTTCCAACCTCAAACAAATCTCCAACTCTCCAGTCCAACACAACAAAACAAAAGGCACTTTTAAGAGCCACTCTCTCTCTCTCTCTCTCTCTCTCCAGCTCTCTCCCTCTCTGGCTTTCTCGCTGCCCCCCCCCCCCCCCCCCCAGCTGCAAAAAAAAATGACGAAACCAAAAGTTAGACAATGTCCAAAATGTCAGGCATTGGCAGAACCAGGGAGCAAAACCTGTTCCCAATGTTCACAAGCTCTGACCATAACAGAAAAATTGGATAAAAAATTAAAAAAATATGACGCTAAGTGGAGAAAGACCCAAGTGAAAAATAAGATCACCCACCGAGCTGTGGACAGTGCAAGAGTTGCAGTAAGTAAATCTACATATATTTAGATCTTGAAAAAAGAATAATAATAGAATATCATGTAAAAAGTTAATAGAAAAGATCATTTTAAAAGTGAAAGTTTGATATATTATAGGTTCATTGCACATGAAGTGAAATATTTAAAACCTTTTTTAAATCTTAATTATGGCATACAGCTAATGAGAAAAACATCCACACCCGTGTGAAGTGAGGGGTGCTCTTATCTGTAAAACAAACATTGAGACAAAACAAACATTAAACCTGTATATAAGGAGGGGCTAGGGCCTCTCAAAAATAAAAGACCAATCAAAACAAGATTTCTAATGCGCCTACAGAAATGTCAACCATCTGAAAAGTAGGGTTACTTTTGAACAAATTGCTTCGTCAATCTGCTATGGCATGGAGGCAATTAGCCAGGTTTGATTTGGTAGAGGTCTTCAGCACTACTGTGTGGTTGGGTCTGGTGTCTCATCTTCCTCTTAGTCCAGCAGCCAAGGTGGACGTGTGGGGAAATTTGGTATATAGTATTTATTTTATTATATATACATTCATGAATCCACTTGCTGACCGGCTGTTGGTATTGAGCAATATTTTTTATAGGGGTTTCTTGTGACCCTACCATTAGCATGGCAGACAAAAATGTCAAACTTTCCTTATGCTTTAAGTACCCAGATAGCAAAAGATGTTAATTCAACGTTGACTTTTGGTCAGATTGGTTATTTTTGGTTGAGGTTGAAATACCTATGTTGATTCATTGTCTAATTACAGTTAACCATTTCAACGTTTGAAAAGCTGTTGTTGAATCAATGTATTATAGATGCTGATTTTTCAATGTTGAAATGCCCTACAATTAATTGACATTGTTTCAATCCTATGGTTTCAATTGTGTTGGGGGGGGGGGGAGGGGGGGGGGGACCTAGGTTGAAAAACCTATGTTGATTCAATGTCTAATTACAGTTATCATTTCAACGTTTGATTGATTAATTGAATCAATGTATTATAGATGGTGATTTTTCAATGTTGAAATGCCTTACAATGAATTGACATTGTTTCAATCCTATGGTTTCAATTACAAGCACGAAATATTGAGAACCACTGATACAGAAACATGAGGTTTTTCATTTTCACTTTTCATTTTTCAAAAATAGCAGACCTACAAGCTCGAAATATTGAGAACCACTGAGGTTTTTATCATTTTCAAAAAAATGAAGACCTGCAAGCTCGTAGTGCCATGCTACGAGCTTGCAGTAGGTATGCTCTCGTCTCCTCTCCTCTCCTCCAGAAACTGTGAAGACACAAAACAGACCTTTAAAACATTTTTTTAATGTTATTCTTTCGTACACAAGACGTATTCTTCATATTTAGAGCATGCCGAATCCAATGGCGCACACAGACTTCCCCGTAGACCCACATATGCCCAAGTAGCTAGACCACCCTTCACCAACAGATATCCCCCTATACCTCTATCTTCCCATACCCCTACTACATGCCCCCATCACCCTGTACCTAACAGCCAGCCCCCCCTTGGTCACCCTCCCGATGAAGCCACCAGGCAGACAGCCAAACTTTATTTTAAAATAATCCAAGCTGTACACCATGGAGAGGTGGCTGACAGGGCTCTCCGGACAGGGTCCTTCCCTGTTGGGATGATGAGACAGGTGAACAAACTCACCACCTTCATCAAGCCCGCCTGCCCCACTGAGACCACCACCACGCAGGTGGCCCACAACACACATAACTGGATGAACACAAACATGCACATATTACAAACACACTACACAGACACCATAGACACACTCACACCAGACATACACCCACATAACCCTATGGCCTATACCATAGCCATAGGTTGGGCACATAAAAGATACACCCAGAGACTGACTACTGCAACCCTAACCCGGGTTAGCAACATACTACAGATACAGACACGCACACAACACAGACAGCCAACCACACAACACACACAGCCAACCACACAACACACACAACACGCACACTCGCACAGCCAACCACACAACACACACAACACACACAACACACACAACACACACAGCCAACCACACGACACACACAGCCAACCACACAACACACACAACACAGACAGCCAACACAACACACACAACACACACAACACAGACAACATACACAGCAACTTTTCACACATACCAACCGCTACAACATACATACACGAGCGAACACACACACAGCAACACACACCGCCCCCCCTCCACCTCACTCGAGACCTCCCAATAGCTCTGCTAGTGCTCGGCCTGGCCTGCTCCCACACCCTAGGACCCCAGCCCAAGTGTTCCCCCCTCCTCTGGGCAGGAACACTTCCCCACCAGCCTTACTCCCCACGCCTTCCATCCCACCCCTTCTCACCTTCCCTATAACCAGGCGGCCTACCATCCCACCCCTCCTCATAACCCCCACAGACCAGCGACCCGTCCTCCCTATAGTGCCCCCCGCCCACCACCCAGACCCATTTGCTCTCTGTCGCTGGGGAGACGTCCGGAGGCCTTTGCTCTGGCGCCCCCCCAGCCACAGAGAGTAAAACCCCAGAGGACCAGCTCCCGGTTGCCCCCCACAACCCCCCTCCCCCCTGTCCCGGAGGACTCAACACTGCCTGCCTCCTCTTCACCCGGACCCCCTAGCGGTGTTCGGGAGGTGGAGGTGGCGGGCATCTCACCCTATCCCCTTCCTTCTGCCTCCTCGAGACCCAAGTCCACCCACACCACCACTGGAACCTCCCCCCGTTTCCAACCCAGAGGGTGCTCCACCTGTGAGGAGTCCACAGCCCCAAGTCCACTCCAAACCACCTCACTAGTCCTTCCCACCACACCCACCACTCCCCAGCACACCACAGCATCATTCCATGATTTAAACTCCATTTCCCTTTCCCCCACAGGAGTCTGTTCGTGATGAGCCTTATATCTCTGCGATCGCGGAGACGAGACGATCGTCGTGATAGTCTCGGTTTTTTTCTGCGACCTTTGGAACCTCAAATCTAACCCTAGGCCCATTTCTTTAGGCCCCAAAGGTCACTGTTGCAGTCTTTTGGCTGAACTTTGACCTTTGCAAACGTCGTGGAAAGTCCAGACCGGCGCCATTGGATTCGGCATGCTCTAAATATGAAGAATACGTCTTGTGTACGAAAGAATAACATTAAAAAAATGTTTAAAGGTCTGTTTTGTGTCTTCACAGTTTCTGGAGGAGAGGAGAGGAGAGGGGAGGAGAGGTGAGGAGAGGGGAGGGAGAGGAGAGGAGAGGAGAGGAGAGGAGAGGAGAGGGGAGGGGAGGGGAGGAGAGGGAGAGGGAGAGGGAGAGGAGAGGAGAGGAGAGGAGAGGAGAGGAGAGGAGAGCAGAGCAGTGTGGCACTACAAGCTTGTAGGTCTGCTATTTTTTTTATTGAAAATGAAAAACCTCATGTTTCTGTATCAGTGGTTCTCAATATTTGCTCAAAATGCATTACAAAAAGTCAATAATAATTATGTTTATTAAAATACAATACCATACATGTATAAAATGCACGACAGAAGCGATATCAGCTTGGATCATTTCATAAAGTTGATTCATTTTTATTGAAGAGGGGAAGTCACGTGACTCCTATAGGTTTTCACATCGCATGGCCCACATTACATTATCAAATAATTAAATATGTATTAATTCAATACGGTGCTCTTGTCATTTTGGTCGGCACAAAATAATACATGAATGAATAAATAAATACATATTTACATAAAAATCACTGGAGGAAGATAAAATTAAATAAACTATAAACATCGCTTTAAAATACTGAATCACGTGACCATCCGGCAGGTTGTCATCGGGTGGGGGGCGTTAACGAGACCATGCGAGATCTCACGGGACTTATTGAGTCAGTTCAAATTTTGCTGGCGGGCGGCCGTTTGCAGCTTAGAGTATAACTAACTATAAGGTTTGCAGTAGCACTGGAACTTTTGGAAACGTGGCTGAACGGCGTGTGAAATAAACAAGAAACAAACTGGTAAGTCGTTATGGAATATCATTTATTATCCCATTCAGATACCACCACTGGTTTTCCACTGTTTACGTTTGTATATTATCATGCCGTAAAGTCCGAGGTTTTATGCTGGCTAATAATGTCTAATTGTTGAGCCATGCTACTATTGTTTTATCCCGTTCCGATGCCATCATATGGCTGTTATCGTTTAAATGCATGTTAACTTTTTGTAATTATCCCTGGACCCCGTGCCGTGGAAAGTTAGTCCGGAGTCGGTTGCTTGTAGGTCTACTGTGCAACTGTGCATCCAAGCTACCATGCTAGTTATTCATGTTATCGCCGCCATTTTGCTAACGACTCTCGCGATTAAAACGTATTTAATTTGTTTATATGTGCATATACGCGTATATATTATTAGCGTTTTTAATTGTTACATAAGCATTGATGTAACCAGCACCACGGCGAAGCAGTTCTTCATTTATTTATGAACAAAGCTGCGGTACCTCCTAGCCCCATATGTGCCCTCTCCCTACGCTCATTCTGTATCTCGGAGCTACAGAATGAGCGCAGGGAGAGGGCACATATGGGGCTATTTACTATAGTGAGCTTGTAGATCTCTTTTTTTAAGAACTACTTCTAAACAATGGTTCTTTCTGAAAAGCTTATAAATGGTGAATTGATATATTGTGTGGGTATAAAAATAAATGTTATTAAGACACTATACAAATAATTGTTTGTGCAGTCATAGGACAGGCTGGTTTTTAATCGTCTCAACAGGTCTCAGACTGCAAGTTGCTATAATGAGGCTCTGAGCTTGTAGATTGTAGATTGTAGATTACTTTTAAACCATGGTTCTTTAAAAAAAAAAAAGCTTATAAATGCTGCATTTATATATATTGTAATTTGGCTGTGTGTCTGTGTGCAGTCACAGCCAGGACACTACGGGCGCTGGTGTTGGATCGGCACAGGACACTAGGGGTTGGATTAGCCCCGCAAGCAGAACCCGAATGTAGTAAAGTTTCTGACACTTTTATGACTTTACTGCATTGGGTCCTGCTTCAAGCTGGGCTGTCGCCAGTTACGCACAAACAAATACAATGTAAACAAGCCACGAGACGGACTTCTGCGCGCTTTTACCATGGTTATTCATGTATTGACTTACGAATGTGCGAACTATAAGTACCTTACATACCATACCGACACATCTCCTGTGTCGCGGAAGCCGTTAAGTATTTTTAATCCATGATTGATTAAAAATGTCGCTTCTTCCTACCTTGTTTATTGACACCTCATTGTACCGCCTATCTGGCTAGCTAGTGGTGCTACAGCTATGACGGAGCAGATCAAAGGCAGGGACGTTGCCTGCAAAGCCAACCGCACATCGGGAGGCGGTACAATAAACGGTAAATAAACAAGAAGAAATCAAAGCGACATTTTTAATCAAACATGGATTAAAAATACTTAACGGCTTCCGCGACACAGGAGATTTTATCAGAGGTATGTAAGGTACTTATAGTTCGCACATCCGTAATCAAACACAATACAAAGCGCGGTAATAGCGAGCAGATCGAAGAAAGGTTGAGTTTTTTATATCCGCGTTCCAACAATCGCATTGGAAAATCTTAGCTTGACCAGGGACCCTACGGGTCAGCCCGGTTCGGTTTGGATTGGGCTGACCCAGGGGGTTCCGAGAGGGGCTAGGGTTGGATCGTCTCTGTGTAAGTCAAGTTTATAAATGGTGCATTTATATATTGCACACACACACACACACACGCAATATTTTATTCTTTGTTTCCCTATTTGTTTTCAGGGTCGTGGTAAAAGAGGACTACAAGCAATACACAAGGCCAAGTAAATTAATAGCAGCACCACCTCACTTTACCAACAGAGAGATGGCCTCTTATTGGGCCAAAAGACGTAGAGTAGTGAAAACTGTAAGGGACATAGAGCGAGAGATCCTTCATGAATATGAGGAAATCTCACACATTTCCCAACTACCGGTAGATGCACCACCAGATTCCCATTTACACTTTGAAAATAACCTTATAGATGGCAGTGTAGCTGAAAATGACCCTATAGATGTAGCTTGCTACGATGTAGTTGATACTAATTATGTACAAATGGAAGATTCTCATATTGATAGCAGTTTAGCTGACTATAATGAAGTTGAATCAGATCATGAGCAAATGGAAAATGATCATACAGATAGTGTAGCTGGAAGTGATGGAGATGATCTGAGTGATGGAGATGATTTGATTCATCGCCACTCTGACAGTGATGATCATCAACCTAGTCAGGATCTGCTTATAAAGAGCCTAAGATATTGGGCATCCTCTTACTCTATCAGTCTGGTTGCTTTGTCTGCTCTGCTGTCCATCTTAAAGATATTTCACCCTAGGCTCCCTAAAGATGGAAGAACTCTGCTTAGAACGCAATCCAAGGTTGCAACCACTCAAATGCAAGGTGGCGAGTACTATCATTTTGGATTGGTGCGAGGAATACTTTCACGATTGAAATGTCTGAGATTACCAGTGAACCTCAAAACTCTTACTTTACAGTTCAACATGGATGGTCTCCCCCTCTTTAAGAGTTCAAGACTTCAATTCTGGCCTATACTTGCAATGCTGAAATGTGATTACACAAAGTCTCCATTTATTGTCGGTATATTTTGTGGTTTGACCAAGCCAAAGTGTGTTGTTGAGTATCTGCAGCAATTTGTTAGCGACCTTAAAAATGTACTGGCTAATGGAATTATTCATAATGGTAAGCATTTGAATGCAGAGGTTTCCGCATTTGTGTGTGATGCTCCCGCCAGAGCCTACATTAAGAATATTAAGTCACATAATGGGTATTCCGGATGCGACAAGTGTGATCAAGAGGGTGTGTGGAGGAACAAAATGACGTATCCGGAAACAAATGTCAGGCTGAGGACTGACTTGAGTTTTAGTGATATGATTGATGAGCAACATCACTTAAAACAGACACTCAGTCCTTTAACAGGGATTGTAAAGATGGTATCTTCATTTCCAATAGATTATATGCACCTCTGTTGTCTTGGGTTGATGAGAAAACTGTTGAATATCTGGTTAAAGGGCAATCTAGCCACTAGACTTCCTTCACACGTGGTTAACAGTATGACAAGCAAACTGTTGGTGTTGCATTCCCACACCCCTGTTGAATTCAATCGCAAGCCAAGAGGTTTGAACGAGCTTGATCGTTGGAAAGCTACTGAGTTCCGATCCTTTATGTTATACTGGGGTCCTGTAGTTCTGAAGGATTGCCTTCCCAGTGAGTTGTATGACAATTTCATGTTGTTTTCAGTGGCCATGTATTTGTTTTTGTCACCTGAAATTACTGGCCAAATGGTTGAATTTGCCCATAAATTGACCATTTCTTTTGTGGAACACTTTGGAAAACTCTATGGTAGAGATCAGATTGTGTTCAGTGTTCACCAGCTTATACATTTAGCAGAGGAATACAAACGATTTGGACCCTTGGATAATGTTTCTGGATTCCCTTTTGAGAATTATCTTGGCCAAATAAAGCATCTGTTACGCAAGCCAAACCAACCTCTACAGCAGGTAGTCAAAAGATTATCAGAAAAGCCACAGGTTGAGTTTCCACTAGCAACAGATGAACCAGTATTACAGAACATCCATACTGATGGTCCACTTCCTCTGCATTTCAGTGCTGCTCTACAGTACAAAAAGGTCTCCAATAGTCGTTTCACCTTGTCTACAAAGCAAGGGGATAATTGTTTTCAGGTGGGAGATACTATTGCAGTAGTACAGAATATAGTCCAGGAACAAAATGAGGTCTATGTAATATACAGAACCTTCAGACAGCGTGAATCATATTACACTTATCCCTGTGAGTCCTCATGCATAGGCACATATAAGGTCAGAGAGTTGTGTGACAATATTGGGGTTGGTAAACTTAGCTGTATTAAACGCAAATGTGTTCTGTGTCCAGAGGCTGAGGGAGATGGCCTCATAGCCATTCCAATAGCTCATATGCAGTAGCATTCATATATGTAAAAAATAAACTAAAACTAACTTTACCAACCCCAATATCATAATATTTATATTCTAATGTCATTTATTGTACAGAATGGAAAAGGAGGTGGTGCTGTGGGCCGTGGTACTATTTCCTACTGGAGGAACTGCTACAGTTCCTTCCAGTTGGTTCAATCCAAAGGATAGTACCTTGTTATGGCCCCCAAAAAACATCAACTTTTCTAAGGCCCTCAAAGAAAAAATGATGCCTCAAAACGGATGGACCATGCATGAATATGTTCGGCTCTTAATTTCTTGTGGTAAGTAGACGTGGTAAGTGGTGCATTTATATAGCGGTTTTATCCGAGGACACTTTGACACAAATTCAGGGGGACCCCGGGATCAAACTGCACTTTCTGATTCCCAACCGGCAACTCTACCCCTGAGCCACAGCCAAGTGTTGGTAGTTGCCTCATTTGGCAGATGGTATTCTGGTTGCCATTTTCAAAATCCTGTTTATATTGCATTGTTTAAGTATTAGTCACACTTCTTTAAATGGCATACTGTATTTCCGACTTGTTTTACAGACTCACTTGAAAAGGCCAAGCAACATGAAGACAAGTATATAACTACTGGATGTCCAACCACTGATTTAGAATCTGAGGAGGAAACGGATGCACGGCGTAAAAGACGAATAAGGTACATGCAGTGCCCACACTGAGATTAGGAGGCCAGGGTTTCCATCTCTGGCCGAGTCAGAGAGACTAATCCGTTCCTCACTGCTTGGAACTCTGCCTCGAGGGTTGGATTGGATGTCTGTCCTGTGATGGACTAGTGTCATGTCTATGTGTGCTTGTACGTCAAGCTGTCTCATTTTACAGAAAAGGGCGATGGGCTCCTGGCCCGAGAACAGTGCATCTCAAGGCTTTCTCATTTATTGTAATTATACTGATAAATGTTTATTTAATTTTAAGGCCAAATACTGTGTACATGGAGTCAGATGAGGAGCCAGAAACCATCAGCGCTAAGAGAAGATTTGCCAAGCCACCTGCTGTTCTTTTTCCAGGTACAGTGGCACTGTCAGTTATGACACTAATGGCTACCCATTTAAGTATTTGCATGTATAATTCTTTCTACTTTGTTAATCCAGTGCTGCTCGACTCCAATGTACCAACACCCAACCAGTACCTACCTGCACCAATACCAGTGCGGCAAACCAACCAGTCTGTACCAACCCCTAGTGAAATCAGTGGTATGTTATTACAATTTTAATTTGCAAGCATGTAGTTCCTCGGTCAATACATGCAAACATATCAGTCATGTGATATGTGTTAAAGTTTCTGTCTTGTGTTCCCTTTTAGCCTCTGAAGGAAGGTGCTTGGAGGACGTGCAGACATTTGACCAGCCTGATAATGGTAACCAGTCTAACCACTTCGCATTACTACTAGGGTATGTGCTTTGTCAGAGTTATAACTTTCATAGTTCATGTTTTATGTTTTCATTTTAGGCTTTTGTGGAAGCTTCTTGGCAGAGCTAGAGTCAAGAGACCTCTTTAATGATGGTAAGTACTAATGGGCTACATATATGTGATTCCCTGATTGGCCACTCTTATTGTGTCTAAAGTCCGTTTAGATGGGAGGCGGTATTGGGGGATTAATACTACTACTTACAGGAGAAGACCTTATTGACTTGAAATGTTAATTCAATTTAAAATGTTTAGTTGATAATACAGTAGCTTATTCAGTGACTCACTATTTGCAAGGAGCTGTTTGCGTTGGCATGATATCATATGACTTCATAAGAATTATTTTACCTTGACTAATTATATTTATTTGTATTCATTTCAGGAGGGCACCATAATGGACAAGCAAGAAATGGTATGTCCGTTGTCTGTTATAACTTTGTTTACAGTTGCTGTGCTATTGCACCATGACATACAGTAACTGTAACTTATTAGACTGAAATATTTCAACTTCTTTACTCCCAAGTTAAATCTCCTTGAATAATTTGATTGTTCTCTTTTTTTTAGTTCACCCTCCCCAAGGCTATCCCCAAGATTATCAAGGTGAGTTGACTAACAATTTGTGCCACGGACAGTATTACCAGAAACAAAATACCCTTTATCGCCTGAATGACGATAAAAGGTCTGTAACTGAGTGTTCAAATGGTCTTGTAAGGGTCCATTTGGTTCCATTTGTACACTGAGTTAAGGGGGTAGTAGTGGGGATCTATTCTTCAACTATTCACTTGGTAGTCAATTGTGTTCATCCCACATCTTCTAAAACTGGAAATTGATGGTGCTCATTCATAACAATAAAAGATTGATATTAGTTTTATTTCTCCAGGAATGCCAATGTATACCAGCCCCTACCACACTGTGCCATCAGAGCAAGCAAGGAACAGTATGTATTTCTCATCCCATTCAGGACAGGAACCCCTGTTGGTGTTTTAAGCATTGTTATACTTTAGCTTTTGAAAAATAGCAGATGTCCGAGCTTGTAGATCTGCTATTTTTGAAATATTGTGAAAGTGTGGGGCAAATCTTTGAATATATTTTAGAGCAGACGTTTTAACTCAAGCCTTGCTTCTGGGGGGTCCCTGGAACAGCATATTTTCAGATGGGGATCGGTGGCCAAATACAGATCATTCTGGGGGTCCTTGACATGAAAACATTTGAGAACCACTGACATAGAAACACAGGTTTATCAGGTCTAAATGGGTTAAATGTTGTTTTTGAAATATTCCATAAATCATGTTCAATGATGTGTCCTTTCTTTTAGCCTTCAGTCCCAGCTATGCAAATGGCACCAGATCAGCTGGATTCAGGACGCCTGACCAGGGTGCAAATGGCACCAGATCATCTGGATTCAGGACACCTGACCAGGGTGCAAATGGCACCAGATCATCTGGATTCAGGACTCCTGACCAGGGTAAAGATACCTATATTACCATCCCTCCCCCCCCCCCCCCCCCCCCCACACACACACGGAATTACACAATGACCTATGTGCAATGCCATGTCTGATCCCATGTCTGTTTCTTAAAGCGTCAACGCCAGAAACACCACAGAGAAGAGTGCATGGAGGGGAACCCAGCCAGATGTTGCAAGGCAAGTATCATTTTCTGATCAACGTCTTAATCTTTCTGATGACATCTGAATTGACAAACATGTCCCTTCGTCTTTACTGTCTTTGTTAAGCATTTAATGGTTACTATAAGCGAGGGGTGCAGACATTAGCGAGTTGGTGTCATTTGATTGAAAATGGTCAATAATCCTTGAAATTTAATGTCAAATTGTTTTTCTTCCAAGACCTTTCTTCCCAGAAAAACACTAAAATGCTGGCAGAGATACTTATGGAGGTGAGGCAGATGGGGAGGGACATTCAATTCATCAAAACTGAAATGGCAAAGTCCACATTGAATGTCCGAGGAGTTCCTGAATCCCAGCGAGAGGAGCCCTTCCCCATCAATCTGCCTCTCTCCAACGAGGAGGAGTTTGATCAGGCGGAAACTGCACTGAGGGAGGAGCGAGTGCGTCACAAGATGGTGAGCCTTAGAACGCCTTGTGATGGGTGCAATTATTCTTTCTTGGACAATATTTTTGACTTTCTTTTGCCAATTTTTTGCATTGTTTCATATTTGAAACAATGCTTATGTAATAGAAATCTTAATGCACTACTTTGTCCATTTGACATGGCACGTTGTACACTAACTATTTTATCTCTCTGTTAAGATTGCACGCCTGGCATTAGTCGGAGGGACCAATAGTGAGAACATGATCCGGCGAATGGTTGGCGCCACCCTGACAAACAACCTGGCATGCGTTTTCAACTGGGCTGGCAAGGGAGAGAAGAGGGCCTTCAAAGACACCCTACTTCAGGATTGCATTTTTGGTGAGTCTGCACATCAAAATACTTGGAGTTGTTGTTGAGGCATTCAATTTGACTCTGTAGATTGGCTATTTTCACTTTCTCCTATCGGACCATAGGCCTGATTGACACCGAAGGAGTGATTGATTTGGCCAATGTTTGACCAGTTTTATAGTATAGATTGACTTTTCTAATGGTATTACTTTTTAATTTCTGAGGTATTCATTATTCTTCACTGTCATCTGGGGACACCCCATATTCACGTGGGGGTCCCGACCCACAGGCTGATAACTACTGCTCTAATGCTCACAATTGGACTGCACAAATGTGTCTACTCGCTCTGCATCTCAGGTGTTCTGTGCCTGTGTACAGTTAAGAATGTCACTGGTAGGCAAGTTTCAGAACTGTCCACTGTCCTCCTCTGAGACAGAGTAGACAAACTGTGACATTTATTTAATGAACATTAGTGTGGCTCAATTGTATGTAGGTTCCCGTCTGAACCTAGTACACAATGGACATTTATGTCACTTTGAATGGAACTGCAGCTTTATTTTAATTTTAATTTAGTAACGCCTGTTTTCTTTTTTTCAGCGGCTGCTCGTCAATTTGACCGCAAGTTGACCGAATTGCAGTACAAGGATGCTCTGCAGAAGTGGCTGCGTTATGCACCCGACAGGAGTGGCGGGGTACCCAGGAAAGACAAGGTTCCCACACCCACAGGTCCTTAAAGTCTTAACCCATTTAGGCCTGACGTAAAAAATGTAAAAATCTCTTCTAAAGCAGCCAGTGGGTTTGATGGATCATTGGACTGTTTGTTTCGTTCATGTTGAACTGGGGTCCGATTGGTTCTGAAGGACTGCCTGATTTCTTTGTCCCCTGGAGTTTCAGGACAAATGGATGGACGGTTAATGTGGTGTTCATGTTGAACTGGGGAGGAAGATTTTAATTGTGTCCCCTGGATTTTCAGGGCTGTTTTTGGTTCATGTTGAACTGGGGTCGTTCAAGGACTAATCTTTTGAAAATTGCAGCTCTACAAGCTCACAATGTGACTCATTGAGCTGTGTATAGGACTGAAGTGGTTACTGTATGTTTTGTAATAATCAAAATTCAAATTCAGTGTAGCAAACTAAATGCTGGGAATTGGATGTGCACTTATCCATGTGCTTGAATCTAATAAATAAGTAAATGAATAATGGTCTGTTTTGTTTTTGTTCATAGAGAATGTTGTAAAGCAGCTGTTCTCAAACCTTGGTTTCTTTAATTGTTTTGGAAATGGCCAATCCAGAGGCTCAAAATATGACAATGTGGGGTCTTTGTATTAAAAGGTTGAGAACCACTGCAGTATAGCATACTTAATGGACCATTTCAGCATTTTCTATGCATCATTTAAAAAATAATCATTCTACTCTTCTGCGGTGGTAGCTCCAAACTTGTCTATTAGTGATATCACTGACTAGACTACTTTGGTGTGTTCCTTGTTGAACTATACCATTCATTTTGTAATTTTTTACATTTTTTTTTTTTAATTTGACATATTAATTTTGTAATTTATATTCTTTTTTTAATTTGACATATGGCATACAGAAGAAGGTTGAAATGGCCCTTTAATAATAGCATTGTTTCAATGTATGATGGATGGATGGATGTATAGTTGAATCAATGTTAATGGATGGATAGATTCATAGTTGAATCAATGTTGATGCAATTCTACGTTCTTTCAATGTTGATTATATCATAGTTGAATCAAGGTTGATTCATTGTCACAATTGGTTGAAAGTGCAACATTATTTCAATGTGGATCATAGCGAGCACTTTCAACATCTTCTCAATACCTGGCATCAATGTTGATTGCAACCATCATGGCTGACTAATATCACAACGTTGATTCACTCATCTTTTGTTATCTGGGTAGCATGTGACGTGTCAAACTAGGGGTTTTTCATGATTCTAAATCCATTCCAAGCATTCGTTTTTGACAAAAAAAAACACTCCTTATTCAACCATAGACGTCATGACAAATGTGATGAGGTCAGCACATTTTGGGCAAGTGGCTATGGCTGTTTTTAGCCCATTTTGTGAAAAGCTAATGGTTTGAATGTATTCATAATCATGAAACCCCCTAGTATGACATGTCACATGCTACTTAAAGCATAAGGGAAGTTTGAAAACTTTGCATACCGTAGGATGTTAATGGTAGGGTTGTGACCCTACCAGACAAACCCCTATAAAGAATCAAGTTGCTTGATTCAGGGGGGTGAAGCAAAGCATCGTTTGTGTTAGTGACTAAACAAACATCAATTTCTCTTCATTGTCAATGGCGTTTTTAAAACAAACATTGACCTAAACACAAACATTAAACCTGTATATCAAAAAATGTTTTTTTTCAAAAGTCGGCCTCCTGGTGGCGCTATAACAGGCTGTTCTGGGAAACTTGGGGCAGAGGTTCATCGTTTGCATCCAGGGAGTGTGCACGCAAAATGTGGCACCGTTAACGGTGCCGGAGATTAGCTGGTAACAGACGGATGCACGCACACACGGACGGAGTGCAAAACACACCCTGGGTGGACAAATATCTAAATACTGAATCGAGCAACTTAAAAACTGTCAAGCTGGGGTTTTCACACAAGCCTGTAGGCGATAAAATCACTTCTTATAAACCCTAGGAGACTAAACATGCGTGATTTGTTATCATATCTATTTTTTTGGGATACGATGAAATATCAATGGAGAGTACCTCAAGTTGCCATGTATTGCTGTACTTCAAGGGTTGTCCTTAATTAGCAATAATGTAGTGGCACCAACTGCTGTTCTTCATTTGTTCATTTCAGATTACAAAACTTGGGAGTTTGGGCTTTAAGCCAATCTTATTCTTTGCCCGAAAGAATGAGAGGAACAATACCTGGAAGGCAGAACTCATGGTGTCCCCAGGCATGGATATGACAGTCCAAAAGGATCTTGTGAAAAATATGAAGTGTGCATATCAGTATCTCCTCGAATCTCCATGTAAGTGTGTGTGTGTGTGTGTGTGTGTGTGTGTGTGTGTGTGTGTGTGTGTCGAGCCCAACGACCTTACAGGCGAACGTATGAATCATGATAACTAGTCTTTAAGTATATGATGTATCGCCATGTTTTATTCATGCTTATAAATCGCTCTGGATTAAGAGCATCTGCTAAGTGTTTGTGTGAGCGCGTCTTCGTTAATAAGTACACGTTTAAAATTAAAGTAAACATGTTAATTGATTAATCACAGGGAGTCAGCAGCAGGACCTCTCAGATGAGCTGGACGTCCCAGAGGAGCAGCAGAACGTCCCAGAGGAGCTGGACAGTCCAGGCGAGGAGCAGCAGGACGTCCCAGAGGAGCTGGACAGTCCAGGCGAGGAGCAGCAGGACGTCCCAGAGGAGCTGGACAGTCCAGGCGAGGAGATTTCACCAGTTGAAGACGTTCCTCCTCTCTCTGCTCCCACCCCACCAGACTCTACTCTTACTCTTTCGAGTCCAGAAGAGTTTCTCATCCTTACCCCAGTTCTAGACATTCCTCCTCTCTCTGCTCCCACCCCACCAGACTCTACTCCTACTCTTTCGAGTCCAGTAGAGTTTCTCATCCTTACCCCGGTTCTAGACGTTCCTCCTCTCTCTGCTCCCACCCCACCAGACTCTACTCCTCCTCTTGCATCTGCATCCGCATCTGTCTGTGCTCCCACCCTACTGCCTCGCCAGAAGAGAAGAGGAAATAAGCCAGTGCCAGTGGATAGGAATCCTAAAAAAAAAAAATCTCTGCTCCCACAGACTCTACTCCTCTTGTGAAGGCGGTGAACAAAAAGAAGAAAGTCGGTACGTTTTGCTTAGTATGGTGTTACTACTTTTCTAGCCTCTAGTTTTTAAACAGGCTATTGTTATACAAGACCCTACATGTTCTCTGGGACCCAAGGATTAATGTGGTTAAGCTAATGGGGCTCTGTGAGTGAAACTCAGATGATTAATATGTGTTTGCCAAAAACTAGGCACAAACTCACATGGACACAAGTGTAAAATGCTGCCGATATTAACAAAGGCCCATGGCTTAATAAACTGTTGTCTTTTCATCATTTAAGGTTGCAAGACATGTAACAATTACCAATTAGCCTTCACATACAAGGAGATACTTGGGAGAAGGCTACACGAGGTAAGAATGTAATATATACTGTATGTAATGTGTATTGTAACAAAGCTTATGGCCCCTATACACTGTACGATATTTGCTCTGATTATGCTGTCGGGAGCATTTTAGGCGCTCGCTGACAAAACCCCCGCTCTAATGCAAGATCGGGCTTTGTCAAATATTGTCAAAGCCTAATAGTCTCACAGTGTATAGATACAGGAAGCAGAGAGATTGAGTATGGGAATGACATGTAGCAAAGGTCTGACCTGCCCTGGAATCAACCTTTTTGATTGATTGATTGAAATATTTATTAACAGTTTGCAGAATTACAGTACATTTCAAGCACAAACTCAATACAAAGACTGTTAACTGCGGGAGCTAACTATTTCCGTAGACAACGCCCTGGTAACGTCTGTCCCAACAGCCAAGAATCTTGGTGTTGTCCTGGACAGTCAGCTCTCGTTCAAAACTCACATCACAGCTGTCACTCGATCCTGTAGGTTCACACTCTATAACATACGACGAATTAGACCGTTCCTCACCCAGGAATCAGCCCAGCTCCTAATCCAGACAACAGTCTTGTCAAAACTCGACTATTGTAACTCCCTCCTTACTGGCCTACCAGCATGTGCACTTAAGCCTCTCCAGCTGATCCAAAATGCCGCAGCTCGCTTGGTCTTCAACCAGCCAAAATTCTCACATGTCTCCCCCCTGCTCCGCTCCCTCTACTGGCTCCCGGTCGCTGCCCGCACAGAATACAAAACTCTGATGCTGGCATTCAAAGCAACCAAAGGTATGGCTCCCCCATATCTTGCAACCGATCGAACCCTACAAACCCTCCCGCTCACTCAGATCAGCCAACGCAGGGAAGCTGGAAGTACCCTCACTAAAAGCGCCTGGACAACGCTCCACACGTCCCAAACTCTTCTCCCTTCTGGCTCCAAAACTGTGGAATGCACTTCCCATTGCAGTCAGAACTGCAGCATCACTCCCAATCTTCCGCCGTAGTCTGAAAACCCATCTTTTCAGACTCCATCATGGCCCATAGCACTTACCCCACCCCCTTAGATAGCAGTTCTGTAGACTTAGATAGCATTTGATACAGACTTATAGCATGTTATGTAGACAGCATAAGTGCATTGTATGTAGTCATAGCACGTCATAGTACATATGTATAGCATAGTAGTATAGATGTATAGCTTATATGTATAGTTTCATTATAGATATACCACTGTTACTTTCTTAGCTTACGCCGGTAGTTTCATGATAAATGTTTTTATGTGATGTATTCCCATGATTTTTTGTTCTTGCTTAATGTAAATCGCTCTGGATTAAGAGCGTCTGCTAAATGCCTAAATTGTAAATTGTAAATTGTAACTGTGAGTGGACGACCCAATTAAGCATTACACTTGTTTACAACAGGGTCCACCATGTTCAATTCATCAAAACATTTAGAGACGTACAAATAGACACTTCTATATAGTTAAAGAACAGAACAGGAATTCATCATAAAGGATGCAAAAAGGGAAAAGAAACATATACAGTGAGGGAAAAAAGAGGGGGTGGGGGGGGGGATTCAGATTTTACGGGGGCCAGTTTCGAATTGCAGCCGTCCGTAGGTGCCCTTTGAGAGCGGTTTTGAAGGAGTCAAGGGATTCACATGTCTTAATGACTGTTGATAGGGCATTCCACATTTTGGTGGCATAGGAGCGAAAATAATGTAGTCCCTTGTTTGTGCCGAATCTGGGTTGTACATGGTTTGTTGCACTCCCTCTGGTGTTGTGGGGACTGACTGTCAGGCGGTAGTACTCCCCATAATAACTTGGCTATCAGCACCACAGAATGTTAATGTTCATGTTAATTTGTCTTTTTGCTGAACATCACTGAGACAAGAAACAGTAATAAAATAATGGTATGCCTTAACCAGTGATTTCTTATACTGTGTGTGTGTGTGTGTGTGTGTGTGTGTGTGTGCGCGCGTGCGTGCGTGCGTGCGTGCGTGTGTGTGTGTGTTACAGCTGCCAAACGAGCAAGAGAGAGAGAAACAAGTGTTAGTGCGTTGGGAGCCTTGCACCAGTGGATGGTAAGACATTTGTCTATTTACACTATTTGTCCTTCCAGAGGCAGTGGTTTCTGGCTGATAGTCATTAGTCATGCACGTTCAAGGGGTGAACGTATAATTCTAGTATACGGCATATATGGCAGCAGATTTTCCTGAACACTGCCGATCAGAGCGGGTTCCACTTGGACAGGACTACTCAACGAAAATCCAAAAGTCCAAAGGCTGCAAACTAAAAATATCTGTTATTTTGAAACATTATTTTTTTTATTTTGTAACAGACTACACGTCTAGTTTAAACCTCAATGAACAAAAACATTGTGATCAATGATTAAGTTACAAAATTGGAGTCCTCATTTACAAATTGTTAGGAGAACATAGGGCCATATCTTTGTTTTGGAACAAACACTACAATACCTACAATTATGTTCAAAACAATCACGATAACTAATTATATTTTTATTGATCATGACGGCCCTGACGGGCCACAGATACAACTAGAACTGCACTCTGTCGAGTGCATACTTGCTTGTTGCTTGTTGTTGTATCCGATAATAGTAGGGAGATATCCATATAGGGGTATGTCAAACTCCAGAACATTAGGGCTGCATGATAATGTTTTCCCCTGTACACCAAATCTCTTCAACAAAAATAGATGATCTACACACCTTGTAGATCTTTTATTTTCTTCAATGCTACAAGGGTTCAAGTTGTTAAAACAAAAGAAAGAAATCCTATTACACTTAAGACTTTGCAGCCCATGTTCTAAATTAATTCATTTCATTTTATTTATTTCTACTTTTACAGTGGCAAGACCTGGGAAAACAGCTGGGAACCAGCAAGGAATTACCCAGCTGATGTCTGGACCATGCCTCTGATATAGCCTTAAACATGCTCTGTTCTCATTAAAAACCATTTGCACTTTGAATGTTGTTTCTTCCAAGTTCTTCAATTTATACAACTTCTGTATGAACCTCATGAACAGAGGTGATTATAGTTTACTACAGTATGTAAAGTTATTGTGCCCATATATACCTAATTTCACTACTTGTATTCCTAAAACTAATTATTTTCACTTTTTATTTTGTCCCAGGGGTTCTCCATTTTAGCCTGTGACATGTACTGTAAACGGTAGTCTATCACACCTGGTTGGTGACACATCCCCAATGTATTTATTACAGTATGTCTTTCACTTTACAGTTATATGCCTGCTCTAGCAATCTGCACTTGGACTGACAGAATTTGTGTAATGAATAAACCATTTTAAATATGTATACGGTAAGTATAATGTACAATGTAATGAACACTATTCTGTCAAATGAATGCAGGCTACTATACTGGATATGAGCATGATGCTGTATACTGTACTGTAAGCAATACAGTCAGCTGCAGTTAGACTATACAACCTATGGATAGTTGAATGAATAATTATGCAAGCTACAGTAAATCAACACCAACTATTATGACCATATAGGCTGTAAAAACGTGTTAATGTCAGTAAGTCATTAAATGCTTCACATAATGCTTGTAGTTTTGCACAACTTTCTCCATTTAACCTTAAAGTCTATAAACGTTCAGATTTCAAATCATATTCATAAGTGGTCTTCCTTATTGTTCAATAAAAAGCATTTTAAGCATTTTGTGGCCATGTTCTCAAAACGTTATAATGTATCAGAATGCAATACAACTCCCATCGCATGCTTGTCTAGACAATAGCTGACGATCGGATTAAAATGTTATTTATTGAATAATAAGGAAGATAGGCCTACATGTACTTATAACCACCCGAGGAGAATTGTAACATCCATGGCCCTGGGGTGACCACTTATGATTTGAAATCTGAACGTTTATAGACGTTAACGTTGTAAATGTAACAAGAGCACGCACTCTGAGAAGGACCTGTCTCCATCAGCGGACATGCCAAATGCTTCGTCATAGAACGGTAGCAGTTGACGAAAATAACTGATCCACAAGCTCACCAGTCATGATGCCAATTGACGCCTCTCTTGGTACTTGGTTAGACAGGACTATAATGTTGGTTTGTTTATTATTGAATCCATCTACTACTGTAGTACATGTAAACTATACAACAATTATGTTGCTGACCTTTGAACCTTATAATTAATATGTTTTACTGTAATTCTGCAAACTGTTAATAAATATTTCAATCAATCAATCAAGGCTTTGATGTTCTATGACAGTGATACTCAACCTCAGGCCCGCGGGCCACATCAGGCCCGCGGGACCATTATGACTGGCCCACCAATGAAAATCTAAAAAAAAGAAGAAAAAAGAATCTGGAAAATGAAATAAAAATAAATAAATCTGAATGAAGTTATCTTTAATTACATTATTATAAGTAATACTATTAGAGTTGTACTATTACTCGAACGAAAATAAAAGCTTTGTGGGGGGGGGGGGGGGGGAGATGCAATGCAAATGAAAGACATATACTGTGTATCCCTATTCCCTGACATAATTTTATAGCTAAACGGACAGAATTCTATTTTATTTGAATGATGAAACCCAGCTGCCATTAATAGTTGGAAATGGAAATGGAAATTGCAGAAATTGCGGAAATGGAAATTGAGGAAATTGCGGAAATGGAAATTGCGGAAATTGCAGAAATGGAAATTGCGGAAATGGTAATTGCGGAAATTGCTCTTCACTTATAGCTATCTATTTTCAGGTAGATTGTTTTATTTTACTCAGTCAGCCATATCACTACTCATTTTTTTTCATGAAAAAGGTCATAGCTGGGTAATCTATTTTCAGGCAAATTGTGTTTATTGTATTTTATTTTACTCAGCCATAACAATTTATTTTCTGTTAACCAACTTGCTGGCTGGCAGGCAGGCAGACAGCTACTCATAGACAGGCAGACAGACAGACAGCTACTCATGGAGAATTGGACAGGCAGGCAGTCAGACAGCTACTCATAGACAGGCAGACAGACAGCTACTCATGGAGAATTGGACAGGCAGGCAGACAGCTACTCATGGACAATTGGACAGGCAGGAAGGCAGACAGCTACTCATAGACAGACAGACAGCTACTCATGGACAATTGGACAGGCAGGAAGGCAGACAGCTACTCATAGACAGACAGACAGCTACTCATAGACAATTGGGCAGGCAGGCAGACAGCTACTCATAGACAGGCAGACAGTAAGACAGCTACTCATTGACAGACAGACAAATAACTACTCATGGACAGACAGACAGGCAGGCAGGCAGGCAGGCAGGCAAAGAGCTACTCATGTTATGTTATTATGTTATTATAACAGCTACTCATGTTATGTGCAATAATTTGTGCAGTTATGGAAACAGCTCTTTGTGTTTATGCAAGAAAATGTAACACATTTATTTATTTACATATTGTGTGCATGCACATTGTACTTTGATACATTTTGCGAAAATAAAGCAATTGAAAGAGAGAAGTTATCAAGTATCATTAATGTCGTAATTTTATCTACTGGCCCCTGGCCCCTTGCCATTTTTGTAATGTGGCCCACAGGTAAATCTATTTGAGTATCCCTGTTCTATGACATATCCTTCCAACCTCTATGAGTCTAATAGTCTGGCCAGCCAGCCAGCCAGCCAGCCAGTCAGTCAGTCAGTCAGTCAGTCAGTCAGTCAGTCAGCCAGCCAGCCAGTCAGTCAGTCAGCCATTCAGCCAGTCAGTCAGTCAGTCAGTCAGTCAGTCAGCCAGTAAGCCAGTCAGTCAGTCAGTCAGCCAGCCAGCCAGTCACCGATATGCACTGTCCCTCCTCTGTATGTGTCCAAACCATCTCAGTCTGGCCTCTCTGGCTTTATCTCCAAAACATCTGACATGCACTGTCCCTCTGATGTACTTGTTCCTGATCCTATCAATCCTTGTTACTCCCAGAGAGAACATATGGTCACATATTTCAACACATCACTCATTTTACCATAACGCCATGCAGGAGTGAGCGAGTGGCCGAGATTTGGGGTATTGGAATTTGGCATACAGTATGTCTTGGTGCACTCTCCAGCAACGTGAGAAAGGAGGGCTGTAACTGTGTGGTATCATTTTTGACCCAGATCTGTTATAATCATAGTTATAAAGCATTATAATCTGTTTATGAGTGGCATGCTACTATACTGTACAGCTATCACTTGGAAACAGGCTGGTCTACAATGATTAACATAAAATAGGTTTGTGCTCCAGAAATGTCTCAACTTGAATGATGTCCAGTCACACATTTGTCATCAAAACAGTGGGAATGCAACTGCAAGTATATGTTTTGCGGTTTTGTATTAACAAAATTGTTCAAATATTTCATAAGAACATTCGTATAATACATTTGAATGAAAAAATAATTCCATGGAAAGCATACAAGTAGCTTTAACTCATTTTTAATCACAATCACTGTTTGGCACATTACAGGTTATATGGATTTATTAATCATGGGAGGAAACATGAGTCACCCAGAGGTAGCACAGGCAGAAGTTATTATAACAGATACACAAGAGAATAGAGCAATAGATGAAGACCTACTGTAATAAGAAAACAAGCCCCTGGGGGTTTTGCGTTATCAGATTTGCAACCTTACTCGTTTCTTAAAACAGTCTTTTATACTCTATATTTTGGAAAAACATGTTTGCATTATGCAAAAGTCTGTTTAATAGCACAAAACAATTAAAAATATTGCCAAGAAAGCCTCAAATAGTGATGCAGTATCATAAAAACAGAAAATTCTGACAATTTTATAAAAAACCTATGTATGTGGTTCTCAAACATTTTCATGTCAAGGACCCCCAAAACTATATGTAACTGGCCGCCGACCCCCATCTGAAAATGTTGTTCCAGGGACCACCCAGAAGCAAAGATATATATATATATATATATTTGCTCAACACATTCATTCCATGCACTAACACATGGTTGGCCAACAGTAAGCTGTACCAGTTTACTGTTATGTGGCTTATTTCTACCCTATATGTTTTCAGATACAAATTTTAGCGTGATGTTTAAGTTGAAACCGAGTAATACACTGTCTGGATGTTATCTTGAATGGGAATAAAAACTGAGGATTTCTGTAATCAATAGCAGCTGTGTTGGACAGTGTTGCACGGATGCGCCGATATGGGGAATTAAACGGGTGAGCTTCATTTTTATTGGCTTTTATCGATGTGTATTTCTCTGTGTATTCCCATTTTTTGGGCATGCATTGTTAGGTATGGCCATATGATGACCACGGATATGGTCTCAATTTTTCATTTCACTACTATCAAGTCCATGATGATGCCCACTTTGGGCACAGCAGTGGTGGTGGTGATGTACGGCAAAAAAAAGAGCGAAAACATGGTAATCCAATATATGGGAGGAGTCCGTCAAGGACAGGGGTTTGGTGAGGCTTTAAGAACGTGCTGTAGGAGTGGGTGAGAGAGCGAGAGACAGAACCACAGGAGAGCTAAACAAAATCGTCATCAGACATGTCAGAGCCGCTGTCATAATCCTCATCTGAGTTGTCCAAAAAGGTGACGTTCTCTGCTCCACTCAAAGCCTGCATGTAACATGCTCGTGACTGCATCATCACCTTTCTCATGTCCCACTCCTTCTTGAGTATTATGCAGTGCAGACCTCTCAACCCATCTTCACTTAGGTCCCAGGAGTCTTGGGGGTAGAACACAAAAAAAATCTGTTAGTAACAGTAATCATCAATGGTGTGTATTATATTCATGATCAGAGATGGAGCATGTGGCATCATCAGGGATGTCATCAATATTAAGCCCATATATGGAGATCCAAACTCTACATCTGACCTCAAACCCTTAGATCTCCATATATGGAGCTGACCTGTTCAGACATTCCATATGTTGATCTTTCCCCATCCATCCTTCCTCTTCGATGTCTCCCTTTTGACTGATACCAGTCGATTTAAACTCTAGACGGGCCTGGCCCAAAGTTATTAGTGCAGCCATGCCCGGCAGCCGGCAAAAACTTAACAGGCCTGAAAATTAAGATCTTACCAGCCAGCGCTCGCCCAGCAGTCTGCCGTTACCCAGGCGGAATGGCGGATGCGTGCGTCTTACTGGTAATGTATTTTAAGTATATCTATAATGAATTATAGACATGCATAGGATGCATAGAAAGTTTTAGCAAAAGATGTTATCGCAATACATACTTGTCATTGTTCCAGAACAAACAATGTAGGACATCTCTTTCAGGTCACGGGCACAAGCTGAAAGAGTTCTCCAGTGATGCTCCATCTCGGTCACAAGGATTTCCTTCTCCTCCTTGAGTCTCCTTACTGCCATGATGGTGTCAAACGCCTTTCTCTTTTTTTTGAGTCCGACATAATCTGGAATGCATTTATGACAAAGATTCACAGGGATTAACGAATTGATGCTTATAACCACAACACTCAAAATTGCCTCTCACCAACTCAACGAGCAAGCGAGTATATTATGGGTCATTACGTGTCAAATTTGTTGGAAGTAGTAAACAGACTAGTGTACACACCACCGTCTTGGAGCTGCCATGGCCATGCTGTATCCACAGTCAGGATTGTGTCCATGCACAGGGATTCTGTGCTAGGAACCATCGCATTGTACCGCTCCACAACAGAAGTAAGGATCTCCGTCTCCCTCCTTATCTTGGTACGGAGCCTGGCACGAGCTTTGTTTCCATCGTTGTCTCTATAGAGACGCTGAGACCTCCGCTTGATACTGGTCACCATCATCTCAATACTGTTGGCCAACGCATCAGGCTCATCAGCAGTAGTTGTTGTTGCTGCAGAGAAGAAATGAGTGTGTGTACAAAACTAAATTATAAGATACAAGGGTTAAGTGTCAGACAGAAAAAGCTATTAAGGAATGTTCTCATTGACCATGAAATATTTTTTCTCTAATGCTACTCTCTAATGTCTATTACTTTGGCATCAGACAGTGACACAGGTCATTGAAAGCTGCTGTTAAGGGTTTGGAGTGTTTGCTGGAGACCAAAATACACAATGCTCACTTAAGCCAGTTGCACACCAAAAATCATATATATATAGATATTCCACTGTTAGGTTCTTGGGCTTACGTATGATTCATGATGACTATCTTTTATTTGATGTATTACCATATTCTTTGTTCTTGCTTAATGTGAATCGCTCTGGATTAAGAGCGTTTGATAAATGCCTAAATTGGCTAAATACCCTACCTTATTCTGGAAAACAAAATGTGCATTAACAATAATAATTTTCTCACTTTCTGCCCACTCCTGGACGTCCTTCACCCAGTCTTCCAACTGGCTCTCAGCCACTGCAAAATCAACCTTCATTGATTCCAGGTTCTGGAGCTGGCTTTGAAGATCTTTAACGCACTACAATGACAAAGAAAGACAAGAAAACAAATGTTGTCTCAAACATGTCAAATACTTTCACATGGAACATTAAAGTGGAAAACCAATCATTATCAACATTGAACTATGTCATTATACCTTAGAGTTGTTGTGTAGAACGATACAATTTCGTGATGTCACTGATCACATGACAATCTAATGGTGCATTCACACGGGCAGATTAAACAATACAAAAACGCGTTGTGAGATTTGAAGCAGATACATTCATCGTTGAGCCTTTGCAACGTCATGTCGCTGCATGGCTTCCTTTGACAATGAATCGTTTAATCTGCCTCCTGTGAAGGCAACATAAACGGAGGTTTATGCTAAACAGAAGGGGGGACTTTTTCATTCCTTCGACACTAAGGTATATTAATGACACAGTTCACTGTTGTAAATGAGTAGATTTCCCCTTTAAAGAACATTACTGATGTCATTACCTTCCGATATCGGCGAGACAAAGAGGTGGCTAAATTGGCAAACTTCTGTTGATTCCAGCGCATTGCCATAAGCGTCAACATGTCTGTGCGTCCTGCAAATATAAAAAAGTTGCAAACATTAACCAAACTATTTTGCCGATTACATGGTCACGAGGGTCAACATGTCTGTGTGTGATTCAAACTGAAATTGATGTTTAATATCATCATAATATAGGTTAACCCATTTAGAACTGAGGATGCATATGTGTCACCTCATTGTTTTAAAAGCTTTAACCATAAACCATTATTTTTTGCTTTATCTGTTGAAATATAGCAGCTTAAAGCTATGAAGTGCTATTTTTTTGTGCAAATCCTTAAATATATATTCTTTCACAACAACATATTGTCAAATAGGGGTATTTGGGGATAATTATGTGGGTCCTTGACATACAAAAATTTGAGGACCAGACATTTTGTAGAATTTGGTCCCAGGTGTTAATGGGTTAACACATTTGCGAGTACGATTATACAGTATATGTAATGCCCATTTCCTGTATTAGCAGGGAGCTGTCAAAGGGCTGGTATAAGAGGCTCCTTGAGGAGGTCTTATAGAGAGGATCTGTATCTTGCCTTCGGCGTTGGAAGTACCTCCTTTTTATATTGCTTGTAGTATATTATTATATTATTGATCTTCTTTCTACTGCTTCTTCTTCTGACTGACTGACTGGCACACTTCTTAGTCTGACTGACTGCTGAGTCCGTGCCACACTTTATAGGGTGACATGACGTTGGGGCCTGACGTCACGCCACCGACCGTTTCGTGACAACAGTATATGCACATTTTTTAAATGTTGCAGTATGTGGTCATCTCACCAGCTTTAGACATGTGCTTGGTGGTCACTCCAATCCTTGAGAGGAAGGCGTTACATTGCTCCACCTCCTCCCCTAGTGTCTGACCCGCGCCATCCTGGTATTGTCCACTCCATTTCACCTGGGTAAATATACAACAACAAATACAATGCACAGATGATGTTGACATCCATGTGCTGGTGTTCTGATAAAGAAATCACATGAGAATGTTTCCTTACCTCACATTTGAAGTCGTGGGCCTTGGCGTGAAACACTGACAAGAAGGGCTTCATGTCGAGAAGCTCTTTCAGCTCTGGACATTTGTTGCTGACCTTTTGCAGGTAGGGCCAGTATTTGCAGGCCACGTCCATGCAGAAGAAATTTATTTTCCTGCTGGCCAGCTGGTTCTGTAGGTACAATGGGTACGCAAATATTTCCCCCCTGAACATGTTAAGTGCCCCGTGTAGCACTCCATGCCTGCACACTGCCAGCTCCAGCCCCTCCTCGTCAAGGTTACTGGTGGACTTTTTGGACGTCTCCCTGGCTGCAGACCACTGACCACCACAAACGCCTCTTCCAGAGACCTACAATATGGAAAATGGATAATGAAAACATTTTCGTATAAGCAATGAGCTTATTGTAAAAATCTACGAGGGAACCTAGGGTACCGCCGTCCAAAATTCAGAAAAGGTAACCGAGGGTTCCGAAAAGGGGCTAGCTAGTATGCAATCTTACATGATTGGTGGTCTGGTGAATGTAGTCCACAAAGCTGGAGACATCTTCATCGCTTGCGATGAATTTTCCATCAAAGATGGCCTGTTCCTCAGATCTAAGAAAGAAAGACAACATACTCAACATTGTCATTTTACATCTTTCAGGCTAAGGTTTCTTGGTGCAAATAAGACAAGTCTTTTGTTTTCTTGGTAATTTTAATGCTGTTACATTATACTCATTTTGAATTACCTGGCTGCTGCGCTCTTAAAGCGATACAGTTTACGGTTCCCATCCACCGAAATCGCTACCATTTCTGGCGTGCAAGCAGGACAACTGAAGGGCTCCTCCTTGCAGATGTTGTCTACCTCGAACTGTACAACTTCCCACTGAAAGTAGCTTTTCAGGAAGGAATCGGCACAGATGGTCCCAGTCTATTTCAAAATAGGAAAATCAACTGCTAATAACGAGCAACAAATTCAACGCACATGAAAAAAATACTGTAGGCTAAATACCATACTCACTCTGCCAAAGTGGACAGTTCGAGCTTGTAGCATTCTTAAAAATGCCTGACAGGACAAGCCTGGTGAAGCCATCTTCATTTGGTGAAAAGAAAAAAAGATATCTGTGTCATACACCGTCGAAAACTGAGGGGTAGCAGGCCAGTAGTTCCTGTGAATGAGATGGTCCACTCCAGCAGTCCACGTGGCTTTGCATGAGTTACAGCTCAGGTCAGGCATCCTGAGATCATATCGTCCTGGAAAAATCAAAGACACTATAATGTAAAACTTAGCGTGGCATAAATTAGTCAATAGGCATGCGTTTGATTTAATAAATACACCTATGACAAACCTTGTGGGAATTACTTAGTAAATATATTTTTTAAGATGCTTTTTAAAAAAGGACAAAAACTAAATCCCATCCTTACCATCTTGTGTGATCACAGCAATGTTCTTTCCCGGGTTGACCCTCAATGCATCTGGACAACTGCAGATATTGTCCGGTATCCGCACAGGTACAAATCGCTCTGAAAAACATCATACATTTGAATTTAGATAATTGAAGAGACTGAATCTTTACTTAAGTTAAAAAGATTCATGGCCGTAAGTAAAGTAGTAAGCCTTGCCGAGCCATGAGGCCCATATAGGGCAGGAGCCTATCTCCTGTGTCTGTAGGCCACAAGGCCATTGACCATGGCCGTAACACAAGACGAAAAAGGCATTGTTTAAGTGGTCAAACTAATGAGTTTAATGAGCAGAGAGGACGTGGTATGGTCTACTCAGTACTCACAAACAACAACTTACCACAATGGCAATGAGCTTTATCCTCAATACAGGTGGTGGGAGACAAAGGCTGGAAGAACCCGGCAGTCATCGCATTCCTGTTGTGGAACACGTTCCTCATGTCTGTGTGGACGATGATGTCACATCCAGCACACAGGAATGGGCGTGGTTCACAGCCATGACAGGACACAGCAGCTGCATTCACGGCACACTGTTGGCACATGCGTGTGCCTACATTCTGCTTTGCTGCAGTGCTGTTAATCAGCTGGGGTCTCTGTGCCCGCCATCTCTCTAAGAGAGAGCGGTTCCGTGTGGCCCAGTCTGATGAAGCTAGGAGAGGAGCTGTTGGGGTTGGGGCTTCCTCAATGTCAGCCGAGGCAACGCTCAGAGAGTGCTGGAGCTCTTGTAAGAAACGCTCTGTATAAAGAGTATGGGATATTTAAAAACATGTTGTGCTTAGAAAAATAAATAAAAAAGTATAATAATGGCTGTGAAAGGGGTAGTTGCCCATTTATTGTGGCAAATGTGTAATAGAAAGACGTAATTAACATTCAAACTCATTGGCAGATTATTACAATATATATTATGAACATATTGCTTTACACTAATGAAATACACACCAAGGGCAACTGGAGCAACGGAGACCTCAGAGATGGTGTCAGGAAGATCGATCGGAGGAACAGGTTTCTGACTGCAAGCACCTGGACCATCCTTCCGACTCGGACCAGCTATAACAGGACAAAAACAACACCACTCATAACATTATTATAAATTGTCAGCCTAGTTATTATCCTGAGGGGACTAGTATACTTTTCCCAAACCATAATGTGGACAGAATTAGCGTAACTTATCTGCCTATGGATAATCATTAGGACTGATTGCAGTGATGTAAATAGGTTAAGTGTAATGGGTTTATTGGACCCAGGGGTGGTCTTTTAGATGGGTCCCAGGGACATCTCACAGTGCGTTTTAACAGTGGGAGAACGGCGAGCGACACATGAATTACATTGGCTATCGCCTAATCGCGATAGCCAATGGCTAATAATGGTTATATTCATGTAGAAAATGTATCCGACAACTTTAAGATTGGCAAAGTATTATGCAAAGTTGCAACCAACAGTGCAAACTAATGTAATTGTTATGTAATATAATGTATATTTTTTAGGCAGGTGATCCATTCGCCTGGGGAGTGTGTATTCCCCTGATTTATATTTAGCGTGGATTCGGTTACAGTACGGTATTGCGTCACAGGAACCCCAGGGGGTGACATGATTGTGTCCTTTCTCAACTGAGTCGGTCTAAGGATGCAGGCTATTTGCATCACTGGATTGCTGTAGCTTGAATTAGAATTAGATTTTCAATGTTTTGTACCAATTCACACCCATCAACAGACACCAGATCTTCTCATTGGGAGCAGTTAGGGGTAATAGTAGCCAGTTACGGTATCTCTTTAATTAATGTAAGAAAAAACAAAAATGTATTCGGTCCACCCATCTAATGATTGAACAGTGGTCAGATGAGGGGGACCGCAAAAGGTTTTGAAAGTTTCAAGTGGATTTTAGAATCAGCCTCACGTCTAAATGAGTTAATGGTATAACAATACTGACCCTGATTTGACCGATTCCTGGTTGGTCTTGGCTTTGCATGGACGACGTTCCAATTGCTGTCTCTCTCTACCCATGTCACCCTCGGTCTAGCTGCCTTTGCCTTCTTTGCTGGTGGTGGTGGTGGTCTAGAGTGGTACTCAAGAGGAATGGAGTCTTTAAGACCTTTGATGACAGCTGCCCTTTTTGCTTCATCTACACTCCTTTGCAGATCCGCAATCAGAGCTTTTTCATCACTCATGGTGATGAGTAAAAAACAAACAAACAGACAGACAGACAAACAAGGGGGAAAAATACACACACACACACACACACACACACACACACACACACACACACACGTGGGGTTGGAAGCGAGAGAGGGGAAGAGCTGGAGAGAGAGAGAGAGAGAGAGGGAGGGAGAGAGAGAGAGAGAGTGGCTCTTAAAAGTGCCTTTTGTTTTGTTTGTGTTGGACTGGAGAGTTGGAGAGTTGTTTGAGGTTGGAAGATCTGTAAGAGAAAAAAGATGATTCAGAATGTAACACCCAACTGTTGGAACTTCTATTCAGAATCCTATTGCAGTGTTTTTTCATGTCAAATTAATATCGGTATCTAACTAATTGTGATAAAGCTCAGTTTTCACTGAGCTTCATCACAATGTTTTGGATTGCATCTATTTAGGATTAACTTGAGTACAATGGACCAAAATGAAAATCACACCCATGTGAAGTGAGTGGTGCAAATACGTGTGGGGGTCCCGGGGGGGTAGTTCCAGACCCCCGGCATGCCGCCCCGTGTCCGAAGCGGTTGAGAAAAGACAGAGTTACCGTGTGCCGGGCCCTCTACTGTACTGTACTGTCACTGTACAGTACTGGCACACCCGAAATCATCATATATACAGTTAATATGTGCAATTGAGTTTGTTAGGTTACACACAGGTGGTGAAAAACAACCATGCTGTTTTATGCTCATACCCAGCCAGGCAGGCAGGCACCCACCCACCCACCCACCCACACACATAAGTCCGTAAGGGAGTTGAGAGGGAAATGGTTTGACTTATAAAGTATTCAATAACAACCACAACTCAATAAAACATTTCGTTTTGCCTTTAGTCACAAATTCTACATCACATGGAGTTGTTGTTTAGCACAGTAGTTCCCAAACATTTTCATGTCAAGGACCCCCAAATTGACACCAATTAGCCCGGCTGCGGAGGGCGTCAGAGAGAGACTCGCTGTAACCACTGGACCAGGGCTAGGGTCTGTACAGACTAGAGACCCATAAGGGACCGGGTCCATTTGGTTCCAAACTATCATTAAGCTGGGGACCCCCTGGAACTCCCTCAAGAACCCCTGGGGGTCCCCGGACGGGCCGGACCCAACTTTGGGAACGGGATGTGTTGTCATGTTGTCTACTAGCCTCGATACCCAGGCTTTAGTTGCTACCAATATACACCGACATAAGTTACGTCAACGTAAACAATAAACCTGTGGCGTTGTTCTATCATTTAGGGGTTGTGCAGAATTAACGATGTATGTATTTTAAGTAAAAATATAAGATTATACAGGTATAATATTGGAAACAGAAAGACGTCTTACCTGAGGTAGTAGAGAAATCACACAGCGCGCCGAGGATATGACGTCATCGGCTCATGCAAACATTAATATTTTATTCTAGCTCTAGCTAGCAAACAAAACTAAGGTAAACATGAATAATGTAAACAACAATTTATTCTATCATTTACAGTTAAATGTATTTAAATACATGCATTCAGACCGCTGTGAATATATTATTAAAGTGACATAGATATATGGTCGAGATCCTGTTTGACCGGATACGAAAACAGTCCAAGGGTCCATGTATCTAGATGGCGTGACAAACCGGATGCAGCTTGCCGTGGACTCGACCGGGAGCAAACATTTTATTTAATGATTGATACATTAAGTATCTATCATTTAATCATTAACAGTGCCAGAGTGCCAGAACAAAATGCCAGATTTTTTTATTATTATATACAAACACACTGAGATCGATAGATCCATCGATATATAGATGTAGAGATATGAAATACAACTTGTTAATAAAGTCTCGGGGAAGACATCTGACCTGACGTCACAGGTTTGCAAAAGTGTTTTTCTCGAAAAATACACATCGGAAAATTACCAAATTAGTATGAAAATGCTCAGAATATTTACAGCTGTTTGTGAAAAATGGTGTATCGTTTTTTATTTTTATCGTTTTTATTTTTAGCGCACGGTGTTGTGGCATTCCTCAGACGACACAAATGCGCCGACCGGCGCATTTGTGTCGGCTGAGGAATTGTATTCATGGCTATGAGTGACCATGGACGACATTTCCATGTCGTCGAGGGCTGACCCAGGACGACAAGCCCTGATCGGATCAGGGTTGTGGCATGTAGTCATACTTTGCCGTCCGGGGATTGCGACGCTGTTGGTGTGCGTGTGCGTGCGCGCAGAGGGAGCCGACAGGCCTCGACGACTGCCTCTTCTCTTCTCTCTTCTCGACACCTAAACTATACTAAACTATACTATAAACTAAAATGGAAAACTATAAAAATGAACTAAACTGTAATAACCTACTACCTACCTAACACTAAATGAAACGCTAAATTACTGTCAATGTCTATTTCGAATGCTCTGATCTGATTTCCGTGTTCCTTCTTTCTCTCCTGCTTCTCCGTCTCTGCTGTTGCTGGTCATTTGTTTTGACTTCTACTTGATACAATTGGCTACTTTGTGGTGGTGTGGTGGTGTTGTCTTTGATCACGTGCTGTGGCGGTGTCTTTTCATGTAGACCTTCGATTTTTTCAGCGATCGACGCGTATGGAATGATATTATCATATAACGTGCGGACCCCAATAGAACGAGAATTTCGTGTTTGGCGGACAACCGTGTTCTACGTTTCTTTTGTGTTGGGCGTACAAGCAGTTAAAAAGACCAAAGCAACTGTTACAAAAATATATAGTTTATAGTTTTTTTTCTTTTTTCCCCACAATAATCCAGTTTGCTTAATCACAAATCCCAGCACAGTATTTGCATGTATTAATTAAATATTTGTTTTTTCTTTTAGATCTATATGGACGGGACGTTTAAAACGTGCCCTAGGCCGTTCTATCAGTTTTACACCGTCCATGGCCTGTACTTAGGGAGGGCCGTCCCCTTTGTATTTGTCCTGATGAGTGGCAAAACGGAGGCGATGTACCGCAGTGTGCTACGGGACATAAAGCGGAAGGTCCGCCAAGTCACAGGACAACAGTAGGTTATGTCTCTGTCTGTGTGTCTGTCTTTCTGTGTGTGTGTCTGTGTGTCTGTCTGCCTGTCTGTCTGCCTGCCTGCGTGTCCGTGTGTGTGTGTGTTTGCATTCACTGCATCTATCATTGCTTTATATTTTTGTGAGAAATAAGAGTAGCCTAACCCATTTTTCTGTCTGTCTGTGTTTCTATCTATATCTTTCATCCCTCCTGTCATGAATCTACCAGATGGATGCCAGAAAGAGTCTGCACAGACTTTGAAATTGCAGCCATGAATGCCATAAGGGCTGAGCTCCCAGGAGTCCGCGCAAATGGCTGTTATTTCCACTTCTGTCAGAGCCTGTGGCGCAAGATCCAGGAGCTTGGCCTGTCAGGTATAGTGGCAGATTTGGTTCATAGATTCTAAGACGGTCTGGGAGACCCTGTTGATGTTTTGAATGCATGTAAAATTATTTTTCTATAAATGCAATTTAGTAGCCTACTTTGATCTCAGTAAATTTTCAGGGAGTTCATTTATATTTCTTCACACAACTTTTGCAGGTCCATACAGGCGCAACCAGAACCTGAAGAAGTGGATCAGGAAGGCCATGGCCATTGGATTCCTGCCACTTGCCATTGTTCGTCAGAACTTTAGGCTCCTGGTCACGTCCCGACAGACGAGGCGGCTGAGGCGTGTGCACCCAGAAGTGGACGATTTTGTCCAGTATATGGAGCACACGTATGTGGGGGAGAATGTCATCTTCCCCCCAGCCGTCTGGAATGTGTATCGCCGTCGGTCAGACAACCGAACGAACAACCGCATTGAAGGTAACAACTTATATTTCTTTACTTTAATAGTTAGTTAACATAGTTGAAAAACATATATTGTAAAACGTTACAATTTGTAAGGAGACAGGAGGTGTGTGTGTGGTATAGCCTTATGAGACCATTCTGATCTCACAAGACCGCACGCTATTGCTTGCAGATCAGTCAAGTTATCATTGAGTTGTCAAGTTGTCATTGAGAAATGTATGTATGTAAATGCTATTTACACATCTATGATTGTTTCAGGTTTCCATCACAGATGGAATGCCAGCATGGATCGCCTTATTGCCTACAGTAGCCTACGTCAGTTTTTTTATAATTTTTTTATGCCAGTGTGGCTCGGCACTCCTAATTTAAATGCAACATGTGTACTTTGAGTATTTATTTGTTTTTTATGCCAGTGTGGCTCGGCACCCCTAATTTAAATGCATGTGTAGGCCTATACTTTGAGTATTTATTTGTTTTTTATGCCAGTGTGGCTGGGCGCCCCTTATTTAATAAATGTGTAGCCTAGCCTACTCATAAACCACATGCCGGTTGTTTTCGCTTAATATACTTTGAATATAATTTGAATAGGTTATGTGCGTAAAGTGATGGCCAACACATTTTTAATGCAGGTGATGTGTGTAAAAGTGATTGTCCAGCACGGTTATGTTTTCCTAGATGCATGCAGGCTTGACAATGCCCAGTTGTGGACCCAAAAAAAGTGTTCTCTTCTGCATAGCCATAGAAGATATGTACATATGTGTGGTTTGGGTGTTACAATATTATTTAAAAACAATCACCGTGCTTTCTGCGCAAACCATAATTACCACCAGTGCAATCGTATCCCCTCTGGCCTCTGCCCATAAGAGACAATCTCACTTCTGCTGATTATAGTAAGATTAGAATCTCAGAGATGTCTGGGGAATTAGTAAAATACCTCTATTCTGCGCACAGGCAGCGGTGTTCAGCATGCGGAAAATAGGCCCAAGGTTTTGCTAGCTGGAAAGATCTATTCATTCATAAAAGGATTCCCAATCCTCATTTACTTCTCCTGCATGAAAGATCAAATCCCTGGTTGAGTGCGCATTATAAGAGCCTACAATACATGTTAATGATGCAATCGATGCAATATTTTGCAATGGATTCATAACCCTAAATGGTGAGGGAAAGTGCGCGTGTAGCCTACAGCGCACCGTGCGTAATGAAAGGCTGACAGTGTGTGTGTGTGTGTGTGTGTGTGTGTGTGTCACAATAGATAACCTATACAAGGACATATTAATTTATATACAAGGCTGTTGTATTATAGTGTTCTGATACTTAGTGCTGTGTTCGGATACTCGGTACTGATACGTGCAATGTACTTGTATGTATGGTGTACTGCCTGCCTGAATGGTAACATACTGTGGAGCTGTGTTAGAGCACGCTGAAGGCCGCTGCTGGCAGGCAATGATTGTGATGTCTAGTCTGTGACGTCATTAGGACATGAAGGGCTGGATTTTGAAGGTGCGTTTTACCATGTGGTAATACATAAATTGGCCTCGCTCTGCGCACAATCGTATTATGAAAGCCTTATCGTCCCGTGTTGAACGCACACACATATGGAATACGACGTTGCTGAATATTTTAGCATTGTGGGAGTGTCCATATGTTAATTATTTTCGCTTTGCGCAATTTGCTATTAAGCCCCTTGACCTGCGCATAACGATTAGACGTGGGTCTAGGCACCTCATAAACGCAAAAAGAAGAAAAAGCACTGTTTGATTTTACACTTGAGCGGCTCTGGGACGCTGCTGGAGTGTTGCCAAGTCTGTTTATTATAAGCGGCTTCTTTTTCTGTAAAGTTGCTTGTAAATATTGGTAGTTGTGGTTGCTTTTCTTGTTTCTAAAGGTTTCTCCTAATGTTGTATAAACCAGTGATCCTCACACAGCACATTCCCATGTCAAGGATCCCCAGATGAATGCATTTGCCCAACTAAGGACGGCTAATACAAAAATGTAATTAAAACTTTACTTTTGAAAATAGCAGATCTACCAGCTCACAATGAATCACATTCATTCATTAAAACTATGAACTCTGACTGCAGGCGGATATATAATGATCATTATAACAATGTGCAAGAAAATATTTAAAAAGATGGAAGAATTTTTGTGGACAATCAAAATATGTTTTTTATTTTAATGTGGTGTCATTAAAATTAATCTGGATATAGCAGACTCACTATCTAGAAAATAAAAACATGGCACTTAATTTAAAATAGGTTACAGACCCCTGTTATATGCGCTTATTTTGGGATTATTTTATAGACCTATTTACTTGTTTCTATGAGACATGGCAAGGCTTTTATTTTTGAAATGTTGAGATTAGAAACGGCCATAATTCTTTCATTTCTCAACCTTAAAAAAAAACAAAAACATATCCATAATCCTTGGGAAGTTTGCTTTCATACGCTGTATCACACTCGATTCAAGTCTTCTTCAATAAAATGCTACGAGCGAAGACCATACCATCACGGGACCATACCGCATCACGGGCATACGCACCAGGCATTCAACTCATTACTCATTTCAAATATAATATAATTATAATTTAAATTAAAATATAATTTTACTGGTGTTTCTCAATAGAAACAACTTATTTTGAGGCATAAAGGTGACAGCATGCAGTGCAATAGGAATAATTAACCCAAATGTGACAAAGTCATATGTCATGTCTTCTATGGTGCCAGCCTGAAGAAATGTAATATAACGATCCCCAAAGTGCGCATTCCGTATGTGACATCAGCTGACTGGTAAAGAAAATAGTACGGACATGTTGATTGGGTAACTCTCAAACACGCCTTAAACACTCCCATGACTAATTCAAGGCCGTTTTGCGCACTCCACGGGGTGTCGAAAGCGCTTCTTAACATGCTTAAAATTGCAATATGACATACCTCACGCCCCCAGCTCATATTACTGTAATAGGTAAAACCAGAGGCGCAACACTGACCGAACGCTAGGGGGGGATATAGAGCGGCGCCGCCGAAAAATCCGTCCCCCCCACCACCCTAGGGGAGGGGGGGATGGGGGGGTCTAACCACCAAAACGTGGGGTTATGGTTAGGGTCGGATTACAGAGAGGTTGTTCCAGTGACTCAATGCACATACAAAACTGCTTTGGCACAGTTATTATTATTATGAATTACCTGGCTGTGATTCCTCCTCCCAAAACGTAAAAGTTTAACCACATTATCAGCAACGCCTAAAACAGGTCAAAACTCACTGACCTCATGTAAGTTAGCATATTCTATATAAAATGTACAACACCTGGGCAGTTTTCAGGAGAGGAGAGGGTTCGCATGTTTTAAATATGTAGTTGCACCATACCTGGTGTTGACAGTTGTGCTTTCATTAGTGGCTAATATAATAATATAAATCCCAAAGTGGGGTCCGGCCGTCCGCGGGCTAATACGTGTCCATTTGGGGGTCCTTGACACGAAAAGGTTTGGGAACCACTGTACTAGAGTAGAGAATAAAGTATATTCATTCATCTCCTATCGATCTAGTCAATACGCGTTACCAAAAGTTGTGCGTGACACCAAAAGTGCTGACCTATTGAATACTGTTCCTGTATTATTAGAATCATTACGCAATCACCACAGAGTGCAAAGCACATTGGGTCACTGATGGCGGTGTAACAACTTCCCGAAGGTAGATGGGCCAAACCATTTTGGGATTTAGACAGGGGTGGATCAAATATACCCTTCAAAATATATCGCGTTTATGAACGCAGGATTTCACAAGTATTACTCCTAAGATAACTTTGGAGCCAGGGGGGATAAAGGGGGGGACCCCCAAGCCAGAGGGGGACCCCCAAACTCATTTGGGGGGGACCAATGTGACGCTGGCAGGGGATTCGTCCCCTCCGTCCCCTAGCTTATTGCGCCCCTGGGTAAAACGCACCTTCAAAATCCAGCCCGAAGTATCCAAGCTATATATGCTGCTGTAAGTGTAATAAACCTTGTGAACGTTTTAATGTGACCAAGTCTCGTGTCATGTTAATCTCTTCTCCCGGGCCGGCCTGTCTGCCGCCGAACCATGGAAATGCCAACCGGGTCGTCACACACCAGAACCAGACGAGGGTCCAATACGTAGAACACAGTTAATCGTTACAAAGGCTATATTAATTTAGCCGATAATCAAAGCTCACCGCGCTCCTAGCATCTGTCTGTCTGTCTGTCTGTCTGTCTGTCTGTCTGTCTGTCTGTCTGTCTGTCAGTCATATACCTATTAGGCCTATATAGTATTATCATTATTATTATTATTAGTAGGCCTATTATTATTAGACCTATTATTATTAATATAGGCCTAATAATAATAATAATGATAATACTAATAGGCCTAATAGGTATATGACAGACAGACAGACAGACAGACAGACAGACATTGTCTTGCGCTCTGTAAAATCGCTACGCAGCTTCTACACAAAGTGCAAAGGGACCCCCCCCAAGGGTCCACATGGGGTGGGGGGGGGAGGAGGCACACGGATAGGAGCACACGCGCTCAGACTGTATAGGTGCGGTACCCGTTAAGAACTAACGGGGGCGCAGTGTCGCATAGTTGAATATTCTCTCTCTCTCTCTCTCTCTCTCTCTCTCTCTCTCTCTCTCAGCACACGCTGTGCTGTGATATCAATCAGACGGCAAATGATATAGAATTATGGCAAGCTATTAGCTATATGACTTCTGCAGGGGGGGGTATAGACCCGCTGCTGTCCGCTGCGATGCGTGAGCTTGTAGATCAGATGCCGACAGACAGACAGACAGACAGACGGCTAGATCGGTAAAATGGAGCATATAATGTTGGTGAAATAAATGACCAATAAGTGACCAAAAAATGGCTATTTTACGCATTAAAAATTAAATTAAAAAGTCTCAAATATACACCGTTTCTTTCCATAATACAATGCGCACTATTAACTATTAAACATAACAATATTACAACGAGAAAGAAGAAGAATTACACACATTTTTTTCCATGAAACTTGAGGAAAGTACAATCATCTTGCTGACGCGGGTCACGCGGCCACACGTATAGGATATCACTGTAAATCCCTGGAACATGTGACACGTTTAAACCTAAACACCAGTGTGTAATAATAAAATGCCACATGTTTATTACTTGCGCAAGCAGAGCGCGCAAGTAATCGTTTCGCTTGGTCTCTTCGAAGTGAAGCCAAGTTTTCTTCAACGGTAAATCTGTGCCTGGTTTGCTGGGACTAGTTACAACATTACGTCATCCTTGAGAGAGTACATGGTGTGTATATGACGTAATGTTACAAGTTACAAGTTACAACATTACGTCATATACACACCATGTACTCTCTCAAGGATGACGTAATGTTGTAACTAGTCCCAGCAAACCAGGCACAGATTTACCGTTGAAGAAAACTTGTCTTCACTTTTTGGAACCAAGTAACCACAGTATACTGCTAATCAAATTACAACTACATACTCTGTATGTAGTTGTAACTAGAACAACTACATACAGTCTGTGCCTGGTTTGCTGGGACTAGTTACAAGTTACAAGTTACAACATTACGTCATATACACACCATGTACTCTCTCAAGGATGACGTAATGTTGTAACTAGTCCCAGCAAACCAGGCACAGATTTACCGTTGAAGAAAACTTGTCTTCACTTTTTGGAACCAAGTAACCACAGTATACTGCTAATCAAATTACAACTACATACTCTGTATGTAGTTGTAATGTGATTTGTAATTTGTAAATCTGTGCCTGGTCTGCTGGGAACAGACTACACAGATTACCATATCTCTTACGTCATCACTGAGAGCTAGTCATACATATACACACACCATGTACTCTGGTCCCAGTTCTCAACGATGACGTAATGTTGTAACTGGTCCCAGCAAATCAGGCACAGACTTACGGTTGAAAAAAACTTGGCTTCACTTTTTGGAACCAAGTAACCACGGTATACTGCTAATCAAATTACAACTACATACTCTGTATGTAGTTGTTTAAAGTAGTTTAACGTAGTTTAAAGTATTATTACAGAAATTGAAGTTAGAGACACATATTACTCTGATCATGATTTAGTATTAATATCACTATAGTACAAAATGAAATACATTTAAAACAATTGACAATTTACAATAAGTAATAAAAAAATTATACTGTATAATATATTTTAATTCAGTTTATATAACTTTTTTTCATCACATATCAATGATTCATTTTTCTGTAAAAAAGTAGTTAGGTAGCAAATAGTTACACGTAATGATTATACATTTCAAATGTTCCTTCACAGAGATACTGAGATGTGATACTTTCCAGCGGTCGAAAGTACTTGCGCGCTCTGCTTGCGCACTAGTAGGCCATTTATGGCCTACTAGTGTGCAACAAGCAAGTATGCACTCGGCAGAGTGCAGTTCTAGTTAATGGTCATAAATACAGTAGAACACGAGTTCTGTAGAAAAGAGTCATCCTGGTGAGCAGCAACAACCCTCCCCTGGCCTATTCCATGGGTTGGACCCACCCACCTCACGTGCTGTCACTCCCTCTCAATCACTAATCACACCTGCTCTCACTCACTCCTCAATCAGTGGCCAGCTACATATACTGCCTGAGTGCCTGTCCATGCAGTCATTGTTTGGAAGCAGCAGCAGCAACCAGCTGAGAGCCCTCTGCTCTGGAGTCTCAGCAGGCCACGGTTATGCGTCACTGAAGTGAGTCCAGTTAAATTCATGAATGCATATGTTGTACTTTATTGGGTTGTGATGACTAGATAATGACTATATGTTTGTAGCTACATGTTTGCCCTGAAGCTCATAGTATAGGTGTGTTTGTAGCTACTTGCTTGCCTTGAAGCTCATTGAAGCTCATAGTTTAGATATGTTTGTGTAATGCAAATGCACATGTGTCAACGTCAGGGAAATACATTTATCACAGGCTTAAGAGAATATTCACTTGGTGTATTGTTAATATGGTTGAATTGTATAATAATTATGTGTTTCTATCTTTCATAGTTCAAAACCATAACCATGATGCCTCACCATCTCCTTGCTCACTATAAATGTGTATCTGTGCAACGGAACAATAAAAGGCTTTGATGGAACTCTTTGCACGCATTCTTGCCGATGCACCATGGTGATGCTAAATACCCTGTGAACCTAGAACTCTTATCTACTTAATATGGTCCTTCGATAGCCGGATTTCGAACATTGCCATGGCTGAAAAGGAGAACCGATCTACCAGCCGATCTACAAGCACAGAACGCATACCTTTCCATGAGCATGAAGGAGATGGTGAGGAGGAAGAGGATCCAGATGGAGAGGAAGAGGAACACGAGCACAGTGAAGAGGAAGCTGAACACCCTGCCGACAATGACCAACCCAGCACAAGTACAAGTAGAGCTCAGTCACATCCTACAGTTGACACCAGAGCACCAGGAGGCGTTTCAGAGCCCAGCCAAGCCGAAATTCTCAAATACCTTCTTGACACAGTGAAGCAGCAAGGGGAAATGTTGCGGCGCCTCATGATCTCCAGACCAGAAAGCAGTATCACCCCCTTGACAAATCAATCAGAGACATCGCGCCCATCCGCGGAGACCAACCCCAGCCTACCTGATCAGAATCCAACCAGGCTATCTGCAACCTCTCAAACTCTTCCCTCAGCCTTTAACCAAATGGTTCCCCATCACCCAGCCCCTCGCCAGTCCATGCCTTATCATTCAGATTCCCGCATCCCCAGGGCCCCATATCTTCCAGTTCTTCACCATCAGCCAGTTTTATCCAATCCTTTATCATCCCATACTCCAATGCAACCTCATCCTACACCCCCTCAGCCCTTTGCACCTCATCCTGGAGCAGCTATAGCACCTCCTGCTGGCCGATCGAGGCACTACCGTCCAGTTGAAGCTCCTAAATTTCCCGACTTCACCAGAGAGGACGAGGTACAATACAAGATGTTGAGAATGGCATTGAACAATTTACTTGATCCAGACGAGACCGAAGAATTCAAGTTCCATGTTCTGCTTGACCACCTTAAGGTCGAACAGGCCAGACACCTAGCTTTGGCATACTCTTATGCCCACCAGCCATTTACTGAAGCCTTGAAAGCCCTCGACGATCGTTATGGCCGGCCGCGTCAGTTGGCATTAAAAGAACTGAAAACCTTAATGGCCCTCCCTTCTGTACGTTCTGGAGATGGTCGTAGCCTTGATGACTTTGCCCTACGCGTCCAAGCCCTCGTTGGGCTGCTGAGAACCATGGCTGACCAAGGCAACGCTGAACTCCTCTGTGGCTCACATGTTGATCGGCTACTGGAGAAACTCCCGCATGACCAAATCAGCCGCTTCAAACGCCATATGTACAGAACCCAGGTAGATGCCTCTTATAACCTTACACACCTGTCTGAGTGGCTGCAAATGGAGTCCCGTTGCCAACATCGAAGCGACTGCCCAGGCTTAAACCCCCCTAGAACACAAAGACCACAAGTACCTACTTATTCCACCACCATATTCCATGGAGCTGACTGCACTGGTGAGCAATTTGAACCTCAAATGCCGCCTGTGTCCCCCTGTGCCTATTGTGGATCCACAGACCACCATATAAGCCAGTGTGAAGATTTCCAGGTCTTGAATAAGGAGCAAGTCATAGGATGGATTAAAGAGAACAGGAGGTGTTGGCGATGTGCCCGACCACATCTCGCAGCTAAGTGCACCTTGAAGAGGAACTGCAACACCTGCCAGAGGAGACACCTACAAATCCTTTGTGAGATCAACAATACCTCTGAGGCTACTTCCTACCTTGTAAATCCCACCGCTAACACTCTGTATCTTGATCGTCCGAGACAGGCTGGTCAAGTCCTATTGAAACTGGTCAAGGTCATCCTACAGAACGGTACTCGCACCCTGGAGACCTTTGCACTGCTGGATGATGGGTCAGACCGAACAATCCTTTTACAGTCAGCAGCTCATGAACTTCACCTTCATGGAGAACCTGAACAATTGGCACTCAAAACAGTAAGGCAAGGAGTGGAGATATATCGGGGAACAAGCGTTTCCTTCAAAGTGAGATCAGCGACCAGTTCTGATGAATTCCACATCAAACATGCCTTCACTGCAGATCGACTTGCTCTGTCTGAGCACACACACCCTGTCCATTCCCTCCAAAGAAAACACAAATACCTCCGTAGACTGCCACTGTCACCGATGCACAAGGTCACCCCACTACTTCTCATTGGCTCAGACAATATTCACCTGATCTCTCCTATTGCCCCAGTTAGATTTGGTCCCTTAGGAGCACCGGCTGCAGTCAAGACGTGCCTTGGCTGGACACTGCAAGGTCCAACCAGGTACCCCAAACCCCCCCCTCCTGTTGCCAAGTGTTTCCATATATTCCGTGCCTCCCCATCAATCCATGGAGTGGCCCATCTCAAGGCTCAGAGACCCTGGACCAGAGGCGCAACACTGACCGAACGCTGGGGGGGGATATAGAGCGAAAAATCCGTCCCCCCCACCACCCTAGGGGAGGGGGGGATGGGGGGGTCTAACCACCAAAACGTGGGGTTATGGTTAGGGTCGGACTACAGAGAGGTTGTTCCAGTGACTCAATGCACATACAAAACTGCTTTGGCACAGTTGTTATTATTATTATTATGAATTACCTGGCAGTGGCTGTGATTCCTCCTCCTCCCATATGTGTCTCAAAACGTAAAAGTTTAACCACATTATCAGCAGCGCCTATAACAGGTCAAAACTCACTGACCATCTGTAAGTCAGCCTATTCTATATAAAATGTACAACACCTGGGCAGTTTTCAGGAGAGCAGACTGGGTTTGCATGTTTAAATATGTAGTTGCACCTTACCTGGGTGTTGACAGTTGTGTTTTCATTAGCGGCTAATATAATAATATAAATCTCAAAGTGGGGTCCGGCCGTCCGGGGACCCCCAGAGGTCCTTGAGCCGTGAGTTCCAGGGGGTACAGTACAGTACAGCTACATGATAGTTTGGAAACAAATGGACCCTTGTCGCCTTGTGGCATGTCATGTGGACGCAGCGGGGTCCTTGAAATTAAACAACTAATACGTCACCGTGTCCATTTGGGGGTCCTTGACACGAAAAGGTTTGGGAACCACTGTACTAGAGTAGAGGATAAAGTAGCCTATATTCATTAATCTCCTATCGATCTAGTCAAACTCAATACACGTTAGACGTTACCAAAAGTTGTGCGTGACACCAAAAATGGTGTTCTATTGAATCCTGTTCCTGTATAATTAGAATCATTACGCAATCACCACAGAGTGCAAAGCACATTGGGTCACTGATGGCGGTGTAACAACTTCCAAAAAACCGAAGGTGGGCCAAACCATTTTGGGATTTAGACAGGGGTGGATCAAATATACCCTTCAAAATATATCGCGTTTATGAACGCAGGATTTCACAAGTATTACTCCTAAGATAACTTTGGATAAAGGGGGGGACCCCCCAGCCAGAGGGGGACCCCCAAACTCATTTGGGGGGGACCAATGTGACGCTGGCAGGGGATTCGTCCCCTCCGTCCCCTATAGCTTATTGCGCCCCTGCCCTGGACGTCGACTAGCCCCCTGCCCACCCCTGTCCCAAACGTTGGTCCGGAAAACCATGTTGGAGGCAGGCTACGGCAGAATGTACAGAAGCCTGATGTCCCCAGTATTGCACACCCTGGACCTGTGAGCCTGAATTCGTTCTTCATGGGGCGGCGGGACCCCTCTCTGCCTTTGATCGCGCCACACTCAGACCTCAGCCGCCGGCACCATGTCCACCTAGTTTCCCTGCCTGAAACCCCCAAGGACCCCCAAATGACTGTTCCTAGTATGACTCTTCGGAGTTGCAAATCCTTGCAGTATTTGGGGGCGGCTGTAGAAAAGAGTCATCCTGGTGAGCAGCAACAACCCTCCCCTGGCCTATTCCATGGGTTGGACCCACCCACCTCACGTGCTGTCACTCCCTCTCAATCACTAATCACACCTGCTCTCACTCACTCCTCAATCAGTGGCCAGCTACATATACTGCCTGAGTGCCTGTCCATGAAGTCATTGTTTGGAAGCAGCAGCAGCAACCAGCTGAGAGCCCTCTGCTCTGGAGTCTCAGCAGGCCACGGTTATGCGTCACTGAAGTGAGTCCAGTTAAATTCATGAATGCATATGTTGTACTTTATTGGGTTGTGATGACTAGATAATGACTATATGTTTGTAGCTACATGTTTGCCCTGAAGCTCATAGTATAGGTGTGTTTGTAGCTACTTGCTTGCCTTGAAGCTCATTGAAGCTCATAGTTTAGATATGTTTGTGTAATGCAAATGCACATGTGTCAACGTCAGGGAAATACATTTATCACAGGCTTAAGAGAATATTCACTTGGTGTATTGTTAATATGGTTGAATTGTATAATAATTATGTGTTTCTATCTTTCATAGTTCAAAACCATAACCATGATGCCTCACCATCTCCTTGCTCACTATAAATGTGTATCTGTGCAACGGAACAATAAAAGGCTTTGATGGAACTCTTTGCACGCATTCTTGCCGATGCACCATGGTGATGCTAAATACCCTGTGAACCTAGAACTCTTATATACTTAATAAGTTCACTCAAACACCTTCTCCGTAGGAGAGAGAGAGAGAGAGAGACGGACTTACGGTTACGGAGGGGTAGAGAGAGAGAGAGAGAGAGGGGGGGAAAGTGATCGGTGTGGAGTGATTGATTGGTTGCGCGGTGGCGGCAGGCGGTCACTCACCCCCCCCCCTCTCTCTCTCTCTCTCTTATAAACGCATGTCGGAATGGCGGCATGTCGAAATGGCGGTATGTCGGAGGCATGTCGAAATGGCGGTATGTCGGAATGGCGGTACTTTAAAAAAAAATCCCGTGTCGGAATGGCGGTAGAAGAAGAAAGAAAGAAGAAATGAAGTACCGCCATTCCGACAATTAGAAACCAATGTCGGAGTGGCGGGATGTCGAGATGGAAGGCTGATCCCGATAGCTGCATGCTTTTAGACCAGCCCTACCGTATTCTGAATGAGAATCTGTCTCACCTGCCACCATGTTGACGATGCGTTGTCCAAAGACGGTAGAGTCTCTTCCATCAAAATGTTCCATGCCCATCAACATAAAGGCCTCAAGGTGTTCCTGTGATGTTTTGCTACTTTCTATGTGGAGGAGCTTCGTAGTTCATTCACAAGCAACTTAGTTCAGTCACAAACAGTAACTTGTGAGAAGTTTATATCGTAACATCATCCACGACCTCAGCCCCAACATTATTATTATTGTTGTTATTATCATCTCAGTCTGACATTTTCCTGAGTCAGTGATGCGGCGCTGGGTTTCACCGAGACACCTCACACCACCACTGCAACCTCAGCAGCGGTGCTGTCAACCTGCTGCTCCTCGCCTTCCTCCTCTCTGACCGACAACACTCGCTCTTTTCAGCGGCCTGCTGCTGCTGGCCCACAATTCAAACATCGCGGTTCATAGCTTGAAACCTTTTTGCTTTTTCTACTGGAAATGTTATGAACGCAGAATCAATCTGTCCCGCGCTGTTTTGAAGTGGGTACACGTCAGACGTAGCAAACTACATCAGCGGCCGGGGGAGGGACCTTTGCTGGTAGAACAGAATCAGATCTACAAGCTAACAACGTGTCACCAAGCAACACGTTGTTAGCTTGTAGATCTGTTCTATTTGCATGCGCAGTTGCGCACACATGGAAGATACCAAGTACACTCGCCACACAGGGTAAACTTTATATAGATAGATATGAGTGAAACACTATGAAAAACAAAATAATCAAAACATTTTTTAAATACAAAATTCAGCAAAATAAAGTTGTACAACCTCCCCCAAGCCAAAATAAAAATAAACATATCCCCCCCTCAGGCTAAAAAAATTGTTTAATGACCCCCCCCCCCCCTTTTTTGCACCATACCAACCTTTGATAAATAACGATCAGTCCCTTATTTGCAAACTTAATCATCCTCAGCCCTCATTTATATTATTTTATGTGTGTGTTGATTGGTCTGAGGAACCAGAAACAGGTTGGTTCACATGTTCTTACAGGTCTTTATAGAGCGCCAAAGTCCTGATGACGTCAATCGCTCATCCCCTCGATTCCCCTGGTTCACGGAAGTAATTTTTCTATGGAGAATAACATTGGGTGATCTTATCGTCTACTATAAGCATTGTGGTCCAAAAATAAACAAACTGTCTCTGCGTTATTGTCAGGGAGGTGTCTCTATATCGTTTGAGACAGTCAGTCAATCATATAAAGTACGATACAGTCTCTTTCTAGCGAAAATGTAACTACCGCAGCAGTGTGAAGCGGCCTGGATGATTTGTTTATTTTTCAAATAAATATGAGGCGATCTAAAATCCCCCTATGGGGATTACAATGCAAATAAAAAGTACATGAAATGGATTTGCACCCTCTACCAATATTGACATCAGACTTCGGTGCTCTATTTAAAAAGTATATAAGAGTGTAATATATTAACAACCAACCATGAAGGAACCAATCAAGGTATAACAAATGTAAAAGTAAACAAATTACTTTCCTAAAGTTCCTTCTGCATCATTTTTATGAACAGAATTGTTATGTTATCATTTTAATATACAGCAGTGGTTCTCAAAGTGAGATTCCGGCGACCCCAGGTGCCTCGAGGGGTTTCCAGCGGGTCCCCAGCCAAATGAGCATCAGTTTATACCACGTTACGGACGCCCCCTCTCCGCTGCGATTGGGAGACATTTCCACGCAATATGCATCTCCTCCCGTCTCCTCCCAGCTATTTTTCCACCTCCCGTCTCCTCCCAGCTATTTTTCCACCGGGGGGAGGGGGGGGGGGGGGGCGCATTAAATTAATAGTCTAATCTCTAATGGTCTGTTTAGCTTTTATGTTTTGGATCAACCTCGCGTCGCTTTCTAACTATTGTTTTGGATAAGATGCATATTCTCCTTTCTCACTGCCTGCAAGGAAGCATAAAGCAGCAGATCACACGTAAAAAAGGTAACGTCACTCACAACGTGCCTTACCACCGTAATATTTATATTGCACAATTGTATTCTATAAGGGAGGCAATGCTAACGCCCGATTAGCATGTTAGCATCGTCTATTTAAGCAAGCATGTACTGACTGACTTGTTGTTGTTGTTGTTGAATAGCTGACAGAGCATGACAGATTATAAGACCTATCATCAATGTGCATATTGTGTCATAATAATGTATAGCCTACATGTTAAATTGTATAGATCTATACATCTACAGGCTTGTAGGTGTTTTCAGAAAATGTAATAATAATAATCTAATAAATCACACATATTGTGAGCTTGTAGATTTGCCATTTTTGAATAATAACAGCTGTGTGTGTGTGTGTGTGTGTGTGTGTGTGTGTGTGTGTGTGTGTGTGTGTGTGTGCGTGCGTGCGTGCGTGCGTGCGTGTGTGTGTGTGTGTAAGAGAGAGTGACAACCAGCCAGCGTAGATATACCTAGAGGCTAATGTATCGATGGGACTATATTGTTCTAAGGATGGAGATAACAGTTAGCAGGTATGTACAGGAAGGTTTATTATATTGTTGTGTTGTCTTCTATTATTCCATTTGGTTCAGAGTACATTTTTCCCTCAAGATAAATATATTTGTAAGTCAAGCTTTTCAAATGAATGCAATACAAATCCATTCTCATGGGATTGACATCATACAAGCTAAAAGTCACTAAGGTCATGCCAGTGTAGTTTGTCTGGTTATTACAATACACCAACCTCACAAAGACAAATGTACTTCTGTGTAAGAAGACAGTGTACCTAGAATAAGAACTAGGTAAGATTTTGTGTGATGTGTTAAAAATGGACTGATTGTTTATGAAAATCTAATCTTTTAAATGTACATATTGTTTTTGCATTCAGGGACTGCCTGGTTAGTTACATTTCAACTGGGATGCTTGTCCTGGACTGAGACCATCTCCCAGGCTCCATCTCCTTTGGATTGGGACATTGGGACGTTGTGTAGGAACGACACTGGGAACCTTGCATTTCCTATCTGGAGCACTCTACCTCTGGGCCACTGTTGTCCCATAGGCCTTCATCATGACTTTTTTATTTTTTATCCCTTCAACTTACATGCTTTGGCTGTACACATTGTTGTTATTGTAAGTTGTAGGCTACATAATGTGTTGTCAAAAAATCTGTAAGCCTAATAAATGTGATAAGAGTGAGTTGTGGCGATTTATTTGTTCATGAAAAAAAATGCCAGCTTGTAAAAACAGGTGTCTATATAATAAAATGTCAAGTGATGAGTGTGAACAAATTTAAGTTATACGGGTATGTAAAAATCTTTATAGAAAAAGCTGTAGGCCTATCATGTTGCATTATTAACATTGCATGCATTCAAAGTGGGGTCCAGGGATCATGGTTCATTGAGGGGGTTCTGGATTGACCCTTACAAGTCAAAAGTTACTGCCAAAGTTCTTTTTGAGAACCAGTGATTTCAAATGTGAAGTGGTTATAAAGTTTAAACACTAGGGGGAGCCTTTCGTTGAACTGTGTAACCCCAACCTTTGACTCACTGACCTGAAGAAGTGTAAATGTAAGATAGTGTGGACTTGTTGCTGTGATGAACGCATCATCGGTTTTGGTATTAATTTGTTTTAGAAGAGTGGTGACTGGTGAGCTGCGCTTGACAAAATGCAGGTAGCTTAAATCACGATATAGTGTAATAGTGCCAAGGCCAGCACTACCAGACGGAATTTTACAGTGCGGTACAACACCGCCCACCCCCTCCCTCCCCCACCTAACGCGACGGATGACTTTGAGACGAGGTAAGTTCCTTTCAACATTATTTAACCAAATCAATTCAAATGAGATGTATTGACATGAGAAACATACGTTTACATTGGCAAGTGTCAAAACATAAGCACAAAGTGTAAGTTGGCCCTATTGTGTTAAAAGGGTGTCCCATTATTGCGACGCTACATGTTTCCGAGGAAGACCACCTTGATCAAAGTTGCTTATAAAATGCAGATGTGGCTTAGGCTATATAGTTCATGCATGCCGTCAGATCTCTGGTAGGTCAGTACTAAGTAGACGGATACGGAGACCAATGGTCTGAATAAACGTTACTATGTATGTACCATGCAGTGTGCACATTGCATGCAGAAGTTCACCGAAAAGAGCAGATCTAAAAGTTCACAACGCGTTGCAGATGCACCCACTGTGAGCTTATTTGGCTATAGACAGTCATTGCGCGACACCGGAGCATAAATCAGGTTTTAGTATGAATCAATGCACACACAAACGTAGCTCTGGTTCATAGCCTTGCTGCTTCGATTCTGCGAATTTCTGCCCTCGAAGCAGGAAGGCTATGAACCAGAGCTAATACAAACGTACACTCTGAGCCTATACTATATGGGGCAGTGGTTCCCAAACATTTTCCCGTCGCGTTAAGACCTATGGTTAAGACGTTAACGTTTTAACGTTATGGACCCGTGGTTCCATTGGTTCCATTTGTAAGCTCTCAGAGTTACAGACCCATAAAGGCCCATTTGGTTCCAAACTATCATTTATCAACTATCATCGTTTTTGGGGATTTTCTTTTGTTGTTATAAGCACTAGTGACTTCGTTCTTGAAAGGTGCTATATACAAAATTTATACCTGTACTAGAGTCACTTGTTTCTATTATATAAAGACCGAAATGTTCCATAAAGCTATCTACTGGTAGTCAGGGGTGGATAGATATGTGTATATCCTTTAACAGGGTGTCAGGACTGTTCTGTGATTTTTAATCAAAATGTTTGAGGCAGGACACATTATAAATAACTACATTTCAGTAAGAGTTCTATATTATCTTCTCTTATAATAACACTATAAGGGTATCAATGACCTGTTGTACATGCTACTTTTTAATAATCAATATAATAACTGTTGTTGGTGGTGATTGTGGTGTGACAATGTATCTAATTGTATTTCAGTGCAAACTGAATATGGCGGGCCCGGTAATCCGCATATTCAACCGAATGGCCCCTACAAATCAGCAACAGGCCCTCATGGACATTACCCCAGAGGCCAAACAGTACAAGACTAAGAAAAGGGTCTTTCCCAAACCGCCACGCCACCATTTAAATGAGGCTGATGCCCTGGCCCATGCTGAGATGCAGCTTAAAGAAGATGGTGTCGCTATGCCATCACGTCTGCAGTGCATTGGGAAGCTGGTTATGCCATTTGGCCAGTACATTAATGGGTCATTCTACTGGCTTATGGAAAACGATGTTGGATGGATTATTCAGTAAGCATATTGTATTTAGCGTACTTGGTCTACTTATAATGGTTTACCTGTGTATCTATTTGCTAAAACATATGGCTAATATCATTGTTTATGTTTTAATGTTTACAAAGTTTATTTATTCATTATTACATTAATTAAGCTGTTGTATATGATTCTAGCCTGGTTGACAAGCACAGGACTGAGCTGTCAAACCCTCGAAGAAAAGCAGAGGTGGCAAACCGATGGATAAAAGACCTCCTTGCAGAGTACGCTGAGAGTTTCCCACAAGTCTCCATTCTCCTTAGCGCCAATGTAGACAGGCGTTTCTACGGCGTGAGAGGAGGATTTAAGGAACACACCTTTCTGGCCATGTGGGAACTCTACAGCCAGTATCAGACCCAGAAGGACAGGCCGGAGCAGTTCTCTGCTGAGCAGAGGAAAATGATACTGAGTGCCCACACGTCTGTGAAGAAATGGTTGGATACAGCAGAGAGCAAGATCAATACTCTTCATATGAAGATGTTCAGACAATATATTATTACAAAGGAACAAGTAAGTTCTGATTTAATAATTTATTTGCTATGAAACAGGAACAGTTATTGATATTTAAAACATTTTGGCTAACTTTGGCTAAATTAGTTTTTAAATAAAAACTGGTATGTCACAAAATATTTTTGTTGTTGTCCAGGAACTGAAGTCAAGCACCCTACTCTATGCAAGCACCACAGAGTGTGATTCCTCATGGCTAAGTGAGGGGGATGATGCTGCTATGCTTGCTGCAGTGGAGGCCTCAGAGCGTAAGTGAGATACAGAGTTAAAGGACCACTTCACCACTTTTCAACGTACTTTCATATAATTAGACCTCACTAATGTTCATGATAAAATAGCACAATTGTTTTCTACTCTGTCTGTGTCTCATAGAAGGGCTGTGGGAAGTTCAGAAACCTGTCCACCAGTGACCATCGATGGGGAATCCAAGCTAATAGAAACGGCAGGCTTTCTATTCCTGAAAAGTTGCAATGCGAAAATGGAAGCTATCGCTCTCACATCTGCCTAACGATAATGTCACTGGTGGAAGGGTTTCTGAACTGCTCACGGCCTCCTATCAAACACATTATTGACGACCAATTATATGAAGATAAGGTTGAAAAGTGGTGAAGTGGACCTATAATAGACCCAGTCTGTGCCCCAGCCCACAGACGAGACAGAGCCTGAGTCAGCTGTCCAGCATGAGGCTACTCTAGTTCACATGGAGCACATCTCCACTGACACCCCGTCCACAAGCCGGGGTCAGGATGATGAGATGGGTCCACCTGAGGCGACTGAGTCCTCTGTAAGTGATATTCACATTCATTTTACTGTTTGTTTGTTTTTTAACATTTCTATGTTATACAACGTTGTGTGTTATTTTCTTCTTTTATATTTGTTGCAGGTGATCACAGTGGGTTGGAACGCTGGTTGGGAAGCATCCACAGGCATCCCATCAGCTGACATTGCCTGGCTGAAAAAGCCAGATATAGGGCTGTTCGGCCCTATTCAAATGTATCCGGACAAAAACAAGACAGTGAAGAGGCGACGTGTGATCAAGGAAGACCGTATGTGGTTTTATCCACCAGACTATCCTGGTTTTCTCGACGAGAAGAAAATTACACCAGAGACCTTTTTTTGCAGCCGTGTCTTTGTGTGGCGCCCTGTTGGCGTGTGGAAGTGCTCACTGAAGTGTCCTCGAGGGAATGAATGTGTGGGTTACAGAGAAAAAAAGAATGTGACCCTCAGCCTGTCTGGCTACCACCACCGGGTATAACTCACTTCACCTATGTTACATCTATTACATTACAGCTGTATTATGTATTACTGTAAATGTGCAAGAAACAAACAATGCACAGAAAGTAATTGTTGCTATTGGCCTTTTATTAAATGTTTTACCCAATATGTACTTTACTCTAGGTACGTCACATCTGTGATCTGTCTGGATGGTACACAGTGCTCACTGAGGTTCTGGTCTGCGGGCCCTGTAGAGAAGCAGGCAGGAGTGGCAAAGAACCTGGCGCACCGGGTCGGTGGCTGGCGTGGGATTCAGTTATTTTGTCACAACTTAGCGAGGCTCATCAAGCCGTGTTCCCTGCCATCCTGACCAGCAGGTGAGCATAATGAACACAATATGTGCATCTAACAAACATGTAAGTGGTCTCTCTAATACATCTCAACATATTGATTATCAATGTTCTTGTCTATTTACAGGCGTGGTGTGGATAAAAACGTTGTGCGTCTGCTGAGGGACCGGTCTGAAGGAAACACAATGGTGAAGGTGTGGCGGCAGGTACAGGAGTGTCACGTGGATGAGTACCTTAAACGGAAAGACATGTAAACGACACTCCTTGCCAAGCTAGCCGAACCTGGAGGAATTGTGTCTGCATTAAGACTCACATTTCCGGCTCCCCTCTGAGACCGATTCCCTCTCCCCGGCTCTTGCGGCACGCCTTTCTGCTGGCAGAGGCCAGCCATGTCCAAGATTACCGGACGCAGATCATTTCGACGTTTGGCACTGTGCTAAAAATGGATTCCACCAAGAAAGTATGTAAATCAAAACATAATACCATACTGTATGATTGATATATATAATTGATATATGCAATGATATATATAATATTGCAGTATGCGGAAATGCTTTGCAAAGTCACTTGACGGAAGTTATCACATTATGCACTTTGATATATTCATAGGTGGTGTGGAAGATGTCGGGGGAAGGACAAGGCTCAGCTGACTGGTTCACCAGCATCGGCAACGAACACTCACAAGTCCTCACCTTTGTGCTGACCTCTGTGGAGTCCACTGAAAGCCTGATCCCAATGTGTCGTGGTCTAATGGAAAGGTTTCGGCTGGCCAATCAACCTGCACCTAAAGTGTTATATGTGGACTGTGGGTGTTGCCGTGCGAAGGGCCCAACAGCGCTGGAGAACATGTTCAAGCCCTGGGTGGATGATGGGATGGTTGTGCGCCTGGACATATTCCACTGGATACACCGGTTTGATGGAGCCATCCGCACAGAGACACACTGCAAGTATGCTGCATTTACATCAGCTCTTGCTGGGGCAGTGATGGCATACAACAGAAAAGACCTGGATCTGCTGATCAAGGTTGCCAAAGCCAAGGACCCGGCAGCATTCAGGTCTGTTTCAGATGTGGAAGTTATCCGCAGATACATTTCCAGGGACCAGCTGAAACATCACGTGCGGAGGGTCACACTTGGGGCGCAGGAAACCTACCGGCTTGTGCAGCTGGCCATTGAGGAGCTGAAAGGTCCTGCTGGACAGGACGAGAATGGAGTGCGCCTCTTCAAATCACCTGGTATGAAAGACCTCATACTAAAGAATTATCGCAACATCCATATTGATAATGCAACTCACAAAGTGAACGTAACACACCAACCATATGTATCAATGTGTATTTACTATTTACAGATGCCATTGATAGGATGTGGGCAGAACAGCAGCGACACCTGGAATGCATCCAGGATCCACCAGACATGAATCTGTATAGGGTTGCACGCATAAGCACAATCAACAAGGTGGATGTGCCCTATTACAAGTGTGTGCGTGGAACCAACAGCCTGGAAGGATTCCATAAATATCTTCCACACATGATTCCAGGTACACAAGCATAGTGTTTATACTTGTTATGTAGCTTCTGTGTGTACTGAACTGTGCACTGTATGCCTATAGATATCGTTGCTGTCAGGCATAAACTGATGTCCAAACCGTTGCTTTTTAATTAAACAATAAGTTAAATAGTGAAATGCAAGCTCGCAATGTGTTGCATCGTGACTCGTTATGAGCTTGTAGATCTGCTATTTTCAGTATTTTACATCGTTTTTAAATTGTAAAAAAGGAATGGATTTTGGAATTCTACCTGACAGTAATGATATATATTTTATGAATACCATTTCTACTGCTGTTTACTGAGCCAAATTACCCCTCAGTCATTACACTTTGACTTTATGCTACTCAGGTCCCCACTGTGCACCACGGCCTTATCAGGTTTACCTGTTAAGTGGCATTGCTCGCTGGAACTCAGACAGGAGCTCGGATGCCATCTTTGGTGGCAAAGGACGGCATCACAGGTCCTATTCAGCGCCACTCATTGACCGCCTCAACAGGTGCTCTCAGCAGCTCTTTGGTGAGACGATGGAGGAGAATTTTAGGGTCCCTGCTGACATCCCTTCCAATGAGCTGCTGGGGTTAGAGTACCTGTTCAGCCAGAGCTCAGGTGAATCTGAACCCTTCTCCCTTGAGGGCATTATTGAGGGCATTATTGATGATGGGCCTGGAGAAGATGAGGAGGTGCTTCAGCCTGGCCAGCATGATCCCCAAGAGGATGAGGCATACCAGAGTGACGAAGAGGATGAGAATCGCAATCGTCATCTGGATGCCGCCCAGCCCGACATTGTGCTCACAGACGAGATAACCTCCACTGCACACGATCCAGCTATTGTGAGCAACTAACTATGTTTCTGCTATAATGACATATAATGTACTGGTTGCTGGACAATGTACACTTTTCAACTTACTGCATTCTTATTTTCAGGAGGATGTCTGCAGTATAAGTCCACTCCCTGGTTTTCTGCAGCTGGAAAAGTTCTGCTCTGTGCTAGTGAAGATTGGCCAGACAGAGGGGCTGTCGCTTACCACAGAGCAGAGAAACGACGTCCTTGAAGCCTGGGATGCAGTGGAGGAGCATGACAAGCAGCCACAGACGTTCACAGCTCTGTACAGAACACACTGGGGCAACACACTCTACTGCCGGACAAAGAGGGATGATCTTGCTGATGCTGCTGTGATACAGCAGGTGAAGATGTGTAAACGCTACGCACCAGCACAACAACATATCTCTGCTGAGAAAAACAGGCTGATGTACACCCTTGTTAAGATGTTGTGGATGAGCTCACCTCCAGCGTCTCGCAGAAGTCCTGAGAAGCTCACCATCTTGAAGGCATATGAGCGAATCCAGCATAGAATTATGATGGATGATCCAGTCATGTGCACAGCAGGCATTCCTTTGCCAAAAATTAATGTCAAAACTGTGCAGGACTTCCTCCGTCGTCAAGAGAGGCTCCTCAACCTGCTTGCCACCAAACAACCAACCACCCTCATATCAAAGATCACCTCCATCTCATCATCAGATCTGCCTGAGGCACCACGCCAGCCAACTGTAATCTCTCCACCAGACTATCCCACGATGGAATATCTGCCCACACCCAGCACAGCAGGGACAAAGCTGCTAAAGGAAAGACACAACATGAAAATTACCCCTGCCACCTCTACCATCACCAGACCTGTGCCCTCCCTCTCAGCATCCGTGATGCCTGCATGTCAGGCAAACCCTGCTGCTGGTCCCTCCACACAACCCATGTCTGCCCTTCCCACTGCTGGCCGCTCCACACGACTCGTAGTACCTGCCCCCTACACAAGGCTCATAATGCCTGCCACTGGTGATACTGCTAAACTCTCCTGGTCTCAACCACCACTGGGATCACTGCCGCCCTGTGTGCTACTGCCACTGCCTATGCCAAATACCCCTGCCACCTCTACCATCACCAGACCTATGCTCACTCTCTCAGCATCTACAGCAAACCCAGGTATTGCTGGCCCTGCCACACGACTCCTAATTCCTTCCCCTGCTGGCCCATCGACACAACGCATAATGCCTGCTGGCTCTGCCACACAACTCCTAATTCCTTTCCCTGCTGGCCCATCGACACAACGCATAATGCCTGCTGGCCCTGCCACACGACACATAATGCCTGCCCCTGTTCGAGTGCTACTACCACTGCCTGTCATGGGCACACAGTCCATAATAGCTGCCAGTCAGGCAACTCCAGGCATTGCTGGGCCACCTACATTAGCCCCTCCAACTATGGCCACACCTGGTGCTCAAACTGTTGCCAGTCGTCTATCCTGGGCGAAGTCTACGTTATACCTAAAGCGCAAGAACATGGAAACAGGAGAACAGTTAACAGGAGTAGGAGGCAAAGTGTCACGGGTTCAAAATCGTCTACCTGCCTGTAAACTATGTGGCCAACCAGCTCAGGGACATAAAAAAAACAAAAAAAAAACGTATTGCCCTGTAAAAATGATGTCAAGCTCTGTTGGTCTGACCGACAGATTGTTTAGCAGTTATGATGACTTCACCTCTGCTGTTGACAACTTGACAGCTGTATAATGTCATTTGTCAAATAATAAGTATGTAAATACTATTGTAAATACTGTTAATTGCTTTGATCCTATTTGAAATTGTACATTTGTATTTGTATTCTCCATGTCATTAAAGTGATCAGTACTACAGTAACAGGAGTTGTGCATTGTCAATTAATGAATTCAACACTTTAAAGGATTTAATGTATAAAGGGAAATTAAAATTCAAACCAGGTACAACGTTTTAAGTAGATTTGTTGAAAAAGCAGGACACATACAGTAGTAAGGTATTACTTGCATGAGCTGGTGGGTGCAGAGGATGTCACATCCTTACATGCACACTTCATAATTGCATTGCATTTTAAAACATAAAGTTATAACAGCGTGTGTTTACTGTTTAGTGGCTAACCACAAGGAGTGTATGTCATTTTATTTTTCCATCTACACCAAACAAGTGATCTGCAAGCTCACAACACATCACACTGCAACACATTATGAACTTAAAGATCTTATATTCTTCTGAATGTCATAACTGTGTTATGCCCAACATTCACATGTAATACACCATGTAATTCCCTTTGACCTCATGGGGTCATTGGGGAGTCACCAAGCTAGATGTGACTGAAATGCCCCTGACCAATGAGTAGTGGTCAGGGTGGGCTATATGGGGGGGACCCCTTAACTTAGGCGTTTCGCCAATAGCGTGCAGGAGGGATTACCCTCCAATACGCCTCAATCCCCATTGGGGGGGGGGGGGGGGGGGGGGGTTTCCCCAGGCACAAGGTATTTTCCGAAGGAGGTCCGCGGCCAAATACATATGTGTTTGGGGGTCCTAGACATGAAAAGCTTTGAGAACCACTGATACCCTGACAGGTCTGTAACTCTGACTGTAACATGTTTAACCAAATTAACCCTTACAGCTCTGTTTTTTTTGTATGGCTTTCGCCTTTATTTTATATTTTTGTATGCTGACGGGAAATTAGTTGTCCATGTCTGTGTACTTGAACTGGAGACACATGAGTGTACTTGATATTGTGTACTCCCTGAACTGTAGCATACTTTATAGATAGGCTATGAGAGACATCTCAGTGGCATCAAGGTGTCTCATGTCTTATTGTCACGTCATTATGATCCAGCACTATATATGTTCCTGTTTGTGTAATAAACTTGGTGAACCTTTAGCGTGATACTGTCTCGTGTCGCGTTGTTGTTCTCCCGGGCCCGCCGCCGCAGTCGCCGTACCGGATTATCACACATCACCCAGCCTGCACACACTACCTGTCTGTCAGAACCAGACGAGGGTCCAGTAATTAGAGTTTACAACAATCGGGAGTCGAGCCTGCGGCACACTGCCAGACTGGAATACCAGCCAAGGTGCCTGGACCGCTGAGCCATGGCTCAGGCCAAGACATACTGTAGTTTTGCAGGTAAACAGATTGCATCCTACAGTACCTCTCAGGATCATATTGCTCATTTGTCTTGTGGGGTCTACTGGGTCTTTTGTTATGTGACTCCTGAACCTAATGTTCTAGTGTAGGAGTGCGTTATTGGCATTGTACAATTGTCAGGTGAACCAATGATAAAGCAGTTAAGATCAATGGATCTGTATGAACATTATGTATTTGTGTGTCTTGGTAACTTCTAAGAAATACAGTACAATAGCGGTAGCACAGTGTTGCCTCATTGCAAGAAGGTCCAGGCATCGAAAACCATCAGGGGGCTGTTATGTATGGAGTTTATGTATGTGTGGGTTTCCTCTGTGTACTCTTCCCGGAAAGCATGCAAGGCACCAACCTGCACATCAGGAGCAATTTGGGGTTCAACATCTTGCTCAAGGACACCTCGATACTAACTCTGGGGGAGTTGAACCACCGCCACACATATGTCACTGATGTGTAATATCAGTTACACATACAGAAAATATTAGTGTAATTACTGTAATCACATTCTTTTTTAATTATACGATGGGGACAACGCAACCATTTAATAATTGCGCCGTCAGCCACGTACTGTGCTCCCGAGACAATTGCTGCTACTGCGTTCCCCCAACACTATAAGAAAAGTAACAAACCCACGAAAGTTTCAAGAAACTCCGTGGCTAAGCCTCACATGGGACAATGCAGTATAGCTCCTATATTTGTTTGAGTAGGCCTACTCTGTCTAACTTACGCTCGATGTGTCACCAAACGTGTATGATTATGATTCATCCAAATAACTACATGCTCAACGTAGAACAACCAACGGAAAACAAAAGAAATAGCAGCGGCTACGGAGAGTCAAACACAAGACCGCACCCGCCCGCCCCAATGTTGACCAATGATCGTTCGGGCATATCGATGACCAATGATGCATTTCTTACATTTTGAATGCCCAATCATTGCAAGTTTGTAATTTCCATATATTTGTTAGTTGGGCCATATAGCTCCTCCATGACTTTGACAAAGGTAAGGGAATCTCCAGAAGTTGCCCAGTCCCGCACAGAATCCCACACAGGTGAGCAGATACTGGGCCTTGCTGTCCCATTTTGGTCTGTCCCCTGCCTCGGTCTTCTCCAGCTCCGAACAATATACCCATATATAGGCACATGTGGAGACCAGTTGTCCAGAACCGCTGATCTGAGATGCCCATAAGGACATACAGAGATCTCCATATAATTATGGGCATAAAGGGACACAGAGCGGACGTAGAATACGCACATCGACAGGCTGGGTGCTGGGCTAAAGACACTTCAGTAGATAGTGGATGGAACCCCGCACACCACAGGTATAAGAAAGACGTTCTTTATTGAAAATTTCTCTGACAACATTTCGATCTATTTGATCTTCATCAGGTCATGTGAACATACACAAAAGTTTGTACTTTTATAATAAGGGAGTGCCCTCATTGTCCAATCAAAACACCACATTTTGGCGCCACTCCCGTCTCTGCGCGTCAACCCTGAGTGAGTGGGTGGGGACCCAGACATATTGCTATAAATATAATCTGTTTAGAAGTACTGCAACTTAGTGCACCAATTAAAAGCATTTTAAAAACATTAAAACATACATGTATACCTATACTCATTTCACCGATCCATCTCACAAGTCCTATCTACTATTAGTCTAGTAGCCAGCCCATAGAGCCCCATTGTGAACCCGGACATGTTGAGTACATAAGGTATTATGTTAGAAATGTTTAGTATGGGTCCCCACCATGTAGAAACTGCCGGATGCTAACTTGCATTTGTTGGGCAATTTTCATAATTGGCATAATATGTGACCATACCAATTACAACCTATAGAAGGCAAAATATTCATGCTTTATGTAGCATGTGATGTGTCAAAAATGATGCTGAATCCATTCCAGCCATTAGTTTTGCAAATAAACACTCATTGGGCCCTGTCAGCACATTTGGGCATGGCCAAGTGGGCATGGCCGTTTTAAGCCCAATATGATGATGTATGATGATGAGAGCGCCCCTCACTTCACACTGCTCTCTTACAACTACAATGATGCACCTTGTTCGAAAAATACTCTTGTACACTTTTTTTTTTTACACCTGTAAAATGTTATGTGACACTAAGTTGAGTTGAGTTGAGTATTGTGGTAATTCCGTGACTGTGGGGATTCAGTGCATTTTGACCGAGCCAGACACCGTACTGACCTCAGCTTCATACTTGTTCTTCCTACAGAAACAGTTTTTGAGTAATTCGTAAATGGCAACTGCTGGGATAAAAAGGCTGGTGACTCCAGCCAGGAGGAAGACGATAAAGTAGATCCAGCTGGGATAGGCCAATGTCTCCAACACTGGGAAGTTTGCCTGAAGACATGACACGGAATTAAGAGATCACAAAATTAAATATAGTGTGGAATATATGTAACTGGCAAAAAACAACAGCATATAAAATATTCCTAAAATATAAATTATTTTTACTATAATTTTGAATAATGTGCCGACCCAGAGGGGTGGGTCATGGTATTACATCCGTTTATGGCACTGTTGTTGCACAAAAGATGATTGGAGATGGATGTATTTAAGTTTGCTCATATTTCCTGGTGTGCGTATAATTATTGTATTTCAAAATGGAAGCCACTTCTTTGACCATGTGATGTAGCCTACAGTATGTGGTGAAGGTTTGGCATAAAACACAACTTTAATTTGATACATCTGAAATACATTTGAATGTTACGTATGTGTGTTTTGAATATCCAAATAGCTGAACTGTGGCTGTTATGCTGAACTTACTGAGCTGGGGTCCCAGACGGTGTATGTCAGTACCTCACTGACTTGGGTTACCATGTAAAAGATAAATATAACCAAGACAATCAGAGGGCTGACCAATCTCCATGTCACCTGCCAGAAGAAATTGGGTTTGTGTCCAATCATGAATACAAAGTCTTCGTTAAACCTGTGAGAAAAAAACACATGACAAACTCATGAGTTTCTCAGTATATCCATCCAGCTATGGAATATTGCCTTTAGCGATATATTGTTGTCATTTTCATTTTATACTGTGTTTATGGTCTAAAATGGTTGGGTTTCAAGACCCTAACTTCAAAAGGATTCACATCTTCTTATGTACAGCTGCTTAAATTAGAATCAACAGCCTACCCTCAGAGGAATTACTATACATACATACATACATACATACATACATACATACATACATACATACAGTATGCGGTCTAGCTTAACTTGGACTCAGGGGGGTGGACGCCTCTGCCTTGCATAGTCCCCAGTGAATAGGCATTTTGCCCTTCACTGGTAACCTTATTTTGGATTTGTTTTAAATATATGAAGGTTTTGTGGGCTGGGCTTTTTACTAAAAAGCCCCCCCCCCTTTTAAATACTACACACATACATACCTACATACATACATTACAGACGTTTTAGCAGTTTTTAAGGACCCACTTTTAGGCCAGTGCACCAGAGCAAGTTTTTGCCTTTTTTTAAACCCCACCCATTTTAACCAAATACATACATACATACATACTACATACATATACATACATATAGTAGGAAGTCTTTCCTCAAGGAACAATGCAACAGAAGTTAACTGATGTAGCCTACCTATCGGATCCATATACGTAGGCTACAGCCAGCATCTCACACAAGCCGATTAATAGCAGAGGGACGGATCCAGCAAATCTGTCAAACAGAGCTAACCAGTAGTTACCAGACTGCAGGGAAAAGATGAGTGCAATCGAGAATGATGTGAGGCAAACAATGCCTGAAACACAAAACAACAACAATTAGTGTTTTAAGTTAGTGGACAAACTTTAGTGTATTGTCAACAAATATACTATATGTCACACCGTCACACGTGTTATTGTGTGTTATTGTGTGTTACTGTACCTGTCAGCACGTCCTTGGGCCACTTCTCAGGAAAGACCTTGAGATTCTGCAAAGGAACCACGACTCCCTCGATGTTACCAAACAGGCTGGATAGCCCCAGACAGAAGAGCATGGAGAAGAAGAGCACAGACCACAGAGGAGCGAAGGGCATCTTGGTGATGGCCTCTGTGAACACGATGAATGCCAGACCTGTTCCCTCCACACCCTGCAAAGCACAGAACACAACATACACCAGCAGAATGTAATGGACTCATTCACTGTGATTAATACATACATTTATAACTGGTGGTCTCCAGCTCAATGATGGTGAGGTGGTAACCAAATGGACCCTTATAGAACTTTAACTCTTGAGAGTGTAAAATGAAACCAAATGAAGGGTCTATTTCATTTCATTTTACCTGTTAAACATCAGCATTACGGCCCAGACAGTTAGCTCAACCGCCTGGGCACCTAGGCTGCTGAGCCAGCATAACGGCATGCCGTGGGTTTGACTCCCGATCCCGACGGCCTTTGCCGTGTGTCCTCCCCGCGTGCATCTCTCTCCCCCTTTCCTGTCAGACTACTTTCATCCTATCAAATAAAGGCAGGAAAAGCCATAAAAAAAAATCTAACATCAGCATTAAGTCTAAACAATTATAGAAGGTAGAAGAATTGTTATTGAGTCTGAGAGGCATCAAATGGTGGTCTGTGGCTTCAAAGTCTTGATATGGAAAGGGTTGGAAACCACTAATTAATAACAGTCATGTAAAAGGAACAATTACAATGGGATGTGTTTACATACAGTAGGATCATACCTCACTGAGCAGTCTTTGCAAGCTGCAGATATTGAGGTCCAGACCCTGTATGACCTCTGAACCTGAGGCAGTGCTGTTGAGGTTTCCCAGCATGGTATCATAGTTGCTGTCTGTGATGGTCCCATCTGGTAGCTCAAATGCATTGAGCAGCATTACAATGTTTCTGAAAGGGTCAATTCAAAATCATGAACTGAGAAATGTCCAGTGACCCACAATGCCCTGGGTATGTACAGTAATTGCTTACGTTAGCTACACTTATGCTTAGTTTATCCTTGTCCTTGTATGTAGATTATCTATATCCGGCATGTGACAGCATGACAATATCGTGCTTCTACACACTGTGGTCTTGACGTTAAAACAAAAGCATTTCACATGATCAAAACCATTTATAATGTATACTGATGCTCAATATTTGCGCTCTGTGTAATGATGACACAAACTACCTTTTGGAAAAGTATATCTTTGGGTTGAATTAATCACATGAAAAAAACACCCCTGGTGTACTACAGACCTCAAATCAGGCTTAAAAGTTGTGTTGAGCATCTCTCTTGTCTGAACTCAAAGATGTTTAAAATGTGTGAATTTTAGATTGAAGTCACATACTCATTAAGGCAGTCATCAAACTGTGCAGTGGCCCTGAAGCCAATAATAGTGTAGATAACAGAGGCAGCAAAGATCGAAGTGAAAGCATTAACAGCGGCGATGATGACAGCATCCTGCTCACAGTTGTTGCTGTGCAAAAAAGGTGAGAAAACAATTGCAAAGTTTAAAACTTTTAGATTGTGTAGTCGTACAGTTGTCGCATAAATTACATATATTGCAAATGTTTCAAGCAGAATATAAACAAGACAGAATCTAAAAACGCTGTGGCTTCCATGTGGATCTCAGATATTATGACCATTCGATGAAATCAAGTATTGTATGATGTCAGTAGTTTGACATCAGTCACCGTGAATTTCATCCAAATCCGACCTCCACTGACTTCCAAAATGATGTTATTATGCAAACATGGAGTTACTTCCATGGCCTACTAGCAGAATACACAAGGAATCTGCCTCACAAACCCTCTTCTTGACGGCTCAGCCCATAGGAATCATGACATAAATACATTTTATTTTGTGCTATGGCTCCTATGGGGCATGAGCAGTCTGGAAGAGGGTCTGTGTTTGAGTCGGTCGGTCCAGGGCTAATCTTGCAAACTGCCTTTCATTTTCTCCTTTAATCTCCTTTCATTTTACAAATGGAAGTCAAAGGCGGTTGGTAACCATAGCTCTCTAACTGATGTCACAGACTGGGTACATTTAGTCCGAGATCCACACGAAACCATGATGTTATTAGACACCCTCTTGTTTAATCTCTCCTGATAATATGGCCTCAATATGCAGTGCGGAACAGTAGCTATTGTATACTTACTGAATAGGGTTGTAACTAGAGAAGGAGATGAGGCCTCCAGTGCCCAATGAAAAGGAATAAAACACCTGGGAACCTGCATCCAACCATGTCGAAGGTTTCACCAACTCATCTAGCTAGAGGTAAAAAAAATATAATTATCAACAGACTGATGCTACTTTGCTGTCCTACGTAGCCCCTGTGTGGCCATGGTAAGAAAAACAAATTATCTCATCTGGACGAGATAATTTCTTGTCTGGACGACGAATTATCTCTATAAGAAAGATATCTCGTCCGGACACTCAGGGGCTCCGTTTTCTGCTCTATTGACACACATAAAGGAAGTCAGGAGGTGTGGCCTGCCAGACAGTTATGGCAGGAATTAGACTCCGACTGATTTTTAGGTCCATTGCCGATCCAGATTTTGCAGAGCCCTAGACCTGGGCTAGGTTATTGATGTTTTGACTGATGTTTTGACTGATCTTCACAATTTTCTAGTTTCTATTAAGAGTCTTTGTTGATTTCTCAAAGGCTTTTGATTCAGTGGACAGCGCCAAAATGTTTGAAATTCTTAGATGATATGGTATCCCCGACAAAAAGATCAATGCCATAAAAATTCTATATACAAATACCTCAGCGATCATCCTTACTCCTGACGGAGAAACGCCATCATTCCCCATCCTTGCTGGCATTCTCCAAGGAGACACACTTGCCCCGTTTCTATTTACTTGCGCAAGCAGAGTGAGCAAGTACTAGTTTCGCCCAGGACGATATTCGATGCGTATGCACCGTCCCAGCATATTCGATGCGTATGCACCGTCCCAGCATGACGTCAGGGTATACTGTAACTGGTATAACTAGCTCTCGATGATGACGTAATAAAGATGTGGATTAAAGGACCCAATGCCAGAGTGTAATTGGTTTTCGATGGTGACGTAATGACGATATGTTTTAGTGTCAGGAGGATTAAAGGTAACGTATGTAATCTGGCACCACTGCCGTATCAGGCACAATTAGTCATTACGTAATTTTCTGGGTCGGTGAATGCGCATCGAATATGCTGGGACGGTGCATACGCATCAAAAGTGGCGCAAAGTAACCACAGTATACCGCTAATGAACTTACAAATTACATATAGGCCTACATATACACAGAGGCATTAGTATTAATATCACTATAGTCCAAGATTAAGTAAATTTATAGCAATTATAAAATAAATAATTAAATAATTATACTGTATACGTGATAACATTTTATTTCAGTTTATATACCTTTTTTTTCATCAGATATCGATGATTTATTTTTCTTTGAGAAAATATATCCGTCTGGCTCTAGCAGGAATCAAACCTACAATGAGGTGGTGCATATACTTTCAAGAGAGTACGTGCTGTACTAACATCTGGAATGAAGAGGAACTTGATGCCCTCCAAAGAGCCTTTGAGAGTCAGACCTCTGATGAGGAAGATGGTGAGCACCAGATATGGAAGAGTGGACGTGATGTATATAGCCTGTGTTAGAGAGAGAGAGAGAGAGAGAGAGAGAGAGAGAGAGAGAGTTCATATCAGATGCTCTGTATGTATGTAAGTGTGTCAACGCATGCATGCTTGGAAATACTGCTTCACATATCCGTTACATACATACAGGACTGGCCAAATGTATTTAGCAGACTTAATGTAAAATATGGACTTTTTTGTAGGGTGTGTAGCAGCAATCCTACTTTGCCTGTGGTCTCAATCCCTCTTATGCAGCAAATATAGACTATGGTCCAAGCAGAGGCTAAGCAAAGCACCATCCACCACTGTAGACCCCCAGAGTCCTCTATGCTGGCCGAGATGTTTAACGTTTCTCTATACCAGAAGTAATCCACTGGAGAGCTTCGTTCGCATTCCGACACAGCACCTGCAGGGGTGTACAAAACAAACATTTATCAGGGGCACTATCACACAGTTTCTGTGGCTTTCAGCTAATTCTTGATAATCAAGATTATCACAATTATGATGATTATGACACAATCCACATGACGGAGGAAATTCTCCTTTCACAGTGGGAGGTGGACGCTTTTCAGACAGGGCATTAGTCCGACATTCATCCGCATGTCAGACTAGCGTCTGCTCCCGTGCTTGCGGTTATGGTTAGGTTAGGAGATGAGGTGGGTTGTCATTTGTCGGACCAATGACTTGCAGTTTATTACAGTCTATGGCCGCCAATAAATCAACCTGATGCGTATATATTTTGTGGTCAAGGAATATTTTCAGACATAATTTCAGAGACATATAGGAAAGAGATCAATTTTATAGCTGCTAACGGAAAATAAACTTAACCAGCTCAGTGAAATAAACACCTGCCTGTGAGATTGTCATTGAGTGGGCACTGACTCCATGGCAGTGGGCTCTGGAAGGAGTTGTAGAGATACCACAGCACCCAGACAATGATGTTGTTGTAGTACACGCCAATCAGAAACGACACAGTCATAGCAGAAATTCCTGTTGGGTGCAGAGACAATGAATTGTTTCCTTCTGCATTGTTTTTTATAAACAGAACTGATGATCAGAAACATGTTATACATGTTATATACAGCAGTGGTTCTCAAAGTGGGATTCCGGCGACCCCAGGGGCCTCGAGGGGTTTCCAGCGGGTCCCCAGCCAAATGAGCATCAGTTTTAACCACGTTAACCCTATAGCTGTTTCAAGCTTCCAGTCTTATGGGAGGGGGGGCACAAGGTATTTTCCGAAGGAGGTCCGCGGCCAAATACACATGTGTTCGGGGGTCCTAGACATAACAAGGTTGAGAACCACTGATATAAATGATGGGAATTTATATGATTTGCACACACCAACACCAGTCAGGTATGGGCTAATGGACCCCCATACTCCCACACTGCCCTTCCTTAGGCGCTGGCCGATAGCAAACTCCAGGTGGAGCAGTGGGATGCCCTCTAGAACCAGCAGGATTAGGAAGGGGATCATAAACGCTCCTGCAATGACAATAACATTATTTTCTGGTAGAAAGACAAGAGTAGTAACGATAAATTGCACACACGCACGCACACACACACACACACACACACACACACACACACACACACACACGCATGCATAAAATATGCACTGCAATGACATAAGACATAGAGTACTGTAGTTTTGCAGGTTAACATATTGCATCCGTCACGTCATTGACAGTAAACAAAATCAATTACTGTGCTACAGTATCTCTCAGGATCATATTATTGCTCATTTGTCTTGTGGTTCTACTGGGTCTTTTATTATGTGACTCCTGACTCCTGAACCTGCCACTCTTATACTGTATGCTTCCCATAGTTCCAACTGCATGGCTCTGCATTGCTTCACCATACTCGGATCCACATATTGTACATTTACTCCACTACATTGTTTGAGAACATTAGTTACTAGTTAATTTGTAGATTTTGATTATTATTATTACAAAATATACAGTAACTACTTCAGCGCTATATACATTTCAGCCATGTGAAAATAGCCAATCTATGCGACGCATTGTGAGCTTGTAGATCTGCTATTTTCAAATGATTCTTATACATTGACATTCTGCAGTCATTTTACTTTTGGTACTTCAAGTAAATGTTGATGCCAATACTTTTGCACTTTTACTCAAGTACATTTTTAGTTTTATTTGTAACGGAGTATTTCTACATTGCAGTATTTATACTTTTACTTAAGTAAAACATTTGAGTACTTTTTCCACCACTGCCTGTTGCTCACATAGGGCCTGATTCACAACGGCGTTTACGGTGATAACATGACGTGAAGCTAGCGGAAAGGCATTTACGTGGATTTCCCACATTAATTTGGAATTCATGGAAATGGCTGTGAACTTGACGCTCACGTACGTTGGTCGGAAACTCCGTCAATTCCCACGGGACGTCTTTAGGTGGCGGAGACGGGAGACATTTGCGGAAGCATACACGTGAGATTTATTCAGAAGGCTTTAATCTTCATGCTGAATCAATAAATTGTTCCCAAATCTCAGATAAAATATGTAGGCATGTGTCCCCATGACATATTGATCGATCAGCACAAAAGAAATGATAGCCTATATAATAAAAGCTGAGTGCACTTGTATGCCTAAATGCATGCATTTCCCATACAGAAACTGCCCCTGCAAGCCCGACACCTTTTTATTTATTCATTAGGATATTACTATAGCATGCGCGATTGCGCTTCTCACTTGACAGCTTTCTACTCGCAGTGCAACGCGTTGTGAGCTTGTGCAGTGTGTGTGTGTGTGTGTGTATGTGTGTGTGTGTGTGTGTGTGTGTGTGTGTGGGGTGGGGGGGGGGGGGGCAGGGGGGGGGGCAGACAGCAGCGTGCTGCCGATCCGATTCACATTGGAAAATGAATGGGCTATATAGCCCTGTATAAAAAATAGAAGACCACATTAGCCTGGGAGGCGGCCTTTTTTCCGACAGCATTCTAGCCAACGGGGCAACGGTCCGCTCCGCAGCTAGCTCCACATTCGCTGCGATGCGAAAAAGCGATGGTCCGACACGCGCTGCTCCCGTGCTTGCAAATATGAAGGACAGACTTTATAATCATGTATTGATATTGATCACATGCATGGATGCCACACACAGAATAGTTTAACTCACTGGATAAACTCACTGGATTATAATTTCTTAAATTCTTCAGACAAGAGGATCCCAATTATTCACTTATGAATGTATAGGCTTGTAGCCTGTAGGCTACTGTTCTTTATCGCGCAAGCCATGCCCCCCTCCCTCTCTCTCTCTCTCTCTCTCTCTCTCTCTCTCTCTCTCTCTCAAAAGACGACTTTTGCATTGACATATATCCTATATTTTAAATATCGGATAGCCTATGTTTTACCTCTGACTGCAAAGGTGTGAGTGCAGCACCCGCCTTGGTCCCGAACTTAATTAAATAAATTATAATTATATTGCTTCAGCAGCGGAGCACGCACCGTTGTGGACATATTAATAGAGTGCGGGCTATATTCATGCATTGACCGCGGCTGTGAAGCCGCATAGTCTGCGGCTGCAAAGCCTTTTTTCTTTTTTTGACAGACCAAACTGCTGTCTGCTGAGTCATGCTTGAATCCTTTTATGGTGCGATATGGGGCATGGATCAATGCAAATGAGGTTGTCGGGTGCTTTTCCGATCACTTTGCACCCACTGCATTCAGTATGACATACACCTGCGATACGCCAGCGCACCTGTGGTACACACCGCTCTCTGAATAACACGTCATCTCAACGTAGCTTGATCGGACGGATAAATACGATATCTGTTTCCGCCACAGTGTAACGGTGGCGTATTTCTTTTTAATGAATCAGGCCCATAATGAGCTGGGTACAACTTTACTTATACACACTTTGTCTTTGTATTCATTTATATAACACACATTCAGTAGTTCAGCACAAATAATTCAATGCTTCTGATCAGAGTCTTATGAACCATAAACTCCATTGCAGAAACAGATGTGGTAAATAAATACACATACATCACAATGACATCACCACGACCAAAAGTGTATATTTCCGGGTAGATAATGCTGCAGCGTACGTCGCAATTGGAACAAGAGTTATTCATTAACCTTATTTCTGGAAGAGCAGTATACTTATGCAATTGTATTAGTTATTGACCATTAGAAATTATATTTTTTTGTTCTAAATATCCACAGGTTGACAAACTAGACATAGTTAATGTTCTGGACACTGTATTTTATATTGTGTAGATATCCATAGTCATAGACATTCTACCTGGAAATACCCGTTTGTTTTCTGACATTCAAACATTCTGATTTGGTCTATAATGGTCTAATTAAGTGGCACTGCTGTATGAAATAAAGCTCAAACTACACTTCTCTACGTAGAAGGAGTGTTTGTAACTATAGTAAGGAGCTTATTTCTCTGTATGACACTAGTGGGTGGGGGACAGCATAAAGTTGAAGGTTACATTAACTGTTGGGTTACTGTAAGATAGCACAGATTTAAAGCTGTTGATAAAGGTGTTGCCTTGTTCTATTTACTGTGTCAAAGGGACAGTGGCGTTGTATTCAAGGACGTCATTGGCTTATCGTCAGTGATGCCATTCACTTCCGTTTTTATCAATTCACCTAGAATTATATGCAGCAACAAAAACAATAAAAAAATATATTTTTTAAACGTTTATGTCTGACTTTATGGGCAAGAGGAAAAAATAGAGTCCGCAAAAACCAGTGTTGCAGACTCTATTTCTTCCTCTTGTACTGCCATTTGTCCAGCACCTGGGCTAGAGTGGAGGTGCATGCTTTGACTTTATGGGCAACTCCCATTTTATTGCTTCTTTACTATGGGTATAACTCCTTAACTACTTGATAGACTTTGGCAGACTATTAAAATATCAACAAGAATTATTCCAACTGTACTGTTATAAAATAAAATAAAAACGTAATTGGAATTTATATTATGGTTGTCACCAGCTCAATGTTATTGCTGTATATAACGGAAATGGACACTTAAAGTTACACCAGGAATTGGCCAGTGGTCACTGTTAATATTTCACTTTAAACACGTGCCAATAATATAGAGTTTTGTGCCAACATATACATTTTGACATGGGAAATGTTATGCACATCCAAACTGAAAAAGACTGTTATTTTTCCTTGTTTATTGTATTGTACTTTTACTCCACTACAATTATATCACAACTTGTTGCTACCTGTCTTGTCTCACCAGTCTGCAATGCAATTGTATTTAACCTGTTTCCTGTTCAGTCTCAAACCCAGAGCCATTGAAAGGAGAGTTCTGCCAATGAGGGGCAGAACTCTATTTAGTATATCTACTTAACTTACCTGGCACCAATTTTGACACCTATTTTCGTATGTACCTCCCCGCCGATGACGCCTTATATCACACCTATTTTATGAGTTCAGTATTTGAATAAATACATTGGGCAACATTTTCAAACATCCCATGCCACGGAAAAGTTATTGAAAGTTTATGGGAAAGTTTCAAACCCTTTGCAACCCTAGCTTGTGTAGATAATTCTGCTGCAGAGGCAGACATTGTTAGAAGTCATTACACTTTTAATCTAAAGTGTGTGTGCCATTATTACCTTAATATTATCAACCACCAACTTTAGAAATATAGTTTTGAATAGGCCTACCTATACCACATTACATTAGTATATGATATTGATAACTCACAGCAGCAACAACAAACAAAAACGTGTTATCAACAAAACGCCTTTTATAAATTGCTTGTTAAAGTGTTAGGTGCCTGCCTCCGATATAGCACCCCTATACTACAGTCACCTCCGGCACCTCGGCATCTTGCTCAAGGACACTTCGATACTAACTCTGGAGGAGCCCGGAATCGAACTGGGAACCTTACGGTTGCGAACCGGCTGTTCTAGCCATTTATTTTAAACAAACAAACAAGATCATGACCAATGATACATTTCTTACATTTTAATGTCCAATCATTGCAAGTTTGTAGTTTATAGTTTTCTAAAAAATAATGTTAGTCTGTCCATAAACCATATGTGACACATACCTCCTCCATGACTTTGACAAAGGTAAGGAAATCTCCAGACGTTGCCCAGTCCCACACAGAATCCCACACAGGTGAGCAGATACTGGGTCTTGCTGTCCCATTTTGGTCTGTCCCCTGCCTCGGTCTTCTCCAGCTCCTCTAGCTCCTCATGGGAAGGGATTCTTTCCTCAAGTCCAGGGTTGGGGAGGACCAGTCTCATGGTGGCTGGCTGCAAATAATGAAGCTTCACTCCTGCTTAGTGCTTACTATTCCGTTTAGCAGCAATGCTGGTCTGATTTTTGTTCTCATGTTGTAAAGACCCGTCCTGTGGGTGTGTATAGGAATGGGTGGGTGATTGAACACGACCGAAGGTCGCAAGTTATCTGTGAAACCTTGCGTTTTTTGTCACATTATGTCATGTCACTCACAATCCCAATACATTTTTGTCACAATTTTTTTCACTCAATTTGTCACATTCCATATGTTGATCTGACCACATCAAACCCTGTACACTAAAGATACGCTCCATATATATGGCCAGTGCATGTGACCTCGTCGCTTCTCTCCCCCAGGCGTCTTACTGGTAATATTTGCATTTATCAGTATAATAAATCAGTATCTCTCTAGGTCGTCCTCAGACGAGCCACCCATCGTGTGTGCATACATGATAAGATAGTATAGCACAGTAGATATAACAGCTAGGTATATAACAGCTGAACTATAAAACCTATGAATATTTTTATTTTATTTACTGTAATGTTTGTGCATTCATTTTCTAATAGGCATACAGAGGCAAATTATATAGCCTACCCTAAAATAAAGGTAACCAACCTGGCATCTCAAACTTGGCGTGCACATCGCCAGTTACCCGAGGGAGTTGAGTGCAGTCGGCCAGATAAGCTGTTGTCTAGAACTGCTGATCCGAACGCTATGCCCATATATACGTAGGCATATGTGGAGACCGGTTGTCCAGAACCGCTGATCTGACTTACGTATATGCCTATGTGGACATACAGAGATCTCCATATATGGGCATAAAAGGGACACAGACAGACAGCCGGGTCACCAAATGCCATTAAAAAAACTCCTTGGGCTAAAAACGGCCATAGCAGTCATCACAAATGTGATGAGGTCAGCAGTGGATATGGCCCAATGAGTGTTTTATGTAAAACTAATGCTTGGAATGGATTCAGAATGATGTAAAACCCCTACAGATAAATATTATTCCAAGGCCTTGTGAGCTTTTAGATTTGGCTACCTATTTTCAAAATGTGTGCCATTTTGGTTAAAAACATTATAATTAATATTAATAATAATTAAAAAGGGAGCAAACTTCATTATGCCTCCAAACATAGCCTAATAATAATAGCGTCTTTGTTCACTGCGCCTCCTAGCAATCTGGCCCAACACTGTCCATCTCCAATGCCAACCAGTGGGACCTCACAAAACTGGATATCCTGGTTAAAAACAGGAAACAATATAGGCACCCAAATCAGGAGGAGGAAATGGAACTGGCCATTAGGCAACACACTTAGAAGACAAAATAGTTCAATAATGTTGTGTATTTTCACACCACTGACTAAACTAGACTAATCTAGTAGTCAAGGTAGGATTTCAGAGAATGTGCTTATTTAAAGTGCTGAAGGCAAAACGTGTTAATTTATGGCATACATGTTTTCTAGGGGTATTAAGGTCTGCTGAATCCAAATCTGCTGTATGCCAAGCTCAAAAATGGCAGGTGGATTCATACTACATCGGCTGAAAATGGATGCTAAGCCCTCAACATGGACCATTTAAAGATGGCGGCCACCATTATGCTAAAACATAATACAACGCCTATATTTTTTACTAAACAAGGTAGAAATATAGACTGAAGTGTCATTTTTTTATGTTTTCATATATGGGGAATACAATTCAATATTCTAATTTGAAATCAAGTGTGAGGAAATTGCTTAAAATTCATACATATTGTGAAAATTGACATTTATTGGTGAATATTTTTCCAACCAACTTTATGCAATAATTGATGTTCCCAATAAGTATATGTACATAACGTGTACAAGGTAACCAACTCCATAATACTTGAGAAGAAACTGCTTAAAAATAATATTGCATGCCTGTGGTATAAACTGATGGCCTAACTACAATATCAGCCACAAACGGCTTGCTGCTTCTGTGTAAATGCATCTGTGTAAATAGTATGTGCCTGGTAAACTCACTCGGTAGAGCATGAGACTCTTAATCTCAGGTCATCAATAACATCATGCTAGTAGGCAGGTACTGTGGATTAGCGGTGAAAGCGCCTGTCTGTAAACAGGAGACCCTGGGTTCAAATCCCAGCAGTACCTCCGAAAGCAAGTTCATAACTTTTGTTTATTGCCCACAATAGTTTTTCTTTCAGAGACCTCTTTACATTCGGTGAAATAATGGAGTTGTGAAAATGGTACTCGTGCCTGGTTAGCTCAGTCGGTAGATCATGAAACTCTTAATCTCAGGGTCGTGGGTTCGAGCCCCACATCGGGCGAAGACAATAGACATTTATTGATACGGGAAGTGTGGACTAAACTATTAGACTCTGATCATTTCAATATGTAGATGAGGTCCAGTTCAACTATATGCAAATATGCTACAAAGTGCAGAAAATGTGTCATATCCCTGCTCTATACAGGTTGAATGTGTCCACTAGGTTGCGCTGTTGGCTACAGTTCTAATGGCAATGGAGACTTTTCTTGTGTAAAATATGACATGCAGGTTGAAATATGTATGTAGAACTTTAATAACTCATTTACTTTATCAGATAATAACATCTTCTATCTCTAACATCAGGCTTTTAGGCAGGTACTGTGGCTTAGCTGGTGAAAGCGCCTGTTTAGTAAACAGGAGACCCTGGGTTCAAATCGCAGCAGTACCTCAGAAAGCAAGTTCCTAGCAATGTTGTTTATTGCTCACAATAGTTTTTCTTTCATGAACCTCTTGAAATGTTGCATGCATGCTTAGATTTCCAGAGATGCTTCTGGTGAAATAATGCATCTGTGTAAATAGTGCCTGGTAAACTGTCGGTAGAGCATGAGACTCTTAATCTCAGGTCATCAATAACATCATGCTAGTAGGCAGGTACTGTGGATTAGCGGTGAAAGCGCCTGTCTTGTAAACAGGAGACCCTGGGTTCAAATCCCAGCAGTACCTCCGAAAGCAAGTTCATAACTTTTGTTTATTGCCCACAATAGTTTTTCTTTCAGAGACCTCTTTACATTCGGTGAAATAATGGAGTTGTGAAAATGGTACTCGTGCCTGGTTAGCTCAGTCGGTAGATCATGAAACTCTTAATCTCAGGGTCGTGGGTTCGAGCCCCACATCGGGCGAAGACAATAGACATTTATTGATACGGGAAGTGTGGACTAAACTATTAGACTCTGATCATTTCAATATGTAGATGAGGTCCAGTTCAACTATATGCAAATATGCTACAAAGTGCAGAAAATGTGTCATATCCCTGCTCTATACAGGTTGAATGTGTCCACTAGGTTGCGCTGTTGGCTACAGTTCTAATGGCAATGGAGACTTTTCTTGTGTAAAATATGACATGCAGGTTGAAATATGTATGTAGAACTTTAATAACTCATTTACTTTATCAGATAATAACATCTTCTATCTCTAACATCAGGCTTTTAGGCAGGTACTGTGGCTTAGCTGGTGAAAACGCCTGTTTAGTAAACAGGAGACCCTGGGTTCAAATCGCAGCAGTACCTCAGAAAGCAAGTTCCTAGCAATGTTGTTTATTGCTCACAATAGTTTTTCTTTCATGAACCTCTTGAAATGTTGCATGCATGCTTAGATTTCCAGAGATGCTTCTGGTGAAATAATGCATCTGTGTAAATAGTGCCTGGTAAACTGTCGGTAGAGCATGAGACTCTTAATCTCAGGTCATCAATAACATCATGCTAGTAGGCAGGTACTGTGGTTAAGCGGTGAAAGCGCTTGTCTTGTAAACAGGAGACCCTCTGTTCAAATCCCAGCAGTACCTCAGAAAGCAATTTTTTAACTATTGTGTATTGCCCACAATAGTTTTTCTTTCACAGACCTCTTTACATTCGGTGAAAGAATGGAGCTGTGAACATGGTACTCGTGCCTGGTTAGCTCAGTCGGTAGAGCATGAGACTCTTAATCTCAGGGTCGTGGGTTTGAGCCCCACATCGGGCGAAGCCAATAGTCATTTGTAGATACGGGAATTGTGGACTAAACTATTAGACTCTGATCATTTCAATATGTAGATGAGGTCCAGTTCAACTATATGCAAATATGCTACAAAGTGCAGTGTGTCATAGCCCTGCTCTCTACAGGTTGAATGTGTCCAGAAGGCTTTGCTGTTGGCTACAGTTCTAATCGCAATGGAGACTTTTCTTGTTCCATATGTAAAATATAGCATGCAGGTTGAAATATGAATGTGTTTAGAACTTTAATAACTAATTTACTTTATCAGAGAATAACATCTTCTATCTCTAACATCAGGGTTTTGGACAGGTACTGTGGCTTAGCTGGTGAAAGCGCCTGTTTAGTAAACAGGAGACCCTGGGTTCAAATCCCAGCAGTACCTCCGAAAGCAAGTTCTTAACTTTTGTGTATTGCCCACAATAGTTTTTCTTTCACAGACCTCTTTACATTCGGCGAAAGAATGGAGCTGTGAACATGGTACTCGTGCCTGGTTAGCTCAGTCGGTAGAGCATGAGACTCTTAATCTCAGGGTCGTGGGTTCGAGCCCCACATCGGGAGAAGCCAATAGTCATTTGTAGATATGGGAATTGTGGACTAAACTATTAGACTCTGATCATTTCAATATGTAGATGAGGTCCAGTTCAACTATATGCAAATATGCTACAAAGTGCAGAAAATGTGTCATAGCCCTGCTCTCTACAGGTTGAATGTGTCCACTACGTTGCGCTGTTGGCTACAGTTCTAATCACAATGGAGTCTTTTCTTGTTCCATATGTAAAATATGACATGCAGGTTGAAATATGAATGTGTTTACAACTTTAATAACTCATTTACTTTATCAGAGAATAACATCTTCTATCTCTAACATCAGGCTTTTGGGCAGGTACTGTGGCTTAGCTGGTGAAAGCGCCTGTTTCGTAAACAGGAGACCCTGGGTTCAAATCCCAACAGTACCTCAGAGAAGGAAGGTCCTAGCAATGTTGTTTATTGCTCACAATAGTTTTTCTTTCATGAACCTCTTGAAATGTTGCATGCATGCTTGTATTTCCAGAGATGCTTCTGGTGAAATAATGCATCTGTGTAAATAGTATGTGTGCCTGGTACTCACTCGGTAGAGCATGAGACTCTTAATCTCAGGTCATCAATAACATCATGCTAGTAGGCAGGTACTGTGGCTTAGCGGTGAAAGCGCCTGTCTTGTAAACAGGAGACCCTGGTTTCAAATCCCAGCAGGACCTCCGAAAGCAAGTTCTTAACTTTTGTGTATTGCCCACAATAGTTTTTCTTTCAGAGACCCCTTTACATTCGGTGAAATAATGGAGTTGTGAAAATGGTACTCGTGCCTGGTTAGCTCAGTCGGTAGAGCATGAGACTCTTAATCTCAGGGTCGTGGATTCGAGCCCCACATCGGGCGAAGCCAATTGTCATTTGATGATACGGAAGTGTGCACTAAACTATTAGACTCTGATCATTTCAATATGTAGATGAGGTCCAGTTCAACTATATGCAAATATGCTACAAAGTGCAGAAAATGTGTCATAGCCCTGCTCTCTACAGGTTGAATGTGTCCACTACGTTGCGCTGTTGGCTACAGTTCTAATCACAATGGAGTCTTTTCTTGTTCCATATGTAAAATATGACATGCAGGTTGAAATATGAATGTGTTTACAACTTTAATAACTCATTTACTTTATCAGAGAATAACATCTTCTATCTCTAACATCAGGCTTTTAGGCAGGTACTGTGGCTTAGCTGGTGAAAGCGCCTGTTTAGTAAACAGGAGACCCTGGGTTCAAATCGCAGCAGTACCTCAGAAAGCAAGTTCCTAGCAATGTTGTTTATTGCTCACAATAGTTTTTCTTTCATGAACCTCTTGAAATGTTGCATGCATGCTTAGATTTCCAGAGATGCTTCTGGTGAAATAATGCATCTGTGTAAATAGTGCCTGGTAAACTGTCGGTAGAGCATGAGACTCTTAATCTCAGGTCATCAATAACATCATGCTAGTAGGCAGGTACTGTGGATTAGCGGTGAAAGCGCCTGTCTTGTAAACAGGAGACCCTGGGTTCAAATCCCAGCAGTACCTCCGAAAGCAAGTTCATAACTTTTGTTTATTGCCCACAATAGTTTTTCTTTCAGAGACCTCTTTACATTCGGTGAAATAATGGAGTTGTGAAAATGGTACTCGTGCCTGGTTAGCTCAGTCGGTAGATCATGAAACTCTTAATCTCAGGGTCGTGGGTTCGAGCCCCACATCGGGCGAAGACAATAGACATTTATTGATACGGGAAGTGTGGACTAAACTATTAGACTCTGATCATTTCAATATGTAGATGAGGTCCAGTTCAACTATATGCAAATATGCTACAAAGTGCAGAAAATGTGTCATATCCCTGCTCTATACAGGTTGAATGTGTCCACTAGGTTGCGCTGTTGGCTACAGTTCTAATGGCAATGGAGACTTTTCTTGTGTAAAATATGACATGCAGGTTGAAATATGTATGTAGAACTTTAATAACTCATTTACTTTATCAGATAATAACATCTTCTATCTCTAACATCAGGCTTTTAGGCAGGTACTGTGGCTTAGCTGGTGAAAACGCCTGTTTAGTAAACAGGAGACCCTGGGTTCAAATCGCAGCAGTACCTCAGAAAGCAAGTTCCTAGCAATGTTGTTTATTGCTCACAATAGTTTTTCTTTCATGAACCTCTTGAAATGTTGCATGCATGCTTAGATTTCCAGAGATGCTTCTGGTGAAATAATGCATCTGTGTAAATAGTGCCTGGTAAACTGTCGGTAGAGCATGAGACTCTTAATCTCAGGTCATCAATAACATCATGCTAGTAGGCAGGTACTGTGGTTAAGCGGTGAAAGCGCTTGTCTTGTAAACAGGAGACCCTCTGTTCAAATCCCAGCAGTACCTCAGAAAGCAATTTTTTAACTATTGTGTATTGCCCACAATAGTTTTTCTTTCACAGACCTCTTTACATTCGGTGAAAGAATGGAGCTGTGAACATGGTACTCGTGCTTGGTTAGCTCAGTCGGTAGAGCATGAGACTCTTAATCTCAGGGTCGTGGGTTTGAGCCCCACATCGGGCGAAGCCAATAGTCATTTGTAGATACGGGAATTGTGGACTAAACTATTAGACTCTGATCATTTCAATATGTAGATGAGGTCCAGTTCAACTATATGCAAATATGCTACAAAGTGCAATGTGTCATAGCCCTGCTCTCTACAGGTTGAATGTGTCCAGAAGGCTTTGCTGTTGGCTACAGTTCTAATCGCAATGGAGACTTTTCTTGTTCCATATGTAAAATATAGCATGCAGGTTGAAATATGAATGTGTTTAGAACTTTAATAACTAATTTACTTTATCAGAGAATAACATCTTCTATCTCTAACATCAGGGTTTTGGACAGGTACTGTGGCTTAGCTGGTGAAAGCGCCTGTTTAGTAAACAGGAGACCCTGGGTTCAAATCCCAGCAGTACCTCCGAAAGCAAGTTCTTAACTTTTGTGTATTGCCCACAATAGTTTTTCTTTCACAGACCTCTTTACATTCGGCGAAAGAATGGAGCTGTGAACATGGTACTCGTGCCTGGTTAGCTCAGTCGGTAGAGCATGAGACTCTTAATCTCAGGGTCGTGGGTTCGAGCCCCACATCGGGAGAAGCCAATAGTCATTTGTAGATATGGGAATTGTGGACTAAACTATTAGACTCTGATCATTTCAATATGTAGATGAGGTCCAGTTCAACTATATGCAAATATGCTACAAAGTGCAGAAAATGTGTCATAGCCCTGCTCTCTACAGGTTGAATGTGTCCACTACGTTGCGCTGTTGGCTACAGTTCTAATCACAATGGAGTCTTTTCTTGTTCCATATGTAAAATATGACATGCAGGTTGAAATATGAATGTGTTTACAACTTTAATAACTCATTTACTTTATCAGAGAATAACATCTTCTATCTCTAACATCAGGCTTTTGGGCAGGTACTGTGGCTTAGCTGGTGAAAGCGCCTGTTTCGTAAACAGGAGACCCTGGGTTCAAATCCCAACAGTACCTCAGAGAAGGAAGGTCCTAGCAATGTTGTTTATTGCTCACAATAGTTTTTCTTTCATGAACCTCTTGAAATGTTGCATGCATGCTTGTATTTCCAGAGATGCTTCTGGTGAAATAATGCATCTGTGTAAATAGTATGTGTGCCTGGTACTCACTCGGTAGAGCATGAGACTCTTAATCTCAGGTCATCAATAACATCATGCTAGTAGGCAGGTACTGTGGCTTAGCGGTGAAAGCGCCTGTCTTGTAAACAGGAGACCCTGGTTTCAAATCCCAGCAGGACCTCCGAAAGCAAGTTCTTAACTTTTGTGTATTGCCCACAATAGTTTTTCTTTCAGAGACCCCTTTACATTCGGTGAAATAATGGAGTTGTGAAAATGGTACTCGTGCCTGGTTAGCTCAGTCGGTAGAGCATGAGACTCTTAATCTCAGGGTCGTGGATTCGAGCCCCACATCGGGCGAAGCCAATTGTCATTTGATGATACGGAAGTGTGCACTAAACTATTAGACTCTGATCATTTCAATATGTAGATGAGGTCCAGTTCAACTATATGCAAATATGCTACAAAGTGCAGAAAATGTGTCATAGCCCTGCTCTCTACAGGTTGAATGTGTCCACTACGTTGCGCTGTTGGCTACAGTTCTAATCACAATGGAGTCTTTTCTTGTTCCATATGTAAAATATGACATGCAGGTTGAAATATGAATGTGTTTACAACTTTAATAACTCATTTACTTTATCAGAGAATAACATCTTCTATCTCTAACATTAGGCTTTTGGGCAGGTACTGTGGCTTGCTCTGGTGAAAGCGCCTTTTTAGTAAACAGGAGACCCTGGGTTCAAATCCCAGCAGTACCTTAGAAAGCAAGTTCCTAGCAATGTTGTGTATTGCCCACAAGTTTTTCTTTCACAGACCTCTTTACATTCGGTGAAAGAATGGAGCTGTGAACATGGTACTCGTGCCTGGTTAGTTCAGTCGGTAGAGCATGAGACTCTTAATCTCAGGGTCTTAGGTTCGAGCCCCACATCGGGCGAAGCCAATTGTCATTTGATGATACGGAAGTGTGCACTAAACTATTAGACTCTGATCATTTCAATATGTAGATGAGGTCCAGTTCAACTATATGCAAATATGCTACAAAGTGCAGTGTGTCATAGCCCTGCTCTCTACAGGTTGAATGTGTCCAGAAGGCTGTGCTGTTGGCTACAGTTCTAATCGCAATGGAGATTATTCTTGTTCCATATGTAAAATATAGCATCCAGGTTGAAATATGAATGTGTTTAGAACTTTAATAACTAATTTACTTTATCAGAGAATAACATCTTCTATCTCTAACATCAGGCTTTTGGGCAGGTACTGTGGCTTAGCTGGTGAAAGCGCCTGTTTAGTAAACAGGAGACCCTGGGTTCAAATCCCAGCAGTACCTCAGAAAGCAAGTTCCTAGCAATGTTGTGTATTGCCTACAATAGTTTTTCTTTCACAGACCTCCTTACATTCGGTGAAAGAATGGAGCTGTGAACATGGTACTCGTGCGTGGTTAGCTCAGTCGGTAGTGCATGAGACTCTTAATCTCAGGGTCGTGGGTTCGAGCCCCACATCGGGCGAAGCCAATAGTCATTTGATGATATGGGAAGTGTGGACTAAACTATTAGACTCTGATCATTTCAATATGTAGATAAGGTCCAGTTCAACTATATGCAAATATGCTACAAAGTGCAGAAAATGTGTCATAGCCCTGCTCTCTACAGGTTGAATGTGTCCACTAGGTTGCCCTGTTGGCTACAGTTCTAATCACAATGGAGACTTTTCTTGTTCCATATGTAAAATATGGCATGCAGGTTGAAATATGAATGTGTTTAGAACTTTAATAACTCATTTACTTTATCAGAGAATAACATCTTCTATCTCTAACATCAGGCTTTTGGGCAGGTACTGTGGCTTAGCTGGTGAAAGCCCCTGTCTCGTAAACAGGAGACCCTGGGTTCAAATCCCAGCAGTACCTCAGAGAAGGAAGGTCCTAGCAATGTTGTTTATTGCTCACAATAGTTTTTCTTTCATGAACCTCTTGAAATGTTGCATGCATGCTTGTATTTCCAGAGATGCTTCTGGTGAAATAATGCATCTGTGTAAATAGTATGTGTGCCTGGTAAACTCACTCGGTAGAGCATGAGACTCTTAATCTCAGGTCATCAATAACATCATGCTAGTAGGCAGGTACTGTGGCTTAGCGGTGAAAGCGCCTGTCTTGTAAACAGGAGACCCTGGGTTCAAATCCCAGCAGTACCTCCGAAAGCAAGTTCTTAACTTTTGTGTATTGCCCACAATAGTTTTTCTTTCAGAGACCTCTTTACATTCGGTGAAAGAATGGAGCTGTGAACATGGTACTCGTGCCTGGTTAGCTCAGTCGGTAGAGCATGAGACTCTTAATCTCAGGGTCGTGGGTTCGAGCCCCACATCGGGCGAAGCCAATAGTCATTTGATGATATGGGAAGTGTGGACTAAACTATTAGACTACAAACATTGCAACAATACTGGTTAACAAACTGCCCTCCCACTCTGGGCGTTTTGGTGTAGAGCACATCAAAGGCTTCTACAAAAACCTAGGTGTTTGTAAAGATGATTTTAAAATGACAATGGTAACAACTGAGGAGGTACTTAAGAAACTGAGTGCCCTCCAACCCCACAAGGCCACTGGCCATGACAATATTCCCTCCAAATTTCTCAGAGACTCAGCCATTTCCATAGCTCCAGTCATCACCCACATAGTTAACCTCTCCATCAAACAAGGACAGGTCCCCAGAGATTTTAAACTGGCCAAAGTAACCCCCCTGTACAAAAAAGGGAGTAAATTAGAACCCGGCAACTACCGCCCTATTTCTATTCTAAGCTCCATCTCGAAAGTGATGGAAAAAATTGTCTATGAACAGGTTGAAAAGTATCTTGCCACTAATAAATTGTTGTACGAGTTCCAATCTGGTTTCAGAACATCCCACTCCACTGACACATGCCTTCTCTATTTGAGCGACCACATCAAACACGAGGTGGATGCTGGAAAATACTGCGGCATGGTCATGCTGGACCTCCAAAAGGCTTTTGACACCGTGAACCACTCCATACTGGTTAACAAGCTTAAAGCTATTGGTTTTGATAGCACATCAGTGAGCTGGATGCAATCCTACCTGGAGGGGAGAGAACAGATGGTGGAAGTGAACGGAACACTGTCCCCCCCCCTCCCAGTGAGCTGTGGCGTCCCACAAGGAAGCATACTAGGGGCTTTACTGTTCCTAATATATGTAAACGACATGACTTCAGCTTGTGACTGCAACTTGTTCCTGTTCGCAGACGACTCGGCACTGCTGGTCTCGGACAGGAACAAACTGCAGGTTGAAAAGACCCTCAGCTCTGAACTCGGTAGAATCTGCACCTGGCTCGCTGATAACAAACTATCCTTACACCTGGGAAAAACTGAATCCATTCTCTTCGGATCAAATAGTAATCTCAAAAAGGCAGATGGCTTCTTGGTTAGAGTTGGTGATGATATTATCACACGGAAGGATCAAATTACCTACCTAGGTTCCATCCTGGAGGCCAATCTTTCCGGTGATAAGATGGCCACCAACGTAATCAAAAAAGTCAATCAAAGAACAAGATTCCTCTACAGGATCTCCTCACTGGTCGACAAAAACACCTTGAAGACCTTAACAGGAGCCCTCGTACAAGGTTTCTTTGACTATGCATCCACCTCCTGGTACCACAGCACCTCAAAGGCCCTTAAAACAAGGCTCCAGACCTCCCAAAACAAACTGGTCAGGCTCCTACTTGGCCTCACCCCCCGAACCCACCTCACCCCTGCCCACTTTGACAGGCTGGGATGGCTTAGGGTCGACGACAGAGTACAGCATCTTGCAATGGGTCTGGTCCACAAGATTAGATACACCACCAAGATACCCATGTACCTGTCTAAATACTTCCTTAATGTAAACGAAGTCCACACCCACAACACCAGAGGGAGTGCAACAAACCATGTACAACCCAGATTCGGCACAAACAAGGGACTAAATTCTTTTCGCTCCTATGCGACCAAAATGTGGAACGCCCTACCAACAGTCATTAAGACATGTGAATCCCTTGGCTCCTTCAAAACTGCTCTCAAAGGGCACCTACGGATGGCTGCAATTCGAAACTGGCCTCTGTAAAAGCTGGATTTTTATCTGGATTGTACTATGTTTTTGTATGGACGTGGTGTTGGGTGCCTGCACATATGCACACATGGCATCAACGCATGGTGTTGTGTGCAGGCGCCCTACACTCTGTCTTTGTACTATGGATTGTACTATGTTTTTGTATGGACGTGGTGTTGGGTGCCTGCACATATGCAAACATGGCATCAACGCATGGTGTTGTGTGCAGGCGCCCTACACTCTGTCTTTTGTTTTCTTTTATCCCCCTGTTCCCCTCACTGTATATATATTTTTTTCCCTTTTCGCTTCCTATATGATGAATTCCTGTTCTGTTCTTTAACTACATAGAAGTGTCTATTTGTTTGTCTCTAAATGTTTTGATGAATTGAACAATGTGGACCCTGTTGTAAACAAGTGTAAGGCTTAATTGGGTCGTCCACTCACAGTTAACAGTCTTTGTATTGAGTTTGTGCTTGAAATGTACTGTAATTCTGCAAACTGTTAATAAAGATTTCAATCAATCAATCAACTCTGATCATTTCAATATGTAGATGAGGTCCAGTTCAACTATATTCAAATATGCTACAAAGTGCAGAAAATGTGTCATAGCCCTGCTCTCTACAGGTTGAATGTGTCCACTACGTTGCGCTGTTGGCTAAAGTTCTAATCACAATGGAGTCTTTTCTTGTTCCATATGTAAAATATGACATGCAGGTTGAAATATGAATGTGTTTACAACTTTAATAACTCATTTACTTTATCAGAGAATAACATCTTCTATCTCTAACATTAGGCTTTTGGGCAGGTACTGTGGCTTAGCTGGTGAAAGCGCCTGTTTAGTAAACAGGAGACCCTGGGTTCAAATCCCAGCAGTACCTCAGAAAGCAAGTTCCTAGCAATGTTGTGTATTGCCTACAATAGTTTTTCTTTCACAGACCTCCTTACATTCGGTGAAAGAATGGAGCTGTGAACATGGTACTCGTGCCTGGTTAGCTCAGTCGGTAGATCATGAGACTCTTAATCTCAGGGTCGTGGGTTCGAGCCCCACATCGGGCGAAGCCAATAGTCATTGGATGATATGGGAAGTGTGGACTAAACTATTAGACTCTGATCATTTCAATATGTAGATGAGGTCCAGTTCAACTATATGCAAATATGCTACAAAGTGCAGAAAATGTGTCATAGCCCTGCTCTCTACAGGTTGAATGTGTCCACTAGGTTGCCCTGTTGGCTACAGTTCTAATCACAATGGAGACTTTTCTTGTTCCATATATAAAATATGGCATGCAGGTTGAAATATGAATGTGTTTAGAACTTTAATAACTCATTTACTTTATCAGAGAATAACATCTTCTATCTCTAACATCAGGCTTTTGGGCAGGTACTGTGGCTTAGCTGGTGAAAGCGCCTGTTTCGTAAACAGGAGACCCTGGGTTCAAATCCCAGCAGTACCTCAGAAAAGGAAGGTCCTAGCAATGTTGTTTTTTGCTCACAATAGTTTTTCTTTCACGAACCTCTTGAAATGTTGCATGCATGCTTGTATTTCCAGAGATGCTTCTGGTGAAATAATGCATCTGTGTAAATAGTATGTGCCTGGTAAACACACTCGGTAGAGCATGAGACTCTTAATCTCAGGTCATCAATAACATCATGCTAGTAGGCAGGTACTGTGGCTTAGCGGTGAAAGCGCCTGTCTTGTAAACAGGAGACCCTGGGTTCAAATCCCAGCAGTACCTCCGAAAGCAAGTTCTTAACTTTTGTGTATTGCCCACAATAGTTTTTCTTTCAGAGACCTCTTTACATTCGGTGAAATAATGGAGTTGTGAAAATGGTACTCGTGCCTGGTTAGCTCAGTCTGTAGAGCATGAGACTCTTAATCTCAGGGTCGTGGGTTCGAGCCCCACATCGGGCGAAACCAATTGTCATTTGATGATACGGAAGTGTGCACTAAACTATTAGACTCTGATCATTTCAATATGTAGATGAGGTCCAGTTCAACTATATGCAAATATACTACAAAGTGCAGAAAATGTGTCATAGCCCTGCTCTCTACAGGTTGAATGTGTCCACTAGGTTGCCCTGTTGGCTACAGTTCTAATCACAATGGAGACTTTTCTTGTTCCATATATAAAATATGGCATGCAGGTTGAAATATGAATGTGTTTAGAACTTTAATAACTCATTTACTTTATCAGAGAATAACATCTTCTATCTCTAACATCAGGCTTTTGGGCAGGTACTGTGGCTTAGCTGGTGAAAGCGCCTGTTTAGTAAACAGGAGACCCTGGGTTCAAATCCCAGCAGTACCTCAGAAAGCAAGTTCCTAGCAATGTTGTGTATTGCCTACAATAGTTTTTCTTTCACAGACCTCCTTACATTCGGTGAAAGAATGGAGCTGTGAACATGGTACTCGTGCCTGGTTAGCTCAGTCGGTAGAGCATGAGACTCTTAATCTCAGGGTCGTGGGTTCGAGCCCCACATCGGGCGAAGCCAATAGTCATTTGATGATATGGGAAGTGTGGACTAAACTATTAGACTCTGATCATTTCAATATGTAGATGAGGTCCAGTTCAACTATATGCAAATATGCTACAAAGTGCAGAAAATGTGTCATAGCCCTGCTCTCTACAGGTTGAATGTGTCCACTAGGTTGCCCTGTTGGCTACAGTTCTAATCACAATGGAGACTTTTCTTGTTCCATATATAAAATATGGCATGCAGGTTGAAATATGAATGTGTTTAGAACTTTAATAACTAATTTACTTTATCAGAGAATAACATCTTCTATCTCTAACATCAGGCTTTTGGGCAGGTACTGTGGCTTAGCTGGTGAAAGCGCCTGTTTCGTAAACAGGAGACCCTGGGTTCAAATCCCAGCAGTACCTCAGAAAAGGAAGGTCCTAGCAATGTTGTTTTTTGCTCACAATAGTTTTTCTTTCACGAACCTCTTGAAATGTTGCACGCATGCTTGTATTTCCAGAGATGCTACTGGTGAAATAATGCATCTGTGTAAATAGTATGTGTGCCTGGTAAACACTCGGTAGAGCATGAGACTCTTAATCTCAGGTCATCAATAACATCATGCTAGTAGGCAGGTACTGTGGCTTAGCGGTGAAAGCGCCTGTCTTGTAAACAGGAGACCCTGGGTTCAAATCCCAGCAGTACCTCCGAAAGCAAGTTCTTAACTTTTGTGTATTGCCCACAATAGTTCTTCTTTCAGAGACCTCTTTACATTCGGTGAAATAATGGAGTTGTGAAAATGGTACTCGTGCCTGGTTAGCTCAGTCGGTAGAGCATGAGACTCTTAATCTCAGGGTCGTGGGTTCGAGCCCCACATCGGGCGAAGCCAATTGTCATTTGATGATACGGAAGTGTGCACTAAACTATTAGACTCTGATCATTTCAATATGTAGATGAGGTCCAGTTCAACTATATGCAAATATGCTACAAAGTGCAGAAAATGTGTCATAGCCCTGCTCTCTACAGGTTGAATGTGTCCACTAGGTTGCCCTGTTGGCTACAGTTCTAATCACAATGGAGACTTTTCTTGTTCCATATATAAAATATGGCATGCAGGTTGAAATATGAATGTGTTTAGAACTTTAATAACTCATTTACTTTATCAGAGAATAACATCTTCTATCTCTAACATCAGGCTTTTGGGCAGGTACTGTGGCTTAGCTGGTGAAAGCGCCTGTTTCGTAAACAGGAGACCCTGGGTTCAAATCCCAGCAGTACCTCAGAAAAGGAAGGTCCTAGCAATGTTGTTTTTTGCTCACAATAGTTTTTCTTTCACGAACCTCTTGAAATGTTGCACGCATGCTTGTATTTCCAGAGATGCTTCTGGTGAAATAATGCATCTGTGTAAATAGTATGTGTGCCTGGTAAACACTCGGTAGAGCATGAGACTCTTAATCTCAGGTCATCAATAACATCATGCTAGTAGGCAGGTACTGTGGCTTAGCGGTGAAAGCGCCTGTCTTGTAAACAGGAGACCCTGGGTTCAAATCCCAGCAGTACCTCCGAAAGCAAGTTCTTAACTTTTGTGTATTGCCCACAATAGTTCTTCTTTCAGGGACCTCTTTACATTCGGTGAAATAATGGAGTTGTGAAAATGGTACTCGTGCCTGGTTAGCTCAGTCGGTAGAGCATGAGACTCTTAATCTCAGGGTCGTGGGTTCGAGCCCCACATCGGGCGAAGCCAATTGTCATTTGATGATACGGAAGTGTGCACTAAACTATTAGACTCTGATCATTTCAATATGTAGATGAGGTCCAGTTCAACTATATGCAAATATGCTACAAAGTGCAGAAAATGTGTCATAGCCCTGCTCTCTACAGGTTGAATGTGTCCACTAGGTTGCCCTGTTGGCTACAGTTCTAATCACAATGGAGACTTTTCTTGTTCCATATATAAAATATGGCATGCAGGTTGAAATATGAATGTGTTTAGAACTTTAAAAACTCATTTACTTTATCAGAGAATAACATCTTCTATCTCTAACATCAGGCTTTTGGGCAGGTACTGTGGCTTAGCTGGTGAAAGTGCCTGTTTCGTAAACAGGAGACCCTGGGTTCAAATCCCAGCAGTACCTCAGAAAAGGAAGGTCCTAGCAATGTTGTTTTTCGCTCACAATAGTTTTTCTTTCACGAACCTCTTGAAATGTTGCACGCATGCTTGTATTTCCAGAGATGCTTCTGGTGAAATAATGCATCTGTGTAAATAGTATGTGTGCCTGGTAAACACTCGGTAGAGCATGAGACTCTTAATCTCAGGTCATCAATAACATCATGCTAGTAGGCAGGTACTGTGGCTTAGCGGTGAAAGCGCCTGTCTTGTAAACAGGAGACCCTGGGTTCAAATCCCAGCAGTACCTCCGAAAGCAAGTTCTTAACTTTTGTGTATTGCCCACAATAGTTTTTCTTTCAGAGACCTCTTTACATTCGGTGAAATAATGGAGTTGTGAAAATGGTACTCGTGCCTGGTTAGCTCAGTCGGTAGAGCATGAGACTCTTAATCTCAGGGTCGTGGGTTCGAGCCCCACATCGGGCGAAGCCAATTGTCATTTGATGATACGGAAGTGTGCACTAAACTATTAGACTCTGATCATTTCAATATGTAGATGAGGTCCAGTTCAACTATATGCAAATATGCTACAAAGTGCAGAAAATGTGTCATAGCCCTGCTCTCTACAGGTTGAATGTGTCCACTAGGTTGCCCTGTTGGCTACAGTTCTAATCACAATGGAGACTTTTCTTGTTCCATATATAAAATATGGCATGCAGGTTGAAATATGAATGTGTTTAGAACTTTAAAAACTCATTTACTTTATCAGAGAATAACATCTTCTATCTCTAACATCAGGCTTTTGGGCAGGTACTGTGGCTTAGCTGGTGAAAGCGCCTGTTTCGTAAACAGGAGACCCTGGGTTCAAATCCCAGCAGTACCTCAGAAAAGGAAGGTCCTAGCAATGTTGTTTTTTGCTCACAATAGTTTTTCTTTCACGAACCTCTTGAAATGTTGCACGCATGCTTGTATTTCCAGAGATGCTTCTGGTGAAATAATGCATCTGTGTAAATAGTATGTGTGCCTGGTAAACACTCGGTAGAGCATGAGACTCTTAATCTCAGGTCATCAATAACATCATGCTACTAGGCAGGTACTGTGGCTTAGCGGTGAAAGCGCCTGTCTTGTAAACAGGAGACCCTGGGTTCAAATCCCAGCAGTACCTCCGAAAGCAAGTTCTTAACTTTTGTGTATTGCCCACAATAGTTTTTCTTTCAGAGACCTCTTTACATTCGGTGAAATAATGGAGTTGTGAAAATGGTACTCGTGCCTGGTTAGCTCAGTCGGTAGAGCATGAGACTCTTAATCTCAGGGTCGTGGGTTCGAGCCCCACATCGGGTGAAGCCAATTGTCATTTGATGATACGGAAGTGTGCACTAAACTATTAGACTCTGATCATTTCAATATGTAGATGAGGTCCAGTTCAACTATATGCAAATATGCTACAAAGTGCAGAAAATGTGTCATAGCCCTGCTCTCTACAGGTTGAATGTGTCCACTAGGTTGCCCTGTTGGCTACAGTTCTAATCGCAATGGAGACTTTTCTTGTTCAATATGTAAAATATAGCATGCAGCTTGAAATATGAATGTGTTTAGAACTTTAATAACTCATTTACTTTATCAGAGAATAACATCTTCTATCTCTAACAACAGGCTTTTGGGCAGGTACTGTGGCTTAGCTGGTGAAAGCGCCTGTTTAGTAAACAGGAGACCCTGGGTTCAAATCCCAGCAGTACCTCAGAGAAGGAAGGTCCTAGCAATGTTGTGTATTGCCTACAATAGTTTTTCTTTCACAGACCTCCTTACATTCGGTGAAAGAATGGAGCTGTGAACATGGTACTCGTGCCTGGTTAGCTCAGTCGGTAGAGCATGAGACTCTTAATCTCAGGGTCGTGGGTTCGAGCCCCACATCGGGCGAAGCCAATAGTCATTTGATGATATGGGAAGTGTGGACTAAACTATTAGACTCTGATCATTTCAATATGTAGATGAGGTCCAGTTCAACTATATGCAAATATGCTACAAAGTGCAGAAAATGTGTCATAGCCCTGCTCTCTACAGGTTGAATGTGTCCACTACGTTGCGCTGTTGGCTAAAGTTCTAATCACAATGGAGTCTTTTCTTGTTCCATATGTAAAATATGACATGCAGGTTGAAATATGAATGTGTTTACAACTTTAATAACTCATTTACTTTATCAGAGAATAACATCTTCTATCTCTAACATTAGGCTTTTGGGCAGGTACTGTGGCTTAGCTGGTGAAAGCGCCTGTTTAGTAAACAGGAGACCCTGGGTTCAAATCCCAGCAGTACCTCAGAAAGCAAGTTCCTAGCAATGTTGTGTATTGCCTACAATAGTTTTTCTTTCACAGACCTCCTTACATTCGGTGAAAGAATGGAGCTGTGAACATGGTACTCGTGCCTGGTTAGCTCAGTCGGTAGAGCATGAGACTCTTAATCTCAGGGTCGTGGGTTCGAGCCCCACATCGGGCGAAGCCAATAGTCATTGGATGATATGGGAAGTGTGGACTAAACTATTAGACTCTGATCATTTCAATATGTAGATGAGGTCCAGTTCAACTATATGCAAATATGCTACAAAGTGCAGAAAATGTGTCATAGCCCTGCTCTCTACAGGTTGAATGTGTCCACTAGGTTGCCCTGTTGGCTACAGTTCTAATCACAATGGAGACTTTTCTTGTTCCATATATAAAATATGGCATGCAGGTTGAAATATGAATGTGTTTAGAACTTTAATAACTCATTTACTTTATCAGAGAATAACATCTTCTATCTCTAACATCAGGCTTTTGGGCAGGTACTGTGGCTTAGCTGGTGAAAGCGCCTGTTTCGTAAACAGGAGACCCTGGGTTCAAATCCCAGCAGTACCTCAGAAAAGGAAGGTCCTAGCAATGTTGTTTTTTGCTCACAATAGTTTTTCTTTCACGAACCTCTTGAAATGTTGCATGCATGCTTGTATTTCCAGAGATGCTTCTGGTGAAATAATGCATCTGTGTAAATAGTATGTGCCTGGTAAACACACTCGGTAGAGCATGAGACTCTTAATCTCAGGTCATCAATAACATCATGCTAGTAGGCAGGTACTGTGGCTTAGCGGTGAAAGCGCCTGTCTTGTAAACAGGAGACCCTGGGTTCAAATCCCAGCAGTACCTCCGAAAGCAAGTTCTTAACTTTTGTGTATTGCCCACAATAGTTTTTCTTTCAGAGACCTCTTTACATTCGGTGAAATAATGGAGTTGTGAAAATGGTACTCGTGCCTGGTTAGCTCAGTCGGTAGAGCATGAGACTCTTAATCTCAGGGTCGTGGGTTCGAGCCCCACATCGGGCGAAACCAATTGTCATTTGATGATACGGAAGTGTGCACTAAACTATTAGACTCTGATCATTTCAATATGTAGATGAGGTCCAGTTCAACTATATGCAAATATACTACAAAGTGCAGAAAATGTGTCATAGCCCTGCTCTCTACAGGTTGAATGTGTCCACTAGGTTGCCCTGTTGGCTACAGTTCTAATCACAATGGAGACTTTTCTTGTTCCATATATAAAATATGGCATGCAGGTTGAAATATGAATGTGTTTAGAACTTTAATAACTCATTTACTTTATCAGAGAATAACATCTTCTATCTCTAACATCAGGCTTTTGGGCAGGTACTGTGGCTTAGCTGGTGAAAGCGCCTGTTTAGTAAACAGGAGACCCTGGGTTCAAATCCCAGCAGTACCTCAGAAAGCAAGTTCCTAGCAATGTTGTGTATTGCCTACAATAGTTTTTCTTTCACAGACCTCCTTACATTCGGTGAAAGAATGGAGTTGTGAAAATGGTACTCGTGCCTGGTTAGCTCAGTCGGTAGAGCATGAGACTCTTAATCTCAGGGTCGTGGGTTCGAGCCCCACATCGGGTGAAGCCAATTGTCATTTGATGATACGGAAGTGTGCACTAAACTATTAGACTCTGATCATTTCAATATGTAGATGAGGTCCAGTTCAACTATATGCAAATATGCTACAAAGTGCAGAAAATGTGTCATAGCCCTGCTCTCTACAGGTTGAATGTGTCCACTAGGTTGCCCTGTTGGCTACAGTTCTAATCGCAATGGAGACTTTTCTTGTTCAATATGTAAAATATAGCATGCAGCTTGAAATATGAATGTGTTTAGAACTTTAATAACTCATTTACTTTATCAGAGAATAACATCTTCTATCTCTAACAACAGGCTTTTGGGCAGGTACTGTGGCTTAGCTGGTGAAAGCGCCTGTTTAGTAAACAGGAGACCCTGGGTTCAAATCCCAGCAGTACCTCAGAGAAGGAAGGTCCTAGCAATGTTGTGTATTGCCTACAATAGTTTTTCTTTCACAGACCTCCTTACATTCGGTGAAAGAATGGAGCTGTGAACATGGTACTCGTGCCTGGTTAGCTCAGTCGGTAGAGCATGAGACTCTTAATCTCAGGGTCGTGGGTTCGAGCCCCACATCGGGCGAAGCCAATAGTCATTTGATGATATGGGAAGTGTGGACTAAACTATTAGACTCTGATCATTTCAATATGTAGATGAGGTCCAGTTCAACTATATGCAAATATGCTACAAAGTGCAGAAAATGTGTCATAGCCCTGCTCTCTACAGGTTGAATGTGTCCACTACGTTGCGCTGTTGGCTAAAGTTCTAATCACAATGGAGTCTTTTCTTGTTCCATATGTAAAATATGACATGCAGGTTGAAATATGAATGTGTTTACAACTTTAATAACTCATTTACTTTATCAGAGAATAACATCTTCTATCTCTAACATTAGGCTTTTGGGCAGGTACTGTGGCTTAGCTGGTGAAAGCGCCTGTTTAGTAAACAGGAGACCCTGGGTTCAAATCCCAGCAGTACCTCAGAAAGCAAGTTCCTAGCAATGTTGTGTATTGCCTACAATAGTTTTTCTTTCACAGACCTCCTTACATTCGGTGAAAGAATGGAGCTGTGAACATGGTACTCGTGCCTGGTTAGCTCAGTCGGTAGAGCATGAGACTCTTAATCTCAGGGTCGTGGGTTCGAGCCCCACATCGGGCGAAGCCAATAGTCATTGGATGATATGGGAAGTGTGGACTAAACTATTAGACTCTGATCATTTCAATATGTAGATGAGGTCCAGTTCAACTATATGCAAATATGCTACAAAGTGCAGAAAATGTGTCATAGCCCTGCTCTCTACAGGTTGAATGTGTCCACTAGGTTGCCCTGTTGGCTACAGTTCTAATCACAATGGAGACTTTTCTTGTTCCATATATAAAATATGGCATGCAGGTTGAAATATGAATGTGTTTAGAACATTAATAACTCATTTACTTTATCAGAGAATAACATCTTCTATCTCTAACATCAGGCTTTTGGGCAGGTACTGTGGCTTAGCTGGTGAAAGCGCCTGTTTAGTAAACAGGAGACCCTGGGTTCAAATCCCAGCAGTACCTCAGAAAGCAAGTTCCTAGCAATGTTGTGTATTGCCTACAATAGTTTTTCTTTCACAGACCTCCTTACATTCGGTGAAAGAATGGAGTTGTGAAAATGGTACTCGTGCCTGGTTAGCTCAGTCGGTAGAGCATGAGACTCTTAATCTCAGGGTCGTGGGTTCGAGCCCCACATCGGGTGAAGCCAATTGTCATTTGATGATACGGAAGTGTGCACTAAACTATTAGACTCTGATCATTTCAATATGTAGATGAGGTCCAGTTCAACTATATGCAAATATGCTACAAAGTGCAGAAAATGTGTCATAGCCCTGCTCTCTACAGGTTGAATGTGTCCACTAGGTTGCCCTGTTGGCTACAGTTCTAATCGCAATGGAGACTTTTCTTGTTCAATATGTAAAATATAGCATGCAGCTTGAAATATGAATGTGTTTAGAACTTTAATAACTCATTTACTTTATCAGAGAATAACATCTTCTATCTCTAACAACAGGCTTTTGGGCAGGTACTGTGGCTTAGCTGGTGAAAGCGCCTGTTTAGTAAACAGGAGACCCTGGGTTCAAATCCCAGCAGTACCTCAGAGAAGGAAGGTCCTAGCAATGTTGTGTATTGCCTACAATAGTTTTTCTTTCACAGACCTCCTTACATTCGGTGAAAGAATGGAGCTGTGAACATGGTACTCGTGCCTGGTTAGCTCAGTCGGTAGAGCATGAGACTCTTAATCTCAGGGTCGTGGGTTCGAGCCCCACATCGGGCGAAGCCAATAGTCATTTGATGATATGGGAAGTGTGGACTAAACTATTAGACTCTGATCATTTCAATATGTAGATGAGGTCCAGTTCAACTATATGCAAATATGCTACAAAGTGCAGAAAATGTGTCATAGCCCTGCTCTCTACAGGTTGAATGTGTCCACTACGTTGCGCTGTTGGCTAAAGTTCTAATCACAATGGAGTCTTTTCTTGTTCCATATGTAAAATATGACATGCAGGTTGAAATATGAATGTGTTTACAACTTTAATAACTCATTTACTTTATCAGAGAATAACATCTTCTATCTCTAACATTAGGCTTTTGGGCAGGTACTGTGGCTTAGCTGGTGAAAGCGCCTGTTTAGTAAACAGGAGACCCTGGGTTCAAATCCCAGCAGTACCTCAGAAAGCAAGTTCCTAGCAATGTTGTGTATTGCCCACAATAGTTTTTCTTTCACAGACCTCCTTACATTCGGTGAAAGAATGGAGCTGTGAACATGGTACTCGTGCCTGGTTAGCTCAGTCGGTAGAGCATGAGACTCTTAATCTCAGGGTCGTGGGTTCGAGCCCCACATCGGGCGAAGCCAATAGTCATTGGATGATATGGGAAGTGTGGACTAAACTATTAGACTCTGATCATTTCAATATGTAGATGAGGTCCAGTTCAACTATATGCAAATATGCTACAAAGTGCAGAAAATGTGTCATAGCCCTGCTCTCTACAGGTTGAATGTGTCCACTAGGTTGCCCTGTTGGCTACAGTTCTAATCACAATGGAGACTTTTCTTGTTCCATATATAAAATATGGAATGCAGGTTGAAATATGAATGTGTTTAGAACTTTAATAACTCATTTACTTTATCAGAGAATAACATCTTCTATCTCTAACATCAGGCTTTTGGGCAGGTACTGTGGCTTAGCTGGTGAAAGCGCCTGTTTCGTAAACAGGAGACCCTGGGTTCAAATCCCAGCAGTACCTCAGAAAAGGAAGGTCCTAGCAATGTTGTTTTTTGCTCACAATAGTTTTTCTTTCACGAACCTCTTGAAATGTTGCATGCATGCTTGTATTTCCAGAGATGCTTCTGGTGAAATAATGCATCTGTGTAAATAGTATGTGCCTGGTAAACACACTCGGTAGAGCATGAGACTCTTAATCTCAGGTCATCAATAACATCATGCTAGTAGGCAGGTACTGTGGCTTAGCGGTGAAAGCGCCTATCTTGTAAACAGGAGACCCTGGGTTCAAATCCCAGCAGTACCTCCGAAAGCAAGTTCTTAACTTTTGTGTATTGCCCACAATAGTTTTTCTTTCAGAGACCTCTTTACATTCGGTGAAATAATGGAGTTGTGAAAATGGTACTCGTGCCTGGTTAGCTCAGTCGGTAGAGCATGAGACTCTTAATCTCAGGGTCGTGGGTTCGAGCCCCACATCGGGCGAAACCAATTGTCATTTCATGATACGGAAGTGTGCACTAAACTATTAGACTCTGATCATTTCAATATGTAGATGAGGTCCAGTTCAACTATATGCAAATATACTACAAAGTGCAGAAAATGTGTCATAGCCCTGCTCTCTACAGGTTGAATGTGTCCACTAGGTTGCCCTGTTGGCTACAGTTCTAATCACAATGGAGACTTTTCTTGTTCCATATATAAAATATGGCATGCAGGTTGAAATATGAATGTGTTTAGAACTTTAATAACTAATTTACTTTATCAGAGAATAACATCTTCTATCTCTAACATCAGGCTTTTGGGCAGGTACTGTGGCTTAGCTGGTGAAAGCGCCTGTTTAGTAAACAGGAGACCCTGGGTTCAAATCCCAGCAGTACCTCAGAAAGCAAGTTCCTAGCAATGTTGTGTATTGCCTACAATAGTTTTTCTTTCACAGACCTCCTTACATTCGGTGAAAGAATGGAGCTGTGAACATGGTACTCGTGCCTGGTTAGCTCAGTCGGTAGAGCATGAGACTCTTAATCTCAGGGTCGTGGGTTCGAGCCCCACATCGGGCGAAGCCAATAGTCATTTGATGATATGGGAAGTGTGGACTAAACTATTAGACTCTGATCATTTCAATATGTAGATGAGGTCCAGTTCAACTATATGCAAATATGCTACAAAGTGCAGAAAATGTGTCATAGCCCTGCTCTCTACAGGTTGAATGTGTCCACTAGGTTGCCCTGTTGGCTACAGTTCTAATCACAATGGAGACTTTTCTTGTTCCATATATAAAATATGGCATGCAGGTTGAAATATGAATGTGTTTAGAACTTTAATAACTAATTTACTTTATCAGAGAATAACATCTTCTATCTCTAACATCAGGCTTTTGGGCAGGTACTGTGGCTTAGCTGGTGAAAGCGCCTGTTTCGTAAACAGGAGACCCTGGGTTCAAATCCCAGCAGTACCTCAGAAAAGGAAGGTCCTAGCAATGTTGTTTTTTGCTCACAATAGTTTTTCTTTCACGAACCTCTTGAAATGTTGCACGCATGCTTGTATTTCCAGAGATGCTACTGGTGAAATAATGCATCTGTGTAAATAGTATGTGTGCCTGGTAAACACTCGGTAGAGCATGAGACTCTTAATCTCAGGTCATCAATAACATCATGCTAGTAGGCAGGTACTGTGGCTTAGCGGTGAAAGCGCCTGTCTTGTAAACAGGAGACCCTGGGTTCAAATCCCAGCAGTACCTCCGAAAGCAAGTTCTTAACTTTTGTGTATTGCCCACACAATAGTTCTTCTTTCAGAGACCTCTTTACATTCGGTGAAATAATGGAGTTGTGAAAATGGTACTCGTGCCTGGTTAGCTCAGTCGGTAGAGCATGAGACTCTTAATCTCAGGGTCGTGGGTTCGAGCCCCACATCGGGCGAAGCCAATTGTCATTTGATGATACGGAAGTGTGCACTAAACTATTAGACTCTGATCATTTCAATATGTAGATGAGGTCCAGTTCAACTATATGCAAATATGCTACAAAGTGCAGAAAATGTGTCATAGCCCTGCTCTCTACAGGTTGAATGTGTCCACTAGGTTGCCCTGTTGGCTACAGTTCTAATCACAATGGAGACTTTTCTTGTTCCATATATAAAATATGGCATGCAGGTTGAAATATGAATGTGTTTAGAACTTTAATAACTCATTTACTTTATCAGAGAATAACATCTTCTATCTCTAACATCAGGCTTTTGGGCAGGTACTGTGGCTTAGCTGGTGAAAGCGCCTGTTTCGTAAACAGGAGACCCTGGGTTCAAATCCCAGCAGTACCTCAGAAAAGGAAGGTCCTAGCAATGTTGTTTTTTGCTCACAATAGTTTTTCTTTCACGAACCTCTTGAAATGTTGCACGCATGCTTGTATTTCCAGAGATGCTTCTGGTGAAATAATGCATCTGTGTAAATAGTATGTGTGCCTGGTAAACACTCGGTAGAGCATGAGACTCTTAATCTCAGGTCATCAATAACATCATGCTAGTAGGCAGGTACTGTGGCTTAGCGGTGAAAGCGCCTGTCTTGTAAACAGGAGACCCTGGGTTCAAATCCCAGCAGTACCTCCGAAAGCAAGTTCTTAACTTTTGTGTATTGCCCACAATAGTTCTTCTTTCAGGGACCTCTTTACATTCGGTGAAATAATGGAGTTGTGAAAATGGTACTCGTGCCTGGTTAGCTCAGTCGGTAGAGCATGAGACTCTTAATCTCAGGGTCGTGGGTTCGAGCCCCACATCGGGCGAAGCCAATTGTCATTTGATGATACGGAAGTGTGCACTAAACTATTAGACTCTGATCATTTCAATATGTAGATGAGGTCCAGTTCAACTATATGCAAATATGCTACAAAGTGCAGAAAATGTGTCATAGCCCTGCTCTCTACAGGTTGAATGTGTCCACTAGGTTGCCCTGTTGGCTACAGTTCTAATCACAATGGAGACTTTTCTTGTTCCATATATAAAATATGGCATGCAGGTTGAAATATGAATGTGTTTAGAACTTTAATAACTCATTTACTTTATCAGAGAATAACATCTTCTATCTCTAACATCAGGCTTTTGGGCAGGTACTGTGGCTTAGCTGGTGAAAGCGCCTGTTTCGTAAACAGGAGACCCTGGGTTCAAATCCCAGCAGTACCTCAGAAAAGGAAGGTCCTAGCAATGTTGTTTTTTGCTCACAATAGTTTTTCTTTCACGAACCTCTTGAAATGTTGCACGCATGCTTGTATTTCCAGAGATGCTTCTGGTGAAATAATGCATCTGTGTAAATAGTATGTGTGCCTGGTAAACACTCGGTAGAGCATGAGACTCTTAATCTCAGGTCATCAATAACATCATGCTAGTAGGCAGGTACTGTGGCTTAGCGGTGAAAGCGCCTGTCTTGTAAACAGGAGACCCTGGGTTCAAATCCCAGCAGTACCTCCGAAAGCAAGTTCTTAACTTTTGTGTATTGCCCACAATAGTTTTTCTTTCAGAGACCTCTTTACATTCGGTGAAATAATGGAGTTGTGAAAATGGTACTCGTGCCTGGTTAGCTCAGTCGGTAGAGCATGAGACTCTTAATCTCAGGGTCGTGGGTTCGAGCCCCACATCGGGCGAAGCCAATTGTCATTTGATGATACGGAAGTGTGCACTAAACAATTAGACTCTGATCATTTCAATATGTAGATGAGGTCCAGTTCAACTATATGCAAATATGCTACAAAGTGCAGAAAATGTGTCATAGCCCTGCTCTCTACAGGTTGAATGTGTCCACTAGGTTGCCCTGTTGGCTACAGTTCTAATCACAATGGAGACTTTTATTGTTCAATATATAAAATATGGCATGCAGGTTGAAATATGAATGTGTTTAGAACTTTAAAAACTCATTTACTTTATCAGAGAATAACATCTTCTATCTCTAACATCAGGCTTTTGGGCAGGTACTGTGGCTTAGCTGGTGAAAGTGCCTGTTTCGTAAACAGGAGACCCTGGGTTCAAATCCCAGCAATACCTCAGAAAAGGAAAGTCCTAGCAATGTTGTTTTTCGCTCACAATAGTTTTTCTTTCACGAACCTCTTGAAATGTTGCACGCATGCTTGTATTTCCAGAGATGCTTCTGGTGAAATAATGCATCTGTGTAAATAGTATGTGTGCCTGGTAAACACTCGGTAGAGCATGAGACTCTTAATCTCAGGTCATCAATAACATCATGCTAGTAGGCAGGTACTGTGGCTTAGCGGTGAAAGCGCCTGTCTTGTAAACAGGAGACCCTGGGTTCAAATCCCAGCAGTACCTCCGAAAGCAAGTTCTTAACTTTTGTGTATTGCCCACAATAGTTTTTCTTTCAGAGACCTCTTTACATTCGGTGAAATAATGGAGTTGTGAAAATGGTACTCGTGCCTGGTTAGCTCAGTCGGTAGAGCATGAGACTCTTAATCTCAGGGTCGTGGGTTCGAGACCCACATCGGGCAAAGCCAATTGTCATTTGATGATACGGAAGTGTGCACTAAACTATTAGACTCTGATCATTTCAATATGTAGATGAGGTCCAGTTCAACTATATGCAAATATGCTACAAAGTGCAGAAAATGTGTCATAGCCCTGCTCTCTACAGGTTGAATGTGTCCACTAGGTTGCCCTGTTGGCTACAGTTCTAATCACAATGGAGACTTTTCTTGTTCCATATATAAAATATGGCATGCAGGTTGAAATATGAATGTGTTTAGAACTTTAAAAACTCATTTACTTTATCAGAGAATAACATCTTCTATCTCTAACATCAGGCTTTTGGGCAGGTACTGTGGCTTAGCTGGTGAAAGTGCCTGTTTCGTAAACAGGAGACCCTGGGTTCAAATCCCAGCAGTACCTCAGAAAAGGAAGGTCCTAGCAATGTTGTTTTTCGCTCACAATAGTTTTTCTTTCACGAACCTCTTGAAATGTTGCACGCATGCTTGTATTTCCAGAGATGCTTCTGGTGAAATAATGCATCTGTGTAAATAGTATGTGTGCCTGGTAAACACTCGGTAGAGCATGAGACTCTTAATCTCAGGTCATCAATAACATCATGCTAGTAGGCAGGTACTGTGGCTTAGCGGTGAAAGCGCCTGTCTTGTAAACAGGAGACCCTGGGTTCAAATCCCAGCAGTACCTCCGAAAGCAAGTTCTTAACTTTTGTGTATTGCCCACAATAGTTTTTCTTTCAGAGACCTCTTTACATTCGGTGAAATAATGGAGTTGTGAAAATGGTACTCGTGCCTGGTTAGCTCAGTCGGTAGAGCATGAGACTCTTAATCTCAGGGTCGTGGGTTCGAGCCCCACATCGGGCGAAGCCAATTGTCATTTGATGATACGGAAGTGTGCACTAAACTATTAGACTCTGATCATTTCAATATGTAGATGAGGTCCAGTTCAACTATATGCAAATATGCTACAAAGTGCAGAAAATGTGTCATAGCCCTGCTCTCTACAGGTTGAATGTGTCCACTAGGTTGCCCTGTTGGCTACAGTTCTAATCACAATGGAGACTTTTCTTGTTCCATATATAAAATATGGCATGCAGGTTGAAATATGAATGTGTTTAGAACTTTAAAAACTCATTTACTTTATCAGAGAATAACATCTTCTATCTCTAACATCAGGCTTTTGGGCAGGTACTGTGGCTTAGCTGGTGAAAGCGCCTGTTTCGTAAACAGGAGACCCTGGGTTCAAATCCCAGCAGTACCTCAGAAAAGGAAGGTCCTAGCAATGTTGTTTTTTGCTCACAATAGTTTTTCTTTCACGAACCTCTTGAAATGTTGCACGCATGCTTGTATTTCCAGAGATGCTTCTGGTGAAATAATGCATCTGTGTAAATAGTATGTGTGCCTGGTAAACACTCGGTAGAGCATGAGACTCTTAATCTCAGGTCATCAATAACATCATGCTACTAGGCAGGTACTGTGGCTTAGCGGTGAAAGCGCCTGTCTTGTAAACAGGAGACCCTGGGTTCAAATCCCAGCAGTACCTCCGAAAGCAAGTTCTTAACTTTTGTGTATTGCCCACAATAGTTTTTCTTTCAGAGACCTCTTTACATTCGGTGAAATAATGGAGTTGTGAAAATGGTACTCGTGCCTGGTTAGCTCAGTCGGTAGAGCATGAGACTCTTAATCTCAGGGTCGTGGGTTCGAGCCCCACATCGGGTGAAGCCAATTGTCATTTGATGATACGGAAGTGTGCACTAAACTATTAGACTCTGATCATTTCAATATGTAGATGAGGTCCAGTTCAACTATATGCAAATATGCTACAAAGTGCAGAAAATGTGTCATAGCCCTGCTCTCTACAGGTTGAATGTGTCCACTAGGTTGCCCTGTTGGCTACAGTTCTAATCGCAATGGAGACTTTTCTTGTTCAATATGTAAAATATAGCATGCAGCTTGAAATATGAATGTGTTTAGAACTTTAATAACTCATTTACTTTATCAGAGAATAACATCTTCTATCTCTAACAACAGGCTTTTGGGCAGGTACTGTGGCTTAGCTGGTGAAAGCGCCTGTTTAGTAAACAGGAGACCCTGGGTTCAAATCCCAGCAGTACCTCAGAGAAGGAAGGTCCTAGCAATGTTGTGTATTGCCTACAATAGTTTTTCTTTCACAGACCTCCTTACATTCGGTGAAAGAATGGAGCTGTGAACATGGTACTCGTGCCTGGTTAGCTCAGTCGGTAGAGCATGAGACTCTTAATCTCAGGGTCGTGGGTTCGAGCCCCACATCGGGCGAAGCCAATAGTCATTTGATGATATGGGAAGTGTGGACTAAACTATTAGACTCTGATCATTTCAATATGTAGATGAGGTCCAGTTCAACTATATGCAAATATGCTACAAAGTGCAGAAAATGTGTCATAGCCCTGCTCTCTACAGGTTGAATGTGTCCACTACGTTGCGCTGTTGGCTAAAGTTCTAATCACAATGGAGTCTTTTCTTGTTCCATATGTAAAATATGACATGCAGGTTGAAATATGAATGTGTTTACAACTTTAATAACTCATTTACTTTATCAGAGAATAACATCTTCTATCTCTAACATTAGGCTTTTGGGCAGGTACTGTGGCTTAGCTGGTGAAAGCGCCTGTTTACTAAACAGGAGACCCTGGGTTCAAATCCCAGCAGTACCTCAGAAAGCAAGTTCCTAGCAATGTTGTGTATTGCCTACAATAGTTTTTCTTTCACAGACCTCCTTACATTCGGTGAAAGAATGGAGCTGTGAACATGGTACTCGTGCCTGGTTAGCTCAGTCGGTAGAGCATGAGACTCTTAATCTCAGGGTCGTGGGTTCGAGCCCCACATCGGGCGAAGCCAATAGTCATTGGATGATATGGGAAGTGTGGACTAAACTATTAGACTCTGATCATTTCAATATGTAGATGAGGTCCAGTTCAACTATATGCAAATATGCTACAAAGTGCAGAAAATGTGTCATAGCCCTGCTCTCTACAGGTTGAATGTGTCCACTAGGTTGCCCTGTTGGCTACAGTTCTAATCACAATGGAGACTTTTCTTGTTCCATATATAAAATATGGCATGCAGGTTGAAATATGAATGTGTTTAGAACTTTAATAACTCATTTACTTTATCAGAGAATAACATCTTCTATCTCTAACATCAGGCTTTTGGGCAGGTACTGTGGCTTAGCTGGTGAAAGCGCCTGTTTCGTAAACAGGAGACCCTGGGTTCAAATCCCAGCAGTACCTCAGAAAAGGAAGGTCCTAGCAATGTTGTTTTTTGCTCACAATAGTTTTTCTTTCACGAACCTCTTGAAATGTTGCATGCATGCTTGTATTTCCAGAGATGCTTCTGGTGAAATAATGCATCTGTGTAAATAGTATGTGCCTGGTAAACACACTCGGTAGAGCATGAGACTCTTAATCTCAGGTCATCAATAACATCATGCTAGTAGGCAGGTACTGTGGCTTAGCGGTGAAAGCGCCTGTCTTGTAAACAGGAGACCCTGGGTTCAAATCCCAGCAGTACCTCCGAAAGCAAGTTCTTAACTTTTGTGTATTGCCCACAATAGTTTTTCTTTCAGAGACCTCTTTACATTCGGTGAAATAATGGAGTTGTGAAAATGGTACTCGTGCCTGGTTAGCTCAGTCGGTAGAGCATGAGACTCTTAATCTCAGGGTCGTGGGTTCGAGCCCCACATCGGGCGAAACCAATTGTCATTTGATGATACGGAAGTGTGCACTAAACTATTAGACTCTGATCATTTCAATATGTAGATGAGGTCCAGTTCAACTATATGCAAATATACTACAAAGTGCAGAAAATGTGTCATAGCCCTGCTCTCTACAGGTTGAATGTGTCCACTAGGTTGCCCTGTTGGCTACAGTTCTAATCACAATGGAGACTTTTCTTGTTCCATATATAAAATATGGCATGCAGGTTGAAATATGAATGTGTTTAGAACTTTAATAACTCATTTACTTTATCAGAGAATAACATCTTCTATCTCTAACATCAGGCTTTTGGGCAGGTACTGTGGCTTAGCTGGTGAAAGCGCCTGTTTAGTAAACAGGAGACCCTGGGTTCAAATCCCAGCAGTACCTCAGAAAGCAAGTTCCTAGCAATGTTGTGTATTGCCTACAATAGTTTTTCTTTCACAGACCTCCTTACATTCGGTGAAAGAATGGAGTTGTGAAAATGTTACTCGTGCCTGGTTAGCTCAGTCGGTAGAGCATGAGACTCTTAATCTCAGGGTCGTGGGTTGGAGCCCCACATCGGGTGAAGCCAATTGTCATTTGATGATACGGAAGTGTGCACTAAACTATTAGACTCTGATCATTTCAATATGTAGATGAGGTCCAGTTCAACTATATGCAAATATGCTACAAAGTGCAGAAAATGTGTCATAGCCCTGCTCTCTACAGGTTGAATGTGTCCACTAGGTTGCCCTGTTGGCTACAGTTCTAATCGCAATGGAGACTTTTCTTGTTCAATATGTAAAATATAGCATGCAGCTTGAAATATGAATGTGTTTAGAACTTTAATAACTCATTTACTTTATCAGAGAATAACATCTTCTATCTCTAACAACAGGCTTTTGGGCAGGTACTGTGGCTTAGCTGGTGAAAGCGCCTGTTTAGTAAACAGGAGACCCTGGGTTCAAATCCCAGCAGTACCTCAGAGAAGGAAGGTCCTAGCAATGTTGTGTATTGCCTACAATAGTTTTTCTTTCACAGACCTCCTTACATTCGGTGAAAGAATGGAGCTGTGAACATGGTACTCGTGCCTGGTTAGCTCAGTCGGTAGAGCATGAGACTCTTAATCTCAGGGTCGTGGGTTCGAGCCCCACATCGGGCGAAGCCAATAGTCATTTGATGATATGGGAAGTGTGGACTAAACTATTAGACTCTGATCATTTCAATATGTAGATGAGGTCCAGTTCAACTATATGCAAATATGCTACAAAGTGCAGAAAATGTGTCATAGCCCTGCTCTCTACAGGTTGAATGTGTCCACTACGTTGCGCTGTTGGCTACAGTTCTAATCACAATGGAGTCTTTTCTTGTTCCATATGTAAAATATGACATGCAGGTTGAAATATGAATGTGTTTACAACTTTAATAACTCATTTACTTTATCAGAGAATAACATCTTCTATCTCTAACATTAGGCTTTTGGGCAGGTACTGTGGCTTAGCTGGTGAAAGCGCCTGTTTAGTAAACAGGAGACCCTGGGTTCAAATCCCAGCAGTACCTCAGAAAGCAAGTTCCTAGCAATGTTGTGTATTGCCTACAATAGTTTTTCTTTCACAGACCTCCTTACATTCGGTGAAAGAATGGAGCTGTGAACATGGTACTCGTGCCTGGTTAGCTCAGTCGGTAGAGCATGAGACTCTTAATCTCAGGGTCGTGGGTTCGAGCCCCACATCGGGCGAAGCCAATAGTCATTGGATGATATGGGAAGTATGGACTAAACTATTAGACTCTGATCATTTCAATATGTAGATGAGGTCCAGTTCAACTATATGCAAATATGCTACAAAGTGCAGAAAATGTGTCATAGCCCTGCTCTCTACAGGTTGAATGTGTCCACTAGGTTGCCCTGTTGGCTACAGTTCTAATCACAATGGAGACTTTTCTTGTTCCATATATAAAATATGGCATGCAGGTTGAAATATGAATGTGTTTAGAACATTAATAACTCATTTACTTTATCAGAGAATAACATCTTCTATCTCTAACATCAGGCTTTTGGGCAGGTACTGTGGCTTAGCTGGTGAAAGCGCCTGTTTAGTAAACAGGAGACCCTGGGTTCAAATCCCAGCAGTACCTCAGAAAGCAAGTTCCTAGCAATGTTGTGTATTGCCTACAATAGTTTTTCTTTCACAGACCTCCTTACATTCGGTGAAAGAATGGAGTTGTGAAAATGGTACTCGTGCCTGGTTAGCTCAGTCGGTAGAGCATGAGACTCTTAATCTCAGGGTCGTGGGTTCGAGCCCCACATCGGGTGAAGCCAATTGTCATTTGATGATACGGAAGTGTGCACTAAACTATTAGACTCTGATCATTTCAATATGTAGATGAGGTCCAGTTCAACTATATGCAAATATGCTACAAAGTGCAGAAAATGTGTCATAGCCCTGCTCTCTACAGGTTGAATGTGTCCACTAGGTTGCCCTGTTGGCTACAGTTCTAATCGCAATGGAGACTTTTCTTGTTCAATATGTAAAATATAGCATGCAGCTTGAAATATGAATGTGTTTAGAACTTTAATAACTCATTTACTTTATCAGAGAATAACATCTTCTATCTCTAACAACAGGCTTTTGGGCAGGTACTGTGGCTTAGCTGGTGAAAGCGCCTGTTTAGTAAACAGGAGACCCTGGGTTCAAATCCCAGCAGTACCTCAGAAAGCAAGTTCCTAGCAATGTTGTGTATTGCCTACAATAGTTTTTCTTTCACAGACCTCCTTACATTCGGTGAAAGAATGGAGCTGTGAACATGGTACTCGTGCCTGGTTAGCTCAGTCGGTAGAGCATGAGACTCTTAATCTCAGGGTCGTGGGTTCGAGCCCCACATCGGGCGAAGCCAATAGTCATTGGATGATATGGGAAGTGTGGACTAAACTATTAGACTCTGATCATTTCAATATGTAGATGAGGTCCAGTTCAACTATATGCAAATATGCTACAAAGTGCAGAAAATGTGTCATAGCCCTGCTCTCTACAGGTTGAATGTGTCCACTAGGTTGCCCTGTTGGCTACAGTTCTAATCACAATGGAGACTTTTCTTGTTCCATATATAAAATATGGCATGCAGGTTGAAATATGAATGTGTTTAGAACTTTAATAACTCATTTACTTTATCAGAGAATAACATCTTCTATCTCTAACATCAGGCTTTTGGGCAGGTACTGTGGCTTAGCTGGTGAAAGCGCCTGTTTCGTAAACAGGAGACCCTGGGTTCAAATCCCAGCAGTACCTCAGAAAAGGAAGGTCCTAGCAATGTTGTTTTTTGCTCACAATAGTTTTTCTTTCACGAACCTCTTGAAATGTTGCATGCATGCTTGTATTTCCAGAGATGCTTCTGGTGAAATAATGCATCTGTGTAAATAGTATGTGCCTGGTAAACACACTCGGTAGAGCATGAGACTCTTAATCTCAGGTCATCAATAACATCATGCTAGTAGGCAGGTACTGTGGCTTAGCGGTGAAAGCGCCTGTCTTGTAAACAGGAGACCCTGGGTTCAAATCCCAGCAGTACCTCCGAAAGCAAGTTCTTAACTTTTGTGTATTGCCCACAATAGTTTTTCTTTCAGAGACCTCTTTACATTCGGTGAAATAATGGAGTTGTGAAAATGGTACTCGTGCCTGGTTAGCTCAGTCGGTAGAGCATGAGACTCTTAATCTCAGGGTCGTGGGTTCGAGCCCCACATCGGGCGAAACCAATTGTCATTTGATGATACGGAAGTGTGCACTAAACTATTAGACTCTGATCATTTCAATATGTAGATGAGGTCCAGTTCAACTATATGCAAATATACTACAAAGTGCAGAAAATGTGTCATAGCCCTGCTCTCTACAGGTTGAATGTGTCCACTAGGTTGCCCTGTTGGCTACAGTTCTAATCACAATGGAGACTTTTCTTGTTCCATATATAAAATATGGCATGCAGGTTGAAATATGAATGTGTTTAGAACTTTAATAACTAATTTACTTTATCAGAGAATAACATCTTCTATCTCTAACATCAGGCTTTTGGGCAGGTACTGTGGCTTAGCTGGTGAAAGCGCCTGTTTAGTAAACAGGAGACCCTGGGTTCAAATCCCAGCAGTACCTCAGAAAGCAAGTTCCTAGCAATGTTGTGTATTGCCTACAATAGTTTTTCTTTCACAGACCTCCTTACATTCGGTGAAAGAATGGAGCTGTGAACATGGTACTCGTGCCTGGTTAGCTCAGTCGGTAGAGCATGAGACTCTTAATCTCAGGGTCGTGGGTTCGAGCCCCACATCGGGCGAAGCCAATAGTCATTTGATGATATGGGAAGTGTGGACTAAACTATTAGACTCTGATCATTTCAATATGTAGATGAGGTCCAGTTCAACTATATGCAAATATGCTACAAAGTGCAGAAAATGTGTCATAGCCCTGCTCTCTACAGGTTGAATGTGTCCACTAGGTTGCCCTGTTGGCTACAGTTCTAATCACAATGGAGACTTTTCTTGTTCCATATATAAAATATGGCATGCAGGTTGAAATATGAATGTGTTTAGAACTTTAATAACTAATTTACTTTATCAGAGAATAACATCTTCTATCTCTAACATCAGGCTTTTGGGCAGGTACTGTGGCTTAGCTGGTGAAAGCGCCTGTTTCGTAAACAGGAGACCCTGGGTTCAAATCCCAGCAGTACCTCAGAAAAGGAAGGTCCTAGCAATGTTGTTTTTTGCTCACAATAGTTTTTCTTTCACGAACCTCTTGAAATGTTGCACGCATGCTTGTATTTCCAGAGATGCTACTGGTGAAATAATGCATCTGTGTAAATAGTATGTGTGCCTGGTAAACACTCGGTAGAGCATGAGACTCTTAATCTCAGGTCATCAATAACATCATGCTAGTAGGCAGGTACTGTGGCTTAGCGGTGAAAGCGCCTGTCTTGTAAACAGGAGACCCTGGGTTCAAATCCCAGCAGTACCTCCGAAAGCAAGTTCTTAACTTTTGTGTATTGCCCACACAATAGTTCTTCTTTCAGAGACCTCTTTACATTCGGTGAAATAATGGAGTTGTGAAAATGGTACTCGTGCCTGGTTCAGGTGGAGCGAGATCAATTCGTGGCGGTGACGACTCGCCACGACGTATTTTTTTACGCCATGACGTATTCTTCATTATCCGCCATGGAAGAACAAAATCCGCCGTGGCGAGTACAGAATCCGCCTTGGCGGCGACTCGCCACGACCTATTTTTTTCCGCCATGACGTATTCTTCATTATCCGCCATGGCAGAACAGAATCCGTGGCGAGTACAGAATCCGCCATTGTTTATTTTTTTTTTGCGTGCCGTGGTGCAGGTTTTATTGTCCTAGTATTACTATTCTCGGAATTATTTCATCCTCTTGTAGCGTAACGGTTAGCGCTCTCGCCCCTATAGTCAAGGCACTGTGCCGGGACAGGTTCGATTCTTGCAAAAAACAAACTTTTTTTTTTTAAAGTTATTTTTTTACCCGTACATACAGTGTGTGTGCGTGCGTGCGTATACAGTGTGCGTGCGTGTATGCGTGCGTGCGTATACAGTGTGTGTGTGTGTGTGTGTGTGTGTGCGTGCGTGCTTCATCGTATTTATTATTATTATTATTATTAATATGCAGGTAATAATAATAAATACGATGAAGCACGCACGCACGCATATACAGTGTGTGTGCGTGCGTGCGTATACAGTGTGCGTGCGTGTATGCGTGCGTATACAGTGTGTGTGTGCGTGCGTGCGTGCGTGCTTCATCGTATTTATTATTATTACCTGCATATTAATAATAATAATAATAATAATAAATACGATGAAGCACGCACGCACACACACACACACACACACACACACACACACACACACACACACACTGTATACGCACGCACGCATACACGCACGCACACTGTATACGCACGCACGCACACACACTGTATGTACGGGTAAAAAAATAACTTTAAAAAAAAAAAGTTTGTTTTTTGCAAGAATCGAACCTGTCCCGGCACAGTGCCTTGACTATAGGGGCGAGAGCGCTAACCGTTACGCTACAAGAGGATGAAATAATTCCGAGAATAGTAATACTAGGACAATAAAACCTGCACCACGGCACGCAAAAAAAAAATAAACAATGGCGGATTCTGTACTCGCCACGGATTCTGTTCTGCCATGGCGGATAATGAAGAATACGTCATGGCGGAAAAAAATAGGTCGTGGCGAGTCGCCGCCAAGGCGGATTCTGTACTCGCCACGGCGGATTTTGTTCTTCCATGGCGGATAATGAAGAATACGTCATGGCGTAAAAAAATACGTCGTGGCGAGTCGTCACCGCCACGAATTAATCTCGCTGTCTCTCGCCTGGTTAGCTCAGTCGGTAGAGCATGAGACTCTTAATCTCAGGGTCGTGGGTTCGAGCCCCACATCGGGCGAAGCCAATTGTCATTTGATGATACGGAAGTGTGCACTAAACTATTAGACTCTGATCATTTCAATATGTAGATGAGGTCCAGTTCAACTATATGCAAATATGCTACAAAGTGCAGAAAATGTGTCATAGCCCTGCTCTCTACAGGTTGAATGTGTCCACTAGGTTGCCCTGTTGGCTACAGTTCTAATCACAATGGAGACTTTTCTTGTTCCATATATAAAATATGGCATGCAGGTTGAAATATGAATGTGTTTAGAACTTTAATAACTCATTTACTTTATCAGAGAATAACATCTTCTATCTCTAACATCAGGCTTTTGGGCAGGTACTGTGGCTTAGCTGGTGAAAGCGCCTGTTTCGTAAACAGGAGACCCTGGGTTCAAATCCCAGCAGTACCTCAGAAAAGGAAGGTCCTAGCAATGTTGTTTTTTGCTCACAATAGTTTTTCTTTCACGAACCTCTTGAAATGTTGCACGCATGCTTGTATTTCCAGAGATGCTTCTGGTGAAATAATGCATCTGTGTAAATAGTATGTGTGCCTGGTAAACACTCGGTAGAGCATGAGACTCTTAATCTCAGGTCATCAATAACATCATGCTAGTAGGCAGGTACTGTGGCTTAGCGGTGAAAGCGCCTGTCTTGTAAACAGGAGACCCTGGGTTCAAATCCCAGCAGTACCTCCGAAAGCAAGTTCTTAACTTTTGTGTATTGCCCACAATAGTTCTTCTTTCAGGGACCTCTTTACATTCGGTGAAATAATGGAGTTGTGAAAATGGTACTCGTGCCTGGTTAGCTCAGTCGGTAGAGCATGAGACTCTTAATCTCAGGGTCGTGGGTTCGAGCCCCACATCGGGCGAAGCCAATTGTCATTTGATGATACGGAAGTGTGCACTAAACTATTAGACTCTGATCATTTCAATATGTAGATGAGGTCCAGTTCAACTATATGCAAATATGCTACAAAGTGCAGAAAATGTGTCATAGCCCTGCTCTCTACAGGTTGAATGTGTCCACTAGGTTGCCCTGTTGGCTACAGTTCTAATCACAATGGAGACTTTTCTTGTTCCATATATAAAATATGGCATGCAGGTTGAAATATGAATGTGTTTAGAACTTTAATAACTCATTTACTTTATCAGAGAATAACATCTTCTATCTCTAACATCAGGCTTTTGGGCAGGTACTGTGGCTTAGCTGGTGAAAGCGCCTTTTTCGTAAACAGGAGACCCTGGGTTCAAATCCCAGCAGTACCTCAGAAAAGGAAGGTCCTAGCAATGTTGTTTTTTGCTCACAATAGTTTTTCTTTCACGAACCTCTTGAAATGTTGCACGCATGCTTGTATTTCCAGAGATGCTTCTGGTGAAATAATGCATCTGTGTAAATAGTATGTGTGCCTGGTAAACACTCGGTAGAGCATGAGACTCTTAATCTCAGGTCATCAATAACATCATGCTAGTAGGCAGGTACTGTGGCTTAGCGGTGAAAGCGCCTGTCTTGTAAACAGGAGACCCTGGGTTCAAATCCCAGCAGTACCTCCGAAAGCAAGTTCTTAACTTTTGTGTATTGCCCACAATAGTTTTTCTTTCAGAGACCTCTTTACATTCGGTGAAATAATGGAGTTGTGAAAATGGTACTCGTGCCTGGTTAGCTCAGTCGGTAGAGCATGAGACTCTTAATCTCAGGGTCGTGGGTTCGAGCCCCACATTGGGCGAAGCCAATTGTCATTTGATGATACGGAAGTGTGCACTAAACTATTAGACTCTGATCATTTCAATATGTAGATGAGGTCCAGTTCAACTATATGCAAATATGCTACAAAGTGCAGAAAATGTGTCATAGCCCTGCTCTCTACAGGTTGAATGTGTCCACTAGGTTGCCCTGTTGGCTACAGTTCTAATCACAATGGAGACTTTTCTTGTTCAATATATAAAATATGGCATGCAGGTTGAAATATGAATGTGTTTAGAACTTTAAAAACTCATTTACTTTATCAGAGAATAACATCTTCTATCTCTAACATCAGGCTTTTGGGCAGGTACTGTGGCTTAGCTGGTGAAAGTGCCTGTTTCGTAAACAGGAGACCCTGGGTTCAAATCCCAGCAATACCTCAGAAAAGGAAAGTCCTAGCAATGTTGTTTTTCGCTCACAATAGTTTTTCTTTCACGAACCTCTTGAAATGTTGCACGCATGCTTGTATTTCCAGAGATGCTTCTGGTGAAATAATGCATCTGTGTAAATAGTATGTGTGCCTGGTAAACACTCGGTAGAGCATGAGACTCTTAATCTCAGGTCATCAATAACATCATGCTAGTAGGCAGGTACTGTGGCTTAGCGGTGAAAGCGCCTGTCTTGTAAACAGGAGACCCTGGGTTCAAATCCCAGCAGTACCTCCGAAAGCAAGTTCTTAACTTTTGTGTATTGCCCACAATAGTTTTTCTTTCAGAGACCTCTTTACATTCGGTGAAATAATGGAGTTGTGAAAATGGTACTCGTGCCTGGTTAGCTCAGTCGGTAGAGCATGAGACTCTTAATCTCAGGGTCGTGGGTTCGAGACCCACATCGGGCAAAGCCAATTGTCATTTGATGATACGGAAGTGTGCACTAAACTATTAGACTCTGATCATTTCAATATGTAGATGAGGTCCAGTTCAACTATATGCAAATATGCTACAAAGTGCAGAAAATGTGTCATAGCCCTGCTCTCTACAGGTTGAATGTGTCCACTAGGTTGCCCTGTTGGCTACAGTTCTAATCACAATGGAGACTTTTCTTGTTCCATATATAAAATATGGCATGCAGGTTGAAATATGAATGTGTTTAGAACTTTAAAAACTCATTTACTTTATCAGAGAATAACATCTTCTATCTCTAACATCAGGCTTTTGGGCAGGTACTGTGGCTTAGCTGGTGAAAGCGCCTGTTTCGTAAACAGGAGACCCTGGGTTCAAATCCCAGCAGTACCTCAGAAAAGGAAGGTCCTAGCAATGTTGTTTTTTGCTCACAATAGTTTTTCTTTCACGAACCTCTTGAAATGTTGCACGCATGCTTGTATTTCCAGAGATGCTTCTGGTGAAATAATGCATCTGTGTAAATAGTATGTGTGCCTGGTAAACACACTCGGTAGAGCATGAGACTCTTAATCTCAGGTCATCAATAACATCATGCTAGTAGGCAGGTACTGTGGCTTAGCGGTGAAAGCGCCTGTCTTGTAAACAGGAGACCCTGGGTTCAAATCCCAGCAGTACCTCCGAAAGCAAGTTCTTAACTTTTGTGTATTGCCCACAATAGTTTTTCTTTCAGAGACCTCTTTACATTCGGTGAAATAATGGAGTTGTGAAAATGGTACTCGTGCCTGGTTAGCTCAGTCGGTAGAGCATGAGACTCTTAATCTCAGGGTCGTGGGTTCGAGCCCCACATCGGGTGAAGCCAATTGTCATTTGATGATACGGAAGTGTGCACTAAACTATTAGACTCTGATCATTTCAATATGTAGATGAGGTCCAGTTCAACTATATGCAAATATGCTACAAAGTGCAGAAAATGTGTCATAGCCCTGCTCTCTACAGGTTGAATGTGTCCACTAGGTTGCCCTGTTGGCTACAGTTCTAATCGCAATGGAGACTTTTCTTGTTCAATATGTAAAATATAGCATGCAGCTTGAAATATGAATGTGTTTAGAACTTTAATAACTCATTTACTTTATCAGAGAATAACATCTTCTATCTCTAACAACAGGCTTTTGGGCAGGTACTGTGGCTTAGCTGGTGAAAGCGCCTGTTTAGTAAACAGGAGACCCTGGGTTCAAATCCCAGCAGTACCTCAGAGAAGGAAGGTCCTAGCAATGTTGTGTATTGCCTACAATAGTTTTTCTTTCACAGACCTCCTTACATTCGGTGAAAGAATGGAGCTGTGAACATGGTACTCGTGCCTGGTTAGCTCAGTCGGTAGAGCATGAGACTCTTAATCTCAGGGTCGTGGGTTCGAGCCCCACATCGGGCGAAGCCAATAGTCATTTGATGATATGGGAAGTGTGGACTAAACTATTAGACTCTGATCATTTCAATATGTAGATGAGGTCCAGTTCAACTATATGCAAATATGCTACAAAGTGCAGAAAATGTGTCATAGCCCTGCTCTCTACAGGTTGAATGTGTCCACTAGGTTGCCCTGTTGGCTACAGTTCTAATCACAATGGAGACTTTTCTTTTTCCATATATAAAATATGGCATGCAGGTTGAAATATGAATGTGTTTAGAACATTAATAACTCATTTACTTTATCAGAGAATAACATCTTCTATATCTAACATCAGGCTTTTGGGCAGGTACTGTGGCTTAGCTGGTGAAAGCGCCTGTTTCGTAAACAGGAGACCCTGGGTTCAAATCCCAGCAGTACCTCAGAAAAGGAAGGTCCTAGCAATGTTGTTTTTTGCTCACAATAGTTTTTCTTTCACGAACCTCTTGAAATGTTGCATGCATGCTTGTATTTCCAGAGATGCTTCTGGTGAAATAATGCATCTGTGTAAATAGTATGTGTGCCTGGTAAACACACTCGGTAGAGCATGAGACTCTTAATCTCAGGTCATCAATAACATCATGCTAGTAGGCAGGTACTGTGGCTTAGCGGTGAAAGCGCCTGTCTTGTAAACAGGAGACCCTGGGTTCAAATCCCAGCAGTACCTCCGAAAGCAAGTTCTTAACTTTTGTGTATTGCCCACAATAGTTTTTCTTTCAGAGACCTCTTTACATTCGGTGAAATAATGGAGTTGTGAAAATGGTACTCGTGCCTAGTTAGCTCAGTCGGTAGAGCATGAGACTCTTAATCTCAGGGTCGTGGGTTTGAGCCCCACATCGGGCGAAGCCAATTGTCATTTGATGATACGGAAGTGTGCACTAAACTATTAGACTCTGATCATTTCAATATGTAGATGAGGTCCAGTTCAACTATATGCAAATATGCTACAAAGTGCAGAAAATGTGTCATAGCCCTGCTCTCTACAGGTTGAATGTGTCCTCTAGGTTGCCCTGTTGGCTACAGTTCTAATCGCAATGGAGACTTTTCTTGTTCCATATGTAAAATATAGCATGCAGCTTGAAATATGAATGTGTTTAGAACTTTAATAACTCATTTACTTTATCATAGAATAACATCTTCTATCTCTAACAACAGGCTTTTGGGCAGGTACTGTGGCTTAGCTGGTGAAAGCGCCTGTTTAGTAAACAGGAGACCCTGGGTTCAAATCCCAGCAGTACCTCAGAAAGCAAGTTCCTAGCAATGTTGTGTATTGCCCACAATAGTTTTTCTTTCACAGACCTCTTTACATTCGGTGAAAGAATGGAGCTGTGAACATGGTACTCGTGCCTGGTTAGCTCAGTCGGTAGAGCATGAGACTCTTAATCTCAGGGTCGTGGGTTCGAGCCCCACATCGGGCGAAGCCAATTGTCATTTGATGATACGGAAGTGTGCACTAAACTATTAGACTCTGATCATTTCAATATGTAGATGAGGTCCAGTTTAACTATATGCAAATATGCTACAAAGTGCAGTGTGTCATAGCCCTGCTCTCTACAGGTTGAATGTGTCCAGAAGGCTGTGCTGTTGGCTACAGTTCTAATCGCAATGGAGACTTTTCTTGTTCCATATGTAAAATATAGCATGCAGGTTGAAATATGAATGTGTTTAGAACTTAAATAACTAATTTACTTTATCAGAGAATAACATCTTCTATCTCTAACATCAGGCTTTTGGGCAGGTACTGTGGCTTAGCTGGTGAAAGCGCCTGTTTAGTAAACAGGAGACCCTGGGTTCAAATCCCAGCAGTACCTCAGAAAGCAAGTTCCTAGCAATGTTGTGTATTGCCTACAATAGTTTTTCTTTCACAGACCTCCTTACATTCGGTGAAAGAATGGAGCTGTGAACATGGTACTCGTGCCTGGTTAGCTCAGTCGGTAGAGCATGAGACTCATAATCTCAGGGTCGTGGGTTCGAGCCCCACATCGGGCGAAGCCAATAGTCATTTGATGATATGGGAAGTGTGGACTAAACTATTAGACTCTGATCATTTCAATATGTAGATGAGGTCCAGTTCAACTATATGCAAATATGCTACAAAGTGCAGAAAATGTGTCATAGCCCTGCTCTCTACAGGTTGAATGTGTCCACTAGGTTGCCCTGTTGGCTACAGTTCTAATCACAATGGAGACTTTTCTTGTTCCATATATAAAATATGGCATGCAGGTTGAAATATGAATGTGTTTAGAACTTTAATAACTCATTTACTTTATCAGAGAATAACATCTTCTATCTCTAACATCAGGCTTTTGGGCAGGTACTGTGGCTTAGCTGGTGAAAGCGCCTGTTTCGTAAACAGGAGACCCTGGGTTCAAATCCCAGCAGTACCTCAGAAAAGGAAGGTCCTAGCAATGTTGTTTTTTGCTCACAATAGTTTTTCTTTCACGAACCTCTTGAAATGTTGCACGCATGCTTGTATTTCCAGAGATGCTTCTGGTGAAATAATGCATCTGTGTAAATAGTATGTGTGCCTGGTAAACACACTCGGTAGAGCATGAGACTCTTAATCTCAGGTCATCAATAACATCATGCTAGTAGGCAGGTACTGTGGCTTAGCGGTGAAAGCGCCTGTCTTGTAAACAGGAGACCCTGGGTTCAAATCCCAGCAGTACCTCCGAAAGCAAGTTCTTAACTTTTGTGTATTGCCCACAATAGTTTTTCTTTCAGAGACCTCTTTACATTCGGTGAAATAATGGAGTTGTGAAAATGGTACTCGTGCCTGGTTAGCTCAGTCGGTAGAGCATGAGACTCTTAATCTCAGGGTCGTGGGTTCGAGCCCCACATCGGGCGAAGCCAATTGTCATTTGATCATACGGAAGTGTGCACTAAACTATTAGACTCTGATCATTTCAATATGTAGATGAGGTCCAGTTCAACTATATGCAAATATGCTACAAAGTGCAGTGTGTCATAGCCCTGCTCTCTACAGGTTGAATGTGTCCAGAAGGCTGTGCTGTTGGCTACAGTTCTAATCGCAATGGAGACTTTTCTTGTTCCATATGTAAAATATAGCATGCAGGTTGAAATATGAATGTGTTTAGAACTTTAATAACTAATTTACTTTATCAGAGAATAACATCTTCTATCTCTAACATCAGGCTTTTGGGCAGGTACTGTGGCTTAGCTGGTGAAAGCGCCTGTTTAGTAAACAGGAGACCCTGGGTTCAAATCCCAGCAGTACCTCAGAAAGCAAGTTCCTAGCAATGTTGTGTATTGCCTACAATAGTTTTTCTTTCACAGACCTCCTTACATTCGGTGAAAGAATGGAGCTGTGAACATGGTATTCGTGCCTGGTTAGCTCAGTCGGTAGAGCATGAGACTCTTAATCTCAGGGTCGTGGGTTCGAGCCCCACATCGGGCGAAGCCAATATTCATTTGATGATATGGGAAGTGTGGACTAAACTATTAGACTCTGATCATTTCAATATGTAGATGAGGTCCATTTCAACTATATGCAAATATGCTACAAAGTGCAGAAAATGTGTCATAGCCCTGCTCTCTACAGGTTGAATGTGTCCACTAGGTTGCCCTGTTGGCTACAGTTCTAATCACAATGGAGACTTTTCTTGTTCCATATATAAAATATGGCATGCAGGTTGAAATATGAATGTGTTTAGAACATTAATAACTCATTTACTTTATCAGAGAATAACATCTTCTATCTCTAACATCAGGCTTTTGGGCAGGTACTGTGGCTTAGCTGGTGAAAGCGCCTGTTTAGTAAACAGGAGACCCTGGGTTCAAATCCCAGCAGTACCTCAGAAAGCAAGTTCCTAGCAATGTTGTGTATTGCCTACAATAGTTTTTCTTTCACAGACCTCCTTACATTCGGTGAAAGAATGGAGTTGTGAAAATGGTACTCGTGCCTGGTTAGCTCAGTCGGTAGAGCATGAGACTCTTAATCTCAGGGTCGTGGGTTCGAGCCCCACATCGGGTGAAGCCAATTGTCATTTGATGATACGGAAGTGTGCACTAAACTATTAGACTCTGATCATTTCAATATGTAGATGAGGTCCAGTTCAACTATATGCAAATATGCTACAAAGTGCAGAAAATGTGTCATAGCCCTGCTCTCTACAGGTTGAATGTGTCCACTAGGTTGCCCTGTTGGCTACAGTTCTAATCGCAATGGAGACTTTTCTTGTTCAATATGTAAAATATAGCATGCAGCTTGAAATATGAATGTGTTTAGAACTTTAATAACTCATTTACTTTATCAGAGAATAACATCTTCTATCTCTAACAACAGGCTTTTGGGCAGGTACTGTGGCTTAGCTGGTGAAAGCGCCTGTTTAGTAAACAGGAGACCCTGGGTTCAAATCCCAGCAGTACCTCAGAGAAGGAAGGTCCTAGCAATGTTGTGTATTGCCTACAATAGTTTTTCTTTCACAGACCTCCTTACATTCGGTGAAAGAATGGAGCTGTGAACATGGTACTCGTGCCTGGTTAGCTCAGTCGGTAGAGCATGAGACTCTTAATCTCAGGGTCGTGGGTTCGAGCCCCACATCGGGCGAAGCCAATAGTCATTTGATGATATGGGAAGTGTGGACTAAACTATTAGACTCTGATCATTTCAATATGTAGATGAGGTCCAGTTCAACTATATGCAAATATGCTACAAAGTGCAGAAAATGTGTCATAGCCCTGCTCTCTACAGGTTGAATGTGTCCACTACGTTGCGCTGTTGGCTAAAGTTCTAATCACAATGGAGTCTTTTCTTGTTCCATATGTAAAATATGACATGCAGGTTGAAATATGAATGTGTTTACAACTTTAATAACTCATTTACTTTATCAGAGAATAACATCTTCTATCTCTAACATTAGGCTTTTGGGCAGGTACTGTGGCTTAGCTGGTGAAAGCGCCTGTTTAGTAAACAGGAGACCCTGGGTTCAAATCCCAGCAGTACCTCAGAAAGCAAGTTCCTAGCAATGTTGTGTATTGCCTACAATAGTTTTTCTTTCACAGACCTCCTTACATTCGGTGAAAGAATGGAGCTGTGAACATGGTACTCGTGCCTGGTTAGCTCAGTCGGTAGAGCATGAGACTCTTAATCTCAGGGTCGTGGGTTCGAGCCCCACATCGGGCGAAGCCAATAGTCATTGGATGATATGGGAAGTGTGGACTAAACTATTAGACTCTGATCATTTCAATATGTAGATGAGGTCCAGTTCAACTATATGCAAATATGCTACAAAGTGCAGAAAATGTGTCATAGCCCTGCTCTCTACAGGTTGAATGTGTCCACTAGGTTGCCCTGTTGGCTACAGTTCTAATCACAATGGAGACTTTTCTTGTTCCATATATAAAATATGGCATGCAGGTTGAAATATGAATGTGTTTAGAACTTTAATAACTCATTTACTTTATCAGAGAATAACATCTTCTATCTCTAACATCAGGCTTTTGGGCAGGTACTGTGGCTTAGCTGGTGAAAGCGCCTGTTTCGTAAACAGGAGACCCTGGGTTCAAATCCCAGCAGTACCTCAGAAAAGGAAGGTCCTAGCAATGTTGTTTTTTGCTCACAATAGTTTTTCTTTCACGAACCTCTTGAAATGTTGCATGCATGCTTGTATTTCCAGAGATGCTTCTGGTGAAATAATGCATCTGTGTAAATAGTATGTGCCTGGTAAACACACTCGGTAGAGCATGAGACTCTTAATCTCAGGTCATCAATAACATCATGCTAGTAGGCAGGTACTGTGGCTTAGCGGTGAAAGCGCCTGTCTTGTAAACAGGAGACCCTGGGTTCAAATCCCAGCAGTACCTCCGAAAGCAAGTTCTTAACTTTTGTGTATTGCCCACAATAGTTTTTCTTTCAGAGACCTCTTTACATTCGGTGAAATAATGGAGTTGTGAAAATGGTACTCGTGCCTGGTTAGCTCAGTCGGTAGAGCATGAGACTCTTAATCTCAGGGTCGTGGGTTCGAGCCCCACATCGGGTGAAACCAATTGTCATTTGATGATACGGAAGTGTGCACTAAACTATTAGACTCTGATCATTTCAATATGTAGATGAGGTCCAGTTCAACTATATGCAAATATACTACAAAGTGCAGAAAATGTGTCATAGCCCTGCTCTCTACAGGTTGAATGTGTCCACTAGGTTGCCCTGTTGGCTACAGTTCTAATCACAATGGAGACTTTTCTTGTTCCATATATAAAATATGGCATGCAGGTTGAAATATGAATGTGTTTAGAACTTTAATAACTAATTTACTTTATCAGAGAATAACATCTTCTATCTCTAACATCAGGCTTTTGGGCAGGTACTGTGGCTTAGCTGGTGAAAGCGCCTGTTTAGTAAACAGGAGACCCTGGGTTCAAATCCCAGCAGTACCTCAGAAAGCAAGTTCCTAGCAATGTTGTGTATTGCCTACAATAGTTTTTCTTTCACAGACCTCCTTACATTCGGTGAAAGAATGGAGCTGTGAACATGGTACTCGTGCCTGGTTAGCTCAGTCGGTAGAGCATGAGACTCTTAATCTCAGGGTCGTGGGTTCGAGCCCCACATCGGGCGAAGCCAATAGTCATTTGATGATATGGGAAGTGTGGACTAAACTATTAGACTCTGATCATTTCAATATGTAGATGAGGTCCAGTTCAACTATATGCAAATATGCTACAAAGTGCAGAAAATGTGTCATAGCCCTGCTCTCTACAGGTTGAATGTGTCCACTAGGTTGCCCTGTTGGCTACAGTTCTAATCACAATGGAGACTTTTCTTGTTCCATATATAAAATATGGCATGCAGGTTGAAATATGAATGTGTTTAGAACTTTAATAACTAATTTACTTTATCAGAGAATAACATCTTCTATCTCTAACATCAGGCTTTTGGGCAGGTACTGTGGCTTAGCTGGTGAAAGCGCCTGTTTCGTAAACAGGAGACCCTGGGTTCAAATCCCAGCAGTACCTCAGAAAAGGAAGGTCCTAGCAATGTTGTTTTTTGCTCACAATAGTTTTTCTTTCACGAACCTCTTGAAATGTTGCACGCATGCTTGTATTTCCAGAGATGCTACTGGTGAAATAATGCATCTGTGTAAATAGTATGTGTGCCTGGTAAACACTCGGTAGAGCATGAGACTCTTAATCTCAGGTCATCAATAACATCATGCTAGTAGGCAGGTACTGTGGCTTAGCGGTGAAAGCGCCTGTCTTGTAAACAGGAGACCCTGGGTTCAAATCCCAGCAGTACCTCCGAAAGCAAGTTCTTAACTTTTGTGTATTGCCCACAATAGTTCTTCTTTCAGAGACCTCTTTACATTCGGTGAAATAATGGAGTTGTGAAAATGGTACTCGTGCCTGGTTAGCTCAGTCGGTAGAGCATGAGACTCTTAATCTCAGGGTCGTGGGTTCGAGCCCCACATCGGGCGAAGCCAATTGTCATTTGATGATACGGAAGTGTGCACTAAACTATTAGACTCTGATCATTTCAATATGTAGATGAGGTCCAGTTCAACTATATGCAAATATGCTACAAAGTGCAGAAAATGTGTCATAGCCCTGCTCTCTACAGGTTGAATGTGTCCACTAGGTTGCCCTGTTGGCTACAGTTCTAATCACAATGGAGACTTTTCTTGTTCCATATATAAAATATGGCATGCAGGTTGAAATATGAATGTGTTTAGAACTTTAATAACTCATTTACTTTATCAGAGAATAACATCTTCTATCTCTAACATCAGGCTTTTGGGCAGGTACTGTGGCTTAGCTGGTGAAAGCGCCTGTTTCGTAAACAGGAGACCCTGGGTTCAAATCCCAGCAGTACCTCAGAAAAGGAAGGTCCTAGCAATGTTGTTTTTTGCTCACAATAGTTTTTCTTTCACGAACCTCTTGAAATGTTGCACGCATGCTTGTATTTCCAGAGATGCTTCTGGTGAAATAATGCATCTGTGTAAATAGTATGTGTGCCTGGTAAACACTCGGTAGAGCATGAGACTCTTAATCTCAGGTCATCAATAACATCATGCTAGTAGGCAGGTACTGTGGCTTAGCGGTGAAAGCGCCTGTCTTGTAAACAGGAGACCCTGGGTTCAAATCCCAGCAGTACCTCCGAAAGCAAGTTCTTAACTTTTGTGTATTGCCCACAATAGTTCTTCTTTCAGGGACCTCTTTACATTCGGTGAAATAATGGAGTTGTGAAAATGGTACTCGTGCCTGGTTAGCTCAGTCGGTAGAGCATGAGACTCTTAATCTCAGGGTCGTGGGTTCGAGCCCCACATCGGGCGAAGCCAATTGTCATTTGATGATACGGAAGTGTGCACTAAACTATTAGACTCTGATCATTTCAATATGTAGATGAGGTCCAGTTCAACTATATGCAAATATGCTACAAAGTGCAGAAAATGTGTCATAGCCCTGCTCTCTACAGGTTGAATGTGTCCACTAGGTTGCCCTGTTGGCTACAGTTCTAATCACAATGGAGACTTTTCTTGTTCCATATATAAAATATGGCATGCAGGTTGAAATATGAATGTGTTTAGAACTTTAATAACTCATTTACTTTATCAGAGAATAACATCTTCTATCTCTAACAACAGGCTTTTGGGCAGGTACTGTGGCTTAGCTGGTGAAAGCGCCTGTTTAGTAAACAGGAGACCCTGGGTTCAAATCCCAGCAGTACCTCAGAGAAGGAAGGTCCTAGCAATGTTGTGTATTGCCTACAATAGTTTTTCTTTCACAGACCTCCTTACATTCGGTGAAAGAATGGAGCTGTGAACATGGTACTCGTGCCTGGTTAGCTCAGTCGGTAGAGCATGAGACTCTTAATCTCAGGGTCGTGGGTTCGAGCCCCACATCGGGCGAAGCCAATAGTCATTTGATGATATGGGAAGTGTGGACTAAACTATTAGACTCTGATCATTTCAATATGTAGATGAGGTCCAGTTCAACTATATGCAAATATGCTACAAAGTGCAGAAAATGTGTCATAGCCCTGCTCTCTACAGGTTGAATGTGTCCACTACGTTGCGCTGTTGGCTAAAGTTCTAATCACAATGGAGTCTTTTCTTGTTCCATATGTAAAATATGACATGCAGGTTGAAATATGAATGTGTTTACAACTTTAATAACTCATTTACTTTATCAGAGAATAACATCTTCTATCTCTAACATTAGGCTTTTGGGCAGGTACTGTGGCTTAGCTGGTGAAAGCGCCTGTTTAGTAAACAGGAGACCCTGGGTTCAAATCCCAGCAGTACCTCAGAAAGCAAGTTCCTAGCAATGTTGTGTATTGCCTACAATAGTTTTTCTTTCACAGACCTCCTTACATTCGGTGAAAGAATGGAGCTGTGAACATGGTACTCGTGCCTGGTTAGCTCAGTCGGTAGAGCATGAGACTCTTAATCTCAGGGTCGTGGGTTCGAGCCCCACATCGGGCGAAGCCAATAGTCATTGGATGATATGGGAAGTGTGGACTAAACTATTAGACTCTGATCATTTCAATATGTAGATGAGGTCCAGTTCAACTATATGCAAATATGCTACAAAGTGCAGAAAATGTGTCATAGCCCTGCTCTCTACAGGTTGAATGTGTCCACTAGGTTGCCCTGTTGGCTACAGTTCTAATCACAATGGAGACTTTTCTTGTTCCATATATAAAATATGGCATGCAGGTTGAAATATGAATGTGTTTAGAACTTTAATAACTCATTTACTTTATCAGAGAATAACATCTTCTATCTCTAACATCAGGCTTTTGGGCAGGTACTGTGGCTTAGCTGGTGAAAGCGCCTGTTTCGTAAACAGGAGACCCTGGGTTCAAATCCCAGCAGTACCTCAGAAAAGGAAGGTCCTAGCAATGTTGTTTTTTGCTCACAATAGTTTTTCTTTCACGAACCTCTTGAAATGTTGCATGCATGCTTGTATTTCCAGAGATGCTTCTGGTGAAATAATGCATCTGTGTAAATAGTATGTGCCTGGTAAACACACTCGGTAGAGCATGAGACTCTTAATCTCAGGTCATCAATAACATCATGCTAGTAGGCAGGTACTGTGGCTTAGCGGTGAAAGCGCCTGTCTTGTAAACAGGAGACCCTGGGTTCAAATCCCAGCAGTACCTCCGAAAGCAAGTTCTTAACTTTTGTGTATTGCCCACAATAGTTTTTCTTTCAGAGACCTCTTTACATTCGGTGAAATAATGGAGTTGTGAAAATGGTACTCGTGCCTGGTTAGCTCAGTCGGTAGAGCATGAGACTCTTAATCTCAGGGTCGTGGGTTCGAGCCCCACATCGGGCGAAACCAATTGTCATTTGATGATACGGAAGTGTGCACTAAACTATTAGACTCTGATCATTTCAATATGTAGATGAGGTCCAGTTCAACTATATGCAAATATACTACAAAGTGCAGAAAATGTGTCATAGCCCTGCTCTCTACAGGTTGAATGTGTCCACTAGGTTGCCCTGTTGGCTACAGTTCTAATCACAATGGAGACTTTTCTTGTTCCATATATAAAATATGGCATGCAGGTTGAAATATGAATGTGTTTAGAACTTTAATAACTAATTTACTTTATCAGAGAATAACATCTTCTATCTCTAACATCAGGCTTTTGGGCAGGTACTGTGGCTTAGCTGGTGAAAGCGCCTGTTTAGTAAACAGGAGACCCTGGGTTCAAATCCCAGCAGTACCTCAGAAAGCAAGTTCCTAGCAATGTTGTGTATTGCCTACAATAGTTTTTCTTTCACAGACCTCCTTACATTCGGTGAAAGAATGGAGCTGTGAACATGGTACTCGTGCCTGGTTAGCTCAGTCGGTAGAGCATGAGACTCTTAATCTCAGGGTCGTGGGTTCGAGCCCCACATCGGGCGAAGCCAATTGTCATTTGATGATACGGAAGTGTGCACTAAACTATTAGACTCTGATCATTTCAATATGTAGATGAGGTCCAGTTCAACTATATGCAAATATGCTACAAAGTGCAGAAAATGTGTCATAGCCCTGCTCTCTACAGGTTGAATGTGTCCACTAGGTTGCCCTGTTGGCTACAGTTCTAATCACAATGGAGACTTTTCTTGTTCCATATATAAAATATGGCATGCAGGTTGAAATATGAATGTGTTTAGAACTTTAATAACTCATTTACTTTATCAGAGAATAACATCTTCTATCTCTAACATCAGGCTTTTGGGCAGGTACTGTGGCTTAGCTGGTGAAAGCGCCTGTTTCGTAAACAGGAGACCCTGGGTTCAAATCCCAGCAGTACCTCAGAAAAGGAAGGTCCTAGCAATGTTGTTTTTTGCTCACAATAGTTTTTCTTTCACGAACCTCTTGAAATGTTGCACGCATGCTTGTATTTCCAGAGATGCTTCTGGTGAAATAATGCATCTGTGTAAATAGTATGTGTGCCTGGTAAACACTCGGTAGAGCATGAGACTCTTAATCTCAGGTCATCAATAACATCATGCTAGTAGGCAGGTACTGTGGCTTAGCGGTGAAAGCGCCTGTCTTGTAAACAGGAGACCCTGGGTTCAAATCCCAGCAGTACCTCCGAAAGCAAGTTCTTAACTTTTGTGTATTGCCCACAATAGTTTTTCTTTCAGAGACCTCTTTACATTCGGTGAAATAATGGAGTTGTGAAAATGGTACTCGTGCCTGGTTAGCTCAGTCGGTAGAGCATGAGACTCTTAATCTCAGGGTCGTGGGTTCGAGCCCCACATCGGGCGAAGCCAATTGTCATTTGATGATACGGAAGTGTGCACTAAACTATTAGACTCTGATCATTTCAATATGTAGATGAGGTCCAGTTCAACTATATGCAAATATGCTACAAAGTGCAGAAAATGTGTCATAGCCCTGCTCTCTACAGGTTGAATGTGTCCACTAGGTTGCCCTGTTGGCTACAGTTCTAATCACAATGGAGACTTTTCTTGTTCAATATATAAAATATGGCATGCAGGTTGAAATATGAATGTGTTTAGAACTTTAAAAACTCATTTACTTTATCAGAGAATAACATCTTCTATCTCTAACATCAGGCTTTTGGGCAGGTACTGTGGCTTAGCTGGTGAAAGTGCCTGTTTCGTAAACAGGAGACCCTGGGTTCAAATCCCAGCAATACCTCAGAAAAGGAAAGTCCTAGCAATGTTGTTTTTCGCTCACAATAGTTTTTCTTTCACGAACCTCTTGAAATGTTGCACGCATGCTTGTATTTCCAGAGATGCTTCTGGTGAAATAATGCATCTGTGTAAATAGTATGTGTGCCTGGTAAACACTCGGTAGAGCATGAGACTCTTAATCTCAGGTCATCAATAACATCATGCTAGTAGGCAGGTACTGTGGCTTAGCGGTGAAAGCGCCTGTCTTGTAAACAGGAGACCCTGGGTTCAAATCCCAGCAGTACCTCCGAAAGCAAGTTCTTAACTTTTGTGTATTGCCCACAATAGTTTTTCTTTCAGAGACCTCTTTACATTCGGTGAAATAATGGAGTTGTGAAAATGGTACTCGTGCCTGGTTAGCTCAGTCGGTAGAGCATGAGACTCTTAATCTCAGGGTCGTGGGTTCGAGACCCACATCGGGCAAAGCCAATTGTCATTTGATGATACGGAAGTGTGCACTAAACTATTAGACTCTGATCATTTCAATATGTAGATGAGGTCCAGTTCAACTATATGCAAATATGCTACAAAGTGCAGAAAATGTGTCATAGCCCTGCTCTCTACAGGTTGAATGTGTCCACTAGGTTGCCCTGTTGGCTACAGTTCTAATCACAATGGAGACTTTTCTTGTTCCATATATAAAATATGGCATGCAGGTTGAAATATGAATGTGTTTAGAACTTTAAAAACTCATTTACTTTATCAGAGAATAACATCTTCTATCTCTAACATCAGGCTTTTGGGCAGGTACTGTGGCTTAGCTGGTGAAAGCGCCTGTTTCGTAAACAGGAGACCCTGGGTTCAAATCCCAGCAGTACCTCAGAAAAGGAAGGTCCTAGCAATGTTGTTTTTTGCTCACAATAGTTTTTCTTTCACGAACCTCTTGAAATGTTGCACGCATGCTTGTATTTCCAGAGATGCTTCTGGTGAAATAATGCATCTGTGTAAATAGTATGTGTGCCTGGTAAACACTCGGTAGAGCATGAGACTCTTAATCTCAGGTCATCAATAACATCATGCTAGTAGGCAGGTACTGTGGCTTAGCGGTGAAAGCGCCTGTCTTGTAAACAGGAGACCCTGGGTTCAAATCCCAGCAGTACCTCCGAAAGCAAGTTCTTAACTTTTGTGTATTGCCCACAATAGTTTTTCTTTCAGAGACCTCTTTACATTCGGTGAAATAATGGAGTTGTGAAAATGGTACTCGTGCCTGGTTAGCTCAGTCGGTAGAGCATGAGACTCTTAATCTCAGGGTCGTGGGTTCGAGCCCCACATCGGGTGAAGCCAATTGTCATTTGATGATACGGAAGTGTGCACTAAACTATTAGACTCTGATCATTTCAATATGTAGATGAGGTCCAGTTCAACTATATGCAAATATGCTACAAAGTGCAGAAAATGTGTCATAGCCCTGCTCTCTACAGGTTGAATGTGTCCACTAGGTTGCCCTGTTGGCTACAGTTCTAATCGCAATGGAGACTTTTCTTGTTCAATATGTAAAATATAGCATGCAGCTTGAAATATGAATGTGTTTAGAACTTTAATAACTCATTTACTTTATCAGAGAATAACATCTTCTATCTCTAACAACAGGCTTTTGGGCAGGTACTGTGGCTTAGCTGGTGAAAGCGCCTGTTTAGTAAACAGGAGACCCTGGGTTCAAATCCCAGCAGTACCTCAGAGAAGGAAGGTCCTAGCAATGTTGTGTATTGCCTACAATAGTTTTTCTTTCACAGACCTCCTTACATTCGGTGAAAGAATGGAGCTGTGAACATGGTACTCGTGCCTGGTTAGCTCAGTCGGTAGAGCATGAGACTCTTAATCTCAGGGTCGTGGGTTCGAGCCCCACATCGGGCGAAGCCAATAGTCATTTGATGATATGGGAAGTGTGGACTAAACTATTAGACTCTGATCATTTCAATATGTAGATGAGGTCCAGTTCAACTATATGCAAATATGCTACAAAGTGCAGAAAATGTGTCATAGCCCTGCTCTCTACAGGTTGAATGTGTCCACTAGGTTGCCCTGTTGGCTACAGTTCTAATCACAATGGAGACTTTTCTTGTTCCATATATAAAATATGGCATGCAGGTTGAAATATGAATGTGTTTAGAACATTAATAACTCATTTACTTTATCAGAGAATAACATCTTCTATCTCTAACATCAGGCTTTTGGGCAGGTACTGTGGCTTAGCTGGTGAAAGCGCCTGTTTCGTAAACAGGAGACCCTGGGTTCAAATCCCAGCAGTACCTCAGAAAAGGAAGGTCCTAGCAATGTTGTTTTTTGCTCACAATAGTTTTTCTTTCACGAACCTCTTGAAATGTTGCATGCATGCTTGTATTTCCAGAGATGCTTCTGGTGAAATAATGCATCTGTGTAAATAGTATGTGTGCCTGGTAAACACACTCGGTAGAGCATGAGACTCTTAATCTCAGGTCATCAATAACATCATGCTAGTAGGCAGGTACTGTGGCTTAGCGGTGAAAGCGCCTGTCTTGTAAACAGGAGACCCTGGGTTCAAATCCCAGCAGTACCTCCGAAAGCAAGTTCTTAACTTTTGTGTATTGCCCACAATAGTTTTTCTTTCAGAGACCTCTTTACATTCGGTGAAATAATGGAGTTGTGAAAATGGTACTCGTGCCTAGTTAGCTCAGTCGGTAGAGCATGAGACTCTTAATCTCAGGGTCGTGGGTTTGAGCCCCACATCGGGCGAAGCCAATTGTCATTTGATGATACGGAAGTGTGCACTAAACTATTAGACTCTGATCATTTCAATATGTAGATGAGGTCCAGTTCAACTATATGCAAATATGCTACAAAGTGCAGAAAATGTGTCATAGCCCTGCTCTCTACAGGTTGAATGTGTCCTCTAGGTTGCCCTGTTGGCTACAGTTCTAATCGCAATGGAGACTTTTCTTGTTCCATATGTAAAATATAGCATGCAGCTTGAAATATGAATGTGTTTAGAACTTTAATAACTCATTTACTTTATCATAGAATAACATCTTCTATCTCTAACAACAGGCTTTTGGGCAGGTACTGTGGCTTAGCTGGTGAAAGCGCCTGTTTAGTAAACAGGAGACCCTGGGTTCAAATCCCAGCAGTACCTCAGAAAGCAAGTTCCTAGCAATGTTGTGTATTGCCCACAATAGTTTTTCTTTCACAGACCTCTTTACATTCGGTGAAAGAATGGAGCTGTGAACATGGTACTCGTGCCTGGTTAGCTCAGTCGGTAGAGCATGAGACTCTTAATCTCAGGGTCGTGGGTTCGAGCCCCACATCGGGCGAAGCCAATTGTCATTTGATGATACGGAAGTGTGCACTAAACTATTAGACTCTGATCATTTCAATATGTAGATGAGGTCCAGTTTAACTATATGCAAATATGCTACAAAGTGCAGTGTGTCATAGCCCTGCTCTCTACAGGTTGAATGTGTCCAGAAGGCTGTGCTGTTGGCTACAGTTCTAATCGCAATGGAGACTTTTCTTGTTCCATATGTAAAATATAGCATGCAGGTTGAAATATGAATGTGTTTAGAACTTAAATAACTAATTTACTTTATCAGAGAATAACATCTTCTATCTCTAACATCAGGCTTTTGGGCAGGTACTGTGGCTTAGCTGGTGAAAGCGCCTGTTTAGTAAACAGGAGACCCTGGGTTCAAATCCCAGCAGTACCTCAGAAAGCAAGTTCCTAGCAATGTTGTGTATTGCCTACAATAGTTTTTCTTTCACAGACCTCCTTACATTCGGTGAAAGAATGGAGCTGTGAACATGGTACTCGTGCCTGGTTAGCTCAGTCGGTAGAGCATGAGACTCATAATCTCAGGGTCGTGGGTTCGAGCCCCACATCGGGCGAAGCCAATAGTCATTTGATGATATGGGAAGTGTGGACTAAACTATTAGACTCTGATCATTTCAATATGTAGATGAGGTCCAGTTCAACTATATGCAAATATGCTACAAAGTGCAGAAAATGTGTCATAGCCCTGCTCTCTACAGGTTGAATGTGTCCACTAGGTTGCCCTGTTGGCTACAGTTCTAATCACAATGGAGACTTTTCTTGTTCCATATATAAAATATGGCATGCAGGTTGAAATATGAATGTGTTTAGAACTTTAATAACTCATTTACTTTATCAGAGAATAACATCTTCTATCTCTAACATCAGGCTTTTGGGCAGGTACTGTGGCTTAGCTGGTGAAAGCGCCTGTTTCGTAAACAGGAGACCCTGGGTTCAAATCCCAGCAGTACCTCAGAAAAGGAAGGTCCTAGCAATGTTGTTTTTTGCTCACAATAGTTTTTCTTTCACGAACCTCTTGAAATGTTGCACGCATGCTTGTATTTCCAGAGATGCTTCTGGTGAAATAATGCATCTGTGTAAATAGTATGTGTGCCTGGTAAACACACTCGGTAGAGCATGAGACTCTTAATCTCAGGTCATCAATAACATCATGCTAGTAGGCAGGTACTGTGGCTTAGCGGTGAAAGCGCCTGTCTTGTAAACAGGAGACCCTGGGTTCAAATCCCAGCAGTACCTCCGAAAGCAAGTTCTTAACTTTTGTGTATTGCCCACAATAGTTTTTCTTTCAGAGACCTCTTTACATTCGGTGAAATAATGGAGTTGTGAAAATGGTACTCGTGCCTGGTTAGCTCAGTCGGTAGAGCATGAGACTCTTAATCTCAGGGTCGTGGGTTCGAGCCCCACATCGGGCGAAGCCAATTGTCATTTGATGATACGGAAGTGTGCACTAAACTATTAGACTCTGATCATTTCAATATGTAGATGAGGTCCAGTTCAACTATATGCAAATATGCTACAAAGTGCAGTGTGTCATAGCCCTGCTCTCTACAGGTTGAATGTGTCCAGAAGGCTGTGCTGTTGGCTACAGTTCTAATCGCAATGGAGACTTTTCTTGTTCCATATGTAAAATATAGCATGCAGGTTGAAATATGAATGTGTTTAGAACTTTAATAACTAATTTACTTTATCAGAGAATAACATCTTCTATCTCTAACATCAGGCTTTTGGGCAGGTACTGTGGCTTAGCTGGTGAAAGCGCCTGTTTAGTAAACAGGAGACCCTGGGTTCAAATCCCAGCAGTACCTCAGAAAGCAAGTTCCTAGCAATGTTGTGTATTGCCTACAATAGTTTTTCTTTCACAGACCTCCTTACATTCGGTGAAAGAATGGAGCTGTGAACATGGTATTCGTGCCTGGTTAGCTCAGTCGGTAGAGCATGAGACTCTTAATCTCAGGGTCGTGGGTTCGAGCCCCACATCGGGCGAAGCCAATATTCATTTGATGATATGGGAAGTGTGGACTAAACTATTAGACTCTGATCATTTCAATATGTAGATGAGGTCCATTTCAACTATATGCAAATATGCTACAAAGTGCAGAAAATGTGTCATAGCCCTGCTCTCTACAGGTTGAATGTGTCCACTAGGTTGCCCTGTTGGCTACAGTTCTAATCACAATGGAGACTTTTCTTGTTCCATATATAAAATATGGCATGCAGGTTGAAATATGAATGTGTTTAGAACATTAATAACTCATTTACTTTATCAGAGAATAACATCTTCTATCTCTAACATCAGGCTTTTGGGCAGGTACTGTGGCTTAGCTGGTGAAAGCGCCTGTTTAGTAAACAGGAGACCCTGGGTTCAAATCCCAGCAGTACCTCAGAAAGCAAGTTCCTAGCAATGTTGTGTATTGCCTACAATAGTTTTTCTTTCACAGACCTCCTTACATTCGGTGAAAGAATGGAGTTGTGAAAATGGTACTCGTGCCTGGTTAGCTCAGTCGGTAGAGCATGAGACTCTTAATCTCAGGGTCGTGGGTTCGAGCCCCACATCGGGTGAAGCCAATTGTCATTTGATGATACGGAAGTGTGCACTAAACTATTAGACTCTGATCATTTCAATATGTAGATGAGGTCCAGTTCAACTATATGCAAATATGCTACAAAGTGCAGAAAATGTGTCATAGCCCTGCTCTCTACAGGTTGAATGTGTCCACTAGGTTGCCCTGTTGGCTACAGTTCTAATCGCAATGGAGACTTTTCTTGTTCAATATGTAAAATATAGCATGCAGCTTGAAATATGAATGTGTTTAGAACTTTAATAACTCATTTACTTTATCAGAGAATAACATCTTCTATCTCTAACAACAGGCTTTTGGGCAGGTACTGTGGCTTAGCTGGTGAAAGCGCCTGTTTAGTAAACAGGAGACCCTGGGTTCAAATCCCAGCAGTACCTCAGAGAAGGAAGGTCCTAGCAATGTTGTGTATTGCCTACAATAGTTTTTCTTTCACAGACCTCCTTACATTCGGTGAAAGAATGGAGCTGTGAACATGGTACTCGTGCCTGGTTAGCTCAGTCGGTAGAGCATGAGACTCTTAATCTCAGGGTCGTGGGTTCGAGCCCCACATCGGGCGAAGCCAATAGTCATTTGATGATATGGGAAGTGTGGACTAAACTATTAGACTCTGATCATTTCAATATGTAGATGAGGTCCAGTTCAACTATATGCAAATATGCTACAAAGTGCAGAAAATGTGTCATAGCCCTGCTCTCTACAGGTTGAATGTGTCCACTACGTTGCGCTGTTGGCTAAAGTTCTAATCACAATGGAGTCTTTTCTTGTTCCATATGTAAAATATGACATGCAGGTTGAAATATGAATGTGTTTACAACTTTAATAACTCATTTACTTTATCAGAGAATAACATCTTCTATCTCTAACATTAGGCTTTTGGGCAGGTACTGTGGCTTAGCTGGTGAAAGCGCCTGTTTAGTAAACAGGAGACCCTGGGTTCAAATCCCAGCAGTACCTCAGAAAGCAAGTTCCTAGCAATGTTGTGTATTGCCTACAATAGTTTTTCTTTCACAGACCTCCTTACATTCGGTGAAAGAATGGAGCTGTGAACATGGTACTCGTGCCTGGTTAGCTCAGTCGGTAGAGCATGAGACTCTTAATCTCAGGGTCGTGGGTTCGAGCCCCACATCGGGCGAAGCCAATAGTCATTGGATGATATGGGAAGTGTGGACTAAACTATTAGACTCTGATCATTTCAATATGTAGATGAGGTCCAGTTCAACTATATGCAAATATGCTACAAAGTGCAGAAAATGTGTCATAGCCCTGCTCTCTACAGGTTGAATGTGTCCACTAGGTTGCCCTGTTGGCTACAGTTCTAATCACAATGGAGACTTTTCTTGTTCCATATATAAAATATGGCATGCAGGTTGAAATATGAATGTGTTTAGAACTTTAATAACTCATTTACTTTATCAGAGAATAACATCTTCTATCTCTAACATCAGGCTTTTGGGCAGGTACTGTGGCTTAGCTGGTGAAAGCGCCTGTTTCGTAAACAGGAGACCCTGGGTTCAAATCCCAGCAGTACCTCAGAAAAGGAAGGTCCTAGCAATGTTGTTTTTTGCTCACAATAGTTTTTCTTTCACGAACCTCTTGAAATGTTGCATGCATGCTTGTATTTCCAGAGATGCTTCTGGTGAAATAATGCATCTGTGTAAATAGTATGTGCCTGGTAAACACACTCGGTAGAGCATGAGACTCTTAATCTCAGGTCATCAATAACATCATGCTAGTAGGCAGGTACTGTGGCTTAGCGGTGAAAGCGCCTGTCTTGTAAACAGGAGACCCTGGGTTCAAATCCCAGCAGTACCTCCGAAAGCAAGTTCTTAACTTTTGTGTATTGCCCACAATAGTTTTTCTTTCAGAGACCTCTTTACATTCGGTGAAATAATGGAGTTGTGAAAATGGTACTCGTGCCTGGTTAGCTCAGTCGGTAGAGCATGAGACTCTTAATCTCAGGGTCGTGGGTTCGAGCCCCACATCGGGCGAAACCAATTGTCATTTGATGATACGGAAGTGTGCACTAAACTATTAGACTCTGATCATTTCAATATGTAGATGAGGTCCAGTTCAACTATATGCAAATATACTACAAAGTGCAGAAAATGTGTCATAGCCCTGCTCTCTACAGGTTGAATGTGTCCACTAGGTTGCCCTGTTGGCTACAGTTCTAATCACAATGGAGACTTTTCTTGTTCCATATATAAAATATGGCATGCAGGTTGAAATATGAATGTGTTTAGAACTTTAATAACTAATTTACTTTATCAGAGAATAACATCTTCTATCTCTAACATCAGGCTTTTGGGCAGGTACTGTGGCTTAGCTGGTGAAAGCGCCTGTTTAGTAAACAGGAGACCCTGGGTTCAAATCCCAGCAGTACCTCAGAAAGCAAGTTCCTAGCAATGTTGTGTATTGCCTACAATAGTTTTTCTTTCACAGACCTCCTTACATTCGGTGAAAGAATGGAGCTGTGAACATGGTACTCGTGCCTGGTTAGCTCAGTCGGTAGAGCATGAGACTCTTAATCTCAGGGTCGTGGGTTCGAGCCCCACATCGGGCGAAGCCAATAGTCATTTGATGATATGGGAAGTGTGGACTAAACTATTAGACTCTGATCATTTCAATATGTAGATGAGGTCCAGTTCAACTATATGCAAATATGCTACAAAGTGCAGAAAATGTGTCATAGCCCTGCTCTCTACAGGTTGAATGTGTCCACTAGGTTGCCCTGTTGGCTACAGTTCTAATCACAATGGAGACTTTTCTTGTTCCATATATAAAATATGGCATGCAGGTTGAAATATGAATGTGTTTAGAACTTTAATAACTAATTTACTTTATCAGAGAATAACATCTTCTATCTCTAACATCAGGCTTTTGGGCAGGTACTGTGGCTTAGCTGGTGAAAGCGCCTGTTTCGTAAACAGGAGACCCTGGGTTCAAATCCCAGCAGTACCTCAGAAAAGGAAGGTCCTAGCAATGTTGTTTTTTGCTCACAATAGTTTTTCTTTCACGAACCTCTTGAAATGTTGCACGCATGCTTGTATTTCCAGAGATGCTACTGGTGAAATAATGCATCTGTGTAAATAGTATGTGTGCCTGGTAAACACTCGGTAGAGCATGAGACTCTTAATCTCAGGTCATCAATAACATCATGCTAGTAGGCAGGTACTGTGGCTTAGCGGTGAAAGCGCCTGTCTTGTAAACAGGAGACCCTGGGTTCAAATCCCAGCAGTACCTCCGAAAGCAAGTTCTTAACTTTTGTGTATTGCCCACAATAGTTCTTCTTTCAGAGACCTCTTTACATTCGGTGAAATAATGGAGTTGTGAAAATGGTACTCGTGCCTGGTTAGCTCAGTCGGTAGAGCATGAGACTCTTAATCTCAGGGTCGTGGGTTCGAGCCCCACATCGGGCGAAGCCAATTGTCATTTGATGATACGGAAGTGTGCACTAAACTATTAGACTCTGATCATTTCAATATGTAGATGAGGTCCAGTTCAACTATATGCAAATATGCTACAAAGTGCAGAAAATGTGTCATAGCCCTGCTCTCTACAGGTTGAATGTGTCCACTAGGTTGCCCTGTTGGCTACAGTTCTAATCACAATGGAGACTTTTCTTGTTCCATATATAAAATATGGCATGCAGGTTGAAATATGAATGTGTTTAGAACTTTAATAACTCATTTACTTTATCAGAGAATAACATCTTCTATCTCTAACATCAGGCTTTTGGGCAGGTACTGTGGCTTAGCTGGTGAAAGCGCCTGTTTCGTAAACAGGAGACCCTGGGTTCAAATCCCAGCAGTACCTCAGAAAAGGAAGGTCCTAGCAATGTTGTTTTTTGCTCACAATAGTTTTTCTTTCACGAACCTCTTGAAATGTTGCACGCATGCTTGTATTTCCAGAGATGCTTCTGGTGAAATAATGCATCTGTGTAAATAGTATGTGTGCCTGGTAAACACTCGGTAGAGCATGAGACTCTTAATCTCAGGTCATCAATAACATCATGCTAGTAGGCAGGTACTGTGGCTTAGCGGTGAAAGCGCCTGTCTTGTAAACAGGAGACCCTGGGTTCAAATCCCAGCAGTACCTCCGAAAGCAAGTTCTTAACTTTTGTGTATTGCCCACAATAGTTCTTCTTTCAGGGACCTCTTTACATTCGGTGAAATAATGGAGTTGTGAAAATGGTACTCGTGCCTGGTTAGCTCAGTCGGTAGAGCATGAGACTCTTAATCTCAGGGTCGTGGGTTCGAGCCCCACATCGGGCGAAGCCAATTGTCATTTGATGATACGGAAGTGTGCACTAAACTATTAGACTCTGATCATTTCAATATGTAGATGAGGTCCAGTTCAACTATATGCAAATATGCTACAAAGTGCAGAAAATGTGTCATAGCCCTGCTCTCTACAGGTTGAATGTGTCCACTAGGTTGCCCTGTTGGCTACAGTTCTAATCACAATGGAGACTTTTCTTGTTCCATATATAAAATATGGCATGCAGGTTGAAATATGAATGTGTTTAGAACTTTAATAACTCATTTACTTTATCAGAGAATAACATCTTCTATCTCTAACAACAGGCTTTTGGGCAGGTACTGTGGCTTAGCTGGTGAAAGCGCCTGTTTAGTAAACAGGAGACCCTGGGTTCAAATCCCAGCAGTACCTCAGAGAAGGAAGGTCCTAGCAATGTTGTGTATTGCCTACAATAGTTTTTCTTTCACAGACCTCCTTACATTCGGTGAAAGAATGGAGCTGTGAACATGGTACTCGTGCCTGGTTAGCTCAGTCGGTAGAGCATGAGACTCTTAATCTCAGGGTCGTGGGTTCGAGCCCCACATCGGGCGAAGCCAATAGTCATTTGATGATATGGGAAGTGTGGACTAAACTATTAGACTCTGATCATTTCAATATGTAGATGAGGTCCAGTTCAACTATATGCAAATATGCTACAAAGTGCAGAAAATGTGTCATAGCCCTGCTCTCTACAGGTTGAATGTGTCCACTACGTTGCGCTGTTGGCTAAAGTTCTAATCACAATGGAGTCTTTTCTTGTTCCATATGTAAAATATGACATGCAGGTTGAAATATGAATGTGTTTACAACTTTAATAACTCATTTACTTTATCAGAGAATAACATCTTCTATCTCTAACATTAGGCTTTTGGGCAGGTACTGTGGCTTAGCTGGTGAAAGCGCCTGTTTAGTAAACAGGAGACCCTGGGTTCAAATCCCAGCAGTACCTCAGAAAGCAAGTTCCTAGCAATGTTGTGTATTGCCTACAATAGTTTTTCTTTCACAGACCTCCTTACATTCGGTGAAAGAATGGAGCTGTGAACATGGTACTCGTGCCTGGTTAGCTCAGTCGGTAGAGCATGAGACTCTTAATCTCAGGGTCGTGGGTTCGAGCCCCACATCGGGCGAAGCCAATAGTCATTGGATGATATGGGAAGTGTGGACTAAACTATTAGACTCTGATCATTTCAATATGTAGATGAGGTCCAGTTCAACTATATGCAAATATGCTACAAAGTGCAGAAAATGTGTCATAGCCCTGCTCTCTACAGGTTGAATGTGTCCACTAGGTTGCCCTGTTGGCTACAGTTCTAATCACAATGGAGACTTTTCTTGTTCCATATATAAAATATGGCATGCAGGTTGAAATATGAATGTGTTTAGAACTTTAATAACTCATTTACTTTATCAGAGAATAACATCTTCTATCTCTAACATCAGGCTTTTGGGCAGGTACTGTGGCTTAGCTGGTGAAAGCGCCTGTTTCGTAAACAGGAGACCCTGGGTTCAAATCCCAGCAGTACCTCAGAAAAGGAAGGTCCTAGCAATGTTGTTTTTTGCTCACAATAGTTTTTCTTTCACGAACCTCTTGAAATGTTGCATGCATGCTTGTATTTCCAGAGATGCTTCTGGTGAAATAATGCATCTGTGTAAATAGTATGTGCCTGGTAAACACACTCGGTAGAGCATGAGACTCTTAATCTCAGGTCATCAATAACATCATGCTAGTAGGCAGGTACTGTGGCTTAGCGGTGAAAGCGCCTGTCTTGTAAACAGGAGACCCTGGGTTCAAATCCCAGCAGTACCTCCGAAAGCAAGTTCTTAACTTTTGTGTATTGCCCACAATAGTTTTTCTTTCAGAGACCTCTTTACATTCGGTGAAATAATGGAGTTGTGAAAATGGTACTCGTGCCTGGTTAGCTCAGTCGGTAGAGCATGAGACTCTTAATCTCAGGGTCGTGGGTTCGAGCCCCACATCGGGCGAAACCAATTGTCATTTGATGATACGGAAGTGTGCACTAAACTATTAGACTCTGATCATTTCAATATGTAGATGAGGTCCAGTTCAACTATATGCAAATATACTACAAAGTGCAGAAAATGTGTCATAGCCCTGCTCTCTACAGGTTGAATGTGTCCACTAGGTTGCCCTGTTGGCTACAGTTCTAATCACAATGGAGACTTTTCTTGTTCCATATATAAAATATGGCATGCAGGTTGAAATATGAATGTGTTTAGAACTTTAATAACTAATTTACTTTATCAGAGAATAACATCTTCTATCTCTAACATCAGGCTTTTGGGCAGGTACTGTGGCTTAGCTGGTGAAAGCGCCTGTTTAGTAAACAGGAGACCCTGGGTTCAAATCCCAGCAGTACCTCAGAAAGCAAGTTCCTAGCAATGTTGTGTATTGCCTACAATAGTTTTTCTTTCACAGACCTCCTTACATTCGGTGAAAGAATGGAGCTGTGAACATGGTACTCGTGCCTGGTTAGCTCAGTCGGTAGAGCATGAGACTCTTAATCTCAGGGTCGTGGGTTCGAGCCCCACATCGGGCGAAGCCAATTGTCATTTGATGATACGGAAGTGTGCACTAAACTATTAGACTCTGATCATTTCAATATGTAGATGAGGTCCAGTTCAACTATATGCAAATATGCTACAAAGTGCAGAAAATGTGTCATAGCCCTGCTCTCTACAGGTTGAATGTGTCCACTAGGTTGCCCTGTTGGCTACAGTTCTAATCACAATGGAGACTTTTCTTGTTCCATATATAAAATATGGCATGCAGGTTGAAATATGAATGTGTTTAGAACTTTAATAACTCATTTACTTTATCAGAGAATAACATCTTCTATCTCTAACATCAGGCTTTTGGGCAGGTACTGTGGCTTAGCTGGTGAAAGCGCCTGTTTCGTAAACAGGAGACCCTGGGTTCAAATCCCAGCAGTACCTCAGAAAAGGAAGGTCCTAGCAATGTTGTTTTTTGCTCACAATAGTTTTTCTTTCACGAACCTCTTGAAATGTTGCACGCATGCTTGTATTTCCAGAGATGCTTCTGGTGAAATAATGCATCTGTGTAAATAGTATGTGTGCCTGGTAAACACTCGGTAGAGCATGAGACTCTTAATCTCAGGTCATCAATAACATCATGCTAGTAGGCAGGTACTGTGGCTTAGCGGTGAAAGCGCCTGTCTTGTAAACAGGAGACCCTGGGTTCAAATCCCAGCAGTACCTCCGAAAGCAAGTTCTTAACTTTTGTGTATTGCCCACAATAGTTCTTCTTTCAGGGACCTCTTTACATTCGGTGAAATAATGGAGTTGTGAAAATGGTACTCGTGCCTGGTTAGCTCAGTCGGTAGAGCATGAGACTCTTAATCTCAGGGTCGTGGGTTCGAGCCCCACATCGGGCGAAGCCAATTGTCATTTGATGATACGGAAGTGTGCACTAAACTATTAGACTCTGATCATTTCAATATGTAGATGAGGTCCAGTTCAACTATATGCAAATATGCTACAAAGTGCAGAAAATGTGTCATAGCCCTGCTCTCTACAGGTTGAATGTGTCCACTAGGTTGCCCTGTTGGCTACAGTTCTAATCACAATGGAGACTTTTCTTGTTCCATATATAAAATATGGCATGCAGGTTGAAATATGAATGTGTTTAGAACTTTAATAACTCATTTACTTTATCAGAGAATAACATCTTCTATCTCTAACAACAGGCTTTTGGGCAGGTACTGTGGCTTAGCTGGTGAAAGCGCCTGTTTAGTAAACAGGAGACCCTGGGTTCAAATCCCAGCAGTACCTCAGAGAAGGAAGGTCCTAGCAATGTTGTGTATTGCCTACAATAGTTTTTCTTTCACAGACCTCCTTACATTCGGTGAAAGAATGGAGCTGTGAACATGGTACTCGTGCCTGGTTAGCTCAGTCGGTAGAGCATGAGACTCTTAATCTCAGGGTCGTGGGTTCGAGCCCCACATCGGGCGAAGCCAATAGTCATTTGATGATATGGGAAGTGTGGACTAAACTATTAGACTCTGATCATTTCAATATGTAGATGAGGTCCAGTTCAACTATATGCAAATATGCTACAAAGTGCAGAAAATGTGTCATAGCCCTGCTCTCTACAGGTTGAATGTGTCCACTACGTTGCGCTGTTGGCTAAAGTTCTAATCACAATGGAGTCTTTTCTTGTTCCATATATAAAATATGGCATGCAGGTTGAAATATGAATGTGTTTAGAACTTTAATAACTAATTTACTTTATCAGAGAATAACATCTTCTATCTCTAACATCAGGCTTTTGGGCAGGTACTGTGGCTTAGCTGGTGAAAGCGCCTGTTTAGTAAACAGGAGACCCTGGGTTCAAATCCCAGCAGTACCTCAGAAAGCAAGTTCCTAGCAATGTTGTGTATTGCCTACAATAGTTTTTCTTTCACAGACCTCCTTACATTCGGTGAAAGAATGGAGCTGTGAACATGGTACTCGTGCCTGGTTAGCTCAGTCGGTAGAGCATGAGACTCTTAATCTCAGGGTCGTGGGTTCGAGCCCCACATCGGGCGAAGCCAATAGTCATTTGATGATATGGGAAGTGTGGACTAAACTATTAGACTCTGATCATTTCAATATGTAGATGAGGTCCAGTTCAACTATATGCAAATATGCTACAAAGTGCAGAAAATGTGTCATAGCCCTGCTCTCTACAGGTTGAATGTGTCCACTAGGTTGCCCTGTTGGCTACAGTTCTAATCACAATGGAGACTTTTCTTGTTCCATATATAAAATATGGCATGCAGGTTGAAATATGAATGTGTTTAGAACTTTAATAACTAATTTACTTTATCAGAGAATAACATCTTCTATCTCTAACATCAGGCTTTTGGGCAGGTACTGTGGCTTAGCTGGTGAAAGCGCCTGTTTCGTAAACAGGAGACCCTGGGTTCAAATCCCAGCAGTACCTCAGAAAAGGAAGGTCCTAGCAATGTTGTTTTTTGCTCACAATAGTTTTTCTTTCACGAACCTCTTGAAATGTTGCACGCATGCTTGTATTTCCAGAGATGCTACTGGTGAAATAATGCATCTGTGTAAATAGTATGTGTGCCTGGTAAACACTCGGTAGAGCATGAGACTCTTAATCTCAGGTCATCAATAACATCATGCTAGTAGGCAGGTACTGTGGCTTAGCGGTGAAAGCGCCTGTCTTGTAAACAGGAGACCCTGGGTTCAAATCCCAGCAGTACCTCCGAAAGCAAGTTCTTAACTTTTGTGTATTGCCCACAATAGTTCTTCTTTCAGAGACCTCTTTACATTCGGTGAAATAATGGAGTTGTGAAAATGGTACTCGTGCCTGGTTAGCTCAGTCGGTAGAGCATGAGACTCTTAATCTCAGGGTCGTGGGTTCGAGCCCCACATCGGGCGAAGCCAATTGTCATTTGATGATACGGAAGTGTGCACTAAACTATTAGACTCTGATCATTTCAATATGTAGATGAGGTCCAGTTCAACTATATGCAAATATGCTACAAAGTGCAGAAAATGTGTCATAGCCCTGCTCTCTACAGGTTGAATGTGTCCACTAGGTTGCCCTGTTGGCTACAGTTCTAATCACAATGGAGACTTTTCTTGTTCCATATATAAAATATGGCATGCAGGTTGAAATATGAATGTGTTTAGAACTTTAATAACTCATTTACTTTATCAGAGAATAACATCTTCTATCTCTAACATCAGGCTTTTGGGCAGGTACTGTGGCTTAGCTGGTGAAAGCGCCTGTTTCGTAAACAGGAGACCCTGGGTTCAAATCCCAGCAGTACCTCAGAAAAGGAAGGTCCTAGCAATGTTGTTTTTTGCTCACAATAGTTTTTCTTTCACGAACCTCTTGAAATGTTGCACGCATGCTTGTATTTCCAGAGATGCTTCTGGTGAAATAATGCATCTGTGTAAATAGTATGTGTGCCTGGTAAACACTCGGTAGAGCATGAGACTCTTAATCTCAGGTCATCAATAACATCATGCTAGTAGGCAGGTACTGTGGCTTAGCGGTGAAAGCGCCTGTCTTGTAAACAGGAGACCCTGGGTTCAAATCCCAGCAGTACCTCCGAAAGCAAGTTCTTAACTTTTGTGTATTGCCCACAATAGTTCTTCTTTCAGGGACCTCTTTACATTCGGTGAAATAATGGAGTTGTGAAAATGGTACTCGTGCCTGGTTAGCTCAGTCGGTAGAGCATGAGACTCTTAATCTCAGGGTCGTGGGTTCGAGCCCCACATCGGGCGAAGCCAATTGTCATTTGATGATACGGAAGTGTGCACTAAACTATTAGACTCTGATCATTTCAATATGTAGATGAGGTCCAGTTCAACTATATGCAAATATGCTACAAAGTGCAGAAAATGTGTCATAGCCCTGCTCTCTACAGGTTGAATGTGTCCACTAGGTTGCCCTGTTGGCTACAGTTCTAATCACAATGGAGACTTTTCTTGTTCCATATATAAAATATGGCATGCAGGTTGAAATATGAATGTGTTTAGAACTTTAATAACTCATTTACTTTATCAGAGAATAACATCTTCTATCTCTAACATCAGGCTTTTGGGCAGGTACTGTGGCTTAGCTGGTGAAAGCGCCTGTTTCGTAAACAGGAGACCCTGGGTTCAAATCCCAGCAGTACCTCAGAAAAGGAAGGTCCTAGCAATGTTGTTTTTTGCTCACAATAGTTTTTCTTTCACGAACCTCTTGAAATGTTGCACGCATGCTTGTATTTCCAGAGATGCTTCTGGTGAAATAATGCATCTGTGTAAATAGTATGTGTGCCTGGTAAACACTCGGTAGAGCATGAGACCCTTAATCTCAGGTCATCAATAACATCATGCTAGTAGGCAGGTACTGTGGCTTAGCGGTGAAAGCGCCTGTCTTGTAAACAGGAGACCCTGGGTTCAAATCCCAGCAGTACCTCCGAAAGCAAGTTCTTAACTTTTGTGTATTGCCCACAATAGTTTTTCTTTCAGAGACCTCTTTACATTCGGTGAAATAATGGAGTTGTGAAAATGGTACTCGTGCCTGGTTAGCTCAGTCGGTAGAGCATGAGACTCTTAATCTCAGGGTCGTGGGTTCGAGCCCCACATCGGGCGAAGCCAATTGTCATTTGATGATACGGAAGTGTGCACTAAACTATTAGACTCTGATCATTTCAATATGTAGATGAGGTCCAGTTCAACTATATGCAAATATGCTACAAAGTGCAGAAAATGTGTCATAGCCCTGCTCTCTACAGGTTGAATGTGTCCACTAGGTTGCCCTGTTGGCTACAGTTCTAATCACAATGGAGACTTTTCTTGTTCAATATATAAAATATGGCATGCAGGTTGAAATATGAATGTGTTTAGAACTTTAAAAACTCATTTACTTTATCAGAGAATAACATCTTCTATCTCTAACATCAGGCTTTTGGGCAGGTACTGTGGCTTAGCTGGTGAAAGTGCCTGTTTCGTAAACAGGAGACCCTGGGTTCAAATCCCAGCAGTACCTCAGAAAAGGAAGGTCCTAGCAATGTTGTTTTTCGCTCACAATAGTTTTTCTTTCACGAACCTCTTGAAATGTTGCACGCATGCTTGTATTTCCAGAGATGCTTCTGGTGAAATAATGCATCTGTGTAAATAGTATGTGTGCCTGGTAAACACTCGGTAGAGCATGAGACTCTTAATCTCAGGTCATCAATAACATCATGCTAGTAGGCAGGTACTGTGGCTTAGCGGTGAAAGCGCCTGTCTTGTAAACAGGAGACCCTGGGTTCAAATCCCAGCAGTACCTCCGAAAGCAAGTTCTTAACTTTTGTGTATTGCCCACAATAGTTTTTCTTTCAGAGACCTCTTTACATTCGGTGAAATAATGGAGTTGTGAAAATGGTACTCGTGCCTGGTTAGCTCAGTCGGTAGAGCATGAGACTCTTAATCTCAGGGTCGTGGGTTCGAGACCCACATCGGGCAAAGCCAATTGTCATTTGATGATACGGAAGTGTGCACTAAACTATTAGACTCTGATCATTTCAATATGTAGATGAGGTCCAGTTCAACTATATGCAAATATGCTACAAAGTGCAGAAAATGTGTCATAGCCCTGCTCTCTACAGGTTGAATGTGTCCACTAGGTTGCCCTGTTGGCTACAGTTCTAATCACAATGGAGACTTTTCTTGTTCCATATATAAAATATGGCATGCAGGTTGAAATATGAATGTGTTTAGAACTTTAAAAACTCATTTACTTTATCAGAGAATAACATCTTCTATCTCTAACATCAGGCTTTTGGGCAGGTACTGTGGCTTAGCTGGTGAAAGCGCCTGTTTCGTAAACAGGAGACCCTGGGTTCAAATCCCAGCAGTACCTCAGAAAAGGAAGGTCCTAGCAATGTTGTTTTTTGCTCACAATAGTTTTTCTTTCACGAACCTCTTGAAATGTTGCACGCATGCTTGTATTTCCAGAGATGCTTCTGGTGAAATAATGCATCTGTGTAAATAGTATGTGTGCCTGGTAAACACTCGGTAGAGCATGAGACTCTTAATCTCAGGTCATCAATAACATCATGCTAGTAGGCAGGTACTGTGGCTTAGCGGTGAAAGCGCCTGTCTTGTAAACAGGAGACCCTGGGTTCAAATCCCAGCAGTACCTCCGAAAGCAAGTTCTTAACTTTTGTGTATTGCCCACAATAGTTTTTCTTTCAGAGACCTCTTTACATTCGGTGAAATAATGGAGTTGTGAAAATGGTACTCGTGCCTGGTTAGCTCAGTCGGTAGAGCATGAGACTCTTAATCTCAGGGTCGTGGGTTCGAGCCCCACATCGGGTGAAGCCAATTGTCATTTGATGATACGGAAGTGTGCACTAAACTATTAGACTCTGATCATTTCAATATGTAGATGAGGTCCAGTTCAACTATATGCAAATATGCTACAAAGTGCAGAAAATGTGTCATAGCCCTGCTCTCTACAGGTTGAATGTGTCCACTAGGTTGCCCTGTTGGCTACAGTTCTAATCGCAATGGAGACTTTTCTTGTTCAATATGTAAAATATAGCATGCAGCTTGAAATATGAATGTGTTTAGAACTTTAATAACTCATTTACTTTATCAGAGAATAACATCTTCTATCTCTAACAACAGGCTTTTGGGCAGGTACTGTGGCTTAGCTGGTGAAAGCGCCTGTTTAGTAAACAGGAGACCCTGGGTTCAAATCCCAGCAGTACCTCAGAGAAGGAAGGTCCTAGCAATGTTGTGTATTGCCTACAATAGTTTTTCTTTCACAGACCTCCTTACATTCGGTGAAAGAATGGAGCTGTGAACATGGTACTCGTGCCTGGTTAGCTCAGTCGGTAGAGCATGAGACTCTTAATCTCAGGGTCGTGGGTTCGAGCCCCACATCGGGCGAAGCCAATAGTCATTTGATGATATGGGAAGTGTGGACTAAACTATTAGACTCTGATCATTTCAATATGTAGATGAGGTCCAGTTCAACTATATGCAAATATGCTACAAAGTGCAGAAAATGTGTCATAGCCCTGCTCTCTACAGGTTGAATGTGTCCACTAGGTTGCCCTGTTGGCTACAGTTCTAATCACAATGGAGACTTTTCTTGTTCCATATATAAAATATGGCATGCAGGTTGAAATATGAATGTGTTTAGAACATTAATAACTCATTTACTTTATCAGAGAATAACATCTTCTATCTCTAACATCAGGCTTTTGGGCAGGTACTGTGGCTTAGCTGGTGAAAGCGCCTGTTTCGTAAACAGGAGACCCTGGGTTCAAATCCCAGCAGTACCTCAGAAAAGGAAGGTCCTAGCAATGTTGTTTTTTGCTCACAATAGTTTTTCTTTCACGAACCTCTTGAAATGTTGCATGCATGCTTGTATTTCCAGAGATGCTTCTGGTGAAATAATGCATCTGTGTAAATAGTATGTGTGCCTGGTAAACACACTCGGTAGAGCATGAGACTCTTAATCTCAGGTCATCAATAACATCATGCTAGTAGGCAGGTACTGTGGCTTAGCGGTGAAAGCGCCTGTCTTGTAAACAGGAGACCCTGGGTTCAAATCCCAGCAGTACCTCCGAAAGCAAGTTCTTAACTTTTGTGTATTGCCCACAATAGTTTTTCTTTCAGAGACCTCTTTACATTCGGTGAAATAATGGAGTTGTGAAAATGGTACTCGTGCCTAGTTAGCTCAGTCGGTAGAGCATGAGACTCTTAATCTCAGGGTCGTGGGTTTGAGCCCCACATCGGGCGAAGCCAATTGTCATTTGATGATACGGAAGTGTGCACTAAACTATTAGACTCTGATCATTTCAATATGTAGATGAGGTCCAGTTCAACTATATGCAAATATGCTACAAAGTGCAGAAAATGTGTCATAGCCCTGCTCTCTACAGGTTGAATGTGTCCTCTAGGTTGCCCTGTTGGCTACAGTTCTAATCGCAATGGAGACTTTTCTTGTTCCATATGTAAAATATAGCATGCAGCTTGAAATATGAATGTGTTTAGAACTTTAATAACTCATTTACTTTATCATAGAATAACATCTTCTATCTCTAACAACAGGCTTTTGGGCAGGTACTGTGGCTTAGCTGGTGAAAGCGCCTGTTTAGTAAACAGGAGACCCTGGGTTCAAATCCCAGCAGTACCTCAGAAAGCAAGTTCCTAGCAATGTTGTGTATTGCCCACAATAGTTTTTCTTTCACAGACCTCTTTACATTCGGTGAAAGAATGGAGCTGTGAACATGGTACTCGTGCCTGGTTAGCTCAGTCGGTAGAGCATGAGACTCTTAATCTCAGGGTCGTGGGTTCGAGCCCCACATCGGGCGAAGCCAATTGTCATTTGATGATACGGAAGTGTGCACTAAACTATTAGACTCTGATCATTTCAATATGTAGATGAGGTCCAGTTTAACTATATGCAAATATGCTACAAAGTGCAGTGTGTCATAGCCCTGCTCTCTACAGGTTGAATGTGTCCAGAAGGCTGTGCTGTTGGCTACAGTTCTAATCGCAATGGAGACTTTTCTTGTTCCATATGTAAAATATAGCATGCAGGTTGAAATATGAATGTGTTTAGAACTTAAATAACTAATTTACTTTATCAGAGAATAACATCTTCTATCTCTAACATCAGGCTTTTGGGCAGGTACTGTGGCTTAGCTGGTGAAAGCGCCTGTTTAGTAAACAGGAGACCCTGGGTTCAAATCCCAGCAGTACCTCAGAAAGCAAGTTCCTAGCAATGTTGTGTATTGCCTACAATAGTTTTTCTTTCACAGACCTCCTTACATTCGGTGAAAGAATGGAGCTGTGAACATGGTACTCGTGCCTGGTTAGCTCAGTCGGTAGAGCATGAGACTCTTAATCTCAGGGTCGTGGGTTCGAGCCCCACATCGGGCGAAGCCAATAGTCATTTGATGATATGGGAAGTGTGGACTAAACTATTAGACTCTGATCATTTCAATATGTAGATGAGGTCCAGTTCAACTATATGCAAATATGCTACAAAGTGCAGAAAATGTGTCATAGCCCTGCTCTCTACAGGTTGAATGTGTCCACTAGGTTGCCCTGTTGGCTACAGTTCTAATCACAATGGAGACTTTTCTTGTTCCATATATAAAATATGGCATGCAGGTTGAAATATGAATGTGTTTAGAACTTTAATAACTCATTTACTTTATCAGAGAATAACATCTTCTATCTCTAACATCAGGCTTTTGGGCAGGTACTGTGGCTTAGCTGGTGAAAGCGCCTGTTTCGTAAACAGGAGACCCTGGGTTCAAATCCCAGCAGTACCTCAGAAAAGGAAAGTCCTAGCAATGTTGTTTTTTGCTCACAATAGTTTTTCTTTCACGAACCTCTTGAAATGTTGCACGCATGCTTGTATTTCCAGAGATGCTTCTGGTGAAATAATGCATCTGTGTAAATAGTATGTGTGCCTGGTAAACACACTCGGTAGAGCATGAGACTCTTAATCTCAGGTCATCAATAACATCATGCTAGTAGGCAGGTACTGTGGCTTAGCGGTGAAAGCGCCTGTCTTGTAAACAGGAGACCCTGGGTTCAAATCCCAGCAGTACCTCCGAAAGCAAGTTCTTAACTTTTGTGTATTGCCCACAATAGTTTTTCTTTCAGAGACCTCTTTACATTCGGTGAAATAATGGAGTTGTGAAAATGGTACTCGTGCCTGGTTAGCTCAGTCGGTAGAGCATGAGACTCTTAATCTCAGGGTCGTGGGTTCGAGCCCCACATCGGGCGAAGCCAATTGTCATTTGATGATACGGAAGTGTGCACTAAACTATTAGACTCTGATCATTTCAATATGTAGATGAGGTCCAGTTCAACTATATGCAAATATGCTACAAAGTGCAGTGTGTCATAGCCCTGCTCTCTACAGGTTGAATGTGTCCAGAAGGCTGTGCTGTTGGCTACAGTTCTAATCGCAATGGAGACTTTTCTTGTTCCATATGTAAAATATAGCATGCAGGTTGAAATATGAATGTGTTTAGAACTTTAATAACTAATTTACTTTATCAGAGAATAACATCTTCTATCTCTAACATCAGGCTTTTGGGCAGGTACTGTGGCTTAGCTGGTGAAAGCGCCTGTTTAGTAAACAGGAGACCCTGGGTTCAAATCCCAGCAGTACCTCAGAAAGCAAGTTCCTAGCAATGTTGTGTATTGCCTACAATAGTTTTTCTTTCACAGACCTCCTTACATTCGGTGAAAGAATGGAGCTGTGAACATGGTATTCGTGCCTGGTTAGCTCAGTCGGTAGAGCATGAGACTCTTAATCTCAGGGTCGTGGGTTCGAGCCCCACATCGGGCGAAGCCAATATTCATTTGATGATATGGGAAGTGTGGACTAAACTATTAGACTCTGATCATTTCAATATGTAGATGAGGTCCATTTCAACTATATGCAAATATGCTACAAAGTGCAGAAAATGTGTCATAGCCCTGCTCTCTACAGGTTGAATGTGTCCACTAGGTTGCCCTGTTGGCTACAGTTCTAATCACAATGGAGACTTTTCTTGTTCCATATATAAAATATGGCATGCAGGTTGAAATATGAATGTGTGTAGAACATTAATAACTCATTTACTTTATCAGAGAATAACATCTTCTATCTCTAACATCAGGCTTTTGGGCAGGTACTGTGGCTTAGCTGGTGAAAGCGCCTGTTTCGTAAACAGGAGACCCTGGGTTCAAATCCCAGCAGTACCTCAGAAAAGGAAGGTCCTAGCAATGTTGTTTTTTGCTCACAATAGTTTTTCTTTCACGAACCTCTTGAAATGTTGCATGCATGCTTGTATTTCCAGAGATGCTTCTGGTGAAATAATGCATCTGTGTAAATAGTATGTGTGCCTGGTAAACACACTCGGTAGAGCATGAGACTCTTAATCTCAGGTCATCAATAACATCATGCTAGTAGGCAGGTACTGTGGTTTAGCGGTGAAAGCGCCTGTCTTGTAAACAGGAGACCCTGGGTTCAAATCCCAGCAGTACCTCCGAAAGCAAGTTCTTAACTTTTGTGTATTGCCCACAATAGTTTTTCTTTCAGAGACCTCTTTACATTCGGTGAAATAATGGAGTTGTGAAAATGGTACTCGTGCCTAGTTAGCTCAGTCGGTAGAGCATGAGACTCTTAATCTCAGGGTCGTGGGTTCCAGCCCCACATCGGGCGAAGCCAATTGTCATTTGATGATAAGGAAGTGTGCACTAAACTATTAGACTCTGATCATTTCAATATGTAGATGAGGTCCAGTTCAACTATATGCAAATATGCTACAAAGTGCAGAAAATGTGTCATAGCCCTGCTCTCTACAGGTTGAATGTGTCCACTAGGTTGCCCTGTTGGCTACAGTTCTAATCGCAATGGAGACTTTTCTTGTTCCATATGTAAAATATAGCATGCAGCTTGAAATATGAATGTGTTTAGAACTTTAATAACTCATTTACTTTATCAGAGAATAACATCTTCTATCTCTAACAACAGGCTTTTGGGCAGGTACTGTGGCTTAGCTGGTGAAAGCGCCTGTTTAGTAAACAGGAGACCCTGGGTTCAAATCCCAGCAGTACCTCAGAGAAGGAAGGTCCTAGCAATGTTGTGTATTGCCTACAATAGTTTTTCTTTCACAGACCTCCTTACATTTGGTGAAAGAATGGAGCTGTGAACATGGTACTCGTGCCTGGTTAGCTCAGTCGGTAGAGCATGAGACTCTTAATCTCAGGGTCGTGGGTTCGAGCCCCACATCGGGCGAAGCCAATAGTCATTTGATGATATGGGAAGTGTGGACTAAACTATTAGACTCTGATCATTTCAATATGTAGATGAGGTCCAGTTCAACTATATGCAAATTTGCTACAAAGTGCAGAAAATGTGTCATAGCCCTGCTCTCTACAGGTTGAATGTGTCCACTAGGTTGCCCTGTTGGCTACAGTTCTAATCACAATGGAGACTTTTCTTGTTCCATATATAAAATATGGCATGCAGGTTGAAATATGAATGTGTTTAGAACTTTAATAACTCATTTACTTTATCAGAGAATAACATCTTCTATCTCTAACATTAGGCTTTTGGGCAGGTACTGTGGCTTAGCTGGTGAAAGCGCCTGTTTAGTAAACAGGAGACCCTGGGTTCAAATCCCAGCAGTACCTCAGAAAGCAAGTTCCTAGCAATGTTGTGTATTGCCCACAATAGTTTTTCTTTCACAGACCTCTTTACATTCGGTGAAAGAATGGAGCTGTGAACATGGTACTCGTGCCTGGTTAGCTCAGTCGGTAGAGCATGAGACTCTTAATCTCAGGGTCGTGGGTTCGAGCCCCACATCGGGCGAAGCCAATTGTCATTTGATGATACGGAAGTGTGCACTAAACTATTAGACTCTGATCATTTCAATATGTAGATGAGGTCCAGTTCAACTATATGCAAATATGCTACAAAGTGCAGTGTGTCATAGCCCTGCTCTCTACAGGTTGAATGTGTCCAGAAGGCTGTGCTGTTGGCTACAGTTCTAATCGCAATGGAGACTTTTCTTGTTCCATATGTAAAATATAGCATGCAGGTTGAAATATGAATGTGTTTAGAACTTAAATAACTAATTTACTTTATCAGAGAATAACATCTTCTATCTCTAACATCAGGCTTTTGGGCAGGTACTGTGGCTTAGCTGGTGAAAGCGCCTGTTTAGTAAACAGGAGACCCTGGGTTCAAATCCCAGCAGTACCTCAGAAAGCAAGTTCCTAGCAATGTTGTGTATTGCCTACAATAGTTTTTCTTTCACAGACCTCCTTACATTCGGTGAAAGAATGGAGCTGTGAACATGGTACTCGTGCCTGGTTAGCTCAGTCGGTAGAGCATGAGACTCTTAATCTCAGGGTCGTGGGTTCGAGCCCCACATCGGGCGAAGCCAATAGTCATTTGATGATATGGGAAGTGTGGACTAAACTATTAGACTCTGATCATTTCAATATGTAGATGAGGTCCAGTTCAACTATATGCAAATATGCTACAAAGTGCAGAAAATGTGTCATAGCCCTGCTCTCTACAGGTTGAATGTGTCCACTAGGTTGCCCTGTTGGATACAGTTCTAATCGCAATGGAGACTTTTCTTGTTCCATATGTAAAATATAGCATGCAGCTTGAAATATGAATGTGTTTAGAACTTTAATAACTCATTTACTTTATCAGAGAATAACATCTTCTATCTCTAACAACAGGCTTTTGGGCAGGTACTGTGGCTTAGCTGGTGAAAGCGCCTGTTTAGTAAACAGGAGACCCTGGGTTCAAATCCCAGCAGTACCTCAGAGAAGGAAGGTCCTAGCAATGTTGTGTATTGCCTACAATAGTTTTTCTTTCACAGACCTCCTTACATTTGGTGAAAGAATGGAGCTGTGAACATGGTACTCGTGCCTGGTTAGCTCAGTCGGTAGAGCATGAGACTCTTAATCTCAGGGTCGTGGGTTCGAGCCCCACATCGGGCGAAGCCAATAGTCATTTGATGATATGGGAAGTGTGGACTAAACTATTAGACTCTGATCATTTCAATATGTAGATGAGGTCCAGTTCAACTATATGCAAATTTGCTACAAAGTGCAGAAAATGTGTCATAGCCCTGCTCTCTACAGGTTGAATGTGTCCACTAGGTTGCCCTGTTGGCTACAGTTCTAATCACAATGGAGACTTTTCTTGTTCCATATATAAAATATGGCATGCAGGTTGAAATATGAATGTGTTTAGAACTTTAATAACTCATTTACTTTATCAGAGAATAACATCTTCTATCTCTAACATTAGGCTTTTGGGCAGGTACTGTGGCTTAGCTGGTGAAAGCGCCTGTTTAGTAAACAGGAGACCCTGGGTTCAAATCCCAGCAGTACCTCAGAAAGCAAGTTCCTAGCAATGTTGTGTATTGCCCACAATAGTTTTTCTTTCACAGACCTCTTTACATTCGGTGAAAGAATGGAGCTGTGAACATGGTACTCGTGCCTGGTTAGCTCAGTCGGTAGAGCATGAGACTCTTAATCTCAGGGTCGTGGGTTCGAGCCCCACATCGGGCGAAGCCAATTGTCATTTGATGATACGGAAGTGTGCACTAAACTATTAGACTCTGATCATTTCAATATGTAGATGAGGTCCAGTTCAACTATATGCAAATATGCTACAAAGTGCAGTGTGTCATAGCCCTGCTCTCTACAGGTTGAATGTGTCCAGAAGGCTGTGCTGTTGGCTACAGTTCTAATCGCAATGGAGACTTTTCTTGTTCCATATGTAAAATATAGCATGCAGGTTGAAATATGAATGTGTTTAGAACTTAAATAACTAATTTACTTTATCAGAGAATAACATCTTCTATCTCTAACATCAGGCTTTTGGGCAGGTACTGTGGCTTAGCTGGTGAAAGCGCCTGTTTAGTAAACAGGAGACCCTGGGTTCAAATCCCAGCAGTACCTCAGAAAGCAAGTTCCTAGCAATGTTGTGTATTGCCTACAATAGTTTTTCTTTCACAGACCTCCTTACATTCGGTGAAAGAATGGAGCTGTGAACATGGTACTCGTGCCTGGTTAGCTCAGTCGGTAGAGCATGAGACTCTTAATCTCAGGGTCGTGGGTTCGAGCCCCACATCGGGCGAAGCCAATAGTCATTTGATGATATGGGAAGTGTGGACTAAACTATTAGACTCTGATCATTTCAATATGTAGATGAGGTCCAGTTCAACTATATGCAAATATGCTACAAAGTGCAGAAAATGTGTCATAGCCCTGCTCTCTACAGGTTGAATGTGTCCACTAGGTTGCCCTGTTGGCTACAGTTCTAATCACAATGGAGACTTTTCTTGTTCCATATATAAAATATGGCATGCAGGTTGAAATATGAATGTGTTTAGAACTTTAATAACTCGTTTACTTTATCAGAGAATAACATCTTCTATCTCTAACATCAAGCTTTTGGGCAGGTACTGTGGCTTAGCTGGTGAAAGCGCCTGTTTCGTAAACAGGAGACCCTGGGTTCAAATCCCAGCAGTACCTCAGAAAAGGAAGGTCCTAGCAATGTTGTTTTTTGCTCACAATAGTTTTTCTTTCACGAACCTCTTGAAATGTTGCATGCATGCTTGTATTTCCAGAGATGCTTCTGGTGAAATAATGCATCTGTGTAAATAGTATGTGTGCCTGGTAAACACACTCGGTAGAGCATGAGACTCTTAATCTCAGGTCATCAATAACATCATGCTAGTAGGCAGGTACTGTGGCTTAGCGGTGAAAGAGCCTGTCTTGTAAACAGGAGACCCTGGGTTCAAATCCCAGCAGTACCTCCGAAAGCAAGTTCTTAACTTTTGTGTATTGCCCACAATAGTTTTTCTTTCAGAGACCTCTTTACATTCGGTGAAATAATGGAGTTGTGAAAATGGTACTCGTGCCTGGTTAGCTCAGTCGGTAGAGCATGAGACTCTTAATCTCAGGGTCGTGGGTTCGAGCCCCACATCGGGCGAAGCCAATTGTCATTTGATGATACGGAAGTGTGCACTAAACTATTAGACTCTGATCATTTCAATATGTAGATGAGGTCCAGTTCAACTATATGCAAATATGCTACAAAGTGCAGTGTGTCATAGCCCTGCTCTCTACAGGTTGAATGTGTCCAGAAGGCTGTGCTGTTGGCTACAGTTCTAATCGCAATGGAGACTTTTCTTGTTCCATATGTAAAATATAGCATGCAGGTTGAAATATGAATGTGTTTAGAACTTTAATAACTAATTTACTTTATCAGAGAATAACATCTTCTATCTCTAACATCAGGCTTTTGGGCAGGTACTGTGGCTTAGCTGGTGAAAGCGCCTGTTTAGTAAACAGGAGACCCTGGGTTCAAATCCCAGCAGTACCTCAGAAAGCAAGTTCCTAGCAATGTTGTGTATTGCCTACAATAGTTTTTCTTTCACAGACCTCCTTACATTCGGTGAAAGAATGGAGCTGTGAACATGGTATTCGTGCCTGGTTAGCTCAGTCGGTAGAGCATGAGACTCTTAATCTCAGGGTCGTGGGTTCGAGCCCCACATCGGGTGAAGCCAATATTCATTTGATGATATGGGAAGTGTGGACTAAACTATTAGACACTGATCATTTCAATATGTAGATGAGGTCCAGTTCAACTATATGCAAATATGCTACAAAGTGCAGAAAATGTGTCATAGCCCTGCTCTCTACAGGTTGAATGTGTCCACTAGGTTGCCCTGTTGGCTACAGTTCTAATCACAATGGAGACTTTTCTTGTTCCATATATAAAATATGGCATGCAGGTTGAAATATGAATGTGTTTAGAACATTAATAACTAATTTACTTTATCAGAGAATAACATCTTCTATCTCTAACATCAGGCTTTTGGGCAGGTACTGTGGCTTAGCTGGTGAAAGCGCCTGTTTCGTGAACAGGAGACCCTGGGTTCAAATCCCAGCAGTACCTCAGAAAAGGAAGGTCCTAGCAATGTTGTTTTTTGCTCACAATAGTTTTTCTTTCACGAACCTCTTGAAATGTTGCATGCATGCTTGTATTTCCAGAGATGCTTCTGGTGAAATAATGCATCTGTGTAAATAGTATGTGTGCCTGGTAAACACACTCGGTAGAGCATGAGACTCTTAATCTCAGGTCATCAATAACATCATGCTAGTAGGCAGGTACTGTGGCTTAGCGGTGAAAGCGCCTGTCTTGTAAACAGGAGACCCTGGGTTCAAATCCCAGCAGTACCTCCGAAAGCAAGTTCTTAACTTTTGTGTATTGCCCACAATAGTTTTTCTTTCAGAGACCTCTTTACATTCGGTGAAATAATGGAGTTGTGAAAATGGTACTCGTGCCTAGTTAGCTCAGTCGGTAGAGCATGAGACTCTTAATCTCAGGGTCGTCGGTTCGAGCCCCACATCGGGCGAAGCCAATTGTCATTTGATGATACGGAAGTGTGCACTAAACTATTAGACTCTGATCATTTCAATATGTAGATGAGGTCCAGTTCAACTATATGCAAATATGCTACAAAGTGCAGAAAATGTGTCATAGCCCTGCTCTCTACAGGTTGAATGTGTCCACTAGGTTGCCCTGTTGGCTACAGTTCTAATCGCAATGGAGACTTTTCTTGTTCCATATGTAAAATATAGCATGCAGCTTGAAATATGAATGTGTTTAGAACTTTAATAACTCATTTACTTTATCAGAGAATAACATCTTCTATCTCTAACAACAGGCTTTTGGGCAGGTACTGTGGCTTAGCTGGTGAAAGCGCCTGTTTAGTAAACAGGAGACCCTGGGTTCAAATCCCAGCAGTACCTCAGAGAAGGAAGGTCCTAGCAATGTTGTGTATTGCCTACAATAGTTTTTCTTTCACAGACCTCCTTACATTTGGTGAAAGAATGGAGCTGTGAACATGGTACTCGTGCCTGGTTAGCTCAGTCGGTAGAGCATGAGACTCTTAATCTCAGGGTCGTGGGTTCGAGCCCCACATCGGGCGAAGCCAATAGTCATTTGATGATATGGGAAGTGTGGACTAAACTATTAGACTCTGATCATTTCAATATGTAGATGAGGTCCAGTTCAACTATATGCAAATTTGCTACAAAGTGCAGAAAATGTGTCATAGCCATGCTCTCTACAGGTTGAATGTGTCCACTAGGTTGCCCTGTTGGCTACAGTTCTAATCACAATGGAGACTTTTCTTGTTCCATATATAAAATATGGCATGCAGGTTGAAATATGAATGTGTTTAGAACTTTAATAACTCATTTACTTTATCAGAGAATAACATCTTCTATCTCTAACATTAGGCTTTTGGGCAGGTACTGTGGCTTAGCTGGTGAAAGCGCCTGTTTAGTAAACAGGAGACCCTGGGTTCAAATCCCAGCAGTACCTCAGAAAGCAAGTTCCTAGCAATGTTGTGTATTGCCCACAATAGTTTTTCTTTCACAGACCTCTTTACATTCGGTGAAAGAATGGAGCTGTGAACATGGTACTCGTGCCTGGTTAGCTCAGTCGGTAGAGCATGAGACTCTTAATCTCAGTGTCGTGGGTTCGAGCCCCACATCGGGCGAAGCCAATTGTCATTTGATGATACGGAAGTGTGCACTAAACTATTAGACTCTGATCATTTCAATATGTAGATGAGGTCCAGTTTAACTATATGCAAATATGCTACAAAGTGCAGTGTGTCATAGCCCTGCTCTCTACAGGTTGAATGTGTCCAGAAGGCTGTGCTGTTGGCTACAGTTCTAATCGCAATGGAGACTTTTCTTGTTCCATATGTAAAATATAGCATGCAGGTTGAAATATGAATGTGTTTAGAACTTAAATAACTAATTTACTTTATCAGAGAATAACATCTTCTATCTCTAACATCAGGCTTTTGGGCAGGTACTGTGGCTTAGCTGGTGAAAGCGCCTGTTTAGTAAACAGGAGACCCTGGGTTCAAATCCCAGCAGTACCTCAGAAAGCAAGTTCCTAGCAATGTTGTGTATTGCCTACAATAGTTTTTCTTTCACAGACCTCCTTACATTCGGTGAAAGAATGGAGCTGTGAACATGGTACTCGTGCCTGGTTAGCTCAGTCGGTAGAGCATGAGACTCTTAATCTCAGGGTCGTGGGTTCGAGCCCCACATCGGGCGAAGCCAATAGTCATTTGATGATATGGGAAGTGTGGACTAAACTATTAGACTCTGATCATTTCAATATGTAGATGAGGTCCAGTTCAACTATATGCAAATATGCTACAAAGTGCAGAAAATGTGTCATAGCCCTGCTCTCTACAGGTTGAATGTGTCCACTAGGTTGCCCTGTTGGCTACAGTTCTAATCACAATGGAGACTTTTCTTGTTCCATATATAAAATATGGCATGCAGGTTGAAATATGAATGTGTTTAGAACTTTAATAACTCGTTTACTTTATCAGAGAATAACATCTTCTATCTCTAACATCAAGCTTTTGGGCAGGTACTGTGGCTTAGCTGGTGAAAGCGCCTGTTTCGTAAACAGGAGACCCTGGGTTCAAATCCCAGCAGTACCTCAGAAAAGGAAGGTCCTAGCAATGTTGTTTTTTGCTCACAATAGTTTTTCTTTCACGAACCTCTTGAAATGTTGCATGCATGCTTGTATTTCCAGAGATGCTTCTGGTGAAATAATGCATCTGTGTAAATAGTATGTGTGCCTGGTAAACACACTCGGTAGAGCATGAGACTCTTAATCTCAGGTCATCAATAACATCATGCTAGTAGGCAGGTACTGTGGCTTAGCGGTGAAAGAGCCTGTCTTGTAAACAGGAGACCCTGGGTTCAAATCCCAGCAGTACCTCCGAAAGCAAGTTCTTAACTTTTGTGTATTGCCCACAATAGTTTTTCTTTCAGAGACCTCTTTACATTCGGTGAAATAATGGAGTTGTGAAAATGGTACTCGTGCCTGGTTAGCTCAGTCGGTAGAGCATGAGACTCTTAATCTCAGGGTCGTGGGTTCGAGCCCCACATCGGGCGAAGCCAATTGTCATTTGATGATACGGAAGTGTGCACTAAACTATTAGACTCTGATCATTTCAATATGTAGATGAGGTCCAGTTCAACTATATGCAAATATGCTACAAAGTGCAGTGTGTCATAGCCCTGCTCTCTACAGGTTGAATGTGTCCAGAAGGCTGTGCTGTTGGCTACAGTTCTAATCGCAATGGAGACTTTTCTTGTTCCATATGTAAAATATAGCATGCAGGTTGAAATATGAATGTGTTTAGAACTTTAATAACTAATTTACTTTATCAGAGAATAACATCTTCTATCTCTAACATCAGGCTTTTGGGCAGGTACTGTGGCTTAGCTGGTGAAAGCGCCTGTTTAGTAAACAGGAGACCCTGGGTTCAAATCCCAGCAGTACCTCAGAAAGCAAGTTCCTAGCAATGTTGTGTATTGCCTACAATAGTTTTTCTTTCACAGACCTCCTTACATTCGGTGAAAGAATGGAGCTGTGAACATGGTATTCGTGCCTGGTTAGCTCAGTCGGTAGAGCATGAGACTCTTAATCTCAGGGTCGTGGGTTCGAGCCCCACATCGGGTGAAGCCAATATTCATTTGATGATATGGGAAGTGTGGACTAAACTATTAGACACTGATCATTTCAATATGTAGATGAGGTCCAGTTCAACTATATGCAAATATGCTACAAAGTGCAGAAAATGTGTCATAGCCCTGCTCTCTACAGGTTGAATGTGTCCACTAGGTTGCCCTGTTGGCTACAGTTCTAATCACAATGGAGACTTTTCTTGTTCCATATATAAAATATGGCATGCAGGTTGAAATATGAATGTGTTTAGAACATTAATAACTAATTTACTTTATCAGAGAATAACATCTTCTATCTCTAACATCAGGCTTTTGGGCAGGTACTGTGGCTTAGCTGGTGAAAGCGCCTGTTTCGTGAACAGGAGACCCTGGGTTCAAATCCCAGCAGTACCTCAGAAAAGGAAGGTCCTAGCAATGTTGTTTTTTGCTCACAATAGTTTTTCTTTCACGAACCTCTTGAAATGTTGCATGCATGCTTGTATTTCCAGAGATGCTTCTGGTGAAATAATGCATCTGTGTAAATAGTATGTGTGCCTGGTAAACACACTCGGTAGAGCATGAGACTCTTAATCTCAGGTCATCAATAACATCATGCTAGTAGGCAGGTACTGTGGCTTAGCGGTGAAAGCGCCTGTCTTGTAAACAGGAGACCCTGGGTTCAAATCCCAGCAGTACCTCCGAAAGCAAGTTCTTAACTTTTGTGTATTGCCCACAATAGTTTTTCTTTCAGAGACCTCTTTACATTCGGTGAAATAATGGAGTTGTGAAAATGGTACTCGTGCCTAGTTAGCTCAGTCGGTAGAGCATGAGACTCTTAATCTCAGGGTCGTCGGTTCGAGCCCCACATCGGGCGAAGCCAATTGTCATTTGATGATACGGAAGTGTGCACTAAACTATTAGACTCTGATCATTTCAATATGTAGATGAGGTCCAGTTCAACTATATGCAAATATGCTACAAAGTGCAGAAAATGTGTCATAGCCCTGCTCTCTACAGGTTGAATGTGTCCACTAGGTTGCCCTGTTGGCTACAGTTCTAATCGCAATGGAGACTTTTCTTGTTCCATATGTAAAATATAGCATGCAGCTTGAAATATGAATGTGTTTAGAACTTTAATAACTCATTTACTTTATCAGAGAATAACATCTTCTATCTCTAACAACAGGCTTTTGGGCAGGTACTGTGGCTTAGCTGGTGAAAGCGCCTGTTTAGTAAACAGGAGACCCTGGGTTCAAATCCCAGCAGTACCTCAGAGAAGGAAGGTCCTAGCAATGTTGTGTATTGCCTACAATAGTTTTTCTTTCACAGACCTCCTTACATTTGGTGAAAGAATGGAGCTGTGAACATGGTACTCGTGCCTGGTTAGCTCAGTCGGTAGAGCATGAGACTCTTAATCTCAGGGTCGTGGGTTCGAGCCCCACATCGGGCGAAGCCAATAGTCATTTGATGATATGGGAAGTGTGGACTAAACTATTAGACTCTGATCATTTCAATATGTAGATGAGGTCCAGTTCAACTATATGCAAATTTGCTACAAAGTGCAGAAAATGTGTCATAGCCATGCTCTCTACAGGTTGAATGTGTCCACTAGGTTGCCCTGTTGGCTACAGTTCTAATCACAATGGAGACTTTTCTTGTTCCATATATAAAATATGGCATGCAGGTTGAAATATGAATGTGTTTAGAACTTTAATAACTCATTTACTTTATCAGAGAATAACATCTTCTATCTCTAACATTAGGCTTTTGGGCAGGTACTGTGGCTTAGCTGGTGAAAGCGCCTGTTTAGTAAACAGGAGACCCTGGGTTCAAATCCCAGCAGTACCTCAGAAAGCAAGTTCCTAGCAATGTTGTGTATTGCCCACAATAGTTTTTCTTTCACAGACCTCTTTACATTCGGTGAAAGAATGGAGCTGTGAACATGGTACTCGTGCCTGGTTAGCTCAGTCGGTAGAGCATGAGACTCTTAATCTCAGTGTCGTGGGTTCGAGCCCCACATCGGGCGAAGCCAATTGTCATTTGATGATACGGAAGTGTGCACTAAACTATTAGACTCTGATCATTTCAATATGTAGATGAGGTCCAGTTTAACTATATGCAAATATGCTACAAAGTGCAGTGTGTCATAGCCCTGCTCTCTACAGGTTGAATGTGTCCAGAAGGCTGTGCTGTTGGCTACAGTTCTAATCGCAATGGAGACTTTTCTTGTTCCATATGTAAAATATAGCATGCAGGTTGAAATATGAATGTGTTTAGAACTTAAATAACTAATTTACTTTATCAGAGAATAACATCTTCTATCCCTAACATCAGGCTTTTGGGCAGGTACTGTGGCTTAGCTGGTGAAAGCGCCTGTTTAGTAAACAGGAGACCCTGGGTTCAAATCCCAGCAGTACCTCAGAAAGCAAGTTCCTAGCAATGTTGTGTATTGCCTACAATAGTTTTTCTTTCACAGACCTCCTTACATTCGGTGAAAGAATGGAGCTGTGAACATGGTACTCGTGCCTGGTTAGCTCAGTCGGTAGAGCATGAGACTCTTAATCTCAGGGTCGTGGGTTCGAGCCCCACATCGGGCGAAGCCAATTGTCATTTGATGATACGGAAGTGTGCACTAAACTATTAGACTCTGATCATTTCAATATGTAGATGAGGTCCAGTTCAACTATATGCAAATATGCTACAAAGTGCAGAAAATGTGTCATAGCCCTGCTCTCTACAGGTTGAATGTGTCCACTAGGTTGCCCTGTTGGCTACAGTTCTAATCGCAATGGAGACTTTTCTTGTTCCATATGTAAAATATAGCATGCAGCTTGAAATATGAATGTGTTTAGAACTTTAATAACTCATTTACTTTATCAGAGAATAACATCTTCTATCTCTAACAACAGGCTTTTGGGCAGGTACTGTGGCTTAGCTGGTGAAAGCGCCTGTTTAGTAAACAGGAGACCCTGGGTTCAAATCCCAGCAGTACCTCAGAGAAGGAAGGTCCTAGCAATGTTGTGTATTGCCTACAATAGTTTTTCTTTCACAGACCTCCTTACATTTGGTGAAAGAATGGAGCTGTGAACATGGTACTCGTGCCTGGTTAGCTCAGTCGGTAGAGCATGAGACTCTTAATCTCAGGGTCGTGGGTTCGAGCCCCACATCGGGCGAAGCCAATAGTCATTTGATGATATGGGAAGTGTGGACTAAACTATTAGACTCTGATCATTTCAATATGTAGATGAGGTCCAGTTCAACTATATGCAAATTTGCTACAAAGTGCAGAAAATGTGTCATAGCCATGCTCTCTACAGGTTGAATGTGTCCACTAGGTTGCCCTGTTGGCTACAGTTCTAATCACAATGGAGACTTTTCTTGTTCCATATATAAAATATGGCATGCAGGTTGAAATATGAATGTGTTTAGAACTTTAATAACTCATTTACTTTATCAGAGAATAACATCTTCTATCTCTAACATTAGGCTTTTGGGCAGGTACTGTGGCTTAGCTGGTGAAAGCGCCTGTTTAGTAAACAGGAGACCCTGGGTTCAAATCCCAGCAGTACCTCAGAAAGCAAGTTCCTAGCAATGTTGTGTATTGCCCACAATAGTTTTTCTTTCACAGACCTCTTTACATTCGGTGAAAGAATGGAGCTGTGAACATGGTACTCGTGCCTGGTTAGCTCAGTCGGTAGAGCATGAGACTCTTAATCTCAGGGTCGTGTGTTCGAGCCCCACATCGGGCGAAGCCAATTGTCATTTGATGATACGGAAGTGTGCACTAAACTATTAGACTCTGATCATTTCAATATGTAGATGAGGTCCAGTTTAACTATATGCAAATATGCTACAAAGTGCAGTGTGTCATAGCCCTGCTCTCTACAGGTTGAATGTGTCCAGAAGGCTGTGCTGTTGGCTACAGTTCTAATCGCAATGGAGACTTTTCTTGTTCCATATGTAAAATATAGCATGCAGGTTGAAATATGAATGTGTTTAGAACTTAAATAACTAATTTACTTTATCAGAGAATAACATCTTCTATCTCTAACATCAGGCTTTTGGGCAGGTACTGTGGCTTAGCTGGTGAAATCGCCTGTTTAGTAAACAGGAGACCCTGGGTTCAAATCCCAGCAGTACCTCAGAAAGCAAGTTCCTAGCAATGTTGTGTATTGCCTACAATAGTTTTTCTTTCACAGACCTCCTTACATTCGGTGAAAGAATGGAGCTGTGAACATGGTACTCGTGCCTGGTTAGCTCAGTCGGTAGAGCATGAGACTCTTAATCTCAGGGTCGTGGGTTCGAGCCCCACATCGGGCGAAGCCAATAGTCATTTGATGATATGGGAAGTGTGGACTAAACTATTAGACTCTGATCATTTCAATATGTAGATGAGGTCCAGTTCAACTATATGCAAATTTGCTACAAAGTGCAGAAAATGTGTCATAGCCCTGCTCTCTACAGGTTGAATGTGTCCACTAGGTTGCCCTGTTGGCTACAGTTCTAATCACAATGGAGACTTTTCTTGTTCCATATATAAAATATGGCATGCAGGTTGAAATATGAATGTGTTTAGAACTTTAATAACTCATTTACTTTATCAGAGAATAACATCTTCTATCTCTAACATTAGGCTTTTGGGCAGGTACTGTGGCTTAGCTGGTGAAAGCGCCTGTTTAGTAAACAGGAGACCCTGGGTTCAAATCCCAGCAGTACCTCCGAAAGCAAGTTCTTAACTTTTGTGTATTGCCCACAATAGTTTTTCTTTCAGAGACCTCTTTACATTCGGTGAAATAATGGAGTTGTGAAAATGGTACTCGTGCCTAGTTAGCTCAGTCGGTAGAGCATGAGACTCTTAATCTCAGGGTCGTGGGTTCGAGCCCCACATCGGGCGAAGCCAATTGTCATTTGATGATACGGAAGTGTGCACTAAACTATTAGACTCTGATCATTTCAATATGTAGATGAGGTCCAGTTCAACTATATGCAAATATGCTACAAAGTGCAGAAAATGTGTCATAGCCCTGCTCTCTACAGGTTGAATGTGTCCACTAGGTTGCCCTGTTGGCTACAGTTCTAATCGCAATGGAGACTTTTCTTGTTCCATATGTAAAATATAGCATGCAGCTTGAAATATGAATGTGTTTAGAACTTTAATAACTCATTTACTTTATCATAGAATAACATCTTCTATCTCTAACAACAGGCTTTTGGGCAGGTACTGTGGCTTAGCTGGTGAAAGCGCCTGTTTAGTAAACAGGAGACCCTGGGTTCAAATCCCAGCAGTACCTCAGAAAGCAAGTTCCTAGCAATGTTGTGTATTGCCCACAATAGTTTTTCTTTCACAGACCTCTTTACATTCGGTGAAAGAATGGAGCTGTGAACATGGTACTCGTGCCTGGTTAGCTCAGTCGGTAGAGCATGAGACTCTTAATCTCAGGGTCGTGGGTTCGAGCCCCACATCGGGCGAAGCCAATTGTCATTTGATGATACGGAAGTGTGCACTAAACTATTAGACTCTGATCATTTCAATATGTAGATGAGGTCCAGTTTAACTATATGCAAATATGCTACAAAGTGCAGTGTGTCATAGCCCTGCTCTCTACAGGTTGAATGTGTCCAGAAGGCTGTGCTGTTGGCTACAGTTCTAATCACAATGGAGACTTTTCTTGTTCCATATGTAAAATATAGCATGCAGGTTGAAATATGAATGTGTTTAGAACTTAAATAACTAATTTACTTTATCAGAGAATAACATCTTCTATCTCTAACATCAGGCTTTTGGGCAGGTACTGTGGCTTAGCTGGTGAAAGCGCCTGTTTAGTAAACAGGAGACCCTGGGTTCAAATCCCAGCAGTACCTCAGAAAGCAAGTTCCTAGCAATGTTGTGTATTGCCTACAATAGTTTTTCTTTCACAGACCTCCTTACATTCGGTGAAAGAATGGAGCTGTGAACATGGTACTCGTGCCTGGTTAGCTCAGTCGGTAGAGCATGAGACTCTTAATCTCAGGGTCGTGGGTTCGAGCCCCACATCGGGCGAAGCCAATAGTCATTTGATGATATGGGAAGTGTGGACTAAACTATTAGACTCTGATCATTTCAATATGTAGATGAGGTCCAGTTCAACTATATGCAAATATGCTACAAAGTGCAGAAAATGTGTCATAGCCCTGCTCTCTACAGGTTGAATGTGTCCACTAGGTTGCCCTGTTGGCTACAGTTCTAATCACAATGGAGACTTTTCTTGTTCCATATATAAAATATGGCATGCAGGTTGAAATATGAATGTGTTTAGAACTTTAATAACTCATTTACTTTATCAGAGAATAACATCTTCTATCTCTAACATCAGGCTTTTGGGCAGGTACTGTGGCTTAGCTGGTGAAAGCGCCTGTTTCGTAAACAGGAGACCCTGGGTTCAAATCCCAGCAGTACCTCAGAAAAGGAAGGTCCTAGCAATGTTGTTTTTTGCTCACAATAGTTTTTCTTTCACGAACCTCTTGAAATGTTGCACGCATGCTTGTATTTCCAGAGATGCTTCTGGTGAAATAATGCATCTGTGTAAATAGTATGTGTGCCTGGTAAACACACTCGGTAGAGCATGAGACTCTTAATCTCAGGTCATCAATAACATCATGCTAGTAGGCAGGTACTGTGGCTTAGCGGTGAAAGCGCCTGTCTTGTAAACAGGAGACCCTGGGTTCAAATCCCAGCAGTACCTCCGAAAGCAAGTTCTTAACTTTTGTGTATTGCCCACAATAGTTTTTCTTTCAGAGACCTCTTTACATTCGGTGAAATAATGGAGTTGTGAAAATGGTACTCGTGCCTGGTTAGCTCAGTCGGTAGAGCATGAGACTCTTAATCTCAGGGTCGTGGGTTCGAGCCCCACATCGGGCGAAGCAAATTGTCATTTGATGATACGGAAGTGTGCACTAAACTATTAGACTCTGATCATTTCAATATGTAGATGAGGTCCAGTTCAACTATATGCAAATATGCTACAAAGTGCAGAAAATGTGTCATAGCCCTGCTCTCTACAGGTTCAATGTGTCCACTAGGTTGCCCTGTTGGCTACAGTTCTAATCGCAATGGAGACTTTTCTTGTTCCATATGTAAAATATAGCATGCAGGTTGAAATATGAATGTGTTTAGAACTTTAATAACTCATTTACTTTATCAGAGAATAACATCTTCTATCTCTAACATCAGGCTTTTGGGCAGGTACTGTGGCTTAGCTGGTGAAAGCGCCTGTTTAGTAAACAGGAGACCCTGGGTTCAAATCCCAGCAGTACCTCAGAGAAGGAAGGTCCTAGCAATGTTGTGTATTGCCTACAATAGTTTTTCTTTCACAGACCTCCTTACATTCGGTGAAAGAATGGAGCTGTGAACATGGTACTCGTGCCTGGTTAGCTCAGTCGGTAGAGCATGAGACTCTTAATCTCAGGGTCGTGGGTTCGAGCCCCACATCGGGCGAAGCCAATAGTCATTTGATGATATGGGAAGTGTCGACTAAACTATTAGACTCTGATCATTTCAATATGTAGATGAGGTCCAGTTCAACTATATGCAAATATGCTACAAAGTGCAGAAAATGTGTCATAGCCCTGCTCTCTACAGGTTGAATGTGTCCACTAGGTTGCCCTGTTGGCTACAGTTCTAATCACAATGGAGACTTTTCTTGTTCCATATATAAAATATGGCATGCAGGTTGAAATATGAATGTGTTTAGAACATTAATAACTCATTTACTTTATCAGAGAATAACATCTTCTATCTCTAACATCAGGCTTTTGGGCAGGTACTGTGGCTTAGCTGGTGAAAGCGCCTGTTTCGTAAACAGGAGACCCTGGGTTCAAATCCCAGCAGTACCTCAGAAAAGGAAGGTCCTAGCAATGTTGTTTTTTGCTCACAATAGTTTTTCTTTCACGAACCTCTTGAAATGTTGCATGCATGCTTGTATTTCCAGAGATGCTTCTGGTGAAATAATGCATCTGTGTAAATAGTATGTGTGCCTGGTAAACACACTCGGTAGAGCATGAGACTCTTAATCTCAGGTCATCAATAACATCATGCTAGTAGGCAGGTACTGTGGCTTAGCGGTGAAAGCGCCTGTCTTGTAAACAGGAGACCCTGGGTTCAAATCCCAGCAGTACCTCCGAAAGCAAGTTCTTAACTTTTGTGTATTGCCCACAATAGTTTTTCTTTCAGAGACCTCTTTACATTCGGTGAAATAATGGAGTTGTGAAAATGGTACTCGTGCCTAGTTAGCTCAGTCGGTAGAGCATGAGACTCTTAATCTCAGGGTCGTGGGTTCGAGCCCCACATCGGGCGAAGCCAATTGTCATTTGATGATACGGAAGTGTGCACTAAACTATTAGACTCTGATCATTTCAATATGTAGATGAGGTCCAGTTCAACTATATGCAAATATGCTACAAAGTGCAGAAAATGTGTCATAGCCCTGCTCTCTACAGGTTGAATGTGTCCACTAGGTTGCCCTGTTGGCTACAGTTCTAATCGCAATGGAGACTTTTCTTGTTCCATATGTAAAATATAGCATGCAGCTTGAAATATGAATGTGTTTAGAACTTTAATAACTCATTTACTTTATCATAGAATAACATCTTCTATCTCTAACAACAGGCTTTTGGGCAGGTACTGTGGCTTAGCTGGTGAAAGCGCCTGTTTAGTAAACAGGAGACCCTGGGTTCAAATCCCAGCAGTACCTCAGAAAGCAAGTTCCTAGCAATGTTGTGTATTGCCCACAATAGTTTTTCTTTCACAGACCTCTTTACATTCGGTGAAAGAATGGAGCTGTGAACATGGTACTCGTGCCTGGTTAGCTCAGTCGGTAGAGCATGAGACTCTTAATCTCAGGGTCGTGGGTTCGAGCCCCACATCGGGCGAAGCCAATTGTCATTTGATGATACGGAAGTGTGCACTAAACTATTAGACTCTGATCATTTCAATATGTAGATGAGGTCCAGTTTAACTATATGCAAATATGCTACAAAGTGCAGTGTGTCATAGCCCTGCTCTCTACAGGTTGAATGTGTCCAGAAGGCTGTGCTGTTGGCTACAGTTCTAATCGCAATGGAGACTTTTCTTGTTCCATATGTAAAATATAGCATGCAGGTTGAAATATGAATGTGTTTAGAACTTAAATAACTAATTTACTTTATCAGAGAATAACATCTTCTATCTCTAACATCAGGCTTTTGGGCAGGTACTGTGGCTTAGCTGGTGAAAGCGCCTGTTTAGTAAACAGGAGACCCTGGGTTCAAATCCCAGCAGTACCTCAGAAAGCAAGTTCCTAGCAATGTTGTGTATTGCCTACAATAGTTTTTCTTTCACAGACCTCCTTACATTCGGTGAAAGAATGGAGCTGTGAACATGGTACTCGTGCCTGGTTAGCTCAGTCGGTAGAGCATGAGACTCTTAATCTCAGGGTCGTGGGTTCGAGCCCCACATCGGGCGAAGCCAATTGTCATTTGATGATACGGAAGTGTGCACTAAACTATTAGACTCTGATCATTTCAATATGTAGATGAGGTCCAGTTCAACTATATGCAAATATGCTACAAAGTGCAGAAAATGTGTCATAGCCCTGCTCTCTACAGGTTGAATGTGTCCACTAGGTTGCCCTGTTGGCTACAGTTCTAATCGCAATGGAGACTTTTCTTGTTCCATATGTAAAATATAGCATGCAGCTTGAAATATGAATGTGTTTAGAACTTTAATAACTCATTTACTTTATCAGAGAATAACATCTTCTATCTCTAACAACAGGCTTTTGGGCAGGTACTGTGGCTTAGCTGGTGAAAGCGCCTGTTTAGTAAACAGGAGACCCTGGGTTCAAATCCCAGCAGTACCTCAGAGAAGGAAGGTCCTAGCAATGTTGTGTATTGCCTACAATAGTTTTTCTTTCAGAGACCTCCTTACATTTGGTGAAAGAATGGAGCTGTGAACATGGTACTCGTGCCTGGTTAGCTCAGTCGGTAGAGCATGAGAGTCTTAATCTCAGGGTCGTGGGTTCGAGCCCCACATCGGGCGAAGCCAATAGTCATTTGATGATATGGGAAGTGTGGACTAAACTATTAGACTCTGATCATTTCAATATGTAGATGAGGTCCAGTTCAACTATATGCAAATATGCTACAAAGTGCAGAAAATGTGTCATAGCCCTGCTCTCTACAGGTTGAATGTGTCCACTAGGTTGCCCTGTTGGCTACAGTTCTAATCACAATGGAGACTTTTCTTGTTCCATATATAAAATATGGCATGCAGGTTGAAATATGAATGTGTTTAGAACATTAATAACTCATTTACTTTATCAGAGAATAACATCTTCTATCTCTAACATCAGGCTTTTGGGCAGGTACTGTGGCTTAGCTGGTGAAAGCGCCTGTTTCGTAAACAGGAGACCCTGCGTTCAAATCCCAGCAGTATCTCAGAAAAGGAAGGTCCTAGCAATGTTGTTTTTTGCTCACAATAGTTTTTCTTTCACGAACCTCTTGAAATGTTGCATGCATGCTTGTATTTCCAGAGATGCTTCTGGTGAAATAATGCATCTGTGTAAATAGTATGTGTGCCTGGTAAACACACTCGGTAGAGCATGAGACTCTTAATCTCAGGTCATCAATAACATCATGCTAGTAGGCAGGTACTGTGGCTTAGCGGTGAAAGCGCCTGTCTTGTAAACAGGAGACCCTGGGTTCAAATCCCAGCAGTACCTCCGAAAGCAAGTTCTTAACTTTTGTGTATTGCCCACAATAGTTTTTCTTTCAGAGACCTCTTTACATTCGGTGAAATAATGGAGTTGTGAAAATGGTACTCGTGCCTAGTTAGCTCAGTCGGTAGAGCATGAGACTCTTAATCTCAGGGTCGTGGGTTCGAGCCCCACATCGGGCGAAGCCAATTGTCATTTGATGATACGGAAGTGTGCACTAAACTATTAGACTCTGATCATTTCAATATGTAGATGAGGTCCAGTTCAACTATATGCAAATATGCTACAAAGTGCAGAAAATGTGTCATAGCCCTGCTCTCTACAGGTTGAATGTGTCCACTAGGTTGCCCTGTTGGCTACAGTTCTAATCGCAATGGAGACTTTTCTTGTTCCATATGTAAAATATAGCATGCAGGTTGAAATATGAATGTGTTTAGAACTTTAATAACTCATTTACTTTATCAGAGAATAACATCTTCTATCTCTAACATCAGGCTTTTGGGCAGGTACTGTGGCTTAGCTGGTGAAAGCGCCTGTTTAGTAAACAGGAGACCCTGGGTTCAAATCCCAGCAGTACCTCAGAGAAGGAAGGTCCTAGCAATGTTGTGTATTGCCTACAATAGTTTTTCTTTCACAGACCTCCTTACATTCGGTGAAAGAATGGAGCTGTGAACATGGTACTCGTGCCTGGTTAGCTCAGTCGGTAGAGCATGAGACTCTTAATCTCAGGGTCGTGGGTTCGAGCCCCACATCGGGCGAAGCCAATAGTCATTTGATGATATGGGAAGTGTCGACTAAACTATTAGACTCTGATAATTTCAATATGTAGATGAGGTCCAGTTCAACTATATGCAAATATGCTACAAAGTGCAGAAAATGTGTCATAGCCCTGCTCTCTACAGGTTGAATGTGTCCACTAGGTTGCCCTGTTGGCTACAGTTCTAATCACAATGGAGACTTTTCTTGTTCCATATATAAAATATGGCATGCAGGTTGAAATATGAATGTGTTTAGAACATTAATAACTCATTTACTTTATCAGAGAATAACATCTTCTATCTCTAACATCAGGCTTTTGGGCAGGTACTGTGGCTTAGCTGGTGAAAGCGCCTGTTTCGTAAACAGGAGACCCTGGGTTCAAATCCCAGCAGTACCTCAGAAAAGGAAGGTCCTAGCAATGTTGTTTTTTGCTCACAATAGTTTTTCTTTCACGAACCTCTTGAAATGTTGCATGCATGCTTGTATTTCCAGAGATGCTTCTGGTGAAATAATGCATCTGTGTAAATAGTATGTGTGCCTGGTAAACACACTCGGTAGAGCATGAGACTCTTAATCTCAGGTCATCAATAACATCATGCTAGTAGGCAGGTACTGTGGCTTAGCGGTGAAAGCGCCTGTCTTGTAAACAGGAGACCCTGGGTTCAAATCCCAGCAGTACCTCCGAAAGCAAGTTCTTAACTTTTGTGTATTGCCCACAATAGTTTTTCTTTCAGAGACCTCTTTACATTCGGTGAAATAATGGAGTTGTGAAAATGGTACTCGTGCCTAGTTAGCTCAGTCGGTAGAGCATGAGACTCTTAATCTCAGGGTCGTGGGTTCGAGCCCCACATCGGGCGAAGCCAATTGTCATTTGATGATACGGAAGTGTGCACTAAACTATTAGACTCTGATCATTTCAATATGTAGATGAGGTCCAGTTCAACTATATGCAAATATGCTACAAAGTGCAGAAAATGTGTCATAGCCCTGCTCTCTACAGGTTGAATGTGTCCACTAGGTTGCCCTGTTGGCTACAGTTCTAATCGCAATGGAGACTTTTCTTGTTCCATATGTAAAATATAGCATGCAGCTTGAAATATGAATGTGTTTAGAACTTTAATAACTCATTTACTTTATCATAGAATAACATCTTCTATCTCTAACAACAGGCTTTTGGGCAGGTACTGTGGCTTAGCTGGTGAAAGCGCCTGTTTAGTAAACAGGAGACCCTGGGTTCAAATCCCAGCAGTACCTCAGAGAAGGAAGGTCCTAGCAATGTTGTGTATTGCCTACAATAGTTTTTCTTTCAGAGACCTCCTTACATTTGGTGAAAGAATGGAGCTGTGAACATGGTACTCGTGCCTGGTTAGCTCAGTCGGTAGAGCATGAGAGTCTTAATCTCAGGGTCGTGGGTTCGAGCCCCACATCGGGCGAAGCCAATAGTCATTTGATGATATGGGAAGTGTGGACTAAACTATTAGACTCTGATCATTTCAATATGTAGATGAGGTCCAGTTCAACTATATGCAAATATGCTACAAAGTGCAGAAAATGTGTCATAGCCCTGCTCTCTACAGGTTGAATGTGTCCACTAGGTTGCCCTGTTGGCTACAGTTCTAATCACAATGGAGACTTTTCTTGTTCCATATATAAAATATGGCATGCAGGTTGAAATATGAATGTGTTTAGAACATTAATAACTCATTTACTTTATCAGAGAATAACATCTTCTATCTCTAACATCAGGCTTTTGGGCAGGTACTGTGGCTTAGCTGGTGAAAGCGCCTGTTTCGTAAACAGGAGACCCTGCGTTCAAATCCCAGCAGTACCTCAGAAAAGGAAGGTCCTAGCAATGTTGTTTTTTGCTCACAATAGTTTTTCTTTCACGAACCTCTTGAAATGTTGCATGCATGCTTGTATTTCCAGAGATGCTTCTGGTGAAATAATGCATCTGTGTAAATAGTATGTGTGCCTGGTAAACACACTCGGTAGAGCATGAGACTCTTAATCTCAGGTCATCAATAACATCATGCTAGTAGGCAGGTACTGTGGCTTAGCGGTGAAAGCGCCTGTCTTGTAAACAGGAGACCCTGGGTTCAAATCCCAGCAGTACCTCCGAAAGCAAGTTCTTAACTTTTGTGTATTGCCCACAATAGTTTTTCTTTCAGAGACCTCTTTACATTCGGTGAAATAATGGAGTTGTGAAAATGGTACTCGTGCCTAGTTAGCTCAGTCGGTAGAGCATGAGACTCTTAATCTCAGGGTCGTGGGTTCGAGCCCCACATCGGGCGAAGCCAATTGTCATTTGATGATACGGAAGTGTGCACTAAACTATTAGACTCTGATCATTTCAATATGTAGATGAGGTCCAGTTCAACTATATGCAAATATGCTACAAAGTGCAGAAAATGTGTCATAGCCCTGCTCTCTACAGGTTGAATGTGTCCACTAGGTTGCCCTGTTGGCTACAGTTCTAATCGCAATGGAGACTTTTCTTGTTCCATATGTAAAATATAGCATGCAGGTTGAAATATGAATGTGTTTAGAACTTTAATAACTCATTTACTTTATCAGAGAATAACATCTTCTATCTCTAACATCAGGCTTTTGGGCAGGTACTGTGGCTTAGCTGGTGAAAGCGCCTGTTTAGTAAACAGGAGACCCTGGGTTCAAATCCCAGCAGTACCTCAGAGAAGGAAGGTCCTAGCAATGTTGTGTATTGCCTACAATAGTTTTTCTTTCACAGACCTCCTTACATTCGGTGAAAGAATGGAGCTGTGAACATGGTACTCGTGCCTGGTTAGCTCAGTCGGTAGAGCATGAGACTCTTAATCTCAGGGTCGTGGGTTCGAGCCCCACATCGGGCGAAGCCAATAGTCATTTGATGATATGGGAAGTGTCGACTAAACTATTAGACTCTGATAATTTCAATATGTAGATGAGGTCCAGTTCAACTATATGCAAATATGCTACAAAGTGCAGAAAATGTGTCATAGCCCTGCTCTCTACAGGTTGAATGTGTCCACTAGGTTGCCCTGTTGGCTACAGTTCTAATCACAATGGAGACTTTTCTTGTTCCATATATAAAATATGGCATGCAGGTTGAAATATGAATGTGTTTAGAACATTAATAACTCATTTACTTTATCAGAGAATAACATCTTCTATCTCTAACATCAGGCTTTTGGGCAGGTACTGTGGCTTAGCTGGTGAAAGCGCCTGTTTCGTAAACAGGAGACCCTGGGTTCAAATCCCAGCAGTACCTCAGAAAAGGAAGGTCCTAGCAATGTTGTTTTTTGCTCACAATAGTTTTTCTTTCACGAACCTCTTGAAATGTTGCATGCATGCTTGTATTTCCAGAGATGCTTCTGGTGAAATAATGCATCTGTGTAAATAGTATGTGTGCCTGGTAAACACACTCGGTAGAGCATGAGACTCTTAATCTCAGGTCATCAATAACATCATGCTAGTAGGCAGGTACTGTGGCTTAGCGGTGAAAGCGCCTGTCTTGTAAACAGGAGACCCTGGGTTCAAATCCCAGCAGTACCTCCGAAAGCAAGTTCTTAACTTTTGTGTATTGCCCACAATAGTTTTTCTTTCAGAGACCTCTTTACATTCGGTGAAATAATGGAGTTGTGAAAATGGTACTCGTGCCTAGTTAGCTCAGTCGGTAGAGCATGAGACTCTTAATCTCAGGGTCGTGGGTTCGAGCCCCACATCGGGCGAAGCCAATTGTCATTTGATGATACGGAAGTGTGCACTAAACTATTAGACTCTGATCATTTCAATATGTAGATGAGGTCCAGTTCAACTATATGCAAATATGCTACAAAGTGCAGAAAATGTGTCATAGCCCTGCTCTCTACAGGTTGAATGTGTCCACTAGGTTGCCCTGTTGGCTACAGTTCTAATCGCAATGGAGACTTTTCTTGTTCCATATGTAAAATATAGCATGCAGCTTGAAATATGAATGTGTTTAGAACTTTAATAACTCATTTACTTTATCATAGAATAACATCTTCTATCTCTAACAACAGGCTTTTGGGCAGGTACTGTGGCTTAGCTGGTGAAAGCGCCTGTTTAGTAAACAGGAGACCCTGGGTTCAAATCCCAGCAGTACCTCAGAAAGCAAGTTCCTAGCAATGTTGTGTATTGCCCACAATAGTTTTTCTTTCACAGACCTCTTTACATTCGGTGAAAGAATGGAGCTGTGAACATGGTACTCGTGCCTGGTTAGCTCAGTCGGTAGAGCATGAGACTCTTAATCTCAGGGTCGTGGGTTCGAGCCCCACATCGGGCGAAGCCAATTGTCATTTGATGATACGGAAGTGTGCACTAAACTATTAGACTCTGATCATTTCAATATGTAGATGAGGTCCAGTTTAACTATATGCAAATATGCTACAAAGTGCAGTGTGTCATAGCCCTGCTCTCTACAGGTTGAATGTGTCCAGAAGGCTGTGCTGTTGGCTACAGTTCTAATCGCAATGGAGACTTTTCTTGTTCCATATGTAAAATATAGCATGCAGGTTGAAATATGAATGTGTTTAGAACTTATATAACTAATTTACTTTATCAGAGAATAACATCTTCTATCTCTAACATCAGGCTTTTGGGCAGGTACTGTGGCTTAGCTGGTGAAAGCGCCTGTTTAGTAAACAGGAGACCCTGGGTTCAAATCCCAGCAGTACCTCAGAAAGCAAGTTCCTAGCAATGTTGTGTATTGCCTACAATAGTTTTTCTTTCACAGACCTCCTTACATTCGGTGAAAGAATGGAGCTGTGAACATGGTACTCGTGCCTGGTTAGCTCAGTCGGTAGAGCATGAGACTCTTAATCTCAGGGTCGTGGGTTCGAGCCCCACATCGGGCGAAGCCAATTGTCATTTGATGATACGGAAGTGTGCACTAAACTATTAGACTCTGATCATTTCAATATGTAGATGAGGTCCAGTTCAACTATATGCAAATATGCTACAAAGTGCAGAAAATGTGTCATAGCCCTGCTCTCTACAGGTTGAATGTGTCCACTAGGTTGCCCTGTTGGCTACAGTTCTAATCGCAATGGAGACTTTTCTTGTTCCATATGTAAAATATAGCATGCAGCTTGAAATATGAATGTGTTTAGAACTTTAATAACTCATTTACTTTATCAGAGAATAACATCTTCTATCTCTAACAACAGGCTTTTGGGCAGGTACTGTGGCTTAGCTGGTGAAAGCGCCTGTTTAGTAAACAGGAGACCCTGGGTTCAAATCCCAGCAGTACCTCAGAGAAGGAAGGTCCTAGCAATGTTGTGTATTGCCTACAATAGTTTTTCTTTCAGAGACCTCCTTACATTTGGTGAAAGAATGGAGCTGTGAACATGGTACTCGTGCCTGGTTAGCTCAGTCGGTAGAGCATGAGAGTCTTAATCTCAGGGTCGTGGGTTCGAGCCCCACATCGGGCGAAGCCAATAGTCATTTGATGATATGGGAAGTGTGGACTAAACTATTAGACTCTGATCATTTCAATATGTAGATGAGGTCCAGTTCAACTATATGCAAATATGCTACAAAGTGCAGAAAATGTGTCATAGCCCTGCTCTCTACAGGTTGAATGTGTCCACTAGGTTGCCCTGTTGGCTACAGTTCTAATCACAATGGAGACTTTTCTTGTTCCATATATAAAATATGGCATGCAGGTTGAAATATGAATGTGTTTAGAACATTAATAACTCATTTACTTTATCAGAGAATAACATCTTCTATCTCTAACATCAGGCTTTTGGGCAGGTACTGTGGCTTAGCTGGTGAAAGCGCCTGTTTCGTAAACAGGAGACCCTGGGTTCAAATCCCAGCAGTACCTCAGAAAAGGAAGGTCCTAGCAATGTTGTTTTTTGCTCACAATAGTTTTTCTTTCACGAACCTCTTGAAATGTTGCATGCATGCTTGTATTTCCAGAGATGCTTCTGGTGAAATAATGCATCTGTGTAAATAGTATGTGTGCCTGGTAAACACACTCGGTAGAGCATGAGACTCTTAATCTCAGGTCATCAATAACATCATGCTAGTAGGCAGGTACTGTGGCTTAGCGGTGAAAGCGCCTGTCTTGTAAACAGGAGACCCTGGGTTCAAATCCCAGCAGTACCTCCGAAAGCAAGTTCTTAACTTTTGTGTATTGCCCACAATAGTTTTTCTTTCAGAGACCTCTTTACATTCGGTGAAATAATGGACTTGTGAAAATGGTACTCGTGCCTAGTTAGCTCAGTCGGTAGAGCATGAGACTCTTAATCTCAGGGTCGTGGGTTCGAGCCCCACATCGGGCGAAGCCAATTGTCATTTGATGATACGGAAGTGTGCACTAAACTATTAGACTCTGATCATTTCAATATGTAAATGAGGTCCAGTTCAACTATATGCAAATATGCTACAAAGTGCAGAAAATGTGTCATAGCCCTGCTCTCTACAGGTTGAATGTGTCCACTAGGTTGCCCTGTTGGCTACAGTTCTAATCGCAATGGAGACTTTTCTTGTTCCATATGTAAAATATAGCATGCAGCTTGAAATATGAATGTGTTTAGAACTTTAATAACTCATTTACTTTATCAGAGAATAACATCTTCTATCTCTAACAACAGGCTTTTGGGCAGGTACTGTGGCTTAGCTGGTGAAAGCGCCTGTTTAGTAAACAGGAGACCCTGGGTTCAAATCCCAGCAGTACCTCAGAAAGCAAGTTCCTAGCAATGTTGTGTATTGCCCACAAAAGTTTTTCTTTCACAGACCTCTTTACATTCGGTGAAAGAATGGAGCTGTGAACATGGTACTCGTGCCTGGTTAGCTCAGTCGGTAGAGCATGAGACTCTTAATCTCAGGGTCGTGGGTTCGAGCCCCACATCGGGCGAAGCCAATAGTCATTTGATGATACGGAAGTGTGCACTAAACTATTAGACTCTGATCATTTCAATATGTAGATGAGGTCCAGTTCAACTATATGCAAATATGCTACAAAGTGCAGAAAATGTGTCATAGCCCTGCTCTCTACAGGTTGAATGTGTCCACTAGGTTGCCCTGTTGGCTACAGTTCTAATCACAATGGAGACTTTTCTTGTTCCATATATAAAATATGGCATGCAGGTTGAAATATGAATGTGTTTAGAACTTTAATAACTCATTTACTTTATCAGAGAATAACATCTTCTATCTCTAACATCAGGCTTTTGGGCAGGTACTGTGGCTTAGCTGGTGAAAGCGCCTGTTTTGTAAACAGGAGACCCTGGGTTCAAATCCCAGCAGTACCTCAGAAAAGGAAGGTCCTAGCAATGTTGTTTTTTGCTCACAATAGTTTTTCTTTCACGAACCTCTTGAAATGTTGCATGCATGCTTGTATTTCCAGAGATGCTTCTGGTGAAATAATGCATCTGTGTAAATAGTATGTGTGCCTGGTAAACACACTCGGTAGAGCATGAGACTCTTAATCTCAGGTCATCAATAACATCATGCTAGTAGGCAGGTACTTTGGCTTAGTGGTGAAAGCGCCTGTCTTGTAAACAGGAGACCCTGGGTTCAAATCCCAGCAGTACCTCCGAAAGCAAGTTCTTAACTTTTGTGTATTGCCCACAATAGTTTTTCTTTCAGAGACCTCTTTACATTCGGTGAAATAATGGAGTTGTGAAAATGGTACTCGTGCCTGGTTAGCTCAGTCGGTAGAGCATGAGACTCTTAATCTCAGGGTCGTGGGTTCGAGCCCCACATCGGGCGAAGCCAATTGTCTTTTGATGATACGGAAGTGTGCACTAAACTATTAGACTCTGATCATTTCAATATGTAGATGAGGTCCAGTTCAACTATATGCAAATATGCTACAAAGTGCAGAAAATGTGTCATAGCCCTGCTCTCTACAGGTTCAATGTGTCCACTAGGTTGCCCTGTTGGCTACAGTTCTAATCGCAATGGAGACTTTTCTTGTTCCATATGTAAAATATAGCATGCAGGTTGAAATATGAATGTGTTTAGAACTTTAATAACTCATTTACTTTATCAGAGAATAACATCTTCTATCTCTAACATCAGGCTTTTGGGCAGGTACTGTGGCTTAGCTGGTGAAAGCGCCTGTTTAGTAAACAGGAGACCCTGGGTTCAAATCCCAGCAGTACCTCAGAGAAGGAAGGTCCTAGCAATGTTGTGTATTGCCTACAATAGTTTTTCTTTCACAGACCTCCTTACATTCGGTGAAAGAATGGAGCTGTGAACATGGTACTCGTGCCTGGTTAGCTCAGTCGGTAGAGCATGAGACTCTTAATCTCAGGGTCGTGGGTTCGAGCCCCACATCGGGCGAAGCCAATAGTCATTTGATGATATGGGAAGTGTGGACTAAACTATTAGACTCTGATCATTTCAATATGTAGATGAGGTCCAGTTCAACTATATGCAAATATGCTACAAAGTGCAGAAAATGTGTCATAGCCCTGCTCTCTACAGGTTGAATGTGTCCACTAGGTTGCCCTGTTGGCTACAGTTCTAATCACAATGGAGACTTTTCTTGTTCCATATATAAAATATGGCATGCAGGTTGAAATATGAATGTGTTTAGAACATTAATAACTCATTTACTTTATCAGAGAATAACATCTTCTATCTCTAACATCAGGCTTTTGGGCAGGTACTGTGGCTTAGCTGGTGAAAGCGCCTGTTTCGTAAACAGGAGACCCTGGGTTCAAATCCCAGCAGTACCTCAGAAAAGGAAGGTCCTAGCAATGTTGTTTTTTGCTCACAATAGTTTTTCTTTCACGAACCTCTTGAAATGTTGCATGCATGCTTGTATTTCCAGAGATGCTTCTGGTGAAATAATGCATCTGTGTAAATAGTATGTGTGCCTGGTAAACACACTCGGTAGAGCATGAGACTCTTAATCTCAGGTCATCAATAACATCATGCTAGTAGGCAGGTACTGTGGCTTAGCGGTGAAAGCGCCTGTCTTGTAAACAGGAGACCCTGGGTTCAAATCCCAGCAGTACCTCCGAAAGCAAGTTCTTAACTTTTGTGTATTGCCCACAATAGTTTTTCTTTCAGAGACCTCTTTACATTCGGTGAAATAATGGAGTTGTGAAAATGGTACTCGTGCCTAGTTAGCTCAGTCGGTAGAGCATGAGACTCTTAATCTCAGGGTCGTGGGTTCGAGCCCCACATCGGGCGAAGCCAATTGTCATTTGATGATACGGAAGTGTGCACTAAACTATTAGACTCTGATCATTTCAATATGTAAATGAGGTCCAGTTCAACTATATGCAAATATGCTACAAAGTGCAGAAAATGTGTCATAGCCCTGCTCTCTACAGGTTGAATGTGTCCACTAGGTTGCCCTGTTGGCTACAGTTCTAATCGCAATGGAGACTTTTCTTGTTCCATATGTAAAATATAGCATGCAGCTTGAAATATGAATGTGTTTAGAACTTTAATAACTCATTTACTTTATCAGAGAATAACATCTTCTATCTCTAACAACAGGCTTTTGGGCAGGTACTGTGGCTTAGCTGGTGAAAGCGCCTGTTTAGTAAACAGGAGACCCTGGGTTCAAATCCCAGCAGTACCTCAGAAAGCAAGTTCCTAGCAATGTTGTGTATTGCCCACAATAGTTTTTCTTTCACAGACCTCTTTACATTCGGTGAAAGAATGGAGCTGTGAACATGGTACTCGTGCCTGGTTAGCTCAGTCGGTAGAGCATGAGACTCTTAATCTCAGGGTCGTGGGTTCGAGCCCCACATCGGGCGAAGCCAATTGTCATTTGATGATACGGAAGTGTGCACTAAACTATTAGACTCTGATCATTTCAATATGTAGATGAGGTCCAGTTTAACTATATGCAAATATGCTACAAAGTGCAGTGTGTCATAGCCCTGCTCTCTACAGGTTGAATGTGTCCAGAAGGCTGTGCTGTTGGCTACAGTTCTAATCGCAATGGAGACTTTTCTTGTTCCATATGTAAAATATAGCATGCAGGTTGAAATATGAATGTGTTTAGAACTTAAATAACTAATTTACTTTATCAGAGAATAACATCTTCTATCTCTAACATCAGGCTTTTGGGCAGGTACTGTGGCTTAGCTGGTGAAAGCGCCTGTTTAGTAAACAGGAGACCCTGGGTTCAAATCCCAGCAGTACCTCAGAAAGCAAGTTCCTAGCAATGTTGTGTATTGCCTACAATAGTTTTTCTTTCACAGACCTCCTTACATTCGGTGAAAGAATGGAGCTGTGAACATGGTACTCGTGCCTGGTTAGCTCAGTCGGTAGAGCATGAGACTCTTAATCTCAGGGTCGTGGGTTCGAGCCCCACATCGGGCGAAGCCAATAGTCATTTGATGATATGGGAAGTGTGGACTAAACTATTAGACTCTGATCATTTCAATATGTAGATGAGGTCCAGTTCAACTATATGCAAATATGCTACAAAGTGCAGAAAATGTGTCATAGCCCTGCTCTCTACAGGTTGAATGTGTCCACTAGGTTGCCCTGTTGGCTACAGTTCTAATCACAATGGAGACTTTTCTTGTTCCATATATAAAATATGGCATGCAGGTTGAAATATGAATGTGTTTAGAACTTTAATAACTCATTTACTTTATCAGAGAATAACATCTTCTATCTCTAACATCAGGCTTTTGGGCAGGTACTGTGGCTTAGCTGGTGAAAGCGCCTGTTTCGTAAACAGGAGACCCTGGGTTCAAATCCCAGCAGTACCTCAGAAAAGGAAGGTCCTAGCAATGTTGTTTTTTGCTCACAATAGTTTTTCTTTCACGAACCTCTTGAAATGTTGCACGCATGCTTGTATTTCCAGAGATGCTTCTGGTGAAATAATGCATCTGTGTAAATAGTATGTGTGCCTGGTAAACACTCGGTAGAGCATGAGACTCTTAATCTCAGGTCATCAATAACATCATGCTAGTAGGCAGGTACTGTGGCTTAGCGGTGAAAGCGCCTGTCTTGTAAACAGGAGACCCTGGGTTCAAATCCCAGCAGTACCTCCGAAAGCAAGTTCTTAACTTTTGTGTATTGCCCACAATAGTTTTTCTTTCACAGACCTCTTTACATTCGGTGAAAGAATGGAGCTGTGAACATGGTACTCGTGCCTGGTTAGCTCAGTCGGTAGAGCATGAGACTCTTAATCTCAGGGTCGTGGGTTCGAGCCCCACATCGGGCGAAGCCAATTGTCATTTGATGATACGGAAGTGTGCACTAAACTATTAGACTCTGATCATTTCAATATGTAGATGAGGTCCAGTTCAACTATATGCAAATATGCTACAAAGTGCAGAAAATGTGTCATAGCCCTGCTCTCTACAGGTTCAATGTGTCCACTAGGTTGCCCTGTTGGCTACAGTTCTAATCGCAATGGAGACTTTTCTTGTTCCATATGTAAAATATAGCATGCAGGTTGAAATATGAATGTGTTTAGAACTTTAATAACTCATTTACTTTATCAGAGAATAACATCTTCTATCTCTAACATCAGGCTTTTGGGCAGGTACTGTGGCTTAGCTGGTGAAAGCGCCTGTTTAGTAAACAGGAGACCCTGGGTTCAAATCCCAGCAGTACCTCAGAGAAGGAAGGTCCTAGCAATGTTGTGTATTGCCTACAATAGTTTTTCTTTCACAGACCTCCTTACATTCGGTGAAAGAATGGAGCTGTGAACATGGTACTCGTGCCTGGTTAGCTCAGTCGGTAGAGCATGAGACTCTTAATCTCAGGGTCGTGGGTTCGAGCCCCACATCGGGCGTAGCCAATAGTCATTTGATGATATGGGAAGTGTGGACTAAACTATTAGACTCTGATCATTTCAATATGTAGATGAGGTCCAGTTCAACTATATGCAAATATGCTACAAAGTGCAGAAAATGTGTCATAGCCCTGCTCTCTACAGGTTGAATGTGTCCACTAGGTTTGCCCTGTTGGCTACAGTTCTAATCACAATGGAGACTTTTCTTGTTCCATATATAAAATATGGCATGCAGGTTGAAATATGAATGTGTTTAGAACATTTATAACTCATTTACTTTATCAGAGAATAACATCTTCTATCTCTAACATCAGGCTTTTGGGCAGGTACTGTGGCTTAGCTGGTGAAAGCGCCTGTTTCGTAAACAGGAGACCCTGGGTTCAAATCCCAGCAGTACCTCAGAAAAGGAAGGTCCTAGCAATGTTGTTTTTTGCTCACAATAGTTTTTCTTTCACGAACCTCTTGAAATGTTGCATGCATGCTTGTATTTCCAGAGATGCTTCTGGTGAAATAATGCATCTGTGTAAATAGTATGTGTGCCTGGTAAACACACTCGGTAGAGCATGAGACTCTTAATCTCAGGTCATCAATAACATCATGCTAGTAGGCAGGTACTGTGGCTTAGCGGTGAAAGCGCCTGTCTTGTAAACAGGAGACCCTGGGTTCAAATCCCAGCAGTACCTCCGAAAGCAAGTTCTTAACTTTTGTGTATTGCCCACAATAGTTTTTCTTTCAGAGACCTCTTTACATTCGGTGAAATAATGGAGTTGTGAAAATGGTACTCGTGCCTAGTTAGCTCAGTCGGTAGAGCATGAGACTCTTAATCTCAGGGTCGTGGGTTCGAGCCCCACATCGGGCGAAGCCAATTGTCATTTGATGATACGGAAGTGTGCACTAAACTATTAGACTCTGATCATTTCAATATGTAGATGAGGTCCAGTTCAACTATATGCAAATATGCTACAAAGTGCAGAAAATGTGTCATAGCCCTGCTCTCTACAGGTTGAATGTGTCCACTAGGTTGCCCTGTTGGCTACAGTTCTAATCGCAATGGAGACTTTTCTTGTTCCATATGTAAAATATAGCATGCAGCTTGAAATATGAATGTGTTTAGAACTTTAATAACTCATTTACTTTATCAGAGAATAACATCTTCTATCTCTAACAACAGGCTTTTGGGCAGGTACTGTGGCTTAGCTGGTGAAAGCGCCTGTTTAGTAAACAGGAGACCCTGGGTTCAAATCCCAGCAGTACCTCAGAGAAGGAAGGTCCTAGCAATGTTGTGTATTGCCTACAATAGTTTTTCTTTCACAGACCTCCTTACATTTGGTGAAAGAATGGAGCTGTGAACATGGTACTCGTGCCTGGTTAGCTCAGTCGGTAGAGCATGAGACTCTTAATCTCAGGGTCGTGGGTTCGAGCCCCACATCGGGCGAAGCCAATAGTCATTTGATGATATGGGAAGTGTGGACTAAACTATTAGACTCTGATCATTTCAATATGTAGATGAGGTCCAGTTCAACTATATGCAAATTTGCTACAAAGTGCAGAAAATGTGTCATAGCCCTGCTCTCTACAGGTTGAATGTGTCCACTAGGTTGCCCTGTTGGCTACAGTTCTAATCACAATGGAGACTTTTCTTGTTCCATATATAAAATATGGCATGCAGGTTGAAATATGAATGTGTTTAGAACATTTATAACTCATTTACTTTATCAGAGAATAACATCTTCTATCTCTAACATCAGGCTTTTGGGCAGGTACTGTGGCTTAGCTGGTGAAAGCGCCTGTTTCGTAAACAGGAGACCCTGGGTTCAAATCCCAGCAGTACCTCAGAAAAGGAAGGTCCTAGCAATGTTGTTTTTTGCTCACAATAGTTTTTCTTTCACGAACCTCTTGAAATGTTGCATGCATGCTTGTATTTCCAGAGATGCTTCTGGTGAAATAATGCATCTGTGTAAATAGTATGTGTGCCTGGTAAACACACTCGGTAGAGCATGAGACTCTTAATCTCAGGTCATCAATAACATCATGCTAGTAGGCAGGTACTGTGGCTTAGCGGTGAAAGCGCCTGTCTTGTAAACAGGAGACCCTGGGTTCAAATCCCAGCAGTACCTCCGAAAGCAAGTTCTTAACTTTTGTGTATTGCCCACAATAGTTTTTCTTTCAGAGACCTCTTTACATTCGGTGAAATAATGGAGTTGTGAAAATGGTACTCGTGCCTAGTTAGCTCAGTCGGTAGAGCATGAGACTCTTAATCTCAGGGTCGTGGGTTCGAGCCCCACATCGGGCGAAGCCAATTGTCATTTGATGATACGGAAGTGTGCACTAAACTATTAGACTCTGATCATTTCAATATGTAGATGAGGTCCAGTTCAACTATATGCAAATATGCTACAAAGTGCAGAAAATGTGTCATAGCCCTGCTCTCTACAGGTTGAATGTGTCCACTAGGTTGCCCTGTTGGCTACAGTTCTAATCGCAATGGAGACTTTTCTTGTTCCATATGTAAAATATAGCATGCAGCTTGAAATATGAATGTGTTTAGAACTTTAATAACTCATTTACTTTATCAGAGAATAACATCTTCTATCTCTAACAACAGGCTTTTGGGCAGGTACTGTGGCTTAGCTGGTGAAAGCGCCTGTTTAGTAAACAGGAGACCCTGGGTTCAAATCCCAGCAGTACCTCAGAGAAGGAAGGTCCTAGCAATGTTGTGTATTGCCTACAATAGTTTTTCTTTCACAGACCTCCTTACATTTGGTGAAAGAATGGAGCTGTGAACATGGTACTCGTGCCTGGTTAGCTCAGTCGGTAGAGCATGAGACTCTTAATCTCAGGGTCGTGGGTTCGAGCCCCACATCGGGCGAAGCCAATAGTCATTTGATGATATGGGAAGTGTGGACTAAACTATTAGACTCTGATCATTTCAATATGTAGATGAGGTCCAGTTCAACTATATGCAAATTTGCTACAAAGTGCAGAAAATGTGTCATAGCCCTGCTCTCTACAGGTTGAATGTGTCCACTAGGTTGCCCTGTTGGCTACAGTTCTAATCACAATGGAGACTTTTCTTGTTCCATATATAAAATATGGCATGCAGGTTGAAATATGAATGTGTTTAGAACTTTAATAACTCATTTACTTTATCAGAGAATAACATCTTCTATCTCTAACATTAGGCTTTTGGGCAGGTACTGTGGCTTAGCTGGTGAAAGCGCCTGTTTAGTAAACAGGAGACCCTGGGTTCAAATCCCAGCAGTACCTCAGAGAAGGAAGGTCCTAGCAATGTTGTGTATTGCCTACAATAGTTTTTCTTTCACAGACCTCCTTACATTCGGTGAAAGAATGGAGCTGTGAACATGGTACTCGTGCCTGGTTAGCTCAGTCGGTAGAGCATGAGACTCTTAATCTCAGGGTCGTGGGTTCGAGCCCCACATCGGGCGAAGCCAATAGTCATTTGATGATATGGGAAGTGTGGACTAAACTATTAGACTCTGATCATTTCAATATGTAGATGAGGTCCAGTTCAACTATATGCAAATATGCTACAAAGTGCAGTGTGTCATAGCCCTGCTCTCTACAGGTTGAATGTGTCCAGAAGGCTGTGCTGTTGGCTACAGTTCTAATCGCAATGGAGACTTTTCTTGTTCCATATGTAAAATATAGCATGCAGGTTGAAATATGAATGTGTTTAGAACTTAAATAACTAATTTACTTTATCAGAGAATAACATCTTCTATCTCTAACATCAGGCTTTTGGGCAGGTACTGTGGCTTAGCTGGTGAAAGCGCCTGTTTAGTAAACAGGAGACCCTGGGTTCAAATCCCAGCAGTACCTCAGAAAGCAAGTTCCTAGCAATGTTGTGTATTGCCTACAATAGTTTTTCTTTCACAGACCTCCTTACATTCGGTGAAAGAATGGAGCTGTGAACATGGTACTCGTGCCTGGTTAGCTCAGTCGGTAGAGCATGAGACTCTTAATCTCAGGGTCGTGGGTTCGAGCCCCACATCGGGCGAAGCCAATAGTCATTTGATGATATGGGAAGTGTGGACTAAACTATTAGACTCTGATCATTTCAATATGTAGATGAGGTCCAGTTCAACTATATGCAAATATGCTACAAAGTGCAGAAAATGTGTCATAGCCCTGCTCTCTACAGGTTGAATGTGTCCACTAGGTTGCCCTGTTGGCTACAGTTCTAATCACAATGGAGACTTTTCTTGTTCCATATATAAAATATGGCATGCAGGTTGAAATATGAATGTGTTTAGAACTTTAATAACTCAATTACTTTATCAGAGAATAACATCTTCTATCTCTAACATCAGGCTTTTGGGCAGGTACTGTGGCTTAGCTGGTGAAAGCGCCTGTTTCGTAAACAGGAGACCCTGGGTTCAAATCCCAGCAGTACCTCAGAAAAGGAAGGTCCTAGCAATGTTGTTTTTTGCTCACAATAGTTTTTCTTTCACGAACCTCTTGAAATGTTGCATGCATGCTTGTATTTCCAGAGATGCTTCTGGTGAAATAATGCATCTGTGTAAATAGTATGTGTGCCTGGTAAACACACTCGGTAGAGCATGAGACTCTTAATCTCAGGTCATCAATAACATCATGCTAGTAGGCAGGTACTGTGGCTTAGCGGTGAAAGCGCCTGTCTTGTAAACAGGAGACCCTGGGTTCAAATCCCAGCAGTACCTCCGAAAGCAAGTTCTTAACTTTTGTGTATTGCCCACAATAGTTTTTCTTTCAGAGACCTCTTTACATTCGGTGAAATAATGGAGTTGTGAAAATGGTACTCGTGCCTGGTTAGCTCAGTCGGTAGAGCATGAGACTCTTAATCTCAGGGTCGTGGGTTCGAGCCCCACATCGGGCGAAGCCAATTGTCATTTGATGATACGGAAGTGTGCACTAAACTATTAGACTCTGATCATTTCAATATGTAGATGAGGTCCAGTTCAACTATATGCAAATATGCTACAAAGTGCAGAAAATGTGTCATAGCCCTGCTCTCTACAGGTTCAATGTGTCCACTAGGTTGCCCTGTTGGCTACAGTTCTAATCGCAATGGAGACTTTTCTTGTTCCATATGTAAAATATAGCATGCAGGTTGAAATATGAATGTGTTTAGAACTTTAATAACTCATTTACTTTATCAGAGAATAACATCTTCTATCTCTAACATCAGGCTTTTGGGCAGGTACTGTGGCTTAGCTGGTGAAAGCGCCTGTTTAGTAAACAGGAGACCCTGGGTTCAAATCCCAGCAGTACCTCAGAGAAGGAAGGTCCTAGCAATGTTGTGTATTGCCTACAATAGTTTTTCTTTCACAGACCTCCTTACATTCGGTGAAAGAATGGAGCTGTGAACATGGTACTCGTGCCTGGTTAGCTCAGTCGGTAGAGCATGAGACTCTTAATCTCAGGGTCGTGGGTTTGAGCCCCACATCGGGCGAAGCCAATAGTCATTTGATGATATGGGAAGTGTGGACTAAACTATTAGACTCTGATCATTTCAATATGTAGATGAGGTCCAGTTCAACTATATGCAAATATGCTACAAAGTGCAGAAAATGTGTCATAGCCCTGCTCTCTACAGGTTGAATGTGTCCACTAGGTTGCCCTGTTGGCTACAGTTCTAATCACAATGGAGACTTTTCTTGTTCCATATATAAAATATGGCATGCAGGTTGAAATATGAATGTGTTTAGAACATTATTAACTCATTTACTTTATCAGAGAATAACATCTTCTATCTCTAACATCAGGCTTTTGGGCAGGTACTGTGGCTTAGCTGGTGAAAGCGCCTGTTTCGTAAACAGGAGACCCTGGGTTCAAATCCCAGCAGTACCTCAGAAAAGGAAGGTCCTAGCAATGTTGTTTTTTGCTCACAATAGTTTTTCTTTCACGAACCTCTTGAAATGTTGCATGCATGCTTGTATTTCCAGAGATGCTTCTGGTGAAATAATGCATCTGTGTAAATAGTATGTGTGCCTGGTAAACACACTCGGTAGAGCATGAGACTCTTAATCTCAGGTCATCAATAACATCATGCTAGTAGGCAGGTACTGTGGCTTAGCGGTGAAAGCGCCTGTCTTGTAAACAGGAGACCCTGGGTTCAAATCCCAGCAGTACCTCCGAAAGCAAGTTCTTAACTTTTGTGTATTGCCCACAATAGTTTTTCTTTCAGAGACCTCTTTACATTCGGTGAAATAATGGAGTTGTGAAAATGGTACTCGTGCCTGGTTAGCTCAGTCGGTAGAGCATGAGACTCTTAATCTCAGGGTCGTGGGTTCGAGCCCCACATCGGGCGAAGCCAATTGTCATTTGATGATACGGAAGTGTGCACTAAACTATTAGACTCTGATCATTTCAATATGTAGATGAGGTCCAGTTCAACTATATGCAAATATGCTACAAAGTGCAGTGTGTCATAGCCCTGCTCTCTACAGGTTGAATGTGTCCAGAAGGCTGTGCTGTTGGCTACAGTTCTAATCGCAATGGAGACTTTTCTTGTTCCATATGTAAAATATAGCATGCAGGTTGAAATATGAATGTGTTTAGAACTTTAATAACTAATTTACTTTATCAGAGAATAACATCTTCTATCTCTAACATCAGGCTTTTGGGCAGGTACTGTGGCTTAGCTGGTGAAAGCGCCTGTTTAGTAAACAGGAGACCCTGGGTTCAAATCCCAGCAGTACCTCAGATAGCAAGTTCCTAGCAATGTTGTGTATTGCCTACAATAGTTTTTCTTTCACAGACCTCCTTACATTCGGTGAAAGAATGGAGCTGTGAACATGGTATTCGTGCCTGGTTAGCTCAGTCGGTAGAGCATGAGACTCTTAATCTCAGGGTCGTGGGTTCGAGCCCCACATCGGGCGAAGCCAATAGTCATTTGATGATATGGGAAGTGTGGACTAAACTATTAGACTCTGATCATTTCAATATGTAGATGAGGTCCAGTTCAACTATATGCAAATATGCTACAAAGTGCAGAAAATGTGTCATAGCCCTGCTCTCTACAGGTTGAATGTGTCCACTAGGTTGCCCTGTTGGCTACAGTTCTAATCACAATGGAGACTTTTCTTGTTCCATATATAAAATATGGCATGCAGGTTGAAATATGAATGTGTTTAGAACATTAATAACTCATTTACTTTATCAGAGAATAACATCTTCTATCTCTAACATCAGGCTTTTGGGCAGGTACTGTGGCTTAGCTGGTGAAAGCGCCTGTTTCGTAAACAGGAGACCCTGGGTTCAAATCCCAGCAGTACCTCAGAAAAGGTAGGTCCTAGCAATGTTGTTTTTTGCTCACAATAGTTTTTCTTTCACGAACCTCTTGAAATGTTGCATGCATGCTTGTATTTCCAGAGATGCTTCTGGTGAAATAATGCATCTGTGTAAATAGTATGTGTGCCTGGTAAACACACTCGGTAGAGCATGAGACTCTTAATCTCAGGTCATCAATAACATCATGCTAGTAGGCAGGTACTGTGGCTTAGCGGTGAAAGCGCCTGTCTTGTAAACAGGAGACCCTGGGTTCAAATCCCAGCATTACCTCCGAAAGCAAGTTCTTAACTTTTGTGTATTGCCCACAATAGTTTTTCTTTCAGAGACCTCTTTACATTCGGTGAAATAATGGAGTTGTGAAAATGGTACTCGTGCCTAGTTAGCTCAGTCGGTAGAGCATGAGACTCTTAGGCTCAATCCCAATTCCCCCCTTCATCCTGGCCCTTAGCCCTTGCCCTTGCTTATGCGCGTTCACGTGAGGAGGAAGGGTTTTCTCAATTCTCTTTGGAGCGAGGGTTAGGGCTGAGGGCGAGGGGTAGAATCCCCTTCGTTTGAAGGGACATCGCGACCGGACTCAAAACGGAGCAACATCACTGAGGGCTGAAAGGCGGACGAGGTAAGAAGCCTTTTATGTCCTTTATTATGGAAAAATATTATAATAACCAATATTATTTGAATGTATTAACAATCTGCATCGCCAAAAATATCGCAATCTCTAGCAAAGGTTAACGTTACCTCACGTGAACTAACGATATGAATGATACGGTGTTCGGGTGTTGCATTCATACAACGTTACCCATTCATTTGGCACCGCATCGGCGCTTTATTCTTTTTTATTTAGCGCTGGTGCGCCGGTGATACAACTCGGATGCAAGCTAGCTTATTAGCAGGCATAAGTCCGACCCCCCAGACCACGATATGTCAACATTCTGCAGTTTTGGAGCTCTTAAAAGCCGTGAAATAGCCTACTGTACCTACATAACGCTGTCACTGCATAACGTTGGCTACTCGCTGCAGTGATGGTTTTATCATGACCAATGTTAAGCTAATCCCAAGTTGCAAAACGTACATAACTAATTAGCAATGGTGTTGTGTTTTTCCCCAGGCAAACCATATGGAACAGATTGCAAGCTGCTGTGCAGACTGTACATGAATGGAGATGAATCACGATGACATTTTCATTGATAGAAAATTACTCTGTTCTTAATGATATTAAAAACAATGAACAGTGAGTGACCACAGCCCCTTCTTTCTATACTGTAAATTGTTTTTCCTTTTTCTAACCCTGTATATATATATGTACCCATGCTATACAAACTGTTAAGACAATAATCAATGAATCAGGTACAACTGTTGAGCAGGTGAATTACATTCTGCATACATGGTGGGCTACCAACATGAGACAAAATTACAATATATTTATTTTATCATAACCACAGCAATGTTATATTTACGTTCCATCTCTACAGCTTAAATCAAATGGAAAGTAGTTTCCAAAGTGGGTTATGGGCTAAATGATAGTTTGTACACTCTCAGTTAATTAACATTGATATTACAATATAAATTGGGGGTCCTAGAGACAGAAATGCCATCAAAGTTTGGGGAAGGGTTATCTCAATTGTACTGCCATAATGTACACTACAGTACAGTCCGGCGCGGAAAGAGGACAGTAGGTGACGGTATGCACTTTTATGTTGGTGCGATCCGCCATAAAACGCAGAGAAGAAGAAGAAACCGGTTGCTAAGTTACCCAATAAACACTGAAACGGGATGTTTACGTCCAAGGGTTTACGTCGCACAATTGCGTCGCACAGCGATGACGTAGCAATCTATAAGGGACATTCCGATTCCTAGGGGGATGATTCATCTCCCTACCCCTTGACACTATTATGTAGGAACAAGGGGAAGGGGCAAGGGCTGAGGGGTAGGGTTAAAAAACGAATTGGGAAAGGGCCTTAATCTCAGGGTCGTGGGTTCGAGCCCCACATCGGGCGAAGCCAATTGTCATTTGATGATACGGAAGTGTGCACTAAACTATTAGACTCTGATCATTTCAATATGTAGATGAGGTCCAGTTCAACTATATGCAAATATGCTACAAAGTGCAGAAAATGTGTCATAGCCCTGCTCTCTACAGGTTGAATGTGTCCACTAGGTTGCCCTGTTGGCTACAGTTCTAATCGCAATGGAGACTTTTCTTGTTCCATATGTAAAATATAGCATGCAGCTTGAAATATGAATGTGTTTAGAACTTTAATAACTCATTTACTTTATCAGAGAATAACATCTTCTATCTCTAACAACAGGCTTTTGGGCAGGTACTGTGGCTTAGCTGGTGAAAGCGCCTGTTTAGTAAACAGGAGACCCTGGGTTCAAATCCCAGCAGTACCTCAGAGATGGAAGGTCCTAGCAATGTTGTGTATTGCCTACAATAGTTTTTCTTTCACAGACCTCCTTACATTTGGTGAAAGAATGGAGCTGTGAACATGGTACTCGTGCCTGGTTAGCTCAGTCGGTAGAGCATGAGACTCTTAATCTCAGGGTCGTGGGTTCGAGCCCCACATCGGGCGAAGCCAATAGTCATTTGATGATATGGGAAGTGTGGACTAAACTATTAGACTCTGATCATTTCAATATGTAGATGAGGTCCAGTTCAACTATATGCAAATTTGCTACAAAGTGCAGAAAATGTGTCATAGCCCTGCTCTCTACAGGTTGAATGTGTCCACTAGGTTGCCCTGTTGGCTACAGTTCTAATCACAATGGAGACTTTTCTTGTTCCATATATAAAATATGGCATGCAGGTTGAAATATGAATGTGTTTAGAACTTTAATAACTCATTTACTTTATCAGAGAATAACATCTTCTATCTCTAACATTAGGCTTTTGGGCAGGTACTGTGGCTTAGCTGGTGAAAGTGCCTGTTTAGTAAACAGGAGACCCTGGGTTCAAATCCCAGCAGTACCTCAGAAAGCAAGTTCCTAGCAATGTTGTGTATTGCCCACAATAGTTTTTCTTTCACAGACCTCTTTACATTCGGTGAAAGAATGGAGCTGTGAACATGGTACTCGTGCCTGGTTAGCTCAGTCGGTAGAGCATGAGACTCTTAATCTCAGGGTCGTGGGTTCGAGCCCCACATCGGGCGAAGCCAATTGTCATTTGATGATACGGAAGTGTGCACTAAACTATTAGACTCTGATCATTTCAATATGTAGATAAGGTCCAGTTTAACTATATGCAAATATGCTACAAAGTGCAGTGTGTCATAGCCCTGCTCTCTACAGGTTGAATGTGTCCAGAAGGCTGTGCTGTTGGCTACAGTTCTAATCGCAATGGAGACTTTTCTTGTTCCATATGTAAAATATAGCATGCAGGTTGAAATATGAATGTGTTTAGAACTTAAATAACTAATTTACTTTATCAGAGAATAACATCTTCTATCTCTAACATCAGGCTTTTGGGCAGGTACTGTGGCTTAGCTGGTGAAAGCGCCTGTTTAGTAAACAGGAGACCCTGGGTTCAAATCCCAGCAGTACCTCAGAAAGCAAGTTCCTAGCAATGTTGTGTATTGCCTACAATAGTTTTTCTTTCACAGACCTCCTTACATTCGGTGAAAGAATGGAGCTGTGAACATGGTACTCGTGCCTGGTTAGCTCAGTCGGTAGAGCATGAGACTCTTAATCTCAGGGTCGTGGGTTCGAGCCCCACATCGGGCGAAGCCAATAGTCATTTGATGATATGGGAAGTGTGGACTAAACTATTAGACTCTGATCATTTCAATATGTAGATGAGGTCCAGTTCAACTATATGCAAATATGCTACAAAGTGCAGAAAATGTGTCATAGCCCTGCTCTCTACAGGTTGAATGTGTCCACTAGGTTGCCCTGTTGGCTACAGTTCTAATCACAATGGAGACTTTTCTTGTTCCATATATAAAATATGGCATGCAGGTTGAAATATGAATGTGTTTAGAACTTTAATAACTCATTTACTTTATCAGAGAATAACATCTTCTATCTCTAACATCAGGCTTTTGGGCAGGTACTGTGGCTTAGCTGGTGAAAGCGCCTGTTTCGTAAACAGGAGACCCTGGGTTCAAATCCCAGCAGTACCTCAGAGAAGGAAGGTCCTAGCAATGTTGTGTATTGCCTACAATAGTTTTTCTTTCACAGACCTCCTTACATTTGGTGAAAGAATGGAGCTGTGAACATGGTACTCGTGCCTGGTTAGCTCAGTCGGTAGAGCATGAGACTCTTAATCTCAGGGTCGTGGGTTCGAGCCCCACATCGGGCGAAGCCAATAGTCATTTGATGATATGGGAAGTGTGGACTAAACTATTAGACTCTGATCATTTCAATATGTAGATGAGGTCCAGTTCAACTATATGCAAATATGCTACAAAGTGCAGAAAATGTGTCATAGCCCTGCTCTCTACAGGTTGAATGTGTCCACTAGGTTGCCCTGTTGGCTACAGTTCTAATCACAATGGAGACTTTTCTTGTTCCATATATAAAATATGGCATGCAGGTTGAAATATGAATGTGTTTAGAACTTTAATAACTCATTTACTTTATCAGAGAATAACATCTTCTATCTCTAACATTAGGCTTTTGGGCAGGTACTGTGGCTTAGCTGGTGAAAGCGCCTGTTTAGTAAACAGGAGACCCTGGGTTCAAATCCCAGCAGTACCTCAGAAAGCAAGTTCCTAGCAATGTTGTGTATTGCCCACAATAGTTTTTCTTTCACAGACCTCTTTACATTCGGTGAAAGAATGGAGCTGTGAACATGGTACTCGTGCCTGGTTAGCTCAGTCGGTAGAGCATGAGACTCTTAATCTCAGGGTCGTGGGTTCGAGCCCCACATCGGGCGAAGCCAATTGTCATTTGATGATACGGAAGTGTGCACTAAACTATTAGACTCTGATCATTTCAATATGTAGATGAGGTCCAGTTTAACTATATGCAAATATGCTACAAAGTGCAGTGTGTCATAGCCCTGCTCTCTACAGGTTGAATGTGTCCAGAAGGCTGTGCTGTTGGCTACAGTTCTAATCGCAATGGAGACTTTTCTTGTTCCATATGTAAAATATAGCATGCAGGTTGAAATATGAATGTGTTTAGAACTTAAATAACTAATTTACTTTATCAGAGAATAACATCTTCTATCTCTAACATCAGGCTTTTGGGCAGGTACTGTGGCTTAGCTGGTGAAAGCGCCTGTTTAGTAAACAGGAGACCCTGGGTTCAAATCCCAGCAGTACCTCAGAAAGCAAGTTCCTAGCAATGTTGTGTATTGCCTACAATAGTTTTTCTTTCACAGACCTCCTTACATTCGGTGAAAGAATGGAGCTGTGAACATGGTACTCGTGCCTGGTTAGCTCAGTCGGTAGAGCATGAGACTCTTAATCTCAGGGTCGTGGGTTCGAGCCCCACATCGGGCGAAGCCAATAGTCATTTGATGATATGGGAAGTGTGGACTAAACTATTAGACTCTGATCATTTCAATATGTAGATGAGGTCCAGTTCAACTATATGCAAATATGCTACAAAGTGCAGAAAATGTGTCATAGCCCTGCTCTCTACAGGTTGAATGTGTCCACTAGGTTGCCCTGTTGGCTACAGTTCTAATCACAATGGAGACTTTTCTTGTTCCATATATAAAATATGGCATGCAGGTTGAAATATGAATGTGTTTAGAACTTTAATAACTCATTTACTTTATCAGAGAATAACATCTTCTATCTCTAACATCAGGCTTTTGGGCAGGTACTGTGGCTTAGCTGGTGAAAGCGCCTGTTTCGTAAACAGGAGACCCTGGGTTCAAATCCCAGCAGTACCTCAGAGAAGGAAGGTCCTAGCAATGTTGTGTATTGCCTACAATAGTTTTTCTTTCACAGACCTCCTTACATTTGGTGAAAGAATGGAGCTGTGAACATGGTACTCGTGCCTGGTTAGCTCAGTCGGTAGAGCATGAGACTCTTAATCTCAGGGTCGTGGGTTCGAGCCCCACATCGGGCGAAGCCAATAGTCATTTGATGATATGGGAAGTGTGGACTAAACTATTAGACTCTGATCATTTCAATATGTAGATGAGGTCCAGTTCAACTATATGCAAATATGCTACAAAGTGCAGAAAATGTGTCATAGCCCTGCTCTCTACAGGTTGAATGTGTCCACTAGGTTGCCCTGTTGGCTACAGTTCTAATCACAATGGAGACTTTTCTTGTTCCATATATAAAATATGGCATGCAGGTTGAAATATGAATGTGTTTAGAACTTTAATAACTCATTTACTTTATCAGAGAATAACATCTTCTATCTCTAACATCAGGCTTTTGGGCAGGTACTGTGGCTTAGCTGGTGAAAGCGCCTGTTTAGTAAACAGGAGACCCTGGGTTCAAATCCCAGCAGTACCTCAGAAAGCAAGTTCCTAGCAATGTTGTGTATTGCCTACAATAGTTTTTCTTTCACAGACCTCCTTACATTCGGTGAAAGAATGGAGCTGTGAACATGGTACTCGTGCCTGGTTAGCTCAGTCGGTAGAGCATGAGACTCTTAATCTCAGGGTCGTGGGTTCGAGCCCCACATCGGGCGAAGCCAATAGTCATTTGATGATATGGGAAGTGTGGACTAAACTATTAGACTCTGATCATTTCAATATGTAGATGAGGTCCAGTTCAACTATATGCAAATATGCTACAAAGTGCAGAAAATGTGTCATAGCCCTGCTCTCTACAGGTTGAATGTGTCCACTAGGTTGCCCTGTTGGCTACAGTTCTAATCACAATGGAGACTTTTCTTGTTCCATATATAAAATATGGCATGCAGGTTGAAATATGAATGTGTTTAGAACTTTAATAACTCATTTACTTTATCAGAGAATAACATCTTCTATCTCTAACATCAGGCTTTTGGGCAGGTACTGTGGCTTAGCTGGTGAAAGCGCCTGTTTCGTAAACAGGAGACCCTGGGTTCAAATCCCAGCAGTACCTCAGAAAAGGAAGGTCCTAGCAATGTTGTTTTTTGCTCACAATAGTTTTTCTTTCACGAACCTCTTGAAATGTTGCACGCATGCTTGTATTTCCAGAGATGCTTCTGGTGAAATAATGCATCTGTGTAAATAGTATGTGTGCCTGGTAAACACTCGGTAGAGCATGAGACTCTTAATCTCAGGTCATCAATAACATCATGCTAGTAGGCAGGTACTGTGGCTTAGCGGTGAAAGCGCCTGTCTTGTAAACAGGAGACCCTGGGTTCAAATCCCAGCAGTACCTCCGAAAGCAAGTTCTTAACTTTTGTGTATTGCCCACAATAGTTTTTCTTTCAGAGACCTCTTTACATTCGGTGAAATAATGGAGTTGTGAAAATGGTACTCGTGCCTGGTTAGCTCAGTCGGTAGAGCATGAGACTCTTAATCTCAGGGTCGTGGGTTCGAGCCCCACATCGGGCGAAGCCAATTGTCATTTGATGATACGGAAGTGTGCACTAAACTATTAGACTCTGATCATTTCAATATGTAGATGAGGTCCAGTTCAACTATATGCAAATATGCTACAAAGTGCAGAAAATGTGTCATAGCCCTGCTCTCTACAGGTTCAATGTGTCCACTAGGTTGCCCTGTTGGCTACAGTTCTAATCGCAATGGAGACTTTTCTTGTTCCATATGTAAAATATAGCATGCAGGTTGAAATATGAATGTGTTTAGAACTTTAATAACTCATTTACTTTATCAGAGAATAACATCTTCTATCTCTAACATCAGGCTTTTGGGCAGGTACTGTGGCTTAGCTGGTGAAAGCGCCTGTTTAGTAAACAGGAGACCCTGGGTTCAAATCCCAGCAGTACCTCAGAGAAGGAAGGTCCTAGCAATGTTGTGTATTGCCTACAATAGTTTTTCTTTCACAGACCTCCTTACATTTGGTGAAAGAATGGAGCTGTGAACATGGTACTCGTGCCTGGTTAGCTCAGTCGGTAGAGCATGAGACTCTTAATCTCAGGGTCGTGGGTTCGAGCCCCACATCGGGCGAAGCCAATAGTCATTTGATGATATGGGAAGTGTGGACTAAACTATTAGACTCTGATCATTTCAATATGTAGATGAGGTCCAGTTCAACTATATGCAAATATGCTACAAAGTGCAGAAAATGTGTCATAGCCCTGCTCTCTACAGGTTGAATGTGTCCACTAGGTTGCCCTGTTGGCTACAGTTCTAATCACAATGGAGACTTTTCTTGTTCCATATATAAAATATGGCATGCAGGTTGAAATATGAATGTGTTTAGAACTTTAATAACTCATTTACTTTATCAGAGAATAACATCTTCTATCTCTAACATCAGGCTTTTGGGCAGGTACTGTGGCTTAGCTGGTGAAAGCGCCTGTTTAGTAAACAGGAGACCCTGGGTTCAAATCCCAGCAGTACCTCAGAAAGCAAGTTCCTAGCAATGTTGTGTATTGCCTACAATAGTTTTTCTTTCACAGACCTCCTTACATTCGGTGAAAGAATGGAGCTGTGAACATGGTACTCGTGCCTGGTTAGCTCAGTCGGTAGAGCATGAGACTCTTAATCTCAGGGTCGTGGGTTCGAGCCCCACATCGGGCGAAGCCAATAGTCATTTGATGATATGGGAAGTGTGGACTAAACTATTAGACTCTGATCATTTCAATATGTAGATGAGGTCCAGTTCAACTATATGCAAATATGCTACAAAGTGCAGAAAATGTGTCATAGCCCTGCTCTCTACAGGTTGAATGTGTCCACTAGGTTGCCCTGTTGGCTACAGTTCTAATCACAATGGAGACTTTTCTTGTTCCATATATAAAATATGGCATGCAGGTTGAAATATGAATGTGTTTAGAACTTTAATAACTCATTTACTTTATCAGAGAATAACATCTTCTATCTCTAACATCAGGCTTTTGGGCAGGTACTGTGGCTTAGCTGGTGAAAGCGCCTGTTTCGTAAACAGGAGACCCTGGGTTCAAATCCCAGCAGTACCTCAGAAAAGGAAGGTCCTAGCAATGTTGTTTTTTGCTCACAATAGTTTTTCTTTCACGAACCTCTTGAAATGTTGCACGCATGCTTGTATTTCCAGAGATGCTTCTGGTGAAATAATGCATCTGTGTAAATAGTATGTGTGCCTGGTAAACACTCGGTAGAGCATGAGACTCTTAATCTCAGGTCATCAATAACATCATGCTAGTAGGCAGGTACTGTGGCTTAGCGGTGAAAGCGCCTGTCTTGTAAACAGGAGACCCTGGGTTCAAATCCCAGCAGTACCTCCGAAAGCAAGTTCTTAACTTTTGTGTATTGCCCACAATAGTTTTTCTTTCAGAGACCTCTTTACATTCGGTGAAATAATGGAGTTGTGAAAATGGTACTCGTGCCTGGTTAGCTCAGTCGGTAGAGCATGAGACTCTTAATCTCAGGGTCGTGGGTTCGAGCCCCACATCGGGCGAAGCCAATTGTCATTTGATGATACGGAAGTGTGCACTAAACTATTAGACTCTGATCATTTCAATATGTAGATGAGGTCCAGTTCAACTATATGCAAATATGCTACAAAGTGCAGAAAATGTGTCATAGCCCTGCTCTCTACAGGTTCAATGTGTCCACTAGGTTGCCCTGTTGGCTACAGTTCTAATCGCAATGGAGACTTTTCTTGTTCCATATGTAAAATATAGCATGCAGGTTGAAATATGAATGTGTTTAGAACTTTAATAACTCATTTACTTTATCAGAGAATAACATCTTCTATCTCTAACATCAGGCTTTTGGGCAGGTACTGTGGCTTAGCTGGTGAAAGCGCCTGTTTAGTAAACAGGAGACCCTGGGTTCAAATCCCAGCAGTACCTCAGAGAAGGAAGGTCCTAGCAATGTTGTGTATTGCCTACAATAGTTTTTCTTTCACAGACCTCCTTACATTCGGTGAAAGAATGGAGCTGTGAACATGGTACTCGTGCCTGGTTAGCTCAGTCGGTAGAGCATGAGACTCTTAATCTCAGGGTCGTGGGTTCGAGTCCCACATCGGGCGAAGCCAATAGTCATTTGATGATATGGGAAGTGTGGACTAAACTATTAGACTCTGATCATTTCAATATGTAGATGAGGTCCAGTTCAACTATATGCAAATATGCTACAAAGTGCAGAAAATGTGTCATAGCCCTGCTCTCTACAGGTTGAATGTGTCCACTAGGTTGCCCTGTTGGCTACAGTTCTAATCACAATGGAGACTTTTCTTGTTCCATATATAAAATATGGCATGCAGGTTGAAATATGAATGTGTTTAGAACTTTAATAACTCGTTTACTTTATCAGAGAATAACATCTTCTATCTCTAACATCAAGCTTTTGGGCAGGTACTGTGGCTTAGCTGGTGAAAGCGCCTGTTTCGTAAACAGGAGACCCTGGGTTCAAATCCCAGCAGTACCTCAGAAAAGGAAGGTCCTAGCAATGTTGTTTTTTGCTCACAATAGTTTTTCTTTCACGAACCTCTTGAAATGTTGCATGCATGCTTGTATTTCCAGAGATGCTTCTGGTGAAATAATGCATCTGTGTAAATAGTATGTGTGCCTGGTAAACACACTCGGTAGAGCATGAGACTCTTAATCTCAGGTCATCAATAACATCATGCTAGTAGGCAGGTACTGTGCCTTAGCGGTGAAAGCGCCTGTCTTGTAAACAGGAGACCCTGGGTTCAAATCCCAGCAGTACCTCCGAAAGCAAGTTCTTAACTTTTGTGTATTGCCCACAATAGTTTTTCTTTCAGAGACCTCTTTACATTCGGTGAAATAATGGAGTTGTGAAAATGGTACTCGTGCCTGGTTAGCTCAGTCGGTAGAGCATGAGACTCTTAATCTCAGGGTCGTGGGTTCGAGCCCCACATCGGGCGAAGCCAATTGTCATTTGATGATACGGAAGTGTGCACTAAACTATTAGACTCTGATCATTTCAATATGTAGATGAGGTCCAGTTCAACTATATGCAAATATGCTACAAAGTGCAGTGTGTCATAGCCCTGCTCTCTACAGGTTGAATGTGTCCAGAAGGCTGTGCTGTTGGCTACAGTTCTAATCGCAATGGAGACTTTTCTTGTTCCATATGTAAAATATAGCATGCAGGTTGAAATATGAATGTGTTTAGAACTTTAATAACTAATTTACTTTATCAGAGAATAACATCTTCTATCTCTAACATCAGGCTTTTGGGCAGGTACTGTGGCTTAGCTGGTGAAAGCGCCTGTTTAGTAAACAGGAGACCCTGGGTTCAAATCCCAGCAGTACCTCAGAAAGCAAGTTCCTAGCAATGTTGTGTATTGCCTACAATAGTTTTTCTTTCACAGACCTCCTTACATTCGGTGAAAGAATGGAGCTGTGAACATGGTATTCGTGCCTGGTTAGCTCAGTCGGTAGAGCATGAGACTCTTAATCTCAGGGTCGTGGGTTCGAGCCCCACATCGGGCGAAGCCAATATTCATTTGATGATATGGGAAGTGTGGACTAAACTATTAGACTCTGATCATTTCAATATGTAGATGAGGTCCAGTTCAACTATATGCAAATATGCTACAAAGTGCAGAAAATGTGTCATAGCCCTGCTCTCTACAGGTTGAATGTGTCCACTAGGTTGCCCTGTTGGCTACAGTTCTAATCGCAATGGAGACTTTTCTTGTTCCATATGTAAAATATAGCATGCAGCTTGAAATATGAATGTGTTTAGAACTTTAATAACTCATTTACTTTATCAGAGAATAACATCTTCTATCTCTAACAACAGGCTTTTGGGCAGGTACTGTGGCTTAGCTGGTGAAAGCGCCTGTTTAGTAAACAGGATACCCTGGGTTCAAATCCCAGCAATACCTCAGAGAAGGAAGGTCCTAGCAATGTTGTGTATTGCCTACAATAGTTTTTCTTTCACAGACCTCCTTACATTTGGTGAAAGAATGGAGCTGTGAACATGGTACTCGTGCCTGGTTAGCTCAGTCAGTAGAGCATGAGACTCTTAATCTCAGGGTCGTGGGTTCGAGCCCCACATAGGGCGAAGCCAATAGTCATTTGATGATATGGGAAGTGTGGACTAAACTATTAGACTCTGATCATTTCAATATGTAGATGAGGTCCAGTTCAACTATATGCAAATATGCTACAAAGTGCAGAAAATGTGTCATAGCCCTGCTCTCTACAGGTTGAATGTGTCCACTAGGTTGCCCTGTTGGCTACATTTCTAATCACAATGGAGACTTTTCTTGTTCCATATATAAAATATGGCATGCAGGTTGAAATATGAATGTGTTTAGAACTTTAATAACTCATTTACTTTATCAGAGAATAACATCTTCTATCTCTAACATTAGGCTTTTGGGCAGGTACTGTAGCTTAGCTGGTGAAAGCGCCTGTTTAGTAAACAGGAGACCCTGGGCTGTATTTTGCGTGTCTTAAGTACCAGGTCTTATTACCTAACTTGAGTAAACTAAAGACCTGGAGGCGTGATCAATGCTTTTTGGCCACTCAGAATAGCCAAATGGCATTGATCACGCCTCCAGGTCTTTAATTTACTCAAGTTAGGTAATAAGACCTGGTACTTAAGACACTCAAAATACAGCCCCCTGGGTTCAAATCCCAGCAGTACCTCAGAAAGCAAGTTCCTAGCAATGTTGTGTATTGCCCACAATAGTTTTTCTTTCACAGACCTCTTTACATTCGGTGAAAGAATGGAGCTGTGAACATGGTACTCGTGCCTGGTTAGCTCAGTCGGTAGAGCATGAGACTCTTAATCTCAGGGTCGTGGGTTCGAGCCCCACATCGGGCGAAGCCAATTGTCATTTGATGATACGGAAGTGTGCACTAAACTATTAGACTCTGATCATTTCAATATGTAGATGAGGTCCAGTTCAACTATATGCAAATATGCTACAAAGTGCAGTGTGTCATAGCCCTGCTCTCTACAGGTTGAATGTGTCCAGAAGGCTGTGCTGTTGGCTACAGTTCTAATCGCAATGGAGACTTTTCTTGTTCCATATGTAAAATATAGCATGCAGGTTGAAATATGAATGTGTTTAGAACTTAAAAAACTAATTTACTTTATCAGAGAATAACATCTTCTATCTCTAACATCAGGCTTTTGGGCAGGTACTGTGGCTTAGCTGGTGAAAGCGCCTGTTTAGTAAACAGGAGACCCTGGGTTCAAATCCCAGCAGTACCTCAGAAAGCAAGTTCCTAGCAATGTTGTGTATTGCCTACAATAGATTTTCTTTCACAGACCTCCTTACATTCGGTGAAAGAATGGAGCTGTGAACATGGTACTCGTGCCTGGTTAGCTCAGTCGGTAGAGCATGAGACTCTTAATCTCAGGGTCGTGGGTTCGAGCCCCACATCGGGCGAAGCCAATAGTAATTTGATGATATGGGAAGTGTGGACTAAACTATTAGACTCTGATCATTTCAATATGTAGATGAGGTCCAGTTCAACTATATGCAAATATGCTACAAAGTGCAGAAAATGTGTCATAGCCCTGCTCTCTACAGGTTGAATGTGTCCACTAGGTTGCCCTGTTGGCTACAGTTCTAATCACAATGGAGACTTTTCTTGTTCCATATATAAAATATGGCATGCAGGTTGAAATATGAATGTGTTTAGAACTTTAATAACTCAATTACTTTATCAGAGAATAACATCTTCTATCTCTAACATTAGGCTTTTGGGCAGGTACTGTAGCTTAGCTGGTGAAAGCGCCTGTTTAGTAAACAGGAGACCCTGGGTTCAAATCCCAGCAGTACCTCAGAAAGCAAGTTCCTAGCAATGTTGTGTATTGCCCACAATAGTTTTTCTTTCACAGACCTCTTTACATTCGGTGAAAGAATGGAGCTGTGAACATGGTACTCGTGCCTGGTTAGCTCAGTCGGTAGAGCATGAGACTCTTAATCTCAGGGTCGTGGGTTCGAGCCCCACATCGGGCGAAGCCAATTGTCATTTGATGATACGGAAGTGTGCACTAAACTATTAGACTCTGATCATTTCAATATGTAGATGAGGTCCAGCTCAACTATATGCAAATATGCTACAAAGTGCAGTGTGTCATAGCCCTGCTCTCTACAGGTTGAATGTGTCCAGAAGGCTGTGCTGTTGGCTACAGTTCTAATCGCAATGGAGACTTTTCTTGTTCCATATGTAAAATATAGCATGCAGGTTGAAATATGAATGTGTTTAGAACTTAAATAACTAATTTACTTTATCAGAGAATAACATCTTCTATCTCTAACATCAGGCTTTTGGGCAGGTACTGTGGCTTAGCTGGTGAAAGCGCCTGTTTAGTAAACAGGAGACCCTGGGTTCAAATCCCAGCAGTACCTCAGAAAGCAAGTTCCTAGCAATGTTGTGTATTGCCTACAATAGTTTTTCTTTCACAGACCTCCTTACATTCGGTGAAAGAATGGAGCTGTGAACATGGTACTCGTGCCTGGTTAGCTCAGTCGGTAGAGCATGAGACTCTTAATCTCAGGGTCGTGGGTTCGAGCCCCACATCGGGCGAAGCCAATAGTCATTTGATGATATGGGAAGTGTGGACTAAACTATTAGACTCTGATCATTTCAATATGTAGATGAGGTCCAGTTCAACTATATGCAAATATGCTACAAAGTGCAGAAAATGTGTCATAGCCCTGCTCTCTACAGGTTGAATGTGTCCACTAGGTTGCCCTGTTGGCTACAGTTCTAATCACAATGGATACTTTTCTTGTTCCATATATAAAATATGGCATGCAGGTTGAAATATGAATGTGTTTAGAACTTTAATAACTCAATTACTTTATCAGAGAATAACATCTTCTATCTCTAACATCAGGCTTTTGGGCAGGTACTGTGGCTTAGCTGGTGAAAGCGCCTGTTTCGTAAACAGGAGACCCTGGGTTCAAATCCCAGCAGTACCTCAGAAAAGGAAGGTCCTAGCAATGTTGTTTTTTGCTCACAATAGTTTTTCTTTCACGAACCTCTTGAAATGTTGCATGCATGCTTGTATTTCCAGAGATGCTTCTGGTGAAATAATGCATCTGTGTAAATAGTATGTGTGCCTGGTAAACACACTCAGTAGAGCATGAGACTCTTAATCTCAGGTCATCAATAACATCATGCTAGTAGGCAGGTACTGTGGCTTAGCGGTGAAAGCGCCTGTCTTGTAAACAGGAGACCCTGGGTTCAAATCCCAGCAGTACCTCCGAAAGCAAGTTCTTAACTTTTGTGTATTGCCCACAATAGTTTTTCTTTCAGAGACCTCTTTACATTCGGTGAAATAATGGAGTTGTGAAAATGGTACTCGTGCCTGGTTAGCTCAGTCGGTAGAGCATGAGACTCTTAATCTCAGGGTCGTGGGTTCGAGCCCCACATCGGGCGAAGCCAATTGTCATTTGATGATACGGAAGTGTGCACTAAACTATTAGACTCTGATCATTTCAATATGTAGATGAGGTCCAGTTCAACTATATGCAAATATGCTACAAAGTGCAGAAAATGTGTCATAGCCCTGCTCTCTACAGGTTCAATGTGTCCACTAGGTTGCCCTGTTGGCTACAGTTCTAATCGCAATGGAGACTTTTCTTGTTCCATATGTAAAATATAGCATGCAGGTTGAAATATGAATGTGTTTAGAACTTTAATAACTCATTTACTTTATCAGAGAATAACATCTTCTATCTCTAACATCAGGCTTTTGGGCAGGTACTGTGGCTTAGCTGGTGAAAGCGCCTGTTTAGTAAACAGGAGACCCTGGGTTCAAATCCCAGCAGTACCTCAGAGAAGGAAGGTCCTAGCAATGTTGTGTATTGCCTACAATAGTTTTTCTTTCACAGACCTCCTTACATTCGGTGAAAGAATGGAGCTGTGAACATGGTACTCGTGCCTGGTTAGCTCAGTCGGTAGAGCATGAGACTCTTAATCTCAGGGTCGTGGGTTCGAGCCCCACATCGGGAGAAGCCAATAGTCATTTGATGATATGGGAAGTGTGGACTAAACTATTAGACTCTGATCATTTCAATATGTAGATGAGGTCCAGTTCAACTATATGCAAATATGCTACAAAGTGCAGAAAATGTGTCATAGCCCTGCTCTCTACAGGTTGAATGTGTCCACTAGGTTGCCCTGTTGGCTACAGTTCTAATCACAATGGAGACTTTTCTTGTTCCATATATAAAATATGGCATGCAGGTTGAAATATGAATGTGTTTAGAACTTTAATAACTCGTTTTCTTTATCAGAGAATAACATCTTCTATCTCTAACATCAAGCTTTTGGGCAGGTACTGTGGCTTAGCTGGTGAAAGCGCCTGTTTCGTAAACAGGAGACCCTGGGTTCAAATCCCAGCAGTACCTCAGAAAAGGAAGGTCCTAGCAATGTTGTTTTTTGCTCACAATAGTTTTTCTTTCACGAACCTCTTGAAATGTTGCATGCATGCTTGTATTTCCAGAGATGCTTCTGGTGAAATAATGCATCTGTGTAAATAGTATGTGTGCCTGGTAAACACTCGGTAGAGCATGAGACTCTTAATCTCAGGTCATCAATAACATCACGCTAGTAGGCAGGTACTGTGGCTTAGCGGTGAAAGCGCCTGTCTTGTAAACAGGAGACCCTGGGTTCAAATCCCAGCAGTACCTCCGAAAGCAAGTTCTTAACTTTTGTGTATTGCCCACAATAGTTTTTCTTTCAGAGACCTCTTTACATTCGGTGAAATAATGGAGTTGTGAAAATGGTACTCGTGCCTGGTTAGCTCAGTCGGTAGAGCATGAGACTCTTAATCTCAGGGTCGTGGGTTCGAGCCCCACATCGGGCGAAGCCAATTGTCATTTGATGATACGGAAGTGTGCACTAAACTATTAGACTCTGATCATTTCAATATGTAGATGAGGTCCAGTTCAACTATATGCAAATATGCTACAAAGTGCAGTGTGTCATAGCCCTGCTCTCTACAGGTTGAATGTGTCCAGAAGGCTGTGCTGTTGGCTACAGTTCTAATCGCAATGGAGACTTTTCTTGTTCCATATGTAAAATATAGCATGCAGGTTGAAATATGAATGTGTTTAGAACTTTAATAACTAATTTACTTTATCAGAGAATAACATCTTCTATCTCTAACATCAGGATTTTGGGCAGGTACTGTGGCTTAGCTGGTGAAAGCGCCTGTTTAGTAAACAGGAGACCCTGGGTTCAAATCCCAGCAGTACCTCAGAAAGCAAGTTCCTAGCAATGTTGTGTATTGCCTACAATAGTTTTTCTTTCACAGACCTCCTTACATTCGGTGAAAGAATGGAGCTGTGAACATGGTATTCGTGCCTGGTTAGCTCAGTCGGTAGAGCATGAGACTCTTAATCTCAGGGTCGTGGGGTCGAGCCCCACATCGGGCGAAGCCAATATTCATTTGATGATATGGGAAGTGTGGACTAAACTATTAGACTCTGATCATTTCAATATGTAGATGAGGTCCAGTTCAACTATATGCAAATATGCTACAAAGTGCAGAAAATGTGTCATAGCCCTGCTCTCTACAGGTTGAATGTGTCCACTAGGTTGCCCTGTTGGCTACAGTTCTAATCACAATGGAGACTTTTCTTGTTCCATATATAAAATATGGCATGCAGGTTGAAATATGAATGTGTTTAGAACTTTAATAACTCGTTTTCTTTATCAGAGAATAACATCTTCTATCTCTAACATCAAGCTTTTGGGCAGGTACTGTGGCTTAGCTGGTGAAAGCGCCTGTTTCGTAAACAGGAGACCCTGGGTTCAAATCCCAGCAGTACCTCAGAAAAGGAAGGTCCTAGCAATGTTGTTTTTTGCTCACAATAGTTTTTCTTTCACGAACCTCTTGAAATGTTGCATGCATGCTTGTATTTCCAGAGATGCTTCTGGTGAAATAATGCATCTGTGTAAATAGTATGTGTGCCTGGTACACTCGGTAGAGCATGAGACTCTTAATCTCAGGTCATCAATAACATCACGCTAGTAGGCAGGTACTGTGGCTTAGCGGTGAAAGCGCCTGTCTTGTAAACAGGAGACCCTGGGTTCAAATCCCAGCAGTACCTCCGAAAGCAAGTTCTTAACTTTTGTGTATTGCCCACAATAGTTTTTCTTTCAGAGACCTCTTTACATTCGGTGAAATAATGGAGTTGTGAAAATGGTACTCGTGCCTGGTTAGCTCAGTCGGTAGAGCATGAGACTCTTAATCTCAGGGTCGTGGGTTCGAGCCCCACATCGGGCGAAGCCAATTGTCATTTGATGATACGGAAGTGTGCACTAAACTATTAGACTCTGATCATTTCAATATGTAGATGAGGTCCAGTTCAACTATATGCAAATATGCTACAAAGTGCAGACTTTTCTTGTTCCATATATAAAATATGGCATGCAGGTTGAAATATGAATGTGTTTAGAACATTAATAACTCATTTACTTTATCAGAGAATAACATCTTCTATCTCTAACATCAGGCTTTTGGGCAGGTACTGTGGCTTAGCTGGTGAAAGCGCCTGTTTCGTAAACAGGAGACCCTGGGTTCAAATCCCAGCAGTACCTCAGAAAAGGTAGGTCCTAGCAATGTTGTTTTTTGCTCACAATAGTTTTTCTTTCACGAACCTCTTGAAATGTTGCATGCATGTGTAGTGGGTTGAGCCTTACGGGTTGCCCCTAGCAACACCACGCCCACATCCGCGTCAGAACGATTTATGGGAGCCGGGAGCGGCTGGCGGGTAGGTGACATTGTTTGTCTGTTTGTGCGGGGAGCCGTAGACAGGAGCATCTCGGGACCCAGGTATGGTGCCTACACTTAATGTCTGTCGCTGCTTGGCGTTCTTTACTATTACTATTTCTTACTACTTACCTAACTCTGCAGGTGCAGCTGCTTCTGTGTTAGTATTCAGCCCGCTCGTGCCGTGGGCACGTCTGCCCTGAGGCGTAGTGCTGTGCTGTTGACGGAGGTGAGGCGTTGCGTTACAGTAGAGATTTGGATGTGGTCTGATAGTCATTGTTTTTATATTCATTAATCCTTTCTTTTTACCGACGCTCCAGAACTAGGTGGCCCACGCTGGGTGTCCTCCGCCTGTTATGTGTGCTGTTATGTGTGCTTAAACCTTCAATTAGAGGTAAGGCAGTTGCACTGCGGATTAATGAGTTGCATTCTTTAATCAAGTTAGTAATTCTATGTTCTTGTCTTGTTAGGCGAAGCCCTGGTTTGCCTGGCTGCTGCTGTTTTTGTCCTCTTTAATTTGGTTTTGTTTTGTTTCGTTTTGTTTAAGTTTACTTTGTTTTGTGCAAACCAGCTCACTTTAGCAGCTTGTGAATATACAAAATATATTATAGAATTACGAATTAGGCTCTGGCTATACCAGTATTGCCCGTAGCTGGGAGGGCTAGGGTTGTAGTCCCGACAGGTGGTGGGTCACGTGGTACATAGAGGCTGTATGGGGATTTTACTTGCATGTTGTACTTTTATACTGTGGCTTGCCTTTTACTGTGAAACCAGTGTTGTGTGTGTATATAACTCCTTTTCTGTTTTATTGCAGTGCGAACGTGTTTGAAGTGTGTGCGTCCTTGGTGGCGGTGATTCTTTCCCCTCACTCCCTCACTCCCTGCCTTCCCCCTGTCAGTAAGGACACCCCTGGTACCCCCGGCTACTGGTATTTATTATAAGTTATTGCCTTTTTAGACCCCTTTCTATATTGACCTGTTTGATTAAAGTCTCTTTTAATTAACCTTTTGTATTCGACATAATAAAACAATATATATTTCAAACTGGAACTACACTTCTCTGCTTCCCCCTTTTTTTATCATTGCCCAGTGGGCTATTACAGTATATTCTCTGGGTGAAACTCCCAGAGTGGCGTAGTCTGGTATTCTGTGTCCGGGCCTTAGTGCCCTGGTTACAATTGGCGTATGTCGGCAGGACGAACTAACTGTAAAAGCAGAGACGTGTCACTTCCAGTCATTTCTGTTGGTTTGCACTTTTCTTTTGTTTCTTTTGGTTATATATGTTCATGAGTTTATTTAAAGGTAACCATTGTAAGTTTGTTTTAAAAGGACAAAAACAGCAGTTTGCTTTGGCTAGGAGCCACCTGTGGATATCTGCCTGGTCATCATGAGCGACGAACAAGACCTGCGGGACCTGGTGATACAGCTCAGGGCCGACAGGGAGAACCTTGTACAGGAGCTTGCTTCGGTTAGAGCTGGGAACTCTACCTCTGCTCCAGTTAATAGAGATTCCAGCCCTTCTGGCCGCCCTGACCCACCTGTGGTGGTCCCTGACCGTCTGCTCTATGCGCCCAGGGAAAGGAAGTGCCCCATGTTTCGCGGGACAATGGGGATAGGTATAGTAGAATGGGTCGAAGAGGTCCGTGCTAGCATGCGGGCCCGACGTCTAGCCCCATTAGATCAGGCCTACTTCATTTATGACCATTTGGAGGGGCCTGCCAAAGACGAGATTAAGTATAGGCCTGAACAAGATCGTGAGGATCCTGAAAAACTCTTATCTATTTTGCAGGAAATGTATGGATGTGCTTTGTCTTATGTTGCCCTGCAGAAAGATTTCTTTTCTAGAAAACAGCTTGATGGTGAGTCACTGCAGGAGTACTCACATGCTCTATTTGAACTTATGGAAAGAATCATGAGGAATGCTCCTCAGGCCCTACCTAACTCAGCTGTCTTATTGAGAGATCAATTTGTTGAACATGTTAATAACCCTGACCTCCGCAGGACCCTAAAGAATTTGGTCCGGGCCAAACTAACAGCTACACTCCTGGATGTACGAGGTGAGGCCATCAGATGGGAGAGGGAAGGTGCACTGCCAGAAGGTAGGCCACGTAGCTTCTCAGTCCCCACAATTTGTGCCACCCATACAACTCAGATGTTTGACAAAGCTAATGTGCCACCCCAAAATGAGCTGGCTGAGATAAAAGAAATGTTTAGAAAACAACAGGAACAACTTAATCAATTCTCTGAGCGCCTTCTGCAGTTACAGAACCCTCCCAGGTGGTCTCAGTCTCAGAATAATGGACCTGTGATTTGTAGACGGTGCCAGAAGCCAGGCCATTTTGCTCGTGATTGTGACAACGAAAGGGCCCCTTCTCAGGCACCACGCCCCCAGTATCGTCCGGTGCAACAGTTTGCCTCAACCAACCAGCCATCGGGAAACTAACGCCTTCTGTTTTACAGAGCCACAATTCAGAAGGGAGCATTACAGGCTCAGATGAACAGGCCGTTTCCCAACTTGTACGTCCATGTCCACATGTCACTGTAGGTATGGGGGGAATAGAGGTAAAATGCCTCCTTGACACCGGGTCCATGGTCTCTACTATCAGAGAGTCCTTTTTCCGTGAGCATTTTAGCAACTCTACTCATAGCTGCCAGTGGTTGCAGTTGACGGCAGCCAATGGACTTAGCATCCCATATGTTGGCTATGTAGAACTCGATGTTTGTGTACTGGGTATAGTCGTTCCTAAGAGGGGCATCTTGGTTGTAAAGGACCCTCCTGGGTCCTCTAGAATGGATGCCCCTGGTGTACTAGGCATGAACGTAGTCCATGAATGTTATGCTGAACTGTTTGGTAAACATGCTTCCTCCTTGTTTGACATTCCACTGGTGAAAGAGGCTCCAGAAATATGGCAGAAAGCCCTACAGCAGTGCCACCAAGCACAAGACCAACCAGCAGCACGTGACAGCGGAGTTGCTAGGGTGAGAGGGAGACGCCCAGTATACATACCAGGGGGGACAGTTAAGTTGGTAGCAACAACTTGTACTCAAAAATGCTTCCCCTTTCCTCATGCTCTGTTTGAACCCTTCACTAATTATGATACCCTCCCCTCAGGCGTACTAGTATCTCCTACCATGGTCACAGTGCATCGTGGTACTGCATATATTCCAGTGATAAATGTTGGAACCACTGCTGCTAAACTTTACCCCCGTTCTGCTCTAGGAATGCTGACCCATGCCCAGATAGTGAGTTTACCTGCAGGCATCAGCGAGGTCCCCCAGGTGCCAGAAGGGTTGCGTACTGAGGTCACCATGAGTTCTCAGGCAGGGAAGGTGAGCAAGATATCAGATACCATACAGTCCCTCGAGCTAACACACTTCCCAGAGGCAGAGCAGGTTAAGGTCAGGTCCCTATTAACCAAATATCAGTCTGTCTTTTCAACTGGGGATGGGGATTTGGGATGTACAGACCTTATAGAACATGAAATACCACTGCTAGATGAGGTGCCAATGCGACAGCGCTTTAGGAGAATTCCCCCCTCAGACTACGATTCTGTGAAGGCCCACATTAATCAGCTGTTAGAGGCCCAGGTGATCCGGGAGAGTTGCAGCCCATATGCGTCCCCCATAGTCCTGGTCAAGAAGAAGGACGGCAGCCTGCGGATGTGTGTAGACTACCGTCAGCTCAACAGTAAGACCCGCAGAGATGCATTCCCCCTACCTCGGATAGATGAATCCTTGGATGCCCTGTCTGGTGCACGGTGGTTTTCAACACTGGATCTGGCGAGCGGCTATAACCAGGTACCCGTAGCGGAGAAGGACAAGTCAAAAACAGCCTTTTGTACTCCCTTCGGCCTATTCGAATTCAACCGCATGCCCTTCGGCCTCTGTAATGCGCCAGGTACATTCCAGAGGCTGATGGAGCGCATCTTTGGTGCCCAACACTTCCAGACTCTCCTATTGTATTTGGATGACGTCATTGTTTTTTCATCCTCAGTAGACGAACATCTGGAGCGCCTGGAGTTGGTGCTGTCCCGTCTACAGCAAGAGCAGTTGAAGGTGAAACTAGAGAAATGCTGCTTCTTCCAAACAGAGGTAAACTATCTGGGACATGTGATCTCAAACGAGGGGGTGGCCACAGACCCAAAGAAGATTGTAGCAGTAAAAGAGTGGCCAAGGCCCTCTAGCGCGAAGGAATTGTCCTCATTTCTGGGGTTCTGTGGCTACTATCGCCGATATGTGGATGGCTTTGCCAAAATTACAGCCCCCCTCAACCGTGTAAAAGCAGAACTTACAGACCCCCACACAAAGAGACCATCTCGCAAGTTAATTGGAGAGCTGTGGGATGAACATTGTGAGAAAAGCTTCCAGGAACTTAAGTCCAGATTAGTCAGCGCCCCGGTGTTGGCCTATGCTAACTTTTCACTGCCCTTTATCCTGGAAGTAGATGCCAGTTTTAGTGGCTTGGGAGCAGTGCTATCCCAAGAACAGGAGGGGAAAGTAAGGCCGGTAGCCTATGCCAGTAGATCTCTGAGTCCCTCAGAAAGAAACATGTCGAACTACAGTTCAATGAAACTTGAGTTTCTCGCCTTAAAATGGGCCATGACGGAAAAGTTCAGGGAGTACTTGATAGGTCAGAAATGTGTGGTATGGACCGACAATAACCCACTCAGCCATCTGAACAGTGCAAAGTTGGGTGCCGTAGAACAAAGGTGGGCCTCAGAATTGGCAGTGTTTGACTTTACCATCCGCTACCGCTCAGGCCGTTCTAATGCTAATGCTGACTCTCTCTCCAGGCAACATCCCAGCACTCTTCCAGCTCTGGGGACCGCCCTCCCTGACTCCCTGAGGTACGGAAACACAGAAAAGCCATTACAGGTGACCCAGAGGTCGATATCCGCCCTCCCCTCTCACTCTCCGGACCACCTGATCTCCCTCCAGCGAGCAGACCCGGATCTGGGGGCCTTCCTCCCGTTTTGGCGCCGTGGCAGTGTCCCGGATAGGAGCGAACACCAGGCCCTTCCAAAACCAGCACGAGAATTGGTACGGCAGTGGAAGAGGCTGGTCGAGAAGGAAGGACTCCTGTACCGCAGGGTCTTGCGTCCGGATGGTGGTGAAGCAGTCTACCAGCTGCTGTTACCCGTATCCCTGAGAGAGGAGGTTCTCCAGCAATTACATCAGGGCCATGGACATCAGGGGGTAGAGAGAACGACTGCCCTGGTGAGAGAACGGTGCTTCTGGCCGGGTTTGTATCAAGATGTGAAGGACTGGTGTAAACGGTGTGACCGATGCACTCTAGCCAAACCTACACACCCGACTGTGAGAACACCGATGGGACACCTGTTGGCTTCCAGACCAAATCAGATTCTGGCCATAGATTTCTCCCTGTTAGAACGTTCCCATGATGGAAGAGAACAAGTCCTCGTAATGACCGATGTATTCTCCAAATTCACACAAGCGGTACCTACCCGGGATCAACGTGCATCCACAGTAGCGGGGGTGCTGGTCCAGGAGTGGTTCTACCGGTTCGGCGTCCCGTCCCGCATACACTCAGATCAGGGCCGTAACTTCGAGAGTATGCTGATCCAACAGTTATGTAGTGTATACGGCATCCAGAAGACCCACACCACCCCGTATCACCCCCAGGGTAATGGTCAGTGCGAGAGGTTTAATAGGACATTGCATGGACTGTTACAAACACTCCCACCTGACAAGAAGCTTGATTGGCCCCACTACCTCCCACATGTCACCTTCTGCTACAATACCACCATCCATCAAACTACTGGTGAGTCACCACACTTGTTAATGTTCGGTCAAGAACCCTCACTCCCAGTTGATTTCCTCCTTGGCAGAATCCGGGAACCAGCGGGTGGCGCCGTTAACGACTGGATGCGGGAACACCAAGCACGTCTGCAAACTGCCTTTGATGGTGCTAAGGAGCGGATCCAAACGGCGGCTCGCTATCGAAAGGAGCGGCATGACCAGCATGTGTCCGGCGGCAGTTTGGCAGAAGGTGAAATAGTCTATCTGCGAGACAACGCTGTGCGAGGGAGAGCGAAGATCCAAGACACCTGGGCCCCCCTGAAGTATCGGGTCATTAAGGCTCCTGTGGATGGGGGAGCAGTGTACTCCATCGCCCCAGCGGATAACCCAGCAAAGGTCAAGCATGTCCACCGAGTCCACCTGCGGCATGCCCCTCAATCCACTTCTCCCGTTGAGGTCGACCCGATGGAGCCAGAGACAGCCCCCGCTACTGTGGAGGGTGAAGACCAGAGTGGAGAGTGGTGGATTGCCCCCCAACCGACCATGGAAACGGTGACCCTGGTAGCCCCGGATCCCCCGGTTGCCCCCCCTCCGCCACATACACCAGCAGGGCCAGCCACCGTAGCCACCACGTCTGAAAACACGGATGCTGATCCCATGGAAGACTCCAGTGGCATGGGACCGAGTGCCGTACGAAGAACTCAACGTGAGACAGCGGGGAAGCATGCGAACCCCCACCATCTCCCTGTAGCGGCAGGCCAACGAGGGACGACAGCTGCAACCTCTCGGGTCCCTGGGTCTAGTAGTAGGCACTCCATTTTTAGGCCCTGGAAACAAATTTAGATTTATCGTTGGGACATCGATAAGAAGTAGGGGGTAGATTGTAGTGGGTTGAGCCTTACGGGTTGCCCCTAGCAACACCACGCCCACATCCGCGTCAGAACGATTTATGGGAGCCGGGAGCGGCTGGCGGGTAGGTGACATTGTTTGTCTGTTTGTGCGGGGAGCCGTAGACAGGAGCATCTCGGGACCCAGGTATGGTGCCTACACTTAATGTCTGTCGCTGCTTGGCGTTCTTTACTATTACTATTTCTTACTACTTACCTAACTCTGCAGGTGCAGCTGCTTCTGTGTTAGTATTCAGCCCGCTCGTGCCGTGGGCACGTCTGCCCTGAGGCGTAGTGCTGTGCTGTTGACGGAGGTGAGGCGTTGCGTTACAGTAGAGATTTGGATGTGGTCTGATAGTCATTGTTTTTATATTCATTAATCCTTTCTTTTTACCGACGCTCCAGAACTAGGTGGCCCACGCTGGGTGTCCTCCGCCTGTTATGTGTGCTGTTATGTGTGCTTAAACCTTCAATTAGAGGTAAGGCAGTTGCACTGCGGATTAATGAGTTGCATTCTTTAATCAAGTTAGTAATTCTATGTTCTTGTCTTGTTAGGCGAAGCCCTGGTTTGCCTGGCTGCTGCTGTTTTTGTCCTCTTTAATTTGGTTTTGTTTTGTTTCGTTTTGTTTAAGTTTACTTTGTTTTGTGCAAACCAGCTCACTTTAGCAGCTTGTGAATATACAAAATATATTATAGAATTACGAATTAGGCTCTGGCTATACCAGTATTGCCCGTAGCTGGGAGGGCTAGGGTTGTAGTCCCGACAGGTGGTGGGTCACGTGGTACATAGAGGCTGTATGGGGATTTTACTTGCATGTTGTACTTTTATACTGTGGCTTGCCTTTTACTGTGAAACCAGTGTTGTGTGTGTATATAACTCCTTTTCTGTTTTATTGCAGTGCGAACGTGTTTGAAGTGTGTGCGTCCTTGGTGGCGGTGATTCTTTCCCCTCACTCCCTCACTCCCTGCCTTCCCCCTGTCAGTAAGGACACCCCTGGTACCCCCGGCTACTGGTATTTATTATAAGTTATTGCCTTTTTAGACCCCTTTCTATATTGACCTGTTTGATTAAAGTCTCTTTTAATTAACCTTTTGTATTCGACATAATAAAACAATATATATTTCAAACTGGAACTACACTTCTCTGCTTCCCCCTTTTTTTATCATTGCCCAGTGGGCTATTACAGTATATTCTCTGGGTGAAACTCCCAGAGTGGCGTAGTCTGGTATTCTGTGTCCGGGCCTTAGTGCCCTGGTTACACATGCTTGTATTTCCAGAGATGCTTCTGGTGAAATAATGCATCTGTGTAAATAGTATGTGTGCCTGGTAAACACACTCGGTAGAGCATGAGACTCTTAATCTCAGGTCATCAATAACATCATGCTAGTAGGCAGGTACTGTGGCTTAGCGGTGAAAGCGCCTGTCTTGTAAACAGGAGACCCTGGGTTCAAATCCCAGCATTACCTCCGAAAGCAAGTTCTTAACTTTTGTGTATTGCCCACAATAGTTTTTCTTTCAGAGACCTCTTTACATTCGGTGAAATAATGGAGTTGTGAAAATGGTACTCGTGCCTAGTTAGCTCAGTCGGTAGAGCATGAGACTCTTAGGCTCAATCCCAATTCCCCCCTTCATCCTGGCCCTTAGCCCTTGCCCTTGCTTATGCGCGTTCACGTGAGGAGGAAGGGTTTTCTCAATTCTCTTTGGAGCGAGGGTTAGGGCTGAGGGCGAGGGGTAGAATCCCCTTCGTTTGAAGGGACATCGCGACCGGACTCAAAACGGAGCAACATCACTGAGGGCTGAAAGGCGGACGAGGTAAGAAGCCTTTTATGTCCTTTATTATGGAAAAATATTATAATAACCAATATTATTTGAATGTATTAACAATCTGCATCGCCAAAAATATCGCAATCTCTAGCAAAGGTTAACGTTACCTCACGTGAACTAACGATATGAATGATACGGTGTTCGGGTGTTGCATTCATACAACGTTACCCATTCATTTGGCACCGCATCGGCGCTTTATTCTTTTTTATTTAGCGCTGGTGCGCCGGTGATACAACTCGGATGCAAGCTAGCTTATTAGCAGGCATAAGTCCGACCCCCCAGACCACGATATGTCAACATTCTGCAGTTTTGGAGCTCTTAAAAGCCGTGAAATAGCCTACTGTACCTACATAACGCTGTCACTGCATAACGTTGGCTACTCGCTGCAGTGATGGTTTTATCATGACCAATGTTAAGCTAATCCCAAGTTGCAAAACGTACATAACTAATTAGCAATGGTGTTGTGTTTTTCCCCAGGCAAACCATATGGAACAGATTGCAAGCTGCTGTGCAGACTGTACATGAATGGAGATGAATCACGATGACATTTTCATTGATAGAAAATTACTCTGTTCTTAATGATATTAAAAACAATGAACAGTGAGTGACCACAGCCCCTTCTTTCTATACTGTAAATTGTTTTTCCTTTTTCTAACCCTGTATATATATATGTACCCATGCTATACAAACTGTTAAGACAATAATCAATGAATCAGGTACAACTGTTGAGCAGGTGAATTACATTCTGCATACATGGTGGGCTACCAACATGAGACAAAATTACAATATATTTATTTTATCATAACCACAGCAATGTTATATTTACGTTCCATCTCTACAGCTTAAATCAAATGAAAGTAGTTTCCAAAGTGGGTTATGGGCTAAATGATAGTTTGTACACTCTCAGTTAATTAACATTGATATTACAATATAAATTGGGGGTCCTAGAGACAGAAATGCCATCAAAGTTTGGGGAAGGGTTATCTCAATTGTACTGCCATAATGTACACTACAGTACAGTCCGGCGCGGAAAGAGGACAGTAGGTGACGGTATGCACTTTTATGTTGGTGCGATCCGCCATAAAACGCAGAGAAGAAGAAGAAACCGGTTGCTAAGTTACCCAATAAACACTGAAACGGGATGTTTACGTCCAAGGGTTTACGTCGCACAATTGCGTCGCACAGCGATGACGTAGCAATCTATAAGGGACATTCCGATTCCTAGGGGGATGATTCATCTCCCTACCCCTTGACACTATTATGTAGGAACAAGGGGAAGGGGCAAGGGCTGAGGGGTAGGGTTAAAAAACGAATTGGGAAAGGGCCTTAATCTCAGGGTCGTGGGTTCGAGCCCCACATCGGGCGAAGCCAATTGTCATTTGATGATACGGAAGTGTGCACTAAACTATTAGACTCTGATCATTTCAATATGTAGATGAGGTCCAGTTCAACTATATGCAAATATGCTACAAAGTGCAGAAAATGTGTCATTTTCAAAATTATGTTTGTACCATGTTCCATGGTTGACTTACAAGCATTTTATTACACCTTGGTTTGAGTGAAAAAGGTTCCATTCCGAGAACCCATTTTGAGTTACAAGCCGTTTTAGTTTGATAATGTTTATAGCCCCATATAACACTGTGTGATTTGACTACAGTGACACACAATAGCTCATTTCAAAGCTTTAAATCTCTACTTTACCCAGAAAGAAAAAGTTTCAGCATGTTGCATTCTATATTTATGGGCCGTTGAAAGCACCATGCGCTGACTAAAGTAGGCCCTGCTTTTAGGCCATTTACACTAATCTTCGAAGCTCCATAAAAAACTGTGTGATATGACTACAGTGACACACAGTAGCTCATTTGGAAGCTCTAAGTCTCTACTTTACAAAATATGTTTCAGATTATGTTTTAGAATGTTGTGTTCTTTACTTACTAGGCAGTTGAATACACGATAGTTTGAGCAAAAAGGCCCTTTGAGAAATCCAGGCATTTCTCTTTCAAGGCCAATATAAACTTATGTGATATGATGACCAAGACATGAAATAACTCAAATGAAACATCAAGGACTCTACTTTACCCAGAAAAAAAATATATATAAGTGTCTAGCATATTCAGTGCTTTACTTCTAGGCAGTTGCATACACCTTGGTTTGAGAAAAGAACAGCCACTTTTGAATCATCTCTCCACCATAAATTTATTTTTCAGATAAATACTGTAAAATTTTACATGCCATGTTACAGAGTATACATGCGACGCGAGCTTGTAGATCGGCTATTTTCAGCAAGTAAATAGCCGATCTACAAGCTCAACGCGTCGCGATGCGTTGTACATCTGCTATTTTCAGCACTCAACCAAGTGAATAACAAAGAATATTTCACTCTTCAAAAACATAAGAAACATGTGAGTTTGTAGATCTGCTATTTTCAGCAAGTAAATGTTCGGAACACAGCCTTTACCACATACTGTACAAGAAAAGGGCTTTTCGCCTGTATGAGTCATGTGTGTTTTTAGATTACTCGTCTGAGTAAAGTCTTTGCCATATACTGTACAAGTACAGGGTTTTTCACCTGTATGAATCATCATGTGAGTTTTTAGACTATCCTTCTCAGTAAAGCCTTTACCACACACTGTACAAGAGAAGGGCTTTTCACCTGTATGAGTCATCATGTGTGATTTTAGACTACCTTTACCACACACTGTACAAGAGAAGGGCTTTTCACCTGTATGAGTCATCATGTGTGTTTTTAGGTGACCTGTACTAATACGGCATCAAGGCCCGCCAAAATACATTTTAGTCTACTAAATAAACTATTTTATTATTTAGTAGACTAAAACTAGACTACACTAAAACATTCCAGGTGACTAAAATGTGACTAAAACTAACTGAAAACTATTCAAGAGACTATGACAAACTAAAATTTCAGTACAGCACCTAAAAAAAACATAAGAAACAGGACATAAAAAATAAAAAAAACATTACTTCGTCCCTCTGCACAAAGGTGCATGTCACATCATGCATAGGGTAGTTCTTGTTCCGTGTGGTACTGGATGTGACATGCACCTTTGTGCAGAGGGACGAAGCACACCACACACTGAAAACAGGTCTCATGGCGTGGACCCCCCGGTGGGCTACACACCCTGCACCGTTTGCCAGGGTTTAGCTTCTTTGTTGTGGGGGGAAGCTTTTCCAGGACATGGCGTGTTGGCAGGGGTGCAATGTTGGCCGTTAGTCTGACCCTTGGGTTTTTGTGAGGCGCTCTCCGGGTCTCTCGTCTGGGCGTAGACCACTTTACGACTATGTTGTGGATGAAGCTCTTCATGTTCTTACAGCAACCGTCAGGGTTCTGCGTGCTGTACAGGACAAAGGCATTGTACATGCTGATTTGAAAAAGATACATTAGGAATTTTGTCGTCCACTTGGAGGTCTTCCGTGTCCAGGGATAGTACGTGATGTGCTGATCCAGCTTATCCACCCCGTTCATCCACTGGTTATAGTCTACTGCCGACTGAGGCTTTTCATATGGTATCTGGGTCCCGCCTTTCTGCCACTTTTGCACATTGACCACAGTGTCCTGGTGGAAGGTCGAAACAATCCTCACCACCTTGCTGTCCCTCCATGCAACAGCCATGACTTTTTCTGTGGTCATGGCTATTCGGTCAGGGTTTTTCAGGGTGGTCAGGCTGGCCTCCTGGATCTCTCGGGGTAGGCCTCTGTTACCCCGAATAGTGCCACATGTATGAGTCTTCAGTTCCAGAAGGTGCTCACACAATGTGACACTATTGTAATAATTGTCCATGTAAAGAACATGACCTTTCCCTGCCAAGTCTCCAAGCAGAGAGGTGACTGTGTCCATCAATGAACTGTATACTCCTATGTATGGTTGCAGGTTGTGACAGTAGGCTGTAGCACTGTCGGCAAGGATGTAGGACTTTATTCCGTAGTGAACTGGCTTCAGCGGGTTGTACACACGGAAGGAAAGGCGGCCTTTCCATAGCAACGTACCTTGAAAAAATAGAAATATATAATTACTTACAATAAACATCAGCGCTAGAGGTAAACAGCCCAAAAAAAAAAAACTTTAAAAAAAACTTAAAAAAAAAAAAAAAAAATGGCCATAGCAACGTACCTTCATCGATTGCGATGTTCTGACCCGGCTGGAACATCTCCTTCCATCGCTTAACGAGGTAGTCCAGGATGGGGCGGATCTTGTAGATGCGGTCGTCCTTATCCTCCCGCCGATCAGTGTAATGAAGGAACTTTAGGATCAGTTGGAACCGGTTCCGACTCATTACCATTCCGAAGTACGGCGTTGCCAAGGCTTCATCGGTTGACCAGTAGTCGGCCAGTTCCGCCTTGTGGATGAGCCCGGTGAGGAAGACTAGTCCAAAAAAGTCCTTCAGCTCCTTGACGTCCACATCCTTCCACGCGTTCATCCTGGACTTAGCCGTTGGTGCTACCGCTGCTATGGTCCGCGCTGCATATAAATTGGTCTGCGTCACCATCATAGTCAATAACTCCTCTGTGAGGAACAGTTCTAAAAAGTCCGAAGGCTCTACAGACTGCAGGGCCGCTGCCTGGCCGCGAGGACCTGATGTTCCAGTGAAGGGGAATGACTGGGGCTGCCAACCACTGGCATCCAGGTGACGCCACTCTGGCTGAACACGCTGTTTGCCTCGACCTGAAAAAATAGAAATATATAATTACTTACAATAAACATCAGCGCTAGAGGTAAACAGCCCCAAAAAAAAAGGGGGGGGGGAAATCGAGAAAATAAACTTCAAAATAAACTTTAAAAAAAAAAAAGAAAAAAAAAGGGAAAAATAAATTCTTCCGTGGGCCACAAGGGGGCGCTCCGCGGGCCGCTAATTGGGGAACCCTGTTCTAGTACATACACAATACATACTTTGTGAATTGGAGAGGGAAATCTAGTGCTCTCTAGAGCTGTTTCCCCCGCAACCAGACTACGGATAAGCGGTTGTATATGTACTTTCATATCACACACACACAATGTCCATCCATCTTCAACCGCTTATCCGTAGTCTGGTTGCGGGGGCAACAGCTCTAGAGAGCTCTAGATTTCCCTCTCCAATTCACAATGTATGTATTATATATGTACTTTCATGTCACACACACACAATGTCCATCCATGTTCAACCGCTTATCCGTAGTCTGGTTGCGGGGGCAACAGCTCGAGAGCTCTAGATTTCCCTCTCCAATTCACAAAGTATGTATTTTATATATGTACTTGCATATCACACACACACAATGTCCATCCATCTTCAACCGCTTATCCGTATCCGTATCTGGTTGCGGGGGCAACAGAGCTTCTGTTGCCCCCGCAACCAGACTACGGATAAGCGGTTGAACATGGATGGACATTGTGTGTGTGTGATATGAAAGTACATATATAATACATACATTGTGAATTGGAGAGGGAAATCTAGAGCTCTCTAGAGCTGTTGCCCCCGCAACCAGACTACGGATAAGCGGTTGAACATGGATGGACATTGTGTGTGTGTGTGTGTGTGTGAAAGTGTGATATGCAAGTACATATATAATACATACATTGTGAATTGGAGGGAAATCTAGAGCTGTTGCCCCGCAACCAGACTACGGATAAGCGGTTGAAGATTGATGGACATTGTGTGTGCAAGTGTGATATACAGAAAAATAAACGTACCCCTGCCTGTGCTGCCAACAGCAGCCTCTGGATCAGTGGGCTGGCCTGCCTGGCCAGGTGCAGGCTTTCCTCTTCCCCTTCCCCGACCTAGAATTTTATAAAGAAATGCATAATTATTTACCATAAACACACACACCATTTACATATTACCAGCTCAGTGGCCTTGTGGTTAGAGTGTCCACCCTGAGACTGGGAGGTTCGGGGTTCGATCCCCGGCCGGGTCATACCAAAGACTCTAAAAAAATGGGACCCAGTGCCTCCCTGCTTGACACTCGGCATCAAGGGTTGGATTGGGGGTGGGAAGTGAGGACCCGGCTTCACCTCCCAATGTATGAATGAATGAACCATTGTAAGCGCTTTGAGTAGGCACGTAGTGCATAGAAAAGCGCCATAAAAATGCAATTCATTATTATTATATACAATACAATAAATGCATTTTGTTTGTGTGAAGAAATGTAATGTTTACCTCTGCCTGCCGTGCCAACAGCATCAGGTGGCTGTGGGGTTTCTTCCCTGGGCTTCTTAGCTGAAAACAGAATAGAATATACTATTCAAATAGCCAATCTACAAGCTCTGCAATACAACACATGATATGAGCCCAGTCTGTTGCCATTTAGTTCTGAAATAGAATATACTATTCAAATAGCCAATCTACAAGCTCTGCAATACAACATATGATATGAGCCCAGAGTCTGTTGCCATTTAGTTCTGAAATAGAATATACTATTCAAATAGCCAATCTACAAGCTCTGCAATACAACACATGATAGGTTACCTTCCAAATCAACTGGACCCTCACTGGGCTGGGCCGATGCAGACCTGAGAGACCTTAGTGAGTCAGACCTCTTCCGACCTGAAAATGTACAAGCCGACAATACAATATATGAGATAAAATGGAGCCCACATGAGTCTCAAGTTTACCAATACAATAAATGCATTTTGTTTGTGTGAAGAAATGTAATGTTTACCTCTGCCTGCCCTGCCAACAGCATCAGGTGGTTGTGGGGTTTCTTCCCTGGGCTTCTTAGCTGAAACAGAATAGAATATACTATTCAAATAGCCAATCTACAAGCTCTGCAATACAACACATGATATGAGCCCAGTCTGTTGAATATACTATTCAAATAGCCAATCTACAAGCTCTGCAATACAACACATGATATGAGCCCAGAGTCTGTTGCCATTTAGTTCTGAAATGACATAACTATAGGTTACCTTCCAAATCAACTGGACCCTCACTGGGCTGGGCCGATGCAGACCTGAGAGACCTCAGTGAGTCAGACCTCTTCCGACCTGAAAATGTACAAGCCGACAATACAATATATGAGATAAAATGGAGCCCACATGAGTCTCAAGTTTACCAATACAATAAATGCATTTTATTGTATTGGAGCTGAGTGTGTGATATGCAAGTACATATATAATACATACATTGTGAATTGGAGAGGGAAATCTAGAGCTCTCTAGAGCTGTTGCCCCCGCAACCAGACTACGGATAAGCGGTTGAAGATGGATGGACATTGTGTGTGCAAGTGTGATATACAGAAAAATAAACGTACCCCTGCCTGTGCTGCCAACAGCAGACTCTCGATCAGTGGGCTGTGCAGGCCTTCCTCTTCCACTTCCCCGACCTAGAATTTTATAAAGAAATGCATAATTATTTACCATAAACACACACCATTTACATATTATGGAGCCCACATGAGTCTCAAGTTTACCAATACAATAAATGCATTTTATTTGTGTGAAGACATGTATGTTTACCTCTGCCTGCCCTGCCATCAGCACCAACAGAGGAATCTGGTGATGTGAGAGCTGCATTAGGCCTAGGCCTACTTATCTCCACATCTGAAAATGGCAGAGTAAATTATATATTTTAGTCAGATAACAATCTAGGATGATATGCACTATTTTATAGGATTCTTCTCTTTTTTTTGCTTGAATGACATAATTCAGACAGTCCCAGACAGTTGCCATTTAGTTAGTTCTGAAAATGAATAAAACAAATCTTGCCTCCAGAGTAAATGGACGACTCGTCCTCTTCATACTCTGACGAGCCGTATTGGTCAGACTCGGACGAAGTCCAAGTGAACTCGTCAGAGTCGAATCGCTCTACAAAAAAAGTTTAAAAAAAAGAGAACACAAAATGGGCATGAATTAGTTACACTATCCAGACTAACAACTTACATTTTAGCGATTCAAATAATTACATAAATAAATTATAATTATACATACCATCAGTACAGCGGCGCTTGTCCCGATCGCTGCGTCTGCGTCGTTCACGAGTCGGTGACCACGACTGACCCGAGCTTTCGTCCCCAGAATCGATCCCAGCTGCAGCAGAATTCAGAGATCTCAAACTTGTTTGAGAGCTGAATGGAGACTCTATTCGCTGTCTTTCCAACCATGCGCGGGTGTGAAATGACCGTGGAGTTGACGCACCCGAACCCGACACATGAGAGGACTGGGATGAAACAGGGACGGAACCAGGATCGATGGCACAAGAAGACTGTGAAGGCTGCTTTCGATCTTCATCAGACTCCAACTCGGAACCCGTCTCCGCTTTAGGTACGGCACGGAAAAAGGCATCCAGCGTCGACTGACCATGGGCCGGAGCTGCAGGATGTTTGCGCCCGCCACGGCTAGAGCGACCACGGGCTGCAGGGCGACCCAAACGAGTGTCACTCGATAAACCACTGGGGCCAGGTCTAGCGTCCTCGGCACCGTGAGCAGCATTGCCATCTCCTCTTCCTCTAACACCGCGACCCGGTCCACTCAAACCACTGGGGCCAGGTTTAGCCTCACCGCCAGCAGCATTTCCTCCCGCAGCAGCAGCAGCACCGCGACCGGTCGTAGCAGCCTCGTCGCCAGCAAAACCACCGCGGCCAGCAGAACCACCACGGCGGCGCCTCGGGACCTTTCCTAGTCGTACAGCACGGTCGCACTTATCCTCGCCTAATCCACCGCGAGATGGGCGCTTTCGACCCGACATGATCACACAAACTTGCAGCTACACAGATAACAGTCAACAGATACAGATCGCTCGCTCTCTCTCCAAACACGTCTTCACTCTTCACTTCAAATCTACCTACTCCCACAAAACCGTGAGAAAATATTACGCCTTTATATATGCCACCATTTGTTTTGATTGGTTTCCTTTGATTTTAGGCGTTGTTTAGGCGATGTGGGCGCTTGTTTTGGTTTACGGGGCGCGAGAGCCATGTTGTTTCTTTTTTCTTTTGATGTGATGCTGTGATGATGTCTTGTGTCCAAAGTCGGCAAACGTATAACTTTGATAAACATATAGCTGGGGTCAGAGTGACACAAATAAAATAAATTGAGAGATAAAGTTGTCTATTTGTTTTCATTGTGGAATGGATTACCGAGCTGCGCTGCCCCCTCCCCTCTCCTCCCCCGGAGCTGCTGTCGTGTCGTGTGTGTTTTTGTTTTGATTGTTGGCTTGGACCATCGAGGTCATTCCGACACAGATGAAAGGAGGTGTTGAAGTGTTGAATGACTGTGATATGCTATCCACGGTTCACGCTGAACCGGTTGAGGGATCATGTTTCACGCAGGCAACAAGTGAGGTGATTTGCGTCACTTTTGGAGGCTGCCGCATGCTATAATGCTATTATGCTCTGCCTCTCTCTCTTTTTGGTTAGACCTTGCTGTCCTCTAGTGGTTGAACAATTAATTGTGAACCAACCATTGATCACAGCTAGACGAAACTTTGTCACAAGTTGCATTAGACCCCCAACTAGCCTATGCGCCCAAAAGACCCCAATTCCGTTTATTCCGTTTATGGCATGTTTAGATTTTTCGATTAATTCCGTTTATTCCGTTTTTGGGAGTCCAAGGGTTAACAGTTTGTATAGCATGGGTACAGAATGATATAGGGTTAGAAAAAAGGAAAAACAATTTACAGTATAGAAAGAAGGGGCTGTGGTCACTGGTCATTGTTTTTAATATCATTAAGAACAGAGTAACTTTCTATCAATGAAAATGCCATCGTGATTCATCTCCATCCAATGTAGGCCTACAGTCTGCACAGCAGCTTGCAATCTGTTTCCATAGCTGGTTTGCCTGGGGGGGAAAACAACAAGCATTGCTAATTAGTTATGTAAGTTTTGCAACTTGTGGGGATTAGCTTAACATTGGTCATGATAAAACCATAGCTATCACTGCAGCGAGTAGCCAACGTTATGCAGTGTCAGCGTTATGTAGGTACAGTAGGCTATTTCACGGCTTTTAAGAGCTCCAAATGTTGACATATCGTGGTCTGGGGGGTCGGACTGATGCCTGCTAATAAGCTAGCTTGCATCCGAGTTGTATCACCGGCGCACCGGCGATAAATAAAAAAGAATAAAGCGCCGATGCGGTGCCAAATGAATGGGTAACGTTGTATGAATGCAACGCCATATCGGCGTACCATATCGTTAGTTCACGTGAGGTAACGTTAACCTTTGCTAGAGATTGCAATTTTTTTGGCGATGCAGATTGTTAATACATTCAAATAATATTATTATAATATTTTTCCATAATAAAGGACATAAAAGTCTTCTTACCTCGTCCGCCTTTCAGCCCTCAGTGATGTTGCTCCGTTTTAAGTCCCGTCGAGACATCCCTTCAAACGAAGGGGATTCTACCCCTCGCCCTTGGCCCTACCCCTCCATCCAAAGACAATTGAGATAACACTTCCCCCTCACGTGAACGCGCATAAGCAAGGGCAAGGGCTAAGGGCCAGGACGAAGGGAGGAATTGGGATTGGGCCCAAATCTCAGGGTCGTGGGTTCGAGCCCCACATCGGGCGAAGCCAATTGTCATTTGATGATACGGAAGTGTGCACTAAACTATTAGACTCTGATCATTTCAATATGTAGATGAGGTCCAGTTTAACTATATGCAAATATGCTACAAAGTGCAGTGTGTCATAGCCCTGCTCTCTACAGGTTGAATGTGTCCAGAAGGCTGTGCTGTTGGCTACAGTTCTAATCGCAATGGAGACTTTTCTTGTTCCATATGTAAAATATAGCATGCAGGTTGAAATATGAATGTGTTTAGAACTTAAATAACTAATTTACTTTATCAGAGAATAACATCTTCTATCTCTAACATCAGGCTTTTGGGCAGGTACTGTGGCTTAGCTGGTGAAAGCGCCTGTTTAGTAAACAGGAGACCCTGGGTTCAAATCCCAGCAGTACCTCAGAAAGCAAGTTCCTAGCAATGTTGTGTATTGCCTACAATAGTTTTTCTTTCACAGACCTCCTTACATTCGGTGAAAGAATGGAGCTATGAACATGGTACTCGTGCCTGGTTAGCTCAGTCGGTAGAGCATGAGACTCTTAATCTCAGGGTCGTGGGTTCGAGCCCCACATCGGGCGAAGCCAATAGTCATTTGATGATATGGGAAGTGTGGACTAAACTATTAGACTCTGATCATTTCAATATGTAGATGAGGTCCAGTTCAACTATATGCAAATATGCTACAAAGTGCAGAAAATGTGTCATAGCCCTGCTCTCTACAGGTTGAATGTGTCCACTAGGTTGCCCTGTTGGCTACAGTTCTAATCACAATGGAGACTTTTCTTGTTCCATATATAAAATATGGCATGCAGGTTGAAATATGAATGTGTTTAGAACTTTAATAACTCATTTACTTTATCAGAGAATAACATCTTCTATCTCTAACATCAGGCTTTTGGGCAGGTACTGTGGCTTAGCTGGTGAAAGCGCCTGTTTCGTAAACAGGAGACCCTGGGTTCAAATCCCAGCAGTACCTCAGAGAAGGAAGGTCCTAGCAATGTTGTGTATTGCCTACAATAGTTTTTCTTTCACAGACCTCCTTACATTTGGTGAAAGAATGGAGCTGTGAACATGGTAATCGTGCCTGGTTAGCTCAGTCGGTAGAGCATGAGGCTCTTAATCTCAGGGTCGTGGGTTCGAGCCCCACATCGGGCGAAGCCAATAGTCATTTGATGATATGGGAAGTGTGGACTAAACTATTAGACTCTGATCATTTCAATATGTAGATGAGGTCCAGTTCAACTATATGCAAATATGCTACAAAGTGCAGAAAATGTGTCATAGCCCTGCTCTCTACAGGTTGAATGTGTCCACTAGGTTGCCCTGTTGGCTACAGTTCTAATCACAATGGAGACTTTTCTTGTTCCATATATAAAATATGGCATGCAGGTTGAAATATGAATGTGTTTAGAACTTTAATAACTCATTTACTTTATCAGAGAATAACATCTTCTATCTCTAACATCAGGCTTTTGGGCAGGTACTGTGGCTTAGCTGGTGAAAGCGCCTGTTTAGTAAACAGGAGACCCTGGGTTCAAATCCCAGCAGTACCTCAGAAAGCAAGTTCCTAGCAATGTTGTGTATTGCCTACAATAGTTATTCTTTCACAGACCTCCTTACATTCGGTGAAAGAATGGAGCTGTGAACATGGTACTCGTGCCTGGTTAGCTCAGTCGGTAGAGCATGAGACTCTTAATCTCAGGGTCGTGGGTTCGAGCCCCACATCGGGCGAAGCCAATAGTCATTTGATGATATGGGAAGTGTGGACTAAACTATTAGACTCTGATCATTTCAATATGTAGATGAGGTCCAGTTCAACTATATGCAAATATGCTACAAAGTGCAGAAAATGTGTCATAGCCCTGCTCTCTACAGGTTGAATGTGTCCACTAGGTTGCCCTGTTGGCTACAGTTCTAATCACAATGGAGACTTTTCTTGTTCCATATATAAAATATGGCATGCAGGTTGAAATATGAATGTGTTTAGAACTTTAATAACTCATTTACTTTATCAGAGAATAACATCTTCTATCTCTAACATCAGGCTTTTGGGCAGGTACTGTGGCTTAGCTGGTGAAAGCGCCTGTTTCGTAAACAGGAGACCCTGGGTTCAAATCCCAGCAGTACCTCAGAAAAGGAAGGTCCTAGCAATGTTGTTTTTTGCTCACAATAGTTTTTCTTTCACGAACCTCTTGAAATGTTGCACGCATGCTTGTATTTCCAGAGATGCTTCTGGTGAAATAATGCATCTGTGTAAATAGTATGTGTGCCTGGTAAACACTCGGTAGAGCATGAGACTCTTAATCTCAGGTCATCAATAACATCATGCTAGTAGGCAGGTACTGTGGCTTAGCGGTGAAAGCGCCTGTCTTGTAAACAGGAGACCCTGGGTTCAAATCCCAGCAGTACCTCCGAAAGCAAGTTCTTAACTTTTGTGTAGTGCCCACAATAGTTTTTCTTTCAGAGACCTCTTTACATTCGGTGAAATAATGGAGTTGTGAAAATGGTACTCGTGCCTGGTTAGCTCAGTCGGTAGAGCATGAGACTCTTAATCTCAGGGTCGTGGGTTCGAGCCCCACATCGGGCGAAGCCAATTGTCATTTGATGATACGGAAGTGTGCACTAAACTATTAGACTCTGATCATTTCAATATGTAGATGAGGTCCAGTTCAACTATATGCAAATATGCTACAAAGTGCAGAAAATGTGTCATAGCCCTGCTCTCTACAGGTTGAATGTGTCCACTAGGTTGCCCTGTTGGCTACAGTTCTAATCACAATGGAGACTTTTCTTGTTCCATATATAAAATATGGCATGCAGGTTGAAATATGAATGTGTTTAGAACTTTAAAAACTCATTTACTTTATCAGAGAATAACATCTTCTATCTCTAACATCAGGCTTTTGGGCAGGTACTGTGGCTTAGCTGGTGAAAGCGCCTGTTTCGTAAACAGGAGACCCTGGGTTCAAATCCCAGCAGTACCTCAGAAAAGGAAGGTCCTAGCAATGTTGTTTTTTGCTCACAATAGTTTTTCTTTCACGAACCTCTTGAAATGTTGCACGCATGCTTGTATTTCCAGAGATGCTTCTGGTGAAATAATGCATCTGTGTAAATAGTATGTGTGCCTGGTAAACACTCGGTAGAGCATGAGACTCTTAATCTCAGGTCATCAATAACATCATGCTAGTAGGCAGGTACTGTGGCTTAGCGGTGAAAGCGCCTGTCTTGTAAACAGGAGACCCTGGGTTCAAATCCCAGCAGTACCTCCGAAAGCAAGTTCTTAACTTTTGTGTATTGCCCACAATAGTTTTTCTTTCAGAGACCTCTTTACATTCGGTGAAATAATGGAGTTGTGAAAATGGTACTCGTGCCTGGTTAGCTCAGTCGGTAGAGCATGAGACTCTTAATCTCAGGGTCGTGGGTTCGAGCCCCACATCGGGCGAAGCCAATTGTCATTTGATGATACGGAAGTGTGCACTAAACTATTAGACTCTGATCATTTCAATATGTAGATGAGGTCCAGTTCAACTATATGCAAATATGCTACAAAGTGCAGAAAATGTGTCATAGCCCTGCTCTCTACAGGTTGAATGTGTCCACTAGGTTGCCCTGTTGGCTACAGTTCTAATCACAATGGAGACTTTTCTTGTTCCATATATAAAATATGGCATGCAGGTTGAAATATGAATGTGTTTAGAACTTTAAAAACTCATTTACTTTATCAGAGAATAACATCTTCTATCTCTAACATCAGGCTTTTGGGCAGGTACTGTGGCTTAGCTGGTGAAAGCGCCTGTTTCGTAAACAGGAGACCCTGGGTTCAAATCCCAGCAGTACCTCAGAAAAGGAAGGTCCTAGCAATGTTGTTTTTTGCTCACAATAGTTTTTCTTTCACGAACCTCTTGAAATGTTGCACGCATGCTTGTATTTCCAGAGATGCTTCTGGTGAAATAATGCATCTGTGTAAATAGTATGTGTGCCTGGTAAACACTCGGTAGAGCATGAGACTCTTAATCTCAGGTCATCAATAACATCATGCTAGTAGGCAGGTACTGTGGCTTAGCGGTGAAAGCGCCTGTCTTGTAAACAGGAGACCCTGGGTTCAAATCCCAGCAGTACCTCCGAAAGCAAGTTCTTAACTTTTGTGTATTGCCCACAATAGTTTTTCTTTCAGAGACCTCTTTACATTCGGTGAAATAATGGAGTTGTGAAAATGGTACTCGTGCCTGGTTAGCTCAGTCGGTAGAGCATGAGACTCTTAATCTCAGGGTCGTGGGTTCGAGCCCCACATCGGGTGAAGCCAATTGTCATTTGATGATACGGAAGTGTGCACTAAACTATTAGACTCTGATCATTTCAATATGTAGATGAGGTCCAGTTCAACTATATGCAAATATGCTACAAAGTGCAGAAAATGTGTCATAGCCCTGCTCTCTACAGGTTGAATGTGTCCACTAGGTTGCCCTGTTGGCTACAGTTCTAATCGCAATGGAGACTTTTCTTGTTCAATAAAAATATAGCATGCAGCTTGAAATATGAATGTGTTTAGAACTTTAATAACTCATTTACTTTATCAGAGAATAACATCTTCTATCTCTAACAACAGGCTTTTGGGCAGGTACTGTGGCTTAGCTGGTGAAAGCGCCTGTTTAGTAAACAGGAGACCCTGGGTTCAAATCCCAGCAGTACCTCAGAAAGCAAGTTCCTAGCAATGTTGTGTATTTCCCACAATAGTTTTTCTTTCACAGACCTCTTTACATTCGGTGAAAGAATGGAGCTGTGAACATGGTACTCGTGCCTGGTTAGCTCAGTCGGTAGAGCATGAGACTCTTAATCTCAGGGTCGTGGGTTCGAGCCCCACATCGGGCGAAGCCAATTGTCATTTGATGATACGGAAGTGTGCACTAAACTATTAGACTCTGATCATTTCAATATGTAGATGAGGTCCAGTTCAACTATATGCAAATATGCTACAAAGTGCAGTGTGTCATAGCCCTGCTCTCTACAGGTTGAATGTGTCCAGAAGGCTGTGCTGTTGGCTACAGTTCTAATCGCAATGGAGACTTTTCTTGTTCCATATGTAAAATATAGCATGCAGGTTGAAATATGAATGTGTTTAGAACCACATCGGGCGAAGCCAATAGTCATTTGATGATATGGGAAGTGTGGACTAAACTATTAGACTCTGATCATTTCAATATGTAGATGAGGTCCAGTTCAACTATATGCAAATATGCTACAAAGTGCAGAAAATGTGTCACAGCCCTGCTCTCTACAGGTTGAATGTGTCCACTAGGTTGCCCTGTTGGCTACAGTTCTAATCACAATGGAGACTTTTCTTGTTCCATATATAAAATATGGCATGCAGGTTGAAATATGAATGTGTTTAGAACTTTAATAACTCAATTACTTTATCAGAGAATAACATCTTCTATCTCTAACATCAGGCTTTTGGGCAGGTACTGTGGCTTAGCTGGTGAAAGCGCCTGTTTCGTAAACAGGAGACCCTGGGTTCAAATCCCAGCAGTACCTCAGAAAAGGAAGGTCCTAGCAATGTTGTTTTTTGCTCACAATAGTTTTTCTTTCACGAACCTCTTGAAATGTTGCATGCATGCTTGTATTTCCAGAGATGCTTCTGGTGAAATAATGCATCTGTGTAAATAGTATGTGTGCCTGGTAAACACACTCGGTAGAGCATGAGACTCTTAATCTCAGGTCATCAATAACATCATGCTAGTAGGCAGGTACTGTGGCTTAGCGGTGAAAGTGCCTGTCTTGTAAACAGGAGACCCTGGGTTCAAATCCCAGCAGTACCTCCGAAAGCAAGTTCTTAACTTTTGTGTATTGCCCACAATAGTTTTTCTTTCAGAGACCTCTTTACATTCGGTGAAATAATGGAGTTGTGAAAATGGTACTCGTGCCTGGTTAGCTCAGTCGGTAGAGCATGAGACTCTTAATCTCAGGGTCGTGGGTTCGAGCCCCACATCGGGCGAAGCCAATTGTCATTTGATGATACGGAAGTGTGCACTAAACTATTAGACTCTGATCATTTCAATATGTAGATGAGGTCCAGTTCAACTATATGCAAATATGCTACAAAGTGCAGAAAATGTGTCATAGCCCTGCTCTCTACAGGTTCAATGTGTCCACTAGGTTGCCCTGTTGGCTACAGTTCTAATCGCAATGGAGACTTTTCTTGTTCCATATGTAAAATATAGCATGCAGGTTGAAATATGAATGTGTTTAGAACTTTAATAACTCATTTACTTTATCAGAGAATAACATCTTCTATCTCTAACATCAGGCTTTTGGGCAGGTACTGTGGCTTAGCTGGTGAAAGCGCCTGTTTAGTAAACAGGAGACCCTGGGTTCAAATCCCAGCAGTACCTCAGAGAAGGAAGGTCCTAGCAATGTTGTGTATTGTCTACAATAGTTTTTCTTTCACAGACCTCCTTACATTCGGTGAAAGAATGGAGCTGTGAACATGGTACTCGTGCCTGGTTAGCTCAGTCGGTAGAGCATGAGACTCTTAATCTCAGGGTCGTGGGTTCGAGCCCCACATCGGGCGAAGCCAATAGTCATTTGATGATATGGGAAGTGTGGACTAAACTATTAGACTCTGATCATTTCAATATGTAGATGAGGTCCAGTTCAACTATATGCAAATATGCTACAAAGTGCAGAAAATGTGTCATAGCCCTGCTCTCTACAGGTTGAATGTGTCCACTAGGTTGCCCTGTTGGCTACAGTTCTAATCACAATGGAGACTTTTCTTGTTCCATATATAAAATATGGCATGCAGGTTGAAATATGAATGTGTTAAGAACTTTAATAACTCGTTTACTTTATCAGAGAATAACATCTTCTATCTCTAACATCAAGCTTTTGGGCAGGTACTGTGGCTTAGCTGGTGAAAGCGCCTGTTTCGTAAACAGGAGACCCTGGGTTCAAATCCCAACAGTACCTCAGAAAAGGAAGGTCCTAGCAATGTTGTTTTTTGCTCACAATAGTTTTTCTTTCACGAACCTCTTGAAATGTTGCATGCATGCTTGTATTTCCAGAGATGCTTCTGGTGAAATAATGCATCTGTGTAAATAGTATGTGTGCCTGGTAAACACACTCGGTAGAGCATGAGACTCTTAATCTCAGGTCATCAATAACATCATGCTAGTAGGCAGGTACTGTGGCTTAGCGGTGAAAGCGCCTGTCTTGTAAACAGGAGACCCTGGGTTCAAATCCCAGCAGTACCTCAGAAAGCAAGTTCTTAACTTTTGTGTATTGCCCACAATAGTTTTTCTTTCAGAGACCTCTTTACATTCGGTGAAATAATGGAGTTGTGAAAATGGTACTCGTGCCTGGTTAGCTCAGGCGGTAGAGCATGAGACTCTTAATCTCAGGGTCGTGGGTTCGAGCCCCACATCGGGCGAAGCCAATAGTCATTTGATGATATGGGAAGTGTGGACTAAACTATTAGACTCTGATCATTTCAATATGTAGATGAGGTCCAGTTCAACTATATGCAAATATGCTACAAAGTGCAGAAAATGTGTCATAGCCCTGCTCTCTACAGGTTGAATGTGTCCACTAGGTTGCCCTGTTGGCTACAGTTCTAATCGCAATGGAGACTTTTCTTGTTCCATATATAAAATATGGCATGCAGGTTGAAATATGAATGTGTTTAGAACATTAATAACTCATTTACTTTATCAGAGAATAACATCTTCTATCTCTAACATCAGGCTTTTGGGCAGGTACTGTGGCTTAGCTGGTGAAAGCGCCTGTTTCGTAAACAGGAGACCCTGGGTTCAAATCCCAGCAGTACCTCAGAAAAGGAAGGTCCTAGCAATGTTGTTTTTTGCTCACAATAGTTTTTCTTTCACGAACCTCTTGAAATGTTGCATGCATGCTTGTATTTCCAGAGATGCTTCTGGTGAAATAATGCATCTGTGTAAATAGTATGTGTGCCTGGTAAACACACTCGGTAGAGCATGAGACTCTTAATCTCAGGTCATCAATAACATCATGCTAGTAGGCAGGTACTGTGGCTTAGCGGTGAAAGCGCCTGTCTTGTAAACAGGAGACCCTGGGTTCAAATCCCAGCAGTACCTCCGAAAGCAAGTTCTTAACTTTTGTGTATTGCCCACAATAGTTTTTCTTTCAGAGACCTCTTTACATTCGGTGAAATAATGGAGTTGTGAAAATGGTACTCGTGCCTAGTTAGCTCAGTCGGTAGAGCATGAGACTCTTATTCTCAGGGTCGTGGGTTCGAGCCCCACATCGGGCGAAGCCAATTGTCATTTGATGATAAGGAAGTGTGCACTAAACTATTAGACTCTGATCATTTCAATATGTAGATGAGGTCCAGTTCAACTATATGCAAATATGCTACAAAGTGCAGAAAATGTGTCATAGCCCTGCTCTCTACAGGTTGAATGTGTCCACTAGGTTGCCCTGTTGGCTACAGTTCTAATCGCAATGGAGACTTTTCTTGTTCCATATGTAAAATATAGCATGCAGCTTGAAATATGAATGTGTTTAGAACTTTAATAACTCATTTACTTTATCAGAGAATAACATCTTCTATCTCTAACAACAGGCTTTTGGGCAGGTACTGTGGCTTAGCTGGTGAAAGCGCCTGTTTAGTAAACAGGAGACCCTGGGTTCAAATCCCAGCAGTACCTCAGAGAAGGAAGGTCCTAGCAATGTTGTGTATTGCCTACAATAGTTTTTCTTTCACAGACCTCCTTACATTTGGTGAAAGAATGGAGCTGTGAACATGGTACTCGTGCCTGGTTAGCTCAGTCGGTAGAGCATGAGACTCTTAATCTCAGGGTCGTGGGTTCGAGCCCCACATCGGGCGAAGCCAATAGTCATTTGATGATATGGGAAGTGTGGACTAAACTATTAGACTCTGATCATTTCAATATGTAGATGAGGTCCAGTTCAACTATATGCAAATTTGCTACAAAGTGCAGAAAATGTGTCATAGCCCTGCTCTCTACAGGTTGAATGTGTCCACTAGGTTGCCCTGTTGGCTACAGTTCTAATCACAATGGAGACTTTTCTTGTTCCATATATAAAATATGGCATGCAGGTTGAAATATGAATGTGTTTAGAACTTTAATAACTCATTTACTTTATCAGAGAATAACATCTTCTATCTCTAACATTAGGCTTTTGGGCAGGTACTGTGGCTTAGCTGGTGAAAGTGCCTGTTTAGTAAACAGGAGACCCTGGGTTCAAATCCCAGCAGTACCTCAGAAAGCAAGTTCCTAGCAATGTTGTGTATTGCCCACAATAGTTTTTCTTTCACAGACCTCTTTACATTCGGTGAAAGAATGGAGCTGTGAACATGGTACTCGTGCCTGGTTAGCTCAGTCGGTAGAGCATGAGACTCTTAATCTCAGGGTCGTGGGTTCGAGCCCCACATCGGGCGAAGCCAATTGTCATTTGATGATACGGAAGTGTGCACTAAACTATTAGACTCTGATCATTTCAATATGTAGATGAGGTCCAGTTTAACTATATGCAAATATGCTACAAAGTGCAGTGTGTCATAGCCCTGCTCTCTACAGGTTGAATGTGTCCAGAAGGCTGTGCTGTTGGCTACAGTTCTAATCGCAATGGAGACTTTTCTTGTTCCATATGTAAAATATAGCATGCAGGTTGAAATATGAATGTGTTTAGAACTTAAATAACTAATTTACTTTATCAGAGAATAACATCTTCTATCTCTAACATCAGGCTTTTGGGCAGGTACTGTGGCTTAGCTGGTGAAAGCGCCTGTTTAGTAAACAGGAGACCCTGGGTTCAAATCCAAGCAGTACCTCAGAAAGCAAGTTCCTAGCAATGTTGTGTATTGCCTACAATAGTTTTTCTTTCACAGACCTCCTTACATTCGGTGAAAGAATGGAGCTGTGAACATGGTACTCGTGCCTGGTTAGCTCAGTCGGTAGAGCATGAGACTCTTAATCTCAGGGTCGTGGGTTCGAGCCCCACATCGGGCGAAGCCAATAGTCATTTGATGATATGGGAAGTGTGGACTAAACTATTAGACTCTGATCATTTCAATATGTAGATGAGGTCCAGTTCAACTATATGCAAATATGCTACAAAGTGCAGAAAATGTGTCATAGCCCTGCTCTCTACAGGTTGAATGTGTCCACTAGGTTGCCCTGTTGGCTACAGTTCTAATCACAATGGAGACTTTTCTTGTTCCATTATGTAAAATATAGCATGCAGCTTGAAATATGAATGTGTTTAGAACTTTAATAACTCATTTACTTTATCAGAGAATAACATCTTCTATCTCTAAAAAACAGGCTTTTGGGCAGGTACTGTGGCTTAGCTGGTGAAAGCGCCTGTTTAGTAAACAGGAGACCCTGGGTTCAAATCCCAGCAGTACCTCAGAGAAGGAAGGTCCTAGCAATGTTGTGTATTGCCTACAATAGTTTTTCTTTCACAGACCTCCTTACATTTGGTGAAAGAATGGAGCTGTGAACATGGTACTCGTGCCTGGTTAGCTCAGTCGGTAGAGCATGAGACTCTTAATCTCAGGGTCGTGGGTTCGAGCCCCACATCGGGCGAAGCCAATAGTCATTTGATGATATGGGAAGTGTGGACTAAACTATTAGACTCTGATCATTTCAATATGTAGATGAGGTCCAGTTCAACTATATGCAAATATGCTACAAAGTGCAGAAAATGTGTCATAGCCCTGCTCTCTACAGGTTGAATGTGTCCACTAGGTTGCCCTGTTGGCTACAGTTCTAATCACAATGGAGACTTTTCTTGTTCCATATATAAAATATGGCATGCAGGTTGAAATATGAATGTGTTTAGAACTTTAATAACTCATTTACTTTATCAGAGAATAACATCTTCTATCTCTAACATTAGGCTTTTGGGCAGGTACTGTGGCTTAGCTGGTGAAAGCGCCTGTTTAGTAAACAGGAGACCCTGGGTTCAAATCCCAGCAGTACCTCAGAAAGCAAGTTCCTAGCAATGTTGTGTATTGCCCACAATAGTTTTTCTTTCACAGACCTCTTTACATTCGGTGAAAGAATGGAGCTGTGAACATGGTACTCGTGCCTGGTTAGCTCAGTCGGTAGAGCATGAGACTCTTAATCTCAGGGTCGTGGGTTTGAGCCCCACATCGGGCGAAGCCAATAGTCATTTGATGATATGGGAAGTGTGGACTAAACTATTAGACTCTGATCATTTCAATATGTAGATGAGGTCCAGTTCAACTATATGCAAATATGCTACAAAGTGCAGAAAATGTGTCATAGCCCTGCTCTCTACAGGTTGAATGTGTCCACTAGGTTGCCCTGTTGGCTACAGTTCTAATCACAATGGAGACTTTTCTTGTTCCATATATAAAATATGGCATGCAGGTTGAAATATGAATGTGTTTAGAACTTTAATAACTCAATTACTTTATCAGAGAATAACATCTTCTATCTCTAACATCAGGCTTTTGGGCAGGTACTGTGGCTTAGCTGGTGAAAGCGCCTGTTTCGTAAACAGGAGACCCTGGGTTCAAATCCCAGCAGTACCTCAGAAAAGGAAGGTCCTAGCAATGTTGTTTTTTGCTCACAATAGTTTTTCTTTCACGAACCTCTTGAAATGTTGCATGCATGCTTGTATTTCCAGAGATGCTTCTGGTGAAATAATGCATCTGTGTAAATAGTATGTGTGCCTGGTAAACACACTCGGTAGAGCATGAGACTCTTAATCTCAGGTCATCAATAACATCATGCTAGTAGGCAGGTACTGTGGCTTAGCGGTGAAAGCGCCTGTCTTGTAAACAGGAGACCCTGGGTTCAAATCCCAGCAGTACCTCCGAAAGCAAGTTCTTAACTTTTGTGTATTGCCCACAATAGTTTTTCTTTCAGAGACCTCTTTACATTCGGTGAAATAATGGAGTTGTGAAAATGGTACTCGTGCCTGGTTAGCTCAGTCGGTAGAGCATGAGACTCTTAATCTCAGGGTCGTGGGTTCGAGCCCCTCATCGGGCGAAGCCAATTGTCATTTGATGATACGGAAGTGTGCACTAAACTATTAGACTCTGATCATTTCAATATGTAGATGAGGTCCAGTTCAACTATATGCAAATATGCTACAAAGTGCAGAAAATGTGTCATAGCCCTGCTCTCTACAGGTTCAATGTGTCCACTAGGTTGCCCTGTTGGCTACAGTTCTAATCGCAATGGAGACTTTTCTTGTTCCATATGTAAAATATAGCATGCAGGTTGAAATATGAATGTGTTTAGAACTTTAATAACTCATTTACTTTATCAGAGAATAACATCTTCTATCTCTAACATCAGGCTTTTGGGCAGGTACTGTGGCTTAGCTGGTGAAAGCGCCTGTTTAGTAAACAGGAGACCCTGGGTTCAAATCCCAGCAGTACCTCAGAGAAGGAAGGTCCTAGCAATGTTGTGTATTGCCTACAATAGTTTTTCTTTCACAGACCTCCTTACATTCGGTGAAAGAATGGAGCTGTGAACATGGTACTCGTGCCTGGTTAGCTCAGTCGGTAGAGCATGAGACTCTTAATCTCAGGGTCGTGGGTTCGAGCCCCACATCGGGCGAAGCCAATAGTCATTTGATGATATGGGAAGTGTGGACTAAACTATTAGACTCTGATCATTTCAATATGTAGATGAGGTCCAGTTCAACTATATGCAAATATGCTACAAAGTGCAGAAAATGTGTCATAGCCCTGCTCTCTACAGGTTGAATGTGTCCACTAGGTTGCCCTGTTGGCTACAGTTCTAATCACAATGGAGACTTTTCTTGTTCCATAATAAAATATGGCATGCAGGTTGAAATATGAATGTGTTTAGAACTTTAATAACTCAATTACTTTATCAGAGAATAACATCTTCTATCTCTAACATCAGGCTTTTGGGCAGGTACTGTGGCTTAGCTGGTGAAAGCGCCTGTTTCGTAAACAGGAGACCCTGGGTTCAAATCCCAGCAGTACCTCAGAAAAGGAAGGTCCTAGCAATGTTGTTTTTTGCTCACAATAGTTTTTCTTTCACGAACCTCTTGAAATGTTGCATGCATGCTTGTATTTCCAGAGATGCTTCTGGTGAAATAATGCATCTGTGTAAATAGTATGTGTGCCTGGTAAACACACTCGGTAGAGCATGAGACTCTTAATCTCAGGTCATCAATAACATCATGCTAGTAGGCAGGTACTGTGGCTTAGCGGTGAAAGCGCCTGTCTTGTAAACAGGAGACCCTGGGTTCAAATCCCAGCAGTACCTCCGAAAGCAAGTTCTTAACTTTTGTGTATTGCCCACAATAGTTTTTCTTTCAGAGACCTCTTTACATTCGGTGAAATAATGGAGTTGTGAAAATGGTACTCGTGCCTGGTTAGCTCAGTCGGTAGAGCATGAGACTCTTAATCTCAGGGTCGTGGGTTCGAGCCCCTCATCGGGCGAAGCCAATTGTCATTTGATGATACGGAAGTGTGCACTAAACTATTAGACTCTGATCATTTCAATATGTAGATGAGGTCCAGTTCAACTATATGCAAATATGCTACAAAGTGCAGAAAATGTGTCATAGCCCTGCTCTCTACAGGTTCAATGTGTCCACTAGGTTGCCCTGTTGGCTACAGTTCTAATCGCAATGGAGACTTTTCTTGTTCCATATGTAAAATATAGCATGCAGGTTGAAATATGAATGTGTTTAGAACTTTAATAACTCATTTACTTTATCAGAGAATAACATCTTCTATCTCTAACATCAGGCTTTTGGGCAGGTACTGTGGCTTAGCTGGTGAAAGCGCCTGTTTAGTAAACAGGAGACCCTGGGTTCAAATCCCAGCAGTACCTCAGAGAAGGAAGGTCCTAGCAATGTTGTGTATTGCCTACAATAGTTTTTCTTTCACAGACCTCCTTACATTCGGTGAAAGAATGGAGCTGTGAACATGGTACTCGTGCCTGGTTAGCTCAGTCGGTAGAGCATGAGACTCTTAATCTCAGGGTCGTGGGTTCGAGCCCCACATCGGGCGAAACCAATAGTCATTTGATGATATGGGAAGTGTGGACTAAACTATTAGACTCTGATCATTTCAATATGTAGATGAGGTCCAGTTCAACTATATGCAAATATGCTACAAAGTGCAGAAAATGTGTCATAGCCCTGCTCTCTACAGGTTGAATGTGTCCACTAGGTTGCCCTGTTGGCTACAGTTCTAATCACAATGGATACTTTTCTTGTTCCATATATAAAATATGGCATGCAGGTTGAAATATGAATGTGTTTAGAACTTTAATAACTCGTTTACTTTATCAGAGAATAACATCTTCTATCTCTAACATCAAGCTTTTGGGCAGGTACTGTGGCTTAGCTGGTGAAAGCGCCTGTTTCGTAAACAGGAGACCCTGGGTTCAAATCCCAGCAGTACCTCAGAAAAGGAAGGTCCTAGCAATGTTGTTTTTTGCTCACAATAGTTTTTCTTTCACGAACCTCTTGAAATGTTGCATGCATGCTTGTATTTCCAGAGATGCTTCTGGTGAAATAATGCATCTGTGTAAATAGTATGTGTGCCTGGTAAACACACTCGGTAGAGCATGAGACTCTTAATCTCAGGTCATCAATAACATCATGCTAGTAGGCAGGTACTGTGGCTTAGCGGTGAAAGCGCCTGTCTTGTAAACAGGAGACCCTGGGTTCAAATCCCAGCAGTACCTCAGAAAGCAAGTTCCTAGCAATGTTGTGTATTGCCCACAATAGTTTTTCTTTCACAGACCTCTTACATTCGGTGAAAGAATGGAGCTGTGAACATGGTACTCGTGCCTGGTTAGCTCAGTCGGTAGAGCATGAGACTCTTAATCTCAGGGTCGTGGGTTCGAGCCCCACATCGGGCGAAGCCAATTGTCATTTGATGATACGGAAGTGTGCACTAAACTATTAGACTCTGATCATTTCAATATGTAGATGAGGTCCAGTTCAACTATATGCAAATATGCTACAAAGTGCAGAAAATGTGTCATAGCCCTGCTCTCTACAGGTTGAATGTGTCCACTAGGTTGCCCTGTTGGCTACAGTTCTAATCACAATGGATACTTTTCTTGTTCCATATATAAAATATGGCATGCAGGTTGAAATATGAATGTGTTTAGAACTTTAATAACTCGTTTACTTTATCAGAGAATAACATCTTCTATCTCTAACATCAAGCTTTTGGGCAGGTACTGTGGCTTAGCTGGTGAAAGCGCCTGTTTCGTAAACAGGAGACCCTGGGTTCAAATCCCAGCAGTACCTCAGAAAAGGAAGGTCCTAGCAATGTTGTTTTTTGCTCACAATAGTTTTTCTTTCACGAACCTCTTGAAATGTTGCATGCATGCTTGTATTTCCAGAGATGCTTCTGGTGAAATAATGCATCTGTGTAAATAGTATGTGTGCCTGGTAAACACACTCGGTAGAGCATGAGACTCTTAATCTCAGGTCATCAATAACATCATGCTAGTAGGCAGGTACTGTGGCTTAGCGGTGAAAGCGCCTGTCTTGTAAACAGGAGACCCTGGGTTCAAATCCCAGCAGTACCTCAGAAAGCAAGTTCCTAGCAATGTTGTGTATTGCCCACAATAGTTTTTCTTTCACAGACCTCTTACATTCGGTGAAAGAATGGAGCTGTGAACATGGTACTCGTGCCTGGTTAGCTCAGTCGGTAGAGCATGAGACTCTTAATCTCAGGGTCGTGGGTTCGAGCCCCACATCGGGCGAAGCCAATTGTCATTTGATGATACGGAAGTGTGCACTAAACTATTAGACTCTGATCATTTCAATATGTAGATGAGGTCCAGTTCAACTATATGCAAATATGCTACAAAGTGCAGTGTGTCATAGCCCTGCTCTCTACAGGTTGAATGTGTCCAGAAGGCTGTGCTGTTGGCTACAGTTCTAATCGCAATGGAGACTTTTCTTGTTCCATATGTAAAATATAGCATGCAGGTTGAAATATGAATGTGTTTAGAACTTAAATAACTAATTTACTTTATCAGAGAATAACATCTTCTATCTCTAACATCAGGCTTTTGGGCAGGTACTGTGGCTTAGCTGGTGAAAGCGCCTGTTTAGTAAACAGGAGACCCTGGGTTCAAATCCCAGCAGTACCTCAGAAAGCAAGTTCCTAGCAATGTTGTGTATTGCCTACAATAGTTTTTCTTTCACAGACCTCCTTACATTCGGTGAAAGAATGGAGCTGTGAACATGGTACTCGTGCCTGGTTAGCTCAGTCGGTAGAGCATGAGACTCTTAATCTCAGGGTCGTGGGTTCGAGCCCCACATCGGGCGAAGCCAATAGTCATTTGATGATATGGGAAGTGTGGACTAAACTATTAGACTCTGATCATTTCAATATGTAGATGAGGTCCAGTTCAACTATATGCAAATATGCTACAAAGTGCAGAAAATGTGTCATAGCCCTGCTCTCTACAGGTTCAATGTGTCCACTAGGTTGCCCTGTTGGCTACAGTTCTAATCGCAATGGAGACTTTTCTTGTTCCATATGTAAAATATAGCATGCAGGTTGAAATATGAATGTGTTTAGAACTTTAATAACTCATTTACTTTATCAGAGAATAACATCTTCTATCTCTAACATCAGGCTTTTGGGCAGGTACTGTGGCTTAGCTGGTGAAAGCGCCTGTTTAGTAAACAGGAGACCCTGGGTTCAAATCCCAGCAGTACCTCAGAGAAGGAAGGTCCTAGCAATGTTGTGTATTGCCTACAATAGTTTTTCTTTCACAGACCTCCTTACATTCGGTGAAAGAATGGAGCTGTGAACATGGTACTCGTGCCTGGTTAGCTCAGTCGGTAGAGCATGAGACTCTTAATCTCAGGGTCGTGGGTTTGAGCCCCACATCGGGCGAAGCCAATAGTCATTTGATGATTTTGGAAGTGTGGACTAAACTATTAGACTCTGATCATTTCAATATGTAGATGAGGTCCATTTCAACTATATGCAAATATGCTACAAAGTGCAGAAAATGTGTCATAGCCCTGCTCTCTACAGGTTGAATGTGTCCACTAGGTTGCCCTGTTGGCTACAGTTCTAATCACAATGGAGACTTTTCTTGTTCCATATATAAAATATGGCATGCAGGTTGAAATATGAATGTGTTTAGAACTTTAATAACTCATTTACTTTATCAGACAATAACATCTTCTATCTCTAACATCAGGCTTTTGGGCAGGTGCTGTGGCTTAGCTGGTGAAAGCGCCTGTTTCGTAAACAGGACACCCTGGGTTCAAATCCCAGCAGTACCTCAGAAAAGGAAGGTCCTAGCAATGTTGTTTTTTGCTCACAATAGTTTTTCTTTCACGAACCTCTTGAAATGTTGCATGCATGCTTGTATTTCCAGAGATGCTTCTGGTGAAATAATGCATCTGTGTAAATAGTATGTGTGCCTGGTAAACACACTCGGTAGAGCATGAGACTCTTAATCTCAGGTCATCAATAACATCATGCTAGTAGGCAGGTACTGTGGCTTAGCGGTGAAAGCGCCTGTCTTGTAAACAGGAGACCCTGGGTTCAAATCCCAGCAGTACCTCCGAAAGCAAGTTCTTAACTTTTGTGTATTGCCCACAATAGTTTTTCTTTCAGAGACCTCTTTACATTCGGTGAAATAATGGAGTTGTGAAAATGGTACTCGTGCCTGGTTAGCTCAGTCGGTAGAGCATGAGACTCTTAATCTCAGGGTCGTGGGTTCGAGCCCCACATCGGGCGAAGCCAATTGTCATTTGATGATACGGAAGTGTGCACTAAACTATTAGACTCTGATCATTTCAATATGTAGATGAGGTCCAGTTCAACTATATGCAAATATGCTACAAAGTGCAGAAAATGTGTCATAGCCCTGCTCTCTACAGGTTAAATGTGTCCACTAGGTTGCCCTGTTGGCTACAGTTCTAATCGCAATGGAGACTTTTCTTGTTCCATATGTAAAATATAGCATGCAGGTTGAAATATGAATGTGTTTAGAACTTTAATAACTCATTTACTTTATCAGAGAATAACATCTTCTATCTCTAACATCAGGCTTTTGGGCAGGTACTGTGGCTTAGCTGGTGAAAGCGCCTGTTTAGTAAACAGGAGACCCTGGGTTCAAATCCCAGCAGTACCTCAGAGAAGGAAGTTCCTAGCAATGTTGTGTATTGCCTACAATAGTTTTTCTTTCACAGACCTCCTTACATTCGGTGAAAGAATGGAGCTGTGAACATGGTACTCGTGCCTGGTTAGCTCAGTCGGTAGAGCATGAGACTCTTAATCTCAGGGTCGTGGGTTCGAGCCCCACATCGGGCGAAGCCAATAGTCATTTGATGATATGGGAAGTGTGGACTAAACTATTAGACTCTGATCATTTCAATATGTAGATGAGGTCCATTTCAACTATATGCAAATATGCTACAAAGTGCAGAAAATGTGTCATAGCCCTGCTCTCTACAGGTTGAATGTGTCCACTAGGTTGCCCTGTTGGCTACAGTTCTAATCACAATGGAGACTTTTCTTGTTCCATATATAAAATATGGCATGCAGGTTGAAATATGAATGTGTTTAGAACTTTAATAACTCATTTACTTTATCAGACAATAACATCTTCTATCTCTAACATCAGGCTTTTGGGCAGGTACTGTGGCTTAGCTGGTGAAAGCGCCTGTTTCGTAAACAGGAGACCCTGGGTTCAAATCCCAGCAGTACCTCAGAAAAGGAAGGTCCTAGCAATGTTGTTTTTTGCTCACAATAGTTTTTCTTTCACGAACCTCTTGAAATGTTGCATGCATGCTTGTATTTCCAGAGATGCTTCTGGTGAAATAATGCATCTGTGTAAATAGTATGTGTGCCTGGTAAACACACTCGGTAGAGCATGAGACTCTTAATCTCAGGTCATCAATAACATCATGCTAGTAGGCAGGTACTGTGGCTTAGCGGTGAAAGCGCCTGTCTTGTAAACAGGAGACCCTGGGTTCAAATCCCAGCAGTACCTCCGAAAGCAAGTTCTTAACTTTTGTGTATTGCCCACAATAGTTTTTCTTTCAGAGACCTCTTTACATTCGGTGAAATAATGGAGTTGTGAAAATGGTACTCGTGCCTGGTTAGCTCAGTCGGTAGAGCATGAGACTCTTAATCTCAGGGTCGTGGGTTCGAGCCCCACATCGGGCGAAGCCAATAGTAATTTGATGATATGCGAAGTGTGGACTAAACTATTAGACTCTGATCATTTCAATATGTAGATGAGGTCCAGTTCAACTATATTCAAATATGCTACAAAGTGCAGAAAATGTGTCATAGCCCTGCTCTCTACAGGTTGAATGTGTCCACTACGTTGCGCTGTTGGCTACAGTTCTAATCACAATGGAGTCTTTTCTTGTTCCATAGGTAAAATATGACATGCAGGTTGAAATATGAATGTGTTTACAACTTTAATAACTCATTTACTTTATCAGAGAATAACATCTTCTATCTCTAACATTAGGCTTTTGGGCAGGTACTGTGGCTTAGCTGGTGAAAGCGCCTGTTTAGTAAACAGGAGACCCTGGGTTCAAATCCCAGCAGTACCTCAGAAAGCAAGTTCCTAGCAATGTTGTGTATTGCCCACAATAGTTTTTCTTTCACAGACCTCTTTACATTCGGTGAAAGAATGGAGCTGTGAACATGGTACTCGTGCCTGGTTAGCTCAGTCGGTAGAGCATGAGACTCTTAATCTCAGGGTCGTGGGTTCGAGCCCCACATCGGGCGAAGCCAATTGTCATTTGATGATACGGAAGTGTGCACTAAACCATTAGACTCTGATCATTTCAATATGTAGATGAGGTCCAGTTCAACTATATGCAAATATGCTACAAAGTGCAGTGTGTCATAGCCCTGCTCTCTACAGGTTGAATGTGTCCAGAAGGCTGTGCTGTTGGCTACAGTTCTAATCGCAATGGAGACTTTTCTTGTTCCATATGTAAAATATAGCATGCAGGTTGAAATATGAATGTGTTTAGAACTTTAATAACTAATTTACTTTATCAGAGAATAACATCTTCTATCTCTAACATCAGGCTTTTGGGCAGGTACTGTGGCTTAGCTGGTGAAAGCGCCTTTTTAGTAAACAGGAGACCCTGGGTTCAAATCCCAGCAGTACCTCCGAAAGCAAGTTCTTAACTTTTGTGTATTGCCCACAATAGTTTTTCTTTCAGAGACCTCTTTACATTCGGTGAAATAATGGAGTTGTGAAAATGGTACTCGTGCCTGGTTAGCTCAGTCGGTAGAGCATGAGACTCTTAATCTCAGGGTCGTGGGTTCGAGCCCCACATCGGGCGAAGCCAATAGTAATTTGATGATATGCGAAGTGTGGACTAAACTATTAGACTCTGATCATTTCAATATGTAGATGAGGTCCAGTTCAACTATATTCAAATATGCTACAAAGTGCAGAAAATGTGTCATAGCCCTGCTCTCTACAGGTTGAATGTGTCCACTACGTTGCGCTGTTGGCTACAGTTCTAATCACAATGGAGTCTTTTCTTGTTCCATATGTAAAATATGACATGCAGGTTGAAATATGAATGTGTTTACAACTTTAATAACTAATTTACTTTATCAGAGAATAACATCTTCTATCTCTAACATTAGGCTTTTGGGCAGGTACTGTGGCTTAGCTGGTGAAAGCGCCTGTTTAGTAAACAGGAGACCCTGGGTTCAAATCCCAGCAGTACCTCAGAAAGCAAGTTCCTAGCAATGTTGTGTATTGCCCACAATAGTTTTTCTTTCACAGACCTCTTTACATTCGGTGAAAGAATGGAGCTGTGAACATGGTACTCGTGCCTGGTTAGCTCAGTCGGTAGAGCATGAGACTCTTAATCTCAGGGTCGTGGGTTCGAGCCCCACATCGGGCGAAGCCAATTGTCATTTGATGATACGGAAGTGTGCACTAAACCATTACACTCTGATCATTTCAATATGTAGATGAGGTCCAGTTCAACTATATGCAAATATGCTACAAAGTGCAGTGTGTCATAGCCCTGCTCTCTACAGGTTGAATGTGTCCAGAAGGCTGTGCTGTTGGCTACAGTTCTAATCGCAATGGAGACTTTTCTTGTTCCATAAATTATGTAAAATATAGCATGCAGGTTGAAATATGAATGTGTTTAGAACTTTAATAACTAATTTACTTTATCAGAGAATAACATCTTCTATCTCTAACATCAGGCTTTTGGGCAGGTACTGTGGCTTAGCTGGTGAAAGCGCCTGTTTAGTAAACAGGAGACCCTGGGTTCAAATCCCAGCAGTACCTCAGAGAAGGAAGGTCCTAGCAATGTTGTGTATTGCCTACAATAGTTTTTCTTTCACAGACCTCCTTACATTCGGTGAAAGAATGGAGCTGTGAACATGGTACTCGTGCCTGGTTAGCTCAGTCGGTAGAGCATGAGACTCTTAATCTCAGGGTCGTGGGTTCGAGCCCCACATCGGGTGAAGCCAATAGTCATTTGATGATATGGGAAGTGTGGACTAAACTATTAGACTCTGATCATTTCAATATGTAGATGAGGTCCATTTCAACTATATGCAAATATGCTACAAAGTGCAGAAAATGTGTCATAGCCCTGCTCTCTACAGGTTGAATGTGTCCACTAGGTTGCCCTGTTGGCTACAGTTCTAATCACAATGGAGACTTTTCTTGTTCCCTATATAAAATATGGCATGCAGGTTGAAATATGAATGTGTTTAGAACTTTAATAACTCATTTACTTTATCAGAGAATAACATCTTCTATCTCTAACATCAGGCTTTTGGGCAGGTACTGTGGCTTAGCTGGTGAAAGCGCCTGTTTCGTAAACAGGAGACCCTGGGTTCAAATCCCAGCAGTACCTCAGAAAAGGAAGGTCCTAAAATGTTGTTTTTTGCTCACAATAGTTTTTCTTTCACGAACCTCTTGAAATGTTGCATGCATGCTTGTATTTCCAGAGATGCTTCTGGTGAAATAATGCATCTGTGTAAATAGTATGTGTGCCTGGTAAACACACTCGGTAGAGCATGAGACTCTTAATCTCAGGGTCATGGGTTCGAGCCCCACATCGGGCGAAGCCAATTGTCGTTTGATGATACGGAAGTGTGCACTAAACTATTAGACTCTGATCATTTCAATATGTAGATGAGGTCCAGTTCAACTATATGCAAATATGCTACAAAGTGCAGAAAATGTGTCATAGCCCTGCTCTCTACAGGTTGAATGTGTCCACTAGGTTGCCCTGTTGGCTACAGTTCTAATCGCAATGGAGACTTTTCTTGTTCCATATGTAAAATATAGCATGCAGGTTGAAATATGAATGTGTTTAGAACTTTAATAACTAATTTACTTTATCAGAGAATAACATCTTCTATCTCCAACATTAGGCTTTTGGGCAGGTACTGTGGCTTAGCTGGTGAAAGCGCCTGTTTAGTAAACAGGAGACCCTGGGTTCAAATCCCAGCAGTACCTCAGAAAGCAAGTTCCTAGCAATGTTGTGTATTGCCCACAATAGTTTTTCTTTCACAGACCTCTTTACATTCGGTGAAAGAATGGAGCTGTGAACATGGTACTCGTGCCTGGTTAGCTCATTCGGTAGAGCATGAGACTCTTAATCTCAGGGTCGTGGGTTCGACCCCCACATCGGGCGAAGCCAATTGTCATTTGATGATATGGGAAGTGTGGACCAAACTATTAGACTCTGATCATTTCAATATGTAGATGAGGTCCAGTTCAACTATATGCAAATATGCTACAAAGTGCAGAAAATGTGTCATAGCCCTGCTCTCTACAGGTTGAATGTGTCCACTAGGTTGCCCTGTTGGCTACAGTTCTAATCACAATGGAGACTTTTCTTGTTCCATATATAAAATATGGCATGCAGGTTGAAATATGAATGTGTTTAGAACTTTAATAACTCATTTACTTTATCAGAGAATAACATCTTCTATCTCCAACATCAGGCTTTTGGGCAGGTACTGTGGCTTAGCTGGTGAAAGCTCCTGTTTCGTAAACAGGAGACCCTGGGTTCAAATCCCAGCAGTACCTCAGAAAAGGAAGGTCCTAGCAATGTTGTTTTTTGCTCACAATAGTTTTTCTTTCACGAACCTCTTGAAATGTTGCATGCATGCTTGTATTTCCAGAGATGCTTCTGGTTAAATAATGCATCTGTGTAAATAGTATGTGTGCCTGGTAAACACACTCGGTAGAGCATGAGACTCTTAATCTCAGGTCATCAATAACATCATGCTAGTAGGCAGGTACTGTGGCTTAGCGGTGAAAGCGCCTGTCTTGTAAACAGGAGACCCTGGGTTCAAATCCCAGCAGTACCTCCGAAAGCAAGTTCTTAACTTTTGTGTATTGCCCACAATAGTTTTTCTTTCACAGACCTCCTTACATTCGGTGAAAGAATGGAGCTGTGAACATGGTACTCGTGCCTGGTTAGCTCAGTCGGTAGAGCATGAGACTCTTAATCTCAGGGTTGTGGGTTCGAGCCCCACATCGGGCGAAGCCAATAGTAATTTGATGATATGGGAAGTGTGGACTAAACTATTAGACTCTGATCATTTCAATATGTAGATGAGGTCCATTTGGACTATATGCAAATATGCTACAAAGTGCAGAAAATGTGTCATAGCCCTGCTCTCTACAGGTTGAATGTGTCCACTAGGTTGCCCTGTTGGCTACAGTTCTAATCACAATGGAGACTTTTCTTGTTCCATATATAAAATATGGCATGCAGGTTGAAATATGAATGTGTTTAGAACTTTAATAACTCATTTACTTTATCAGAGAATAACATCTTCTATCTCTAACATCAGGCTTTTGGGCAGGTACTGTGGCTTAGCTGGTGAAAGCGCCTGTTTAGTAAACAGGAGACCCTGGGTTCAAATCCCAGCAGTACCTCAGAAAGCAAGTTCCTAGCAATGTTGTGTATTGCCTACAATAGTTTTTCTTTCACAGACCTCCTTACATTCGGTGAAAGAATGGAGCTGTGAACATGGTATTCGTGCCTGGTTAGCTCAGTCAGTAGAGCATGAGACTCTTAATCTCAGGGTCGTGGGTTCGAGCCCCACATCGGGCGAAGCCAATATTCATTTGATGATATGGGAAGTGTGGACTAAACTATTAGACTCTGATCATTTCAATATGTAGATGAGGTCCAGTTCAACTATATGCAAATATGCTACAAAGTGCAGAAAATGTGTCATAGCCCTGCTCTCTACAGGTTGAATGTGTCCACTAGGTTGCCCTGTTGGCTACAGTTCTAATCACAATGGAGACTTTTCTTGTTCCATATATAAAATATGGCATGCAGGTTGAAATATGAATGTGTTTAGAACTTTAATAACTCATTTACTTTATCAGAGAATAACATCTTCTATCTCTAACATCAGGCTTTTGGGCAGGTACTGTGGCTTAGCTGGTGAAAGCGCCTGTTTAGTAAACAGGAGACCCTGGGTTCAAATCCCAGCAGTACCTCAGAAAGCAAGTTCCTAGCAATGTTGTGTATTGCCTACAATAGTTTTTCTTTCACAGACCTCCTTACATTCGGTGAAAGAATGGAGCTGTGAACATGGTATTCGTGCCTGGTTAGCTCAGTCAGTAGAGCATGAGACTCTTAATCTCAGGGTCGTGGGTTCGAGCCCCACATCGGGCGAAGCCAATATTCATTTGATGATATGGGAAGTGTGGACTAAACTATTAGACTCTGATCATTTCAATATGTAGATGAGGTCCAGTTCAACTATATGCAAATATGCTACAAAGTGCAGAAAATGTGTCATAGCCCTGCTCTCTACAGGTTGAATGTGTCCACTAGGTTGCCCTGTTGGCTACAGTTCTAATCACAATGGAGACTTTTCTTGTTCCATATATAAAATATGGCATGCAGGTTGAAATATGAATGTGTTTAGAACATTAATAACTCATTTACTTTATCAGAGAATAACATCTTCTATCTCTAACATCAGGCTTTTCGGCAGGTACTGTGGCTTAGCTGGTGAAAGCGCCTGTTTCGTAAACAGGAGAGTTCAAATCCCAGCAGTACCTGAGAAAAGGAAGGTCCTAGCAATGTTGTTTTTTGCTCACAATAGTTTTTCTTTCACGAACCTCTTGAAATGTTGCATGCATGCTTGTATTTCCAGAGATGCTTCTGGTGAAATAATGCATCTGTGTAAATAGTATGTGTGCCTGGTAAACACACTCGGTAGAGCATGAGACTCTTAATCTCAGGTCATCAATAACATCATGCTAGTAGGCAGGTACTGTGGCTTAGCGGTGAAAGCGCCTGTCTTGTAAACAGGAGACCCTGGGTTCAAATCCCAGCAGTACCTCCGAAAGCAAGTTCTTAACTTTTGTGTATTGCCCACAATAGTTTTTCTTTCACAGACCTCCTTACATTCGGTGAAAGAATGGAGCTGTGAACATGGTACTCGTGCCTGGTTAGCTCAGTCGGTAGAGCATGAGACTCTTAATCTCAGGGTCGTGGGTTCGAGCCCCACATCGGGCGAAGCCAATAGTCATTTGATGATATGGGAAGTGTGGACTAAACTATTAGACTCTGATCATTTCAATATGTAGATGAGGTCCATTTGGACTATATGCAAATATGCTACAAAGTGCAGAAAATGTGTCATAGCCCTGCTCTCTACAGGTTGAATGTGTCCACTAGGTTGCCCTGTTGGCTACAGTTCTAATCACAATGGAGACTTTTCTTGTTCCATATATAAAATATGGCATGCAGGTTGAAATATGAATGTGTTTAGAACTTTAATAACTCATTTACTTTATCAGAGAATAACATCTTCTATCTCTAACATCAGGCTTTTGGGCAGGTACTGTGGCTTAGCTGGTGAAAGCGCCTGTTTAGTAAACAGGAGACCCTGGGTTCAAATCCCAGCAGTACCTCAGAAAGCAAGTTCCTAGCAATGTTGTGTATTGCCTACAATAGTTTTTCTTTCACAGACCTCCTTACATTCGGTGAAAGAATGGAGCTGTGAACATGGTATTCGTGCCTGGTTAGCTCAGTCAGTAGAGCATGAGACTCTTAATCTCAGGGTCGTGGGTTCGAGCCCCACATCGGGCGAAGCCAATATTCATTTGATGATATGGGAAGTGTGGACTAAACTATTAGACTCTGATCATTTCAATATGTAGATGAGGTCCAGTTCAACTATATGCAAATATGCTACAAAGTGCAGTGTGTCATAGCCCTGCTCTCTACAGGTTGAATGTGTCCAGAAGGCTGTGCTGTTGGCTACAGTTCTAATCGCAATGGAGACTTTTCTTGTTCCATATGTAAAATATAGCATGCAGGTTGAAATATGAATGTGTTTAGAACTTTAATAACTAATTTACTTTATCAGAGAATAACATCTTCTATCTCTAACATCAGGCTTTTGGGCAGGTACTGTGGCTTAGCGGTGAAAGCGCCTGTCTTGTAAACAGGAGACCCTGGGTTCAAATCCCAGCAGTACCTCCGAAAGCAAGTTCTTAACTTTTGTGTATTGCCCTTAATAGTTTTTCTTTCAGAGACCTCTTTACATTCGGTGAAATAATGGAGTTGTGAAAGTGGTACTCGTGCCTGGTTAGCTCAGTCGGTAGAGCATGAGACTCTTAATCTCAGGGTCGTGGGTTCGAGCCCCACATCGGGCGAAGCCAATAGTCATTTGATCATATGCGAAGTGTGGACTAAACTATTAGACTCTGATCATTTCAATATGTCGATGAGGTCCAGTTCAACTATATTCAAATATGCTACAAAGTGCAGAAAATGTGTCATAGCCCTGCTCTCTACAGGTTGAATGTGTCCACTACGTTGCGCTGTTGGCTACAGTTCTAATCACAATGGAGTCTTTTCTTGTTCCATATGTAAAATATGACATGCAGGTTGAAATATGAATGTGTTTAGAACTTTAATAACTCATTTACTTTATCAGAGAATAACATCTTCTATCTCTAACATCAGGCTTTTGGGCAGGTACTGTGGCTTAGCTGGTGAAAGCGCCTGTTTAGTAAACAGGAGACCCTGGGTTCAAATCCCAGCAGTACCTCAGAGAAGGAAGGTCCTAGCAATGTTGTGTATTGCCTACAATAGTTTTTCTTTCACAGACCTCCTTACATTCGGTGAAAGAATGGAGCTGTGAACATGGTACTCGTGCCTGGTTAGCTCAGTCGGTAGAGCATGAGACTCTTAATCTCAGGGTCGTGGGTTCGAGCCCCACATCGGGCGAAGCCAATAGTCATTTGATGATATGGGAAGTGTGGACTAAACTATTAGACTCTGATCATTTCAATATGTAGATGAGGTCCATTTCAACTATATGCAAATATGCTACAAAGTGCAGAAAATGTGTCATAGCCCTGCTCTCTACAGGTTGAATGTGTCCACTAGGTTGCCATGTTGGCTACAGTTCTAATCACAATGGAGACTTTTCTTGTTCCATATATAAAATATGGCATGCAGGTTGAAATATGAATGTGTTTAGAACTTTAATAACTCATTTACTTTATCAGAGAATAACATCTTCTATCTCTAACATCAGGCTTTTGGGCAGGTACTGTGGCTTAGCTGGTGAAAGCGCCTGTTTCGTAAACAGGAGACCCTGGGTTCAAATCCCAGCAGTACCTCAGAAAAGGAAGGTCCTAGCAATGTTGTTTTTTGCTCACAATAGTTTTTCTTTCACGAACCTCTTGAAATGTTGCATGCATGCTTGTATTTCCAGAGATGCTTCTGGTGAAATAATGCATCTGTGTAAATAGTATGTGTGCCTGGTAAACACACTCGGTAGAGCATGAGACTCTTAATCTCAGGTCATCAATAACATCATGCTAGTAGGCAGGTACTGTGGCTTAGCGGTGAAAGCGCCTGTCTTGTAAACAGGAGACCCTGGGTTCAAATCCCAGCAGTACCTCCGAAAGCAAGTTCTTAATTTTTGTGTATTGCCCACAATAGTTTTTCTTTCAGAGACCTCTTTACATTCGGTGAAATAATGGAGTTGTGAAAATGGTACTCGTGCCTGGTTAGCTCAGTCGGTAGAGCATGAGACTCTTAATCTCAGGTCATCAATAACATCATGCTAGTAGGCAGGTACTGTGGCTTAGCGGTGAAAGCGCCTGTCTTGTAAACAGGAGACCCTGGGTTCAAATCCCAGCAGTACCTCCGAAAGCAAGTTCTTAACTTTTGTGTATTGCCCACAATAGTTTTTCTTTCAGAGACCTCTTTACATTCGGTGAAATAATGGAGTTGTGAAAGTGGTACTCGTGCCTGGTTAGCTCAGTCGGTAGAGCATGAGACTCTTAATCTCAGGGTCGTGGGTTCGAGCCCCACATCGGGCGAAGCCAATAGTCATTTGATCATATGCGAAGTGTGGACTAAACTATTAGACTCTGATCATTTCAATATGTCGATGAGGTCCAGTTCAACTATATTCAAATATGTTACAAAGTGCAGAAAATGTGTCATAGCCCTGCTCTCTACAGGTTGAATGTGTCCACTACGTTGCGCTGTTGGCTACAGTTCTAATCACAATGGAGTCTTTTCTTGTTCCATATGTAAAATATGACATGCAGGTTGAAATATGAATGTGTTTAGAACTTTAATAACTCATTTACTTTATCAGAGAATAACATCTTCTATCTCTAACATCAGGCTTTTGGGCAGGTACTGTGGCTTAGCTGGTGAAAGCGCCTGTTTAGTAAACAGGAGACCCTGGGTTCAAATCCCAGCAGTACCTCAGAGAAGGAAGGTCCTAGCAATGTTGTGTATTGCCTACAATAGTTTTTCTTTCACAGACCTCCTTACATTCGGTGAAAGAATGGAGCTGTGAACATGGTACTCGTGCCTGGTTAGCTCAGTCGGTAGAGCATGAGACTCTTAATCTCAGGGTCGTGGGTTCGAGCCCCACATCGGGCGAAGCCAATAGTCATTTGATGATATGGGAAGTGTGGACTAAACTATTAGACTCTGATCATTTCAATATGTAGATGAGGTCCATTTCAACTATATGCAAATATGCTACAAAGTGCAGAAAATGTGTCATAGCCCTGCTCTCTACAGGTTGAATGTGTCCACTAGGTTGCCATGTTGGCTACAGTTCTAATCACAATGGAGACTTTTCTTGTTCCATATGTAAAATATGACATGCAGGTTGAAATATGAATGTGTTTACAACTTTAATAACTCATTTACTTTATCAGAGAATAACATCTTCTATCTCTAACATTAGGCTTTTGGGCAGGTACTGTGGCTTAGCTGGTGAAAGCGCCTGTTTAGTAAACAGGAGACCCTGGGTTCAAATCCCAGCAGTACCTCAGAAAGCAAGTTCCTAGCAATGTTGTGTATTGCCCACAATAGTTTTTCTTTCACAGACCTCTTTACATTCGGTGAAAGAATGGAGTGTGAACATGGTACTCGTGCCTGGTTAGCTCAGTCGGTAGAGCATGAGACTCTTAATCTCAGGGTCGTGGGTTCGAGCCCCACATCGGGTGAAGCCAATTGTCATTTGATGATACGGAAGTGTGCACTAAACTATTAGACTCTGATCATTTCAATATGTAGATGAGGTCCAGTTCAACTATATGCAAATATGCTACAAAGTGCAGTGTGTCATAGCCCTGCTCTCTACAGGTTGAATGTGTCCAGAAGGCTGTGCTGTTGGCTACAGTTCTAATCGCAATGGAGACTTTTCTTGTTCCATATGTAAAATATAGCATGCAGGTTGAAATATGAATGTGTTTAGAACTTTAATAACTAATTTACTTTATCAGAGAATAACATCTTCTATCTCTAACATCAGGCTTTTGGGCAGGTACTGTGGCTTAGCTGGTGAAAGCGCCTGTTTAGTAAACAGGAGACCCTGGGTTCAAATCCCAGCAGTAACTCAGAGAAGGAAAGTCCTAGCAATGTTGTGTATTGCCTACAATAGTTTTTCTTTCACAGACCTCCTTACATTCGGTGAAAGAATGGAGCTGTGAACATGGTACTCGTGCCTGGTTAGCTCAGTCGGTAGAGCATGAGACTCTTAATCTCAGGGTCGTGGGTTCGAGCCCCACATCGGGTGAAGCCAATAGTCATTTGATGATATGGGAAGTGTGGACTAAACTATTAGACTCTGATCATTTCAATATGTAGATGAGGTCCATTTCAACTATATGCAAATATGCTACAAAGTGCAGAAAATGTGTCATAGCCCTGCTCTCTACAGGTTGAATGTGTCCACTAGGTTGCCCTGTTGGCTACAGTTCTAATCACAATGGAGACTTTTCTTGTTCCATATATAAAATATGGCATGCAGGTTGAAATATGAATGTGTTTAGAACTTTAATAACTCATTTACTTTATCAGAGAATAACATCTTCTATCTCTAACATTAGGCTTTTGGGCAGGTACTGTGGCTTAGCTGGTGAAAGCGCCTGTTTAGTAAACAGGAGACCCTGGGTTCAAATCCCAGCAGTACCTCAGAAAGCAAGTTCCTAGCAATGTTGTGTATTGCCCACAATAGTTTTTCTTTCACAGACCTCTTTACATTCGGTGAAAGAATGGAGCTGTGAACATGGTACTCGTGCCTGGTTAGCTCAGTCGGTAGAGCATGAGACTCTTAATCTCAGGGTCGTGGGTTCGAGCCCCACATCGGGCGAAGCCAATTGTCATTTGATGATACGGAAGTGTGCACTAAACTATTAGACTCTGATCATTTCAATATGTAGATGAGGTCCAGTTCAACTATATGCAAATATGCTACAAAGTGCAGTGTGTCATAGCCCTGCTCTCTACAGGTTGAATGTGTCCAGAAGTCTGTGCTGTTGGCTACAGTTCTAATCGCAATGGAGACTTTTCTTGTTCCATATGTAAAATATAGCATGCAGGTTGAAATATGAATGTGTTTAGAACTTTAATAACTAATTTACTTTATCAGAGAATAACATCTTCTATCTCTAACATCAGGCTTTTGGGCAGGTACTGTGGCTTAGCTGGTGAAAGCGCCTGTTTAGTAAACAGGAGACCCTGGGTTCAAATCCCAGCAGTACCTCAGAAAGCAAGTTCCTAGCAATGTTGTGTATTGCCTACAATAGTTTTTCTTTCACAGACCTCCTTACATTCGGTGAAAGAATGGAGCTGTGAACATGGTACTCGTGCCTGGTTAGCTCATTCGGTAGAGCATGAGACTCTTAATCTCAGGGTCGTGGGTTCGAGCCCCACATCGGGCGAAGCCAATAGTCATTTGATGATATGGGAAGTGTGGACCAAACTATTAGACTCTGATCATTTCAATATGTAGATGAGGTCCAGTTCAACTATATGCAAATATGCTACAAAGTGCAGAAAATGTGTCATAGCCCTGCTCTCTACAGGTTGAATGTGTCCACTAGGTTGCCCTGTTGGCTACAGTTCTAATCACAATGGAGACTTTTCTTGTTCCATATATAAAATATGGCATGCAGGTTGAAATATGAATGTGTTTAGAACTTTAATAACTCATTTACTTTATCAGAGAATAACATCTTCTATCTCTAACATCAGGCTTTTCGGCAGGTACTGTGGCTTAGCTGGTGAAAGCGCCTGTTTCGTAAACAGGAGACCCTGGGTTCAAATCCCAGCAGTACCTCAGAAAAGGAAGGTCCTAGCAATGTTGTTTTTTGCTCACAATAGTTTTTCTTTCACGAACCTCTTGAAATGTTGCATGCATGCTTGTATTTCCAGAGATGCTTCTGGTGAAATAATGCATCTGTGTAAATAGTATGTGTGCCTGGTAAACACACTCGGTAGAGCATGAGACTCTTAATCTCAGGTCATCAATAACATCATGCTAGTAGGCAGGTACTGTGGCTTAGCGGTGAAAGCGCCTGTCTTGTAAACAGGAGACCCTGGGTTCAAATCCCAGCAGTACCTCCGAAAGCAAGTTCTTAACTTTTGTGTATTGCCCACAATAGTTTTTCTTTCAGAGACCTCTTTACATTCGGTGAAATAATGGAGTTGTGAAAATGGTACTCGTGCCTGGTTAGCTCAGTCGGTAGAGCATGAGACTCTTAATCTCAGGGTCGTGGGTTCGAGCCCCACATCGGGCGAAGCCAATTGTCATTTGATGATACGGAAGTGTGCACTAAACTATTAGACTCTGATCATTTCAATATGTAGATGAGGTCCAGTTCAACTATATGCAAATATGCTACAAAGTGCAGAAAATGTGTCATAGCCCTGCTCTCTACAGGTTCAATGTGTCCACTAGGTTGCCCTGTTGGCTACAGTTCTAATCGCAATGGAGACTTTTCTTGTTCCATATGTAAAATATAGCATGCAGGTTGAAATATGAATGTGTTTAGAACTTTAATAACTCATTTACTTTATCAGAGAATAACATCTTCTATCTCTAACATCAGGCTTTTGGGCAGGTACTGTGGCTTAGCTGGTGAAAGCGCCTGTTTAGTAAACAGGAGACCCTGGGTTCAAATCCCAGCAGTACCTCAGAGAAGGAAGGTCCTAGCAATGTTGTGTATTGCCTACAATAGTTTTTCTTTCACAGACCTCCTTACATTCGGTGAAAGAATGGAGCTGTGAACATGGTACTCGTGCCTGGTTAGCTCAGTCGGTAGAGCATGAGACTCTTAATCTCAGGGTCGTGGCTTCGAGCCCCACATCGGGCGAAGCCAATAGTCATTTGATGATATGGGAAGTGTGGACTAAACTATTAGACTCTGATCATTTCAATATGTAGATGAGGTCCAGTTCAACTATATTCAAATATGCTACAAAGTGCAGAAAATGTGTCATAGCCCTGCTCTCTACAGGTTGAATGTGTCCACTAGGTTGCCCTGTTGGCTACAGTTCTAATCACAATGGAGACTTTTCTTGTTCCATATATAAAATATGGCATGCAGGTTGAAATATGAATGTGTTTAGAACTTTAATAACTCATTTATTTTATCAGAGAATAACATCTTCTATCTCTAACATCAGGCTTTTGGGCAGGTACTGTGGCTTAGCTGGTGAAAGCGCCTGTTTCGTAAACAGGAGACCCTGGGTTCAAATCCCAGCAGTACCTCAGAAAAGGAAGGTCCTAGCAATGTTGTTTTTTGCTCACAATAGTTTTTCTTTCACGAACCTCTTGAAATGTTGCATGCATGCTTGTATTTCCAGAGATGCTTCTGGTGAAATAATGCATCTGTGTAAATAGTATGTGTGCCTGGTAAACACACTCGGTAGAGCATGAGACTCTTAATCTCAGGTCATCAATAACATCATGCTAGTAGGCAGGTACTGTGGCTTAGCGGTGAAAGCGCCTGTCTTGTAAACAGGATACCCTGGGTTCAAATCCCAGCAGTACCTCCGAAAGCAAGTTCTTAACTTTTGTGTATTGCCCAAAATAGTTTTTCTTTCAGAGACCTCTTTACATTCGGTGAAATAATGGAGTTGTGAAAATGGTACTCGTGCCTGGTTAGCTCAGTCGGTAGAGCATGAGACTCTTAATCTCAGGGTCGTGGGTTCGAGCCCCACATCGGGCGAAGCCAATAGTAATTTGATGATATGCGAAGTGTGGACTAAACTATTAGACTCTGATCATTTCAATATGTAGATGAGGTCCAGTTCAACTATATTCAAATATGCTACAAAGTGCAGAAAATGTGTCATAGCCCTGCTCTCTACAGGTTGAATGTGTCCACTACGTTGCGCTGTTGGCTACAGTTCTAATCACAATGGAGTCTTTTCTTGTTCCATATGTAAAATATGACATGCAGGTTGAAATATGAATGTGTTTACAACTTTAATAACTCATTTACTTTATCAGAGAATAACATCTTCTATCTCTAACATTAGGCTTTTGGGCAGGTACTGTGGCTTAGCTGGTGAAAGCGCCTGTTTAGTAAACAGGAGACCCTGGGTTCAAATCCCAGCAGTACCTCAGAAAGCAAGTTCCTAGCAATGTTGTGTATTGCCCACAATAGTTTTTCTTTCACAGACCTCTTTACATTCGGTGAAAGAATGGAGCTGTGAACATGGTACTTGTGCCTGGTTAGCTCAGTCGGTAGAGCATGAGACTCTTAATCTCAGGGTCGTGGGTTCGAGCCCCACATCGGGCGAAGCCAATTGTCATTTGATGATACGGAAGTGTGCACTAAACTATTAGACTCTGATCATTTCAATATGTAGATGAGGTCCAGTTCAACTATATGCAAATATGCTACAAAGTGCAGTGTGTCATAGCCCTGCTCTCTACAGGTTGAATGTGTCCAGAAGTCTGTGCTGTTGGCTACAGTTCTAATCGCAATGGAGACTTTTCTTGTTCCATATGTAAAATATAGCATGCAGGTTGAAATATGAATGTGTTTAGAACTTTAATAACTAATTTACTTTATCAGAGAATAACATCTTCTATCTCTAACATCAGGCTTTTGGGCAGGTACTGTGGCTTAGCTGGTGAAAGCGCCTGTTTAGTAAACAGGAGACCCTGGGTTCAAATCCCAGCAGTACCTCAGAAAGCAAGTTCCTAGCAATGTTGTGTATTGCCTACAATAGTTTTTCTTTCACAGACCTCCTTACATTCGGTGAAAGAATGGAGCTGTGAACATGGTACTCGTGCCTGGTTAGCTCATTCGGTAGAGCATGAGACTCTTAATCTCAGGGTCGTGGGTTCGAGCCCCACATCGGGCGAAGCCAATAGTCATTTGATGATATGGGAAGTGTGGACCAAACTATTAGACTCTGATCATTTCAATATGTAGATGAGGTCCAGTTCAACTATATGCAAATATGCTACAAAGTGCAGAAAATGTGTCATAGCCCTGCTCTCTACAGGTTGAATGTGTCCACTAGGTTGCCCTGTTGGCTACAGTTCTAATCACAATGGAGACTTTTCTTGTTCCATATATAAAATATGGCATGCAGGTTGAAATATAAATGTGTTTAGAACTTTAATAACTCATTTACTTTATCAGAGAATAACATCTTCTATCTCTAACATCAGGCTTTTCGGCAGGTACTGTGGCTTAGCTGGTGAAAGCGCCTGTTTCGTAAACAGGAGAGTTCAAATCCCAGCAGTACCTCAGAAAAGGAAGGTCCTAGCAATGTTGTTTTTTGCTCACAATAGTTTTTCTTTCACGAACCTCTTGAAATGTTGCATGCATGCTTGTATTTCCAGAGATGCTTCTGGTGAAATAATGCATCTGTGTAAATAGTATGTGTGCCTGGTAAACACACTCGGTAGAGCATGAGACTCTTAATCTCAGGTCATCAATAACATCATGCTAGTAGGCAGGTACTGTGGCTTAGCGGTGAAAGCGCCTGTCTTGTAAACAGGAGACCCTGGGTTCAAATCCCAGCAGTACCTCCGAAAGCAAGTTCTTAACTTTTGTGTATTGCCCACAATAGTTTTTCTTTCAGAGACCTCTTTACATTCGGTGAAATAATGGAGTTGTGAAAATGGTACTCGTGCCTGGTTAGCTCAGTCGGTAGAGCATGAGACTCTTAATCTCAGGGTCGTGGGTTCGAGCCCCACATCGGGCTAAGCCAATTGTCATTTGATGATACGGAAGTGTGCACTAAACTATTAGACTCTGATCATTTCAATATGTAGATGAGGTCCAGTTCAACTATATGCAAATATGCTACAAAGTGCAGTGTGTCATAGCCCTGCTCTCTACAGGTTGAATGTGTCCAGAAGGCTGTGCTGTTGGCTACAGTTCTAATCGCAATGGAGACTTTTCTTGTTCCATATGTAAAATATAGCATGCAGGTTGAAATATGAATGTGTTTAGAACTTTAATAACTAATTTACTTTATCAGAGAATAACATCTTCTATCTCTAACATCAGGCTTTTGGGCAGGTACTGTGGCTTAGCTGGTGAAAGCGCCTGTTTAGTAAACAGGAGACCCTGGGTTCAAATCCCAGCAGTACCTCAGAGAAGGAAGGTCCTAGCAATGTTGTGTATTGCCTACAATAGTTTTTCTTTCACAGACCTCCTTACATTCGGTGAAAGAATGGAGCTGTGAACATGGTAGTCGTGCCTGGTTAGCTCAGTCGGTAGAGCATGAGACTCTTAATCTCAGGGTCGTGGGTTCGAGCCCCACATCGGGTGAAGCCAATAGTCATTTGATGATATGGGAAGTGTGGACTAAACTATTAGACTCTGATCATTTCAATATGTAGATGAGGTCCATTTCAACTATATGCAAATATGCTACAAAGTGCAGAAAATGTGTCATAGCCCTGCTCTCTACAGGTTGAATGTGTCCACTAGGTTGCCCTGTTGGCTACAGTTCTAATCACAATGGAGACTTTTCTTGTTCCATATATAAAATATGGCATGCAGGTTGAAATATGAATGTGTTTAGAACTTTAATAACTCATTTACTTTATCAGAGAATAACATCTTCTATCTCTAACATCAGGCTTTTGGGCAGGTACTGTGGCTTAGCTGGTGAAAGCGCCTGTTTAGTAAACAGGAGACCCTGGGTTCAAATCCCAGCAGTACCTCCGAAAGCAAGTTCCTAGCAATGTTGTGTATTGCCCACAATAGTTTTTCTTTCACAGACCTCTTTACATTCGGTGAAAGAATGGAGCTGTGAACATGGTACTCGTGCTTGGTTAGCTCAGTCGGTAGAGCATGAGACTCTTAATCTCAGGGTCGTGGGTTCGAGCCCCACATCGGGCGAAGCCAATTGTCATTTGATGATACGGAAGTGTGCACTAAACTATTAGACTCTGATCATTTCAATATGTAGATGAGGTCCAGTTCAACTATATGCAAATATGCTACAAAGTGCAGTGTGTCATAGCCCTGCTCTCTACAGGTTGAATGTGTCCAGAAGGCTGTGCTGTTGGCTACAGTTCTAATCGCAATGGAGACTTTTCTTGTTCCATATGTAAAATATAGCATGCAGGTTGAAATATGAATGTGTTTAGAACTTTAATAACTCATTTACTTTATCAGAGAATAACATCTTCTATCTCTAACATCAGGCTTTTGGGCAGGTACTGTGGCTTAGCTGGTGAAAGCGCCTGTTTAGTAAACAGGATACCTTGGGTTCAAATCCCAGCAGTACCTCAGAAAGCAAGTTCCTAGCAATGTTGTGTATTGCCTACAATAGTTTTTCTTTCACAGACCTCCTTACATTCGGTGAAAGAATGGAGCTGTGAACATGGTACTCGTGCCTGGTTAGCTCAGTCGGTAGAGCATGAGACTCTTAATCTCAGGTTCGTGGGTTCGAGCCCCACATCGGGCGAAGCCAATAGTCATTTGATGATATGGGAAGTGTGGACCAAACTATTAAACTCTGATCATTTCAATATGTAGATGAGGTCCAGTTCAACTATATGCAAAAATGCTACAAAGTGCAGAAAATGTGTCATAGCCCTGCTCTCTACAGGTTGCATGTGTCCACTAGGTTGCCCTGTTGGCTACAGTTCTAATCACAATGGAGACTTTTCTTGTTCCATATATAAAATATGGCATGCAGGTTGAAATATGAATGTGTTTAGAACTTTAATAACTCATTTACTTTATCAGAGAATAACATCTTCTATCTCTAACATCAGGCTTTTGGGCAGGTACTGTGGCTTAGCTGGTGAAAGCGCCTGTTTCGTAAACAGGAGACCCTGGGTTCAAATCCCAGCAGTACCTCAGAAAAGGAAGGTCCTAGCAATGTTGTTTTTTGCTCACAATAGTTTTTCTTTCACGAACCTCTTGAAATGTTGCATGCATGCTTGTATTTCCAGAGATGCTTCTGGTGAAATAATGCATCTGTGTAAATAGTATGTGTGCCTGGTAAACACACTCGGTAGAGCATGAGACTCTTAATCTCAGGTCATCAATAACATCATGCTAGTAGGCAGGTACTGTGGCTTAGCGGTGAAAGCGCCTGTCTTGTAAACAGGAGACCCTGGGTTCAAATCCCAGCAGTACCTCCGAAAGCAAGTTCTTAACTTTTGTGTATTGCCCACAATAGTTTTTCTTTCAGAGACCTCTTTACATTCGGTGAAATAATGGAGTTGTGAAAATGGTACTCGTGCCTGGTTAGCTCAGTCGGTAGAGCATGAGACTCTTAATCTCAGGGTCGTGCGTTCGAGCCCCACATCGGGCGAAGCCAATTGTCATTTGATGATACGGAAGTGTGCACTAAACTATTAGACTCTGATCATTTCAATATGTAGATGAGGTCCAGTTCAACTTTGATTGATTGAAATCTTTATTAACAGTTTGCAGAATTACAGTACATTTCAAGCACAAACTCAATACAAAGACTGTTAACTGTGAGTGGACGACCCAATTAAGCCTTACACTTGTTTACAACAGGGTCCACATTGTTCAATTCATCAAAACATTTAGAGACAAACAAATAGACACTTCTATGTAGTTAAAGAACAGAACAGGAATTCATCATATAGGAAGCGAAAAGGGAAAAAAATATATATACAGTGAGGGGAACAGGGGGATAAAAGAAAAGAAAACGAAAGACAGTGTAGGGCGCCTGCACACAACACCATGCGCTGATGCCATGTGTGCATATGTGCAGGCACCCAACACCACGTCCATACAAAAACATAGTACAATCCATAGTACAAAGACAGAGTGTAGGGCGCCTGCACACAACACCATGCGTTGATGCCATGTGTGCATATGTGCAGGCACCCAACACCACGTCCATACAAAAACATAGTACAATCCAGATAAAAATTCAGCTTTTACAGAGGCCAGTTTCGAATTGCAGCCATCCGTAGGTGCCCTTTGAGAGCAGTTTTGAAGGAGCCAAGGGATTCACATGTCTTAATGACTGTTGGTAGGGCGTTCCACATTTTGGTCGCATAGGAGCGAAAAGAATTTAGTCCCTTGTTAGTGCCGAATCTGGGTTGTACATGGTTTGTTGCACTCCCTCTGGTGTTGTGGGTGTGGACTTCGTTTACATTAAGGAAGTATTTAGACAGGTACATGGGTATCTTGGTGGTGTATCTAATCTTGTGGACCAGACCCATTGCAAGATGCTGTACTCTGTCGTCGACCCTAAGCCATCCCAGCCTGTCAAAGTGGGCAGGGGTGAGGTGGGTTCGGGGGGTGAGGCCAAGTAGGAGCCTGACCAGTTTGTTTTGGGAGGTCTGGAGCCTTGTTTTAAGGGCCTTTGAGGTGCTGTGGTACCAGGAGGTGGATGCATAGTCAAAGAAACCTTGTACAAGGGCTCCTGTTAAGGTCTTCAAGGTGTTTTTGTCGACCAGTGAGGAGATCCTGTAGAGGAATCTTGTTCTTTGATTGACTTTTTTGATTACGTTGGTGGCCATCTTATCACCGGAAAGATTGGCCTCCAGGATGGAACCTAGGTAGGTAATTTGATCCTTCCGTGTGATAATATCATCACCAACTCTAACCAAGAAGCCATCTGCCTTTTTGAGATTACTATTTGATCCGAAGAGAATGGATTCAGTTTTTCCCAGGTGTAAGGATAGTTTGTTATCAGCGAGCCAGGTGCAGATTCTACCGAGTTCAGAGCTGAGGGTCTTTTCAACCTGCAGTTTGTTCCTGTCCGAGACCAGCAGTGCTGAGTCGTCTGCGAACAGGAACAAGTTGCAGTCACAAGCTGAAGTCATGTCGTTTACATATATTAGGAACAGTAAAGGCCCTAGTATGCTTCCTTGTGGGACGCCACAGCTCACAGGGAGGGGGGGGGGACAGTGTTCCGTTCACTTCCACCATCTGTTCTCTCCCCTCCAGGTAGGATTGCATCCAGCTCACTGATGTGCTATCAAAACCAATAGCTTTAAGCTTGTTAACCAGTATGGAGTGGTTCACGGTGTCAAAAGCCTTTTGGAGGTCCAGCATGACCATGCCGCAGTATTTTCCAGCATCCACCTCGTGTTTGATGTGGTCGCTCAAATAGAGAAGGCATGTGTCAGTGGAGTGGGATGTTCTGAAACCAGATTGGAACTCGTACAACAATTTATTAGTGGCAAGATACTTTTCAACCTGTTCATAGACTATTTTTTCCATCACTTTCGAGATGGAGCTTAGAATAGAAATAGGGCGGTAGTTGCTGGGTTCTAATTTACTCCCTTTTTTGTACAGGGGGGTTACTTTGGCCAGTTTAAAATCTCTGGGGACCTGTCCTTGTTTGATGGAGAGGTTAACTATGTGGGTGATGACTGGAGCTATGGAAATGGCTGAGTCTCTGAGAAATTTGGAGGGAATATTGTCATGGCCAGTGGCCTTGTGGGGTTGGAGGGCACTCAGTTTCTTAAGTACCTCCTCAGTTGTTACCATTGTCATTTTAAAATCATCTTTACAAACACCTAGGTTTTTGTAGAAGCCTTTGATGTGCTCTACACCAAAACGCCCAGAGTGGGAGGGCAGTTTGTTAACCAGCATTGTTGCAATGTTTGTAAAGAAGATGTTCAAGTGATTGGCTACATCAACCTTGTCAGTGATGAGGGTGTTATTTGATTTGATGTTTATGTTAGTAAACCTGGTTTTAAGTTTCTGACCACAGCCTAGTTGGTTGTTTAGTAGCTTCCAGAGCTCCCGAGGATTGTTTTTGATTTCCTCGGCTTTATCATTGATAAAGTTACTTTTGGCTGATTTGGTCATGGCAATTACACCGTTTCTTAGCTTGTTACATTGGGTTTTAAGGATGCACAGTTTGGTTTGGAGATCACTGTCGAAGCGCTTGGCTAGCTTGGACTTGCATTTAAGAAGTTCAGAGCATTTGTTGTCTCTGGCTTTCATTGCAGTCAGTATGTCCGAATTCATCCATGGCTCCGAGCGGGTTTTGACCCTGATGGTTCTCAGAGGAGCCATGTTGTTTAGTACTGTTGTAAATTTGGTTTTAAAGCCAAGCCATGCTTCTTCGACTAGTGAGCTCCTGAGCACATCGGACCAATCCAGTCTCTCCAGTTCTAGGTTAAAGGCCTCACTAGAGTAGGTTTTGAGGTCCCTAGATATGACTGTTTTGTGACAGTCACATTTTAGTTTCTGTATTTTGCGGGTACAGAAAATCATAAAATGATCACTGAGCCCACATACAATAACCCCTTTCTTGGAGATTCTGGATTTGTCCGAGGTCAGAATGAGATCAATGACAGTTTGAGTAGAATCACACACTCTTGTGGGTTGGGTAATTAGCTGGCTGAAACCATGCAGATCACAGAGCCGACTAAACGATTTAAACACAGGCACTTCCTTACGATGCATGTCCGTATTCCAGTCGCCAATCAGGATTTTCTCTACAGATTCCTCCCCAGCTAAGCACCCCTCAAGAATATCATAGAACCCGTGCTGATCAGGCGGTCTATAGACGGTGCCAACTAGTACTGATTTAGCATTTTTGAAAATTAATTCAACCCACACAGTTTCAATTTCATCATGCTGTAATTCAGTACGAGTAACATATTCAGTGTCTTTGTGAATATACATGCACACGCCACCACCATGCCTGTTTCTGTCGTTCCTAATGACAGTATAGTTTTCTATTTCTATCTCTGGGTCCTTTGTGGACTCGTCCAGCTTAGTTTCAGAAAAACACAGGATGTTTGCCTTACCGTTTTGAAATAGATGTCTGATCTCTGCCAGTTTGCGACTGAGGCTATTCACATTCAAATGAAACAGATGAAGGCCGTTGGTTTCGACGATTGTGTTAATTTCGTCGGTGTTGAAATAGTCTGAGGTGTGAATGTGGATGGGCGGTGGAATTTCCGTGGCTGAGGTGTGAGTGGGGAGGGGCGGTGGAATGTCAAAGCCATTGTCCTTGTCCTCAGTAGCCCTGGATTGACTGGGGGTGTGGGGGAGGGGGGGGTGTTCCTCGGTTTCGATCACAGCCGCTGAGTTGGCTTCAGCAAACATAACGCCCGCGGTGAAATAAGGGGGTCCGCTGGCGTTGGTTGTATGCTGTGGGGGAGAGGCTGGAGAGCGTTCCCAGGCTGATCTTGGAGTTGCGTCCGTGGTCAAGTCCATGGAGGCGGCGCTCTGGAAGCCGTGGCGCGTTGCGATGGAAACGGCTGTGGCTTGCGGAAGTACCTCTTGCTGTAGGAGCAGTCTCGCTTGTGAGACCGCTTGTGATCGTGTAACCGGTCCAGGATTGAAATGAATGTCTCCCGATAGCAACAGGCATAAAATAATCACAGTTCTGCGATCCATTTTGCCAGTCGGGGGCTTGTACTTGCGATTCGGGTTCGCTGTTAACAGGCCATGAATCGCCGCCGACCCAAAAGAAATGTGTTTGCATTCCAAACCATTTAGGAGGAAAAAATCGCTGTGAAACTCCTCTGCTTCGTTTCCGTATCGTTCCATGTCTTCTTGGTGTAGACTCCATGTTGAATTAAAGCATGCGTCCGTAATCCATAGGATGAAGAATAGGTAAAAGGCGGAACAAGTTGAAAACATAGCTACCGGTTCTTGGTTGGAGAGAGCTCCTGGGAATGCGACTGCTCAGGTCGAATGCTCAGGTCGTCGACTATATGCAAATATGCTACAAAGTGCAGAAAATGTGTCATAGCCCTGCTCTCTACAGGTTCAATGTGTCCACTAGGTTGCCCTGTTGGCTACAGTTCTAATCGCAATGGAGACTTTTCTTGTTCCATATGTAAAATATAGCATGCAGGTTGAAATATGAATGTGTTTAGAACTTTAATAACTCATTTACTTTATCAGAGAATAACATCTTCTATCTCTAACATCAGGCTTTTGGGCAGGTACTGTGGCTTAGCTGGTGAAAGCGCCTGTTTAGTAAACAGGAGACCCTGGGTTCAAATCCCAGCAGTACCTCAGAGAAGGAAGGTCCTAGCAATGTTGTGTATTGCCTACAATAGTTTTTCTTTCACAGACCTCCTTACATTCGGTGAAAGAATGGAGCTGTGAACATGGTACTCGTGCCTGGTTAGCTCAGTCGGTAGAGCATGAGACTCTTAATCTCAGGGTCGTGGGTTCGAGCCCCACATCGGGCGAAGCCAATAGTCATTTGATGATATGGGAAGTGTGGACTAAACTATTAGACTCTGATCATTTCAATATGTAGATGAGGTCCAGTTCAACTATATGCAAATATGCTACAAAGTGCAGAAAATGTGTCATAGCCCTGCTCTCTACAGGTTGAATGTGTCCACTAGGTTGCCCTGTTGGCTACAGTTCTAATCACAATGGAGACTTTTCTTGTTCCATATATACAATATGGCATGCAGGTTGAAATATGAATGTGTTTAGAACTTTAATAACTCATTTATTTTATCAGAGAATAACATCTTCTATCTCTAACATCAGGCTTTTGGGCAGGTACTGTGGCTTAGCTGGTGAAAGCGCCTGTTTCGTAAACAGGAGACCCTGGGTTCAAATCCCAGCAGTACCTCAGAAAAGGAAGGTCCTAGCATCGTTGTTTTTTGCTCACAATAGTTTTTCTTTCACGAACCTCTTGAAATGTTGCATGCATGCTTGTATTTCCAGAGATGCTTCTGGTGAAATAATGCATCTGTGTAAATAGTATGTGTGCCTGGTAAACACACTCGGTAGAGCATGAGACTCTTAATCTCAGGTCATCAATAACATCATGCTTGTAGGCAGGTACTGTGGCTTAGCGGTGAAAGCACCTGTCTTGTAAACAGGAGACCCTGGGTTCAAATCCCAGCAGTACCTCCGAAAGCAAGTTCTTAACTTTTGTGTATTGCCCACAATAGTTTTTCTTTCAGAGACCTCTTTACATTCGGTGAAATAATGGAGTTGTGAAAATGGTACTCGTGCCTGGTTAGCTCAGTCGGTAGAGCATGAGACTCTTAATCTCAGGGTCGTGGGTTCGAGCCCCACATCGGGCGAAGCCAATAGTCATTTGATGATATGCGAAGTGTGCACTAAACTATTAGACTCTGATCATTTCAATATGTAGATGAGGTCCAGTTCAACTATATTCAAATATGCTACAAAGTGCAGAAAATGTGTCATAGCCCTGCTCTCTACAGGTTGAATGTGTCCACTACGTTGCGCTGTTGGCTACAGTTCTAATCACAATGGAGTCTTTTCTTGTTCCATATGTAAAATATGACATGCATGTTGAAATATGAATTTGTTTACAACTTTAATAACTCATTTACTTTATCAGAGAATAACATCTTCTATCTCTAACATTAGGCTTTTGGGCAGGTACTGTGGCTTAGCTGGTGAAAGCGCCTGTTTAGTAAACAGGAGACCCTGGGTTCAAATCCCAGCAGTACCTCAGAAAGCAAGTTCCTAGCAATGTTGTGTATTGCCCACAATAGTTTTTCTTTCACAGACCTCTTTACATTCGGTGAAAGAATGGAGCTGTGAACATGGTACTCGTGCCTGGTTAGCTCAGTCGGTAGAGCATGAGACTCTTAATCTCAGGGTCGTGGGTTGGAGCCCCACATCGGGCGAAGCCAATTGTCATTTGATGATACGGAAGTGTGCACTAAACTATTAGACTCTGATCATTTCAATATGTAGATGAGGTCCAGTTCAACTATATGCAAATATGCTACAAAGTGCAGAAAATGTGTCATAGCCCTGCTCTCTACAGGTTGAATGTGTCCACTAGGTTGCCCTGTTGGCTACAGTTCTAATCGCAATGGAGACTTTTCTTGTTCCATATGTAAAATATAGCATGCAGGTTGAAATATGAATGTGTTTAGAACTTTAATAACTAATTTACTTTATCAGAGAATAACATCTTCTATCTCTAACATTAGGCTTTTGGGCAGGTACTGTGGCTTAGCTGGTGAAAGCGCCTGTTTAGTAAACAGGAGACCCTGGGTTCAAATCCCAGCAGTACCTCAGAAAGCAAGTTCCTAGCAATGTTGTGTATTGCCCACAATAGTTTTTCTTTCACAGACCTCTTTACATTCGGTGAAAGAATGGAGCTGTGAACATGGTACTCGTGCCTGGTTAGCTCAGTCGGTAGAGCATGAGACTCTTAATCTCAGGGTCGTGGGTTCGAGCCCCACATCGGGCGAAGCCAATTGTCATTTGATGATACGGAAGTGTGCACTAAACTATTAGACTCTGATCATTTCAATATGTGGATGAGGTCCAGTTCAACTATATGCAAATATGCTACAAAGTGCAGTGTGTCATAGCCCTGCTCTCTACAGGTTGAATGTGTCCAGAAGGCTGTGCTGTTGGCTACAGTTCTAATCGCAATGGAGACTTTTCTTGTTCCATATGTAAAATATAGCATGCAGGTTGAAATATGAATGTGTTTAGAACTTTAATAACTAATTTACTTTATCAGAGAATAACATCTTCTATCTCTAACATCAGGCTTTTGGGCAGGTACTGTGGCTTAGCTGGTGAAAGCGCCTGTTTAGTAAACAGGAGACCCTGGGTTCAAATCCCAGCAGTACCTCAGAAAGCAAGTTCCTAGCAATGTTGTGTATTGCCTACAATAGTTTTTCTTTCACAGACCTCCTTACATTCGGTGAAAGAATGGAGCTGTGAACATGGTACTTGTGCCTGGTTAGCTCATTCGGTAGAGCATGAGACTTTTAATCTCAGGGTCGTGGGTTCGAGCCCCACATCGGGCGAAGCCAATAGTCATTTGATGATATGGGAAGTGTGGACCAAACTATTAGACTCTGATCATTTCAATATGTAGATGAGGTCCAGTTCAACTATATGCAAATATGCTACAAAGTGCAGAAAATGTTTCATAGCCCTGCTCTCTACAGGTTGAATGTGTCCACTAGGTTGCCCTGTTGGCTACAGTTCTAATCGCAATGGAGACTTTTCTTGTTCCATATGTAAAATATAGCATGCAGGTTGAAATATGAATGTGTTTAGAACTTTAATAACTAATTTACTTTATCAGAGAATAACATCTTCTATCTCTAACATTAGGCTTTTGGGCAGGTACTGTGGCTTAGCTGGTGAAAGCGCCTGTTTAGTAAACAGGAGACCCTGGGTTCAAATCCCAGCAGTACCTCAGAAAGCAAGTTCCTAGCAATGTTGTGTATTGCCCACAATAGTTTTTCTTTCACAGACCTCTTTACATTCGGTGAAAGAATGGAGCTGTGAACATGGTACTCGTGCCTGGTTAGCTCTACCCAGCCCCTGAAAGACTGTAAGGGGCTTCATTAACTGACCATTCACGGGGCTTCGAGCTTCATTAACTGACGAATCACAGGAGGGGGCTTCATTAATCCACCATTCACGGCGCTCCAGGCTTCATTAACTGACCAATGACGGAAGCTGGGGAAGATCCCGGCTTCTTTAACTGGCCAATGGCATGACTTGACGCAAGTTCACGGCAGCCATCTTGCTTTTAATTTACATGGGCGAGTGGACATTTAATGCAAATAAATTAATTATAGGTCCAGCAAGCAAATCGTGATGGTCTGTTTGTGCTCAATGGGTCACAATAACAATCCGATTTTAGGTGTTGTGTTTTGTATGACATCTTGGCCAGTAGTTTTATATCTATCTCAGCTTTTGCCTGATAGCACAAATGCTAACAATGGCGACCACAACGTTAGCAGCATTTGATGACAGGTTAGTGGTTACCATAGCAACTACAGTGTGCGCAGACTTAACGTGAGTTGTTTACCACAGAAACACACGATGTAACATTATAAACTCATGTAACCTTGTGTGTCTAGATTGCCCGTTTTTTATTTGACCAAGGCAGACCATGCTAACGGTGTTAGCGCGTTAGCATCACACAGTTTACAGGCTCAGTGTTGCATTACTAGAATACTTTCAAACATGACAATCCAAACGTTTTTAATGTGAGATGTTCTGGTGAGTTGGTGATCACAGAGGATTGTGTATTATATCAACCTGGGATTTTTATAATAGGCTATAAATTGTGTGCCATCTCTTACAGGCTGTCCATGCTAGACAAATAGCTATAATAATCAAATCTAGAAGCTTGTAGATTGGCTATTTTCACATAGCAGATTTGGTCTATTAACACGTTTATTTACGTTTTTTTTCCACCCTGCCTGTAATAGTTCACCCAACACTGTGAGCTTGTAGATCGGTTATTTTCACATAGCTCTGATGTAGGCTATATATAATGTGTATATTTATTTTGGGGACCACTTGGAACTGACTTAAGGACCCCTGGGGGTCCCCTGACCCCAATCAAATTTGCAATGACTCTTAGCCATTAATGACAGGTGCATGGGACATTCACCTAGATAATGGCAAACTAAACATTTTATAATGGGTAAAATGAGTTTGATGCTGTATATAGGCCAAATGCTACAACAGTTAGAAATGTATTGCTCCTATGCTCTGTAGAAGATGATCAATTTGGTTCCATTTGTATACTCTTACTTGTATTAATAATAACCTAACATGTTTCATATATTTTATATTGCACAGTATTTTTGCACACTTTGCATGTTTGTACAACAATGCACATTTACTTGTGTTAAACCTGAAAATATATGTTTAAAAGAATGTTATTACATCGTTGTGTTGAATTTTGTTCCAGGGCTTAGTTATGTATTGGTTAATAAGTAGTGATGCATGCTTTAAACTTGGGTTTTACAAAATGGGACTTAAAAAACTGAAGAAATTATCAAACATTATGTGCTGGAAGGGCTTGTCAGTTCCTTAAAGCAGGAAGCAAGGTGTTTATGCAAGGACAGCAGATATCGCTAACTATTATGTGAGCATGCTGATTAATATCAACGTTCAGTAAACGCATACTTAATTCCCTGCAGTGAAAAATAATTTGGTTGACTGTAGCAGTTACTCAAAATCACTCTGAATCCAATGCTAAACGTTTGCCATTCACTGCTGTCATAAGTCTACTCAATACCGTTTTGTTTTAAGCGGGGCTTGAACCGGTGACACTGGGACCCCGAGCTTGGATCCGTACTTCCCCTTCCTAGAAGCTAGTTTTAACATTTCAGTGCTTTTTGAAAATATTCGGATACATTATCGCTTGCAGCAGGATTGTACATGAAGCTGAGTTAGAATTGCACCCTTTCCCTTCCTTTTTTCTCTCCTTTTCTCTCCTTTTCTCTTCTTTCTTCTCTTTTTCTTCTCCCCCCTTCTTCCCCCTCCATTTTTCTTCTTCCCCCCCTCTTACAGTCTAATGTTCCCCAGCTTTAGCTCAGTCGGTAGAGCATGAGACTCTTAATCTCAGGGTCGTGGGTTCGAGCCCCACATCGGGCGAAGCCAATTGTCATTTGATGATACGGAAGTGTGCACTAAACTATTACACTCTGATCATTTCAATATGTAGATGAGGTCCAGTTCAACTATATGCAAATATGCTACAAAGTGCAGTGTGTCATAGCCCTGCTCTCTACAGGTTGAATGTGTCCAGAAGGCTGTGCTGTTGGCTACAGTTCTAATCGCAATGGAGACTTTTCTTGTTCCATATGTAAAATATAGCATGCAGGTTGAAATATGAATGTGTTTAGAACTTTAATAACTAATTTACTTTATCAGAGAATAACATCTTCTATCTCTAACATCAGGCTTTTGGGCAGGTACTGTGGCTTAGCTGGTGAAAGCGCCTGTTTAGTAAACAGGAGACCCTGGGTTCAAATCCCAGCAGTACCTCAGAAAGCAAGTTCCTAGCAATGTTGTGTATTGCCTACAATAGTTTTTCTTTCACAGACCTCCTTACATTCGGTGAAAGAATGGAGCTGTGAACATGGTACTTGTGCCTGGTTAGCTCATTCGGTAGAGCATGAGACTTTTAATCTCAGGGTCGTGGGTTCGAGCCCCACATCGGGCGAAGCCAATAGTCATTTGATGATATGGGAAGTGTGGACCAAACTATTAGACTCTTATCATTTCAATATGTAGATGAGGTCCAGTTCAACTATATGCAAATATGCTACAAAGTGCAGAAAATGTGTCATAGCCCTGCTCTCTACAGGTTGAATGTGTCCACTAGGTTGCCCTGTTGGCTACAGTTCTAATCACAATGGAGACTTTTCTTGTTCCATATATAAAATATGGCATGCAGGTTGAAATATGAATGTGTTTAGAACTTTAATAACTCATTTATTTTATCAGAGAATAACATCTTCTATCTCTAACATCAGGCTTTTGGGCAGGTACTGTGGCTTAGCTGGTGAAAGCGCCTGTTTCGTAAACAGGAGACCCTGGGTTCAAATCCCAGCAGTACCTCGAAAAGGAAGGTCCTAGCATCGTTGTTTTTTGCTCACAATAGTTTTTCTTTCACGAACCTCTTGAAATGTTGCATGCATGCTTGTATTTCCAGAGATGCTTCTGGTGAAATAATGCATCTGTGTAAATAGTATGTGTGCCTGGTAAACACACTCGGTAGAGCATGAGACTCTTAATCTCAGGTCATCAATAACATCATGCTAGTAGGCAGGTACTGTGGCTTAGCGGTGAAAGCACCTGTCTTGTAAACAGGAGACCCTGGGTTCAAATCCCAGCAGTACCTCCGAAAGCAAGTTCTTAACTTTTGTGTATTGCCCACAATAGTTTTTCTTTCAGAGACCTCTTTACATTCGGTGAAATAATGGAGTTGTGAAAATGGTACTCGTGCCTGGTTAGCTCAGTCGGTAGAGCATGAGACTCTTAATCTCAGGGTCGTGGGTTTGAGCCCCACATCGGGCGAAGCCAATTGTCATTTGATGATACGGAAGTGTGCACTAAACTATTAGACTCTGATCATTTCAATATGTAGATGAGGTCCAGTTCAACTATATGCAAATATGCTACAAAGTGCAGAAAATGTGTCATAGCCCTGCTCTCTACAGGTTCAATGTGTCCACGAGGTTGCCCTGTTGGCTACAGTTCTAATCGCAATGGAGACTTTTCTTGTTCCATATGTAAAATATAGCATGCAGGTTGAAATATGAATGTGTTTAGAACTTTAATAACTCATTTACTTTATCAGAGAATAACATCTTCTATCTCTAACATCAGGCTTTTGGGCAGGTACTGTGGCTTAGCTGGTGAAAGCGTCTGTTTAGTAAACAGGAGACCCTGGGTTCAAATCCCAGCAGTACCTCAGAGAAGGAAGGTCCTAGCAATGTTGTGTATTGCCTACAATAGTTTTTCTTTCACAGACCTCCTTACATTCGGTGAAACAATGGAGCTGTGAACATGGTACTCGTGCCTGGTTAGCTCAGTCGGTAGAGCATGAGACTCTTAATCTCAGGGTCGTGGGTTTGAGCCCCACATCGGGCGAAGCCAATTGTCATTTGATGATACGGAAGTGTGCACTAAACTATTAGACTCTGATCATTTCAATATGTAGATGAGGTCCAGTTCAACTATATGCAAATATGCTACAAAGTGCAGAAAATGTGTCATAGCCCTGCTCTCTACAGGTTCAATGTGTCCACGAGGTTGCCCTGTTGGCTACAGTTCTAATCGCAATGGAGACTTTTCTTGTTCCATATGTAAAATATAGCATGCAGGTTGAAATATGAATGTGTTTAGAACTTTAATAACTCATTTACTTTATCAGAGAATAACATCTTCTATGTCTAACATCAGGCTTTTGGGCAGGTACTGTGGCTTAGCTGGTGAAAGCGTCTGTTTAGTAAACAGGAGACCCTGGGTTCAAATCCCAGCAGTACCTCAGAGAAGGAAGGTCCTAGCAATGTTGTGTATTGCCTACAATAGTTTTTCTTTCACAGACCTCCTTACATTCGGTGAAACAATGGAGCTGTGAACATGGTACTCGTGCCTGGTTAGCTCAGTCGGTAGAGCATGAGACTCTTAATCTCAGGGTCGTGGGTTCGAGCCCCACATCGGGCGAAGCCAATAGTCATTTGATGATATAGGAAGTGTGGACTAAACTATTAGACTCTGATCATTTCAATATGTAGATGAGGTCCATTTCAACTATATGCAAATATGCTACAAAGTGCAGAAAATGTGTCATAGCCCTGCTCTCTACAGGTTGAATGTGTCCACTAGGTTGCCCTGTTGGCTACAGTTCTAATCACAATGGAGACTTTTCTTGTTCCATATATAAAATATGGCATGCAGGTTGAAATATGAATGTGTTTAGAACTTTAATAACTCATTTACTTTATCAGAGAATAACATCTTCTATGTCTAACATCAGGCTTTTGGGCAGGTACTGTGGCTTAGCTGGTGAAAGCGCCTGTTTCGTAAACAGGAGACCCTGGGTTCAAATCCCAGCAGTACCTCAGAAAAGGAAGGTCCTAGCAATGTTGTTTTTTGCTCACAATAGTTTTTCTTTCACGAACCTCTTGAAATGTTGCATGCATGCTTGTATTTCCAGAGATGCTTCTGGTGAAATAATGCATCTGTGTAAATAGTATGTGTGCCTGGTAAACACACTCGGTAGAGCATGAGACTCTTAATCTCAGGTCATCAATAACATCATGCTAGTAGGCAGGTACTGTGGCTTAGCGGTGAAAGCACCTGTCTTGTAAACAGGAGACCCTGGGTTCAAATCCCAGCAGTACCTCCGAAAGCAAGTTCTTAACTTTTGTGTATTGCCCACAATAGTTTTTCTTTCAGAGACCTCTTTACATTCGGTGAAATAATGGAGTTGTGAAAATGGTACTCGTGCCTGGTTAGCTCAGTCGGTAGAGCATGAGACTCTTAATCTCAGGGTCGTGGGTTTGAGCCCCACATCGGGCGAAGCCAATTGTCATTTGATGATACGGAAGTGTGCACTAAACTATTAGACTCTGATCATTTCAATATGTAGATGAGGTCCAGTTCAACTATATGCAAATATTCTACAAAGTGCAGAAAATGTGTCATAGCCCTGCTCTCTACAGGTTCAATGTGTCCACTAGGTTGCCCTGTTGGCTACAGTTCTAATCGCAATGGAGACTTTTCTTGTTCCATATGTAAAATATAGCAAGCAGGTTGAAATATGAATGTGTTTAGAACTTTAATAACTCATTTACTTTATCAGAGAATAACATCTTCTATCTCTAACATCAGGCTTTTGGGCAGGTACTGTGGCTTAGCTGGTGAAAGCGTCTGTTTAGTAAACAGGAGACCCTGGGTTCAAATCCCAGCAGTACCTCAGAGAAGGAAGGTCCTAGCAATGTTGTGTATTGCCTACAATAGTTTTTCTTTTACAGACCTCCTTACATTCGGTGAAACAATGGAGCTGTGAACATAGTACTCGTGCCTGGTTAGCTCAGTCGGTAGAGCATGAGACTCTTAATCTCAGGGTCGTGGGTTCGAGCCCCACATCGGGCGAAGCCAATAGTCATTTGATGATATAGGAAGTGTGGACTAAACTATTAGACTCTGATCATTTCAATATGTAGATGAGGTCCATTTCAACTATATTCAAATATGCTACAAAGTGCAGAAAATGTGTCATAGCCCTGCTCTCTACAGGTTGAATGTGTCCACTAGGTTGCCCTGTTGGCTACAGTTCTAATCACAATGGAGACTTTTCTTGTTCCATATATAAAATATGGCATGCAGGTTGAAATATGAATGTGTTTAGAACTTTAATAACTCATTTACTTTATCAGAGAATAACATCTTCTATCTCTAACATCAGGCTTTTGGGCAGGTACTGTGGCTTAGCTGGTGAAAGCGTCTGTTTAGTAAACAGGAGACCCTGGGTTCAAATCCCAGCAGTACCTCAGAGAAGGAAGGTCCTAGCAATGTTGTGTATTGCCTACAATAGTTTTTCTTTTACAGACCTCCTTACATTCGGTGAAACAATGGAGCTGTGAACATAGTACTCGTGCCTGGTTAGCTCAGTCGGTAGAGCATGAGACTCTTAATCTCAGGGTCGTGGGTTCGAGCCCCACATCGGGCGAAGCCAATAGTCATTTGATGATATAGGAAGTGTGGACTAAACTATTAGACTCTGATCATTTCAATATGTAGATGAGGTCCATTTCAACTATATTCAAATATGCTACAAAGTGCAGAAAATGTGTCATAGCCCTGCTCTCTACAGGTTGAATGTGTCCACTAGGTTGCCCTGTTGGCTACAGTTCTAATCACAATGGAGACTTTTCTTGTTCCATATATAAAATATGGCATGCAGGTTGAAATATGAATGTGTTTAGAACTTTAATAACTCATTTACTTTATCAGAGAATAACATCTTCTATCTCTAACATCAGGCTTTTGGGCAGGTACTGTGGCTTAGCTGGTGAAAGCGCCTGTTTCGTAAACAGGAGACCCTGGGTTCAAATCCCAGCAGTACCTCAGAAAAGGAAGGTCCTAGCAATGTTGTTTTTTGCTCACAATAGTTTTTCTTTCACGAACCTCTTGAAATGTTGCATGCATGCTTGTATTTCCAGAGATGCTTCTGGTGAAATAATGCATCTGTGTAAATAGTATGTGTGCCTGGTAAACACACTCGGTAGAGCATGAGACTCTTAATCTCAGGTCATCAATAACATCATACTAGTAGGCAGGTACTGTGGCTTAGCGGTGAAAGCGCCTGTCTTGTAAACAGGAGACCCTGGGTTCAAATCCCAGCAGTACCTCCGAAAGCAACTTCTTAACTTTTGTGTATTGCCCACAATAGTTTTTCTTTCAGAGACCTCTTTACATTCGGTGAAATAATGGAGTTGTGAAAATGGTACTCGTGCCTGCTTAGCTCAGTCGGTAGAGCATGAGACTCTTAATCTCAGGGTCGTGGGTTCGAGCCCCACATCGGGCGAAGCCAATTGTCATTTGATGATACGGAAGTGTGCACTAAACTATTAGACTCTGATCATTTCAATATGTAGATGAGGTCCAGTTCAACTATATGCAAATATGCTACAAAGTGCAGAAAATGTGTCATAGCCCTGCTCTCTACAGGTTCAATGTGTCCACTAGGTTGCCCTGTTGGCTACAGTTCTAATCGCAATGGAGACTTTTCTTGTTCCATATGTAAAATATAGCATGCAGGTTGAAATATGAATGTGTTATTGTGTTTAGAACTTTAATAACTCATTTACTTTATCAGAGAATAACATCTTCTATCTCTAACATCAGGCTTTTGGGCAGGTACTGTGGCTTAGCTGGTGAAAGCGCCTGTTTAGTAAACAGGAGACCCTGGGTTCAAATCCCAGCAGTACCTCAGAGAAGGAAGGTCCTAGCAATGTTGTGTATTGCCTACAATAGTTTTTCTTTCACAGACCTCCTTACATTCGGTGAAAGAATGGAGCTGTGAACATGGTACTCGTGCCTGGTTAGCTCAGTCGGTAGAGCATGAGACTCTTAATCTCAGGGTCGTGGGTTCGAGCCCCACATCGGGCGAAGCCAATAGTCATTTGATGATATGGGAAGTGTGGACTAAACTATTAGACTCTGATCATTTCAATATGTAGATGAGGTCCATTTCAACTATATGCAAATATGCTACAAAGTGCAGAAAATGTGTCATAGCCCTGCTCTCTACAGGTTGAATGTGTCCACTAGGTTGCCCTGTTGGCTACAGTTCTAATCACAATGGAGACTTTTCTTGTTCCATATATAAAATATGGCATGCAGGTTGAAATATTAATGCGTTTAGAACTTTAATAACTCATTTACTTTATCAGAGAATAACATCTTCTATCTCTAACATCAGGCTTTTGGGCAGGTACTGTGGCTTAGCTGGTGAAAGCGCCTGTTTCGTAAACAGGAGATCCTGGGTTCAAATCCCAGCAGTACCTCAGAAAAGGAAGGTCCTAGCAATGTTGATTTTTGCTCACAATAGTTTTTCTTTTACGAACCTCTTGAAATGTTGCATGCATGCTTGTATTTCCAGAGATGCTTCTGGTGAAATAATGCATCTGTGTAAATAGTATGTGTGCCTGGTAAACACTCGGTAGAGCATGAGACTCTTAATCTCAGGTCATCAATAACATCATGCTAGTAGGCAGGTACTGTGGCTTAGCGGTGAAAGCGCCTGTCTTGTAAACAGGAGACCCTGGGTTCAAATCCCAGCAGTACCTCCGAAAGCAAGTTCTTAACTTTTGTGTATTGCCCACAATAGTTTTTCTTTCAGAGACCTCTTTACATTCGGTGAAATAATGGAGTTGTGAAAATGGTACTCGTGCCTGGTTAGCTCAGTCGGTAGAGCATGAGACTCTTAATCTCAGGGTCGTGGGTTCGAGCCCCACATCGGGCGAAGCCAATTGTAATATGATGATACGGAAGTGTGCACTAAACTATTAGACTCTGATCATTTCAATATGTAGATGAGGTCCAGTTCAACTATATGCAAATATGCTACAAAGTGCAGAAAATGTGTCATAGCCCTGCTCTCTACAGGTTGAATGTGTCCACTAGGTTGCCCTGTTGGCTACAGTTCTAATCGCAATGGAGACTTTTCTTGTTCCATATGTAAAATATAGCATGCAGGTTGAAATATGAATGTGTTATTGTGTTTAGAACTTTAATAACTCATTTACTTTATCAGAGAATAACATCTTCTATCTCTAACATCAGGCTTTTGGGCAGGTACTGTGGCTTAGCTGGTGAAAGCGCCTGTTTAGTAAACAGGAGACCCTGGGTTCAAATCCCAGCAGTACCTCAGAGAAGGAAGGTCCTAGCAATGTTGTGTATTGCCTACAATAGTTTTTCTTTCACAGACCTCCTTACATTCGGTGAAAGAATGGAGCTGTGAACATGGTACTCGTGCCTGGTTAGCTCAGTCGGTAGAGCATGAGACTCTTAATCTCAGGGTCGTGGGTTCGAGCCCCACATCGGGCGAAGCCAATAGTCATTTGATGATATGGGAAGTGTGGACTAAACTATTAGACTCTGATCATTTCAATATGTAGATGAGGTCCATTTCAACTATATGCAAATATGCTACAAAGTGCAGAAAATGTGTCATAGCCCTGCTCTCTACAGGTTGAATGTGTCCACTAGGTTGCCCTGTTGGCTACAGTTCTAATCACAATGGAGACTTTTCTTGTTCCATATATAAAATATGGCATGCAGGTTGAAATATGAATGTGTTTAGAACTTTAATAACTCATTTACTTTATCAGAGAATAACATCTTCTATCTCTAACATCAGGCTTTTGGGCAGGTACTGTGGCTTAGCTGGTGAAAGCGCCTCTTTCGTAAACAGGAGACCCTGGGTTCAAATCCCAGCAGTAACTCAGAAAAGGAAGGTCCTAGCAATGTTGTTTTTTGCTCACAATAGTTTTTCTTTCACGAACCTCTTGAAATGTTGCATGCATGCTTGTATTTCCAGAGATGCTTCTGGTGAAATAATGCATCTGTGTAAATAGTATGTGTGCCTGGTAAACACACTCGGTAGAGCATGAGACTCTTAATCTCAGGTCATCAATAACATCATACTAGTAGGCAGGTACTGTGGCTTAGCGGTGAAAGCGCCTGTCTTGTAAACAGGAGACCCTGGGTTCAAATCCCAGCAGTACCTCCGAAAGCAAGTTCTTAACTTTTGTGTATTGCCCACAATAGTTTTTCTTTCAGAGACCTCTTTACATTCGGTGAAATAATGGAGTTGTGAAAATGGTACTCGTGCCTGGTTAGCTCAGTCGGTAGAGCATGAGACTCTTAATCTCAGGGTCGTGGGTTCGAGCCCCACATCGGGCGAAGCCAATTGTCATTTGATGATACGGAAGTGTGCACTAAACTATTAGACTCTGATCATTTCAATATGTAGATGAGGTCCAGTTCAAGTATATGCAAATATGCTACAAAGTGCAGAAAATGTGTCATAGCCCTGCTCTCTACAGGTTCAATGTGTCCACTAGGTTGCCCTGTTGGCTACAGTTCTAATCGCAATGGAGACTTTTCTTGTTCCATATGTAAAATATAGCATGCAGGTTGAAATATGAATGTGTTATTGTGTTTAGAACTTTAATAACTCATTTACTTTATCAGAGAATAACATCTTCTATCTCTAACATCAGGCTTTTGGGCAGGTACTGTGGCTTAGCTGGTGAAAGCGCCTGTTTAGTAAACAGGAGACCCTGGGTTCAAATCCCAGCAGTACCTCAGAGAAGGAAGGTCCTAGCAATGTTGTGTATTGCCTACAATAGTTTTTCTTTCACAGACCTCCTTACATTCGGTGAAAGAATGGAGCTGTGAACATGGTACTCGTGCCTGGTTAGCTCAGTCGGTAGAGCATGAGACTCTTAATCTCAGGGTCGTGGGTTCGAGCCCCACATCGGGCGAAGCCAATAGTCATTTGATGATATGGGAAGTGTGGACTAAACTATTAGACTCTGATCATTTCAATATGTAGATGAGGTCCATTTCAACTATATGCAAATATGCTACAAAGTGCAGAAAATGTGTCATAGCCCTGCTCTCTACAGGTTGAATGTGTCCACTAGGTTGCCCTGTTGGCTACAGTTCTAATCACAATGGAGACTTTTCTTGTTCCATATATAAAATATGGCATGCAGGTTGAAATATTAATGCGTTTAGAACTTTAATAACTCATTTACTTTATCAGAGAATAACATCTTCTATCTCTAACATCAGGCTTTTGGGCAGGTACTGTGGCTTAGCTGGTGAAAGCGCCTGTTTCGTAAACAGGAGATCCTGGGTTCAAATCCCAGCAGTACCTCAGAAAAGGAAGGTCCTAGCAATGTTGATTTTTGCTCACAATAGTTTTTCTTTTACGAACCTCTTGAAATGTTGCATGCATGCTTGTATTTCCAGAGATGCTTCTGGTGAAATAATGCATCTGTGTAAATAGTATGTGTGCCTGGTAAACACTCGGTAGAGCATGAGACTCTTAATCTCAGGTCATCAATAACATCATGCTAGTAGGCAGGTACTGTGGCTTAGCGGTGAAAGCGCCTGTCTTGTAAACAGGAGACCCTGGGTTCAAATCCCAGCAGTACCTCCGAAAGCAAGTTCTTAACTTTTGTGTATTGCCCACAATAGTTTTTCTTTCAGAGACCTCTTTACATTCGGTGAAATAATGGAGTTGTGAAAATGGTACTCGTGCCTGGTTAGCTCAGTCGGTAGAGCATGAGACTCTTAATCTCAGGGTCGTGGGTTCGAGCCCCACATCGGGCGAAGCCAATTGTAATATGATGATACGGAAGTGTGCACTAAACTATTAGACTCTGATCATTTCAATATGTAGATGAGGTCCAGTTCAACTATATGCAAATATGCTACAAAGTGCAGAAAATGTGTCATAGCCCTGCTCTCTACAGGTTGAATGTGTCCACTAGGTTGCCCTGTTGGCTACAGTTCTAATCGCAATGGAGACTTTTCTTGTTCCATATGTAAAATATAGCATGCAGGTTGAAATATGAATGTGTTATTGTGTTTAGAACTTTAATAACTCATTTACTTTATCAGAGAATAACATCTTCTATCTCTAACATCAGGCTTTTGGGCAGGTACTGTGGCTTAGCTGGTGAAAGCGCCTGTTTAGTAAACAGGAGACCCTGGGTTCAAATCCCAGCAGTACCTCAGAGAAGGAAGGTCCTAGCAATGTTGTGTATTGCCTACAATAGTTTTTCTTTCACAGACCTCCTTACATTCGGTGAAAGAATGGAGCTGTGAACATGGTACTCGTGCCTGGTTAGCTCAGTCGGTAGAGCATGAGACTCTTAATCTCAGGGTCGTGGGTTCGAGCCCCACATCGGGCGAAGCCAATAGTCATTTGATGATATGGGAAGTGTGGACTAAACTATTAGACTCTGATCATTTCAATATGTAGATGAGGTCCATTTCAACTATATGCAAATATGCTACAAAGTGCAGAAAATGTGTCATAGCCCTGCTCTCTACAGGTTGAATGTGTCCACTAGGTTGCCCTGTTGGCTACAGTTCTAATCACAATGGAGACTTTTCTTGTTCCATATATAAAATATGGCATGCAGGTTGAAATATGAATGTGTTTAGAACTTTAATAACTCATTTACTTTATCAGAGAATAACATCTTCTATCTCTAACATCAGGCTTTTGGGCAGGTACTGTGGCTTAGCTGGTGAAAGCGCCTCTTTCGTAAACAGGAGACCCTGGGTTCAAATCCCAGCAGTAACTCAGAAAAGGAAGGTCCTAGCAATGTTGTTTTTTGCTCACAATAGTTTTTCTTTCACGAACCTCTTGAAATGTTGCATGCATGCTTGTATTTCCAGAGATGCTTCTGGTGAAATAATGCATCTGTGTAAATAGTATGTGTGCCTGGTAAACACACTCGGTAGAGCATGAGACTCTTAATCTCAGGTCATCAATAACATCATACTAGTAGGCAGGTACTGTGGCTTAGCGGTGAAAGCGCCTGTCTTGTAAACAGGAGACCCTGGGTTCAAATCCCAGCAGTACCTCCGAAAGCAAGTTCTTAACTTTTGTGTATTGCCCACAATAGTTTTTCTTTCAGAGACCTCTTTACATTCGGTGAAATAATGGAGTTGTGAAAATGGTACTCGTGCCTGGTTAGCTCAGTCGGTAGAGCATGAGACTCTTAATCTCAGGGTCGTGGGTTCGAGCCCCACATCGGGCGAAGCCAATTGTCATTTGATGATACGGAAGTGTGCACTAAACTATTAGACTCTGATCATTTCAATATGTAGATGAGGTCCAGTTCAAGTATATGCAAATATGCTACAAAGTGCAGAAAATGTGTCATAGCCCTGCTCTCTACAGGTTCAATGTGTCCACTAGGTTGCCCTGTTGGCTACAGTTCTAATCGCAATGGAGACTTTTCTTGTTCCATATGTAAAATATAGCATGCAGGTTGAAATATGAATGTGTTATTGTGTTTAGAACTTTAATAACTCATTTACTTTATCAGAGAATAACATCTTCTATCTCTAACATCAGGCTTTTGGGCAGGTACTGTGGCTTAGCTGGTGAAAGCGCCTGTTTAGTAAACAGGAGACCCTGGGTTAAAATCCCAGCAGTACCTCAGAGAAGGAAGGTCCTAGCAATGTTGTGTATTGCCTACAATAGTTTTTCTTTCACAGACCTCCTTACATTCGGTGAAAGAATGGAGCTGTGAACATGGTACTCGTGCCTGGTTAGCTCAGTCGGTAGAGCATGAGACTCTTAATCTCAGGGTCGTGGGTTCGAGCCCCACATCGGGCGAAGCCAATAGTCATTTGATGATATGGGAAGTGTGGACTAAACTATTAGACTCTGATCATTTCAATATGTAGATGAGGTCCATTTCAACTATATGCAAATATGCTACAAAGTGCAGAAAATGTGTCATAGCCCTGCTCTCTACAGGTTGAATGTGTCCACTAGGTTGCCCTGTTGGCTACAGTTCTAATCACAATGGAGACTTTTCTTGTTCCATATATAAAATATGGCATGCAGGTTGAAATATTAATGCGTTTAGAACTTTAATAACTCATTTACTTTATCAGAGAATAACATCTTCTATCTCTAACATCAGGCTTTTGGGCAGGTACTGTGGCTTAGCTGGTGAAAGCGCCTGTTTCGTAAACAGGAGACCCTGGGTTCAAATCCCAGCAGTACCTCAGAAAAGGAAGGTCCTAGCAATGTTGATTTTTGCTCACAATAGTTTTTCTTTCACGAACCTCTTGAAATGTTGCATGCATGCTTGTATTTCCAGAGATGCTTCTGGTGAAATAATGCATCTGTGTAAATAGTATGTGTGCCTGGTAAACACTCGGTAGAGCATGAGACTCTTAATCTCAGGTCATCAATAACATCATGCTAGTAGGCAGGTACTGTGGCTTAGCGGTGAAAGCGCCTGTCTTGTAAACAGGAGACCCTGGGTTCAAATCCCAGCAGTACCTCCGAAAGCAAGTTCTTAACTTTTGTGTATTGCCCACAATAGTTTTTCTTTCAGAGACCTCTTTACATTCGGTGAAATAATGGAGTTGTGAAAATGGTACTCGTGCCTGGTTAGCTCAGTCGGTAGAGCATGAGACTCTTAATCTCAGGGTCGTGGGTTCGAGCCCCACATCGGGCGAAGCCAATTGTCATTTGATGATAAGGAAGTGTGCACTAAACTATTAGACTCTGATCATTTCAATATGTAGATCAGGTCCAGTTCAACTATATGCAAATATGCTACAAAGTGCAGAAAATGTGTCATAGCCCTGCTCTCTACAGGTTCAATGTGTCCACTAGGTTGCCCTGTTGGCTACAGTTCTAATCGCAATGGAGACTTTTCTTGTTCCATATGTAAAATATAGCATGCAGGTTGAAATATGAATGTGTTTAGAACTTTAATAACTAATTTACTTTATCAGAGAATAACATCTTCTATCTCTAACATCAGGCTTTTGGGCAGGTACTGTGGCTTAGCTGGTGAAAGCGCCTGTTTAGTAAACAGGAGACCCTGGGTTCAAATCCCAGCAGTACCTCAGAGAAGGAAGGTCCTAGCAATGTTGTGTATTGCCTACAATAGTTTTTCTTTCACAGACCTCCTTACATTCGGTGAAACAATGGAGCTGTGAACATGGTACTCGTGCCTGGTTAGCTCAGTCGGTAGAGCATGAGACTCTTAATCTCAGGGTCGTGGGTTCGAGCCCCACATCGGGCGAAGCCAATAGTCATTTGATGATATGGGAAGTGTGGACTAAACTATTAGACTCTGATCATTTCAATATGTAGATGAGGTCCATTTCAACTATATGCAAATATGCTACAAAGTGCAGAAAATGTGTCATAGCCCTGCTCTCTACAGGTTGAATGTGTCCACTAGGTTGCCCTGTTGGCTACAGTTCTAATCACAATGGAGACTTTTCTTGTTCCATATATAAAATATGGCATGCAGGTTGAAATATGAATGTGTTTAGAACTTTAATAACTCATTTACTTTATCAGAGAATAACATCTTCTATCTCTAACATCAGGCTTTTGGGCAGGTACTGTGGCTTAGCTGGTGAAAGCGCCTGTTTCGTAAACAGGAGACCCTGGGTTCAAATCCCAGCAGTACCTCAGAAAAGGAAGGTCCTAGCAATGTTGTTTTTTGCTCACAATAGTTTTTCTTTCACGAACCTCTTGAAATGTTGCATGCATGCTTGTATTTCCAGAGATGCTTCTGGTGAAATAATGCATCTGTGTAAATAGTATGTGTGCCTGGTAAACACTCGGTAGAGCATGAGACTCTTAATCTCAGGTCATCAATAACATCATGCTAGTAGGCAGGTACTGTGGCTTAGCGGTGAAAGCGCCTGTCTTGTAAACAGGAGACCCTGGGTTCAAATCCCAGCAGTACCTCCGAAAGCAAGTTCTTAACTTTTGTGTATTGCCCACAATAGTTTTTCTTTCAGAGACCTCTTTACATTCGGTGAAATAATGGAGTTGTGAAAATGGTACTCGTGCCTGGTTAGCTCAGTCGGTAGAGCATGAGACTCTTAATCTCAGGGTCGTGGGTTCGAGCCCCACATCGGGCGAAGCCAATTGTCATTTGATGATACGGAAGTGTGCACTAAACTATTAGACTCTGATCATTTCAATATGTAGATGAGGTCCAGTTCAACTATATGCAAATATGCTACAAAGTGCAGAAAATGTGTCATAGCCCTGCTCTCTACAGGTTGAATGTGTCCACTAGGTTGCCCTGTTGGCTACAGTTCTAATCGCAATGGAGACTTTTCTTGTTCCATATGTAAAATATAGCATGCAGGTTGAAATATGAATGTGTTTAGAACTTTAATAACTCATTTACTTTATCAGAGAATAACATCTTCTATCTCTAACATCAGGCTTTTGGGCAGGTACTGTGGCTTAGCTGGTGAAAGCGCCTGTTTAGTAAACAGGAGACCCTGGGTTCAAATCCCAGCAGTACCTCAGAGAAGGAAGGTCCTAGCAATGTTGTGTATTGCCTACAATAGTTTTTCGAGAGATGAGATGAGATATACTTTATTAATCCCAGAGGGGAAATTGCAGTGTTACAGCAGCAAAGTGCATAGAGTTAAAAACTAAAACCTACAAAGCTACTGGACAGACAGAAAACCACAAAAAAACAGACACAAAGGACATAAACACACAAGACCAGGACCATATGGGTGGGGGGGGCAGATCTTAATGCTTCTGTGTATTGTGTAGTGTGATGGCAGTTGGCATAAAGGACTGTCTGTAGCGTTCCGTGCGCATCAAGGGGAGTGTGAGCCTACTGCTGAAGGTGCTCGTCCTTTCCCGCAGCACACCATGGAAGGGGTGGGAGGGATTTTCCAGCATGGAGTTCAGCTTATCCCCGATCCTCCTCTCCACTACTGACTGTAGGCTCTCCATTCGGAGGCCAACAACAGAACTGGCCTTCTTTATGATTTTGTTGATCCTGTTGAGCTCCCCGGCCTTGATGCCCCCTCCCCAGCATACCACAGCATAGAATAAAATGCTGGCCACAACCGACTGGTAAAACATAACCAGTAGCCTGCTACATACTCCGAAGGACCTGAGCCTCCTCAGGAGGTACAGTCTGCTCTGTCCCTTTTTGTAGACGGCCTCAGTATTGTCTTTCCAGTCCAGGTCCTTGTTCAGGTGGACACCCAGGAATTTATAGGAGTCCACGATCTCCACCTCCTCTCCCTGGATGGTGATGGGTGCTGGGGTCCTCCTCTTACTCCGCCTAGCGTCGAACACCAGCTCTTTTGTTTTTTTAATGTTCAGCAGCAGGTGGTTTTGTTCCGCCCAGTCGATGAAGTTCTCCACCACTCTCCTGTACTCCTCGTCGTTGTCCTCCGTGATGCAGCCCACAATGGAGGAGTCATCGGAGAATTTCTGGAGGTGGCATGTTGGTGTGTTGAAACTGAAGTCCGAGGTGTAGACGGTGAACAAGAAAGGTGAAAGGACGGTTCCCTGGGGTACTCCCGTGCTTCCCGTCACAACTTCCGACTGACAGCCTTGTAGCCGCACATACTGTGGTCTCAGGGTGAGGTAGTTTGTAATCCATTCCACCAGGTTGTGGTCCACATGCATTGCAGCAAGCTTCTCAGCAAGCAGGGGGGGCCGGATGGTGTTGAACGCACTGGAGAAATCAAAGAACATGATCCTCACCGTGCTCCCCTTTTTCTCCAGATGTGCGTAGGCCCTCTGCAGCATGAAGATGATGGCATCCTCCACACCAACCTTGGCCCGGTAGGCGAACTGTAGAGGGTCCAGGGACTCACTCACCACCGGCCGTAGGTGCTGCAGGACCAGTCTCTCCAGGGTTTTCATAATATGTGAAGTCAATACCACTGGTCTGTAGTCGTTCAGAGAACTGGGATGCGCTCCTTTCGGCACTGGGATGATGCAGGATGTCTTCCACCTCTTCGGCACCCTCCTCAGCCTCAACGAGAGGTTAAAAAGGTGCTCGAACACCGCTGACAGCTGGTCTGCACACATCCTCAGCACCCTTGGACTGATGCCATCGGGCCCTGCCGACTTGCCCTGATGAAGCTTCTTCAGTTCAGTCTTCACCTGATCAGCAGTCACAGTCAGTGGTGGTGGAGGAGAGGGGGGGGAGGAGGTCACGAGGGGGGGAGGGGGGAAAAGGCAACGTGGCTTGGGGTCTATGGGGAGGGTTAACCTGGGAGCCGCTGATATCAAACCTATTGAAAAACAGGTTGAATTCATTTGCTTTGTCCTTGTTGCCCTCCACTGACAGGTTGGTGGACTGCTTGTGGCCAGACATGATCTTTAGCCCCTTCCACACCTCCCTCACATTATTCCGTGCCAGATTCTCCTCAACCTTCCTCCTGTAGGTGTCTTTTGCCTCAGTGATCCTCTTTTTCAGCTCTGCTTGCACCCGCTTCAGTTCCGCCCTGTCACCAGCCTTAAAGGCTCTCTTCTTTAGATTAAGAAGGTCCTTTAGGTCTCCAGTGACCCAGGGCTTGTTGTTGGAAAAACAGCGTACGGTTTTGGTGGGTATGACATCATCCACACAAAATTGAATGTAATCCGTAATACAGTCTGTTAATCCATCAATGTCCTCCTCATATGAGTCATAGAATACTCCCCAGTCCGTGGCCTCATAGCATCCTCTCAGCACCTCATTTGCCTCAGGTGACCACTTTCTCACTGTTATAGTGGTCACTGGCAGTTGTTTGACCAAGGGCGTGTATAGGGATGTGAGGTGAACAAGGTTGTGGTCAGATCCACCCAATTTGGGCAGTGCTGTGCATTTATATGCACCCTTCACATTTGCATATAGGAGATCCAGTGTCCTATCCTCCCTCGTAGTACAGCTCACAAACTGATAGAAGGTGGGCAGGGACCTGGAGAGTGATGCGTGGTTGAAGTCACCTGACACTGCCATGAATGCACTGGGATGTATTGTCTGGGCATTTCTTTCACAGACCTCCTTACATTCGGTGAAAGAATGGAGCTGTGAACATGGTACTCGTGCCTGGTTAGCTCAGTCGGTAGAGCATGAGACTCTTAATCTCAGGGTCGTGGGTTCGAGCCCCACATCGGGCGAAGCCAATAGTCATTTGATGATATGGGAAGTGTGGACTAAACTATTAGACTGTGATCATTTCAATATGTAGATGAGGGCCAGTTCAACTATATTCAAATATGCTACAAAGAGCAGAAAATGTGTCATAGCCCTGCTCTCTACAGGTTGAATGTGTCCACTACGTTGCGCTGTTGGCTACAGTTCTAATCACAATGGAGTCTTTTCTTGTTCCATATGTAAAATATGACATGCAGGTTGAAATATGAATGTGTTTACAACTTTAATAACTCATTTACTTTATCAGAGAATAACATCTTCTATCTCTAACATTAGGCTTTTGGGCAGGTACTGTGGCTTAGCTGGTGAAAGCGCCTGTTTAGTAAACAGGAGACCCTGGGTTCAAATCCCAGCAGTACCTCAGAAAGCAAGTTCCTAGCAATGTTGTGTATTGCCCACAATAGTTTTTCTTTCACAGACCTCTTTACATTCGGTGAAAGAATGGAGCTGTGAACATGGTACTCGTGCCTGGTTAGCTCAGTCGGTAGAGCATGAGACTCTTAATCTCAGGGTCGTGGGTTCGAGCCCCCCATCGGGCGAAGCCAATTGTCATTTGAAGATACGGAAGTGTGCACTAAACTATTAGACTCTGATCATTTCAATATGTAGATGAGGTCCAGTTCAACTATATGCAAATATGCTACAAAGTGCAGTGTGTCATAGCCCTGCTCTCTACAGGTTGAATGTGTCCAGAAGGCTGTGCTGTTGGCTACAGTTCTAATCGCAATGGAGACTTTTCTTGTTCCATATGTAAAATATAGCATGCAGGTTGAAATATTAATGTGTTTAGAACTTTAATAACTAATTTACTTTATCAGAGAATAACATCTTCTATCTCTAACATCAGGCTTTTGGGCAGGTACTGTGGCTTAGCTGGTGAAAGCGCCTGTTTAGTAAACAGGAGACCCTGGGTTCAAATCCCAGCAGTACCTCAGAAAGCAAGTTCCTAGCAATGTTGTGTATTGCCTACAATTGTTTTTCTTTCACAGACCTCCTTACATTCGGTGAAAGAATGGAGCTGTGAACATGGTACTCGTGCCTGGTTAGCTCAGTCGGTAGAGCATGAGACTCTTAATCTCAGGGTCGTGGGTTCGAGCCCCACATCGGGCGAAGCCAATAGTCATTTGATGATATGTGAAGTGTGGACTAAACTATTAGACTCTGATCATTTCAATATGTAGATGAGGTCCAGTTCAACTATATGCAAATATGCTACAAAGTGCAGAAAATGTGTCATAGCCCTGCTCTCTACAGGTTGAATGTGTCCACTACGTAGCGCTGTTGGCTACAGTTCTAATCACAATGGAGTCTTTTCTTGTTCCATATGTAAAATATGACATGCAGGTTGAAATATGAATGTGTTTACTTTAATAACTCATTTACTTTATCAGAGAATAACATCTTCTATCTCTAACATTAGGCTTTCGGGCAGGTACTGTGGCTTAGCTGGTGAAAGCGCCTGTTTAGTAAACAGGAGACCCTGGGTTCAAATCCCAGCAGTACCTCAGAAAGCAAGTTCCTAGCAATGTTGTGTATTGCCCACAATAGTTTTTCTTTCACAGACCTCTTTACATTCGGTGAAAGAATGGAGCTGTGAACATGGTACTCGTGCCTGGTTAGCTCAGTCGGTAGAGCATGAGACTCTTAATCTCAGGGTCGTGGGTTCGAGCCCCACATCGGGCGAAGCCAATTGTCATTTGATGATACGGAAGTGTGCACTAAACTATTAGACTCTGATCATTTCAATATGTAGATGAGGTCCATTTCAACTATATGCAAATATGCTACAAAGTGCAGTGTGTCATAGCCCTGCTCTCTACAGGTTGAATGTGTCCAGAAGGCTGTGCTGTTGGCTACAGTTCTAATCGCAATGGAGTCTTTTCTTGTTCCATATGTAAAATATAGCATGCAGGTTGAAATATGAATGTGTTTAGAACTTTAATAACTAATTTACTTTATCAGAGAATAACATCTTCTATCTCTAACATCAGGCTTTTGGGCAGGTACTGTGGCTTAGCTGGTGAAAGCGCCTGTTTAGTAAACAGGAGACCCTGGGTTCAAATCCCAGCAGTACCTCAGAAAGCAAGTTCCTAGCAATGTTGTGTATTGCCTACAATTGTTTTTCTTTCACAGACCTCCTTACATTCGGTGAAAGAATGGAGCTGTGAACATGGTACTCGTGCCTGGTTAGCTCAGTCGGTAGAGCATGAGACTCTTAATCTCAGGGTCGTGGGTTCGAGCCCCACATCGGGCGAAGCCAATAGTCATTTGATGATATGTGAAGTGTGGACTAAACTATTAGACTCTGATCATTTCAATATGTAGATGAGGTCCAGTTCAACTATATGCAAATATGCTACAAAGTGCAGAAAATGTGTCATAGCCCTGCTCTCTACAGGTTGAATGTGTCCACTACGTAGCGCTGTTGGCTACAGTTCTAATCACAATGGAGTCTTTTCTTGTTCCATATGTAAAATATGACATGCAGGTTGAAATATGAATGTGTTTACTTTAATAACTCATTTACTTTATCAGAGAATAACATCTTCTATCTCTAACATTAGGCTTTCGGGCAGGTACTGTGGCTTAGCTGGTGAAAGCGCCTGTTTAGTAAACAGGAGACCCTGGGTTCAAATCCCAGCAGTACCTCAGAAAGCAAGTTCCTAGCAATGTTGTGTATTGCCCACAATAGTTTTTCTTTCACAGACCTCTTTACATTCGGTGAAAGAATGGAGCTGTGAACATGGTACTCGTGCCTGGTTAGCTCAGTCGGTAGAGCATGAGACTCTTAATCTCAGGGTCGTGGGTTCGAGCCCCACATCGGGCGAAGCCAATTGTCATTTGATGATACGGAAGTGTGCACTAAACTATTAGACTCTGATCATTTCAATATGTAGATGAGGTCCATTTCAACTATATGCAAATATGCTACAAAGTGCAGTGTGTCATAGCCCTGCTCTCTACAGGTTGAATGTGTCCAGAAGGCTGTGCTGTTGGCTACAGTTCTAATCGCAATGGAGTCTTTTCTTGTTCCATATGTAAAATATAGCATGCAGGTTGAAATATGAATGTGTTTAGAACTTTAATAACTAATTTACTTTATCAGAGAATAACATCTTCTATCTCTAACATCAGGCTTTTGGGCAGGTACTGTGGCTTAGCTGGTGAAAGCGCCTGTTTAGTTAACAGGAGACCCTGGGTTCAAATCCCAGCAGTACCTCAGAAAGCAAGTTCCTAGCAATGTTGTGTATTGCCTACAATAGTTTTTCTTTCACAGACCTCCTTACATTCGGTGAAAGAATGGAGCTGTGAACATGGTACTCGTGCCTGGTTAGCTCAGTCGGTAGAGCATGAGACTCTTAATCTCAGGGTCGTGGTTTCTAGCACCACATTGGGCGCAGCCAATAGTCATTTGATGATATGGGAAGTGTGGACTAAACTATTAGACTCTGATCATTTCAATATGTAGATGAGGTCCAGTTCAACTATATGCAAATATGCTACAAAGTGCAGAAAATGTGTCATAGCCCTGCTCTCTACAGGTTGAATGTGTCCACTAGGTTGCCCTGTTGGCTACAGTTCTAATCACAATGGAGACTTTTCTTGTTCCATATGTAAAATATGGCATGCAGGTTGAAATATGAATGTGTTTACAACTTTAATAACTCATTTACTTTATCAGAGAATAACATCTTCTATCTCTAACATCAGGCTTTTGGGCAGGTACTGTGGCTTAGCTGGTGAAAGTGCCTGTTTCGTAAACAGGAGACCCTGGGTTCAAATCCCAGCAGTACCTCAGAAAAGGAAGGTCCTAGCAATGTTGTTTTTTGCTCACAATAGTTTTTCTTTCATGAACCTCTTGAAATGTTGCATGCATGCTTGTATTTCCAGAGATGCTTCTGGTGAAATAATGCATCTGTGTAAATAGTATGTGTGCCTGGTAAACACTCGGTAGAGCATGAGACTCTTAATCTCAGGTCATCAATAACATCATGCTAGTAGGCAGGTACTGTGGCTTAGCGGTGAAAGCGCCTGTCTTGTAAACAGGAGACCCTGGGTTCAAATCCCAGCAGTACCTCCAAAAGCAAGTTCTTAACTTTTGTGTATTGCCCACAATAGTTTTTCTTTCACAGACCTCTTTACATTCGGTGAAAGAATGGAGCTGTGAACATGGTACTCGTGCCTGGTTAGCTCAGTCGGTAGAGCATGAGACTCTTAATCTCAGGGTCGTGGGTTCGAGCCCCACATTGGGCGAAGCCAATAGTCATTACGGGAATTGTGGACTAAACTATTAGACTCTGATCATTTCAATATGTAGATGAGGTCCAGTACAACTATATGCAAATATGCTACAAAGTGCAGAAAATGTGTCATAGCCCTGCTCTCTACAGGTTGAATGTGTCCACTAGGTTGCGCTGTTGGCTACAGTTCGAATCACAATGGAGTCTTTTCTTGTTCCATATGTAAAATATGACATGCAGGTTGAAATATGAATGTGTTTACAACTTTAATAACTCATTTACTTTATCAGAGAATAACATTTTCTATCTCTAACATTAGGCTTTTGGGCAGGTACTGTGGCTTAGCTGGTGAAAGCGCCTGTTTAGTAAACAGGAGACCCTGGGTTCAAATCCCAGCAGTACCTCAGAAAGCAAGTTCCTAGCAATGTTGTGTATTGCCCACAATAGTTTTTCTTTCACAGACCTCTTTACATTCGGTGAAAGAATGGAGCTGTGAACATGGTACTCGTGCCTGGTTAGCTCAGTCGGTAGAGCATGAGACTCTTAATCTCAGGGTCGTGAGTTCGAGCCCCACATTGGGCGAAGCCAATAGTCATTACGGGAATTGTGGACTAAACTATTAGACTCTGATCATTTCAATATGTAGATGAGGTCCAGTACAACTATATGCAAATATGCTACAAAGTGCAGAAAATGTGTCATAGCCCTGCTCTCTACAGGTTGAATGTGTCCACTACGTTGCGCTGTTAACAGTTCGAATCACAATGGAGTCTTTTCTTGTTCCATATGTAAAATATGACATGCAGGTTGAAATATGAATGTGTTTACAACTTTAATAACTCATTTACTTTATCAGAGAATAACATTTTCTATCTCTAACATTAGGCTTTTGGGCAGGTACTGTGGCTTAGCTGGTGAAAGCGCCTGTTTAGTAAACAGGAGACCCTGGGTTCAAATCCCAGCAGTACCTCAGAAAGCAAGTTCCTAGCAATGTTGTGTATTGCCCACAATAGTTTTTCTTTCACAGACCTCTTTACATTCGGTGAAAGAATGGAGCTGTGAACATGGTACTCGTGCCTGGTTAGCTCAGTCGGTAGAGCATTTCGTTTATTTTATTTCGCACAATAAAAACAGTACAAAAAGTTAACATCAATAAAAGAGAAGTGTGTGCAGGTGAGAAAAGAAACCCAGGGAGGGCTTATATGTGGTTCTCACCAAGGTTAATATACAATTTAACAAATAGTAATATACAAATAGTAAGACAAAGTAATCAAACATAGGTATGGAAAATAACAGAAACAAAAAAACAAGAAATACATTATTTACACTTGTGAAGTGTGTGTGTGCTAGTGTGTGCGTGCGCGTGTGCGTGCTACATTACGTTAGAATAAATTGGAGAGGTTAACTTCAAGAGGCTGGCCCTCAATCTATGTTTAAAGTTACAGAGTGAAGATGCAGAGTTGGCAATAAGTATGTGTGAATTCCAGAGTAAAGAACCTCTGACTAACTGGCTAAGAGTGGTGCGGCTGAAGGGAGGATGAATATTGTCAGATTGTCTAGTATTATAATCATGAACCTGAGAGTTGGTCTTAAAATATTCTTTGAAAGTTGTAGGAAGCATATTTGGAAGGTAAGTGCATTTATATATGAAAGAACAGGATTGTACTATGTTAATGTCATAGATAGACAGTACATTTAGATTTTTAAACAAAGGAGCAGATGGAGCCAAATAGTGAGAAGAGGTAGCTATTCTTACAAATTTCTTTTGAATAATTAATAATTTATGTAAATTGGATGGATAAGTACTTGCCCAAACAGTATTGCAATAAATGAGATATGGATAAATCAAACTGTAATAGAGGGTTAAAAGGCAAGCCTGATGAACCAGGCCCCTAATTCTTCTGATGATACCAAATGATCTTGAAACTTTGTTGGTTGCTGTATGTATGTGTTCTTTCCAAGACAAATTTTCATCCACCAGGATTCCTAGGAACTTGGTGGATGAAACTTGTCTCATTTCAATCCCACCAATAGAGATCTTAGCTCTATGATGACAGTATTTTTTGTTTTTGCTCACAAAAAAAAAAATTATTTACATTTAGTGATTGCACTTATTTGCAAGAAACCATTCGGATAGCATAGCTATGCCAGAATTGGCCTCCTTTATGAGAGATTCAAAATTTTTGTGAGTTAAAATCAAATTAGTATCATCAGCAAACAGAATTGGGGTAAAAGATGAGTATACAGCAGTCAGGTCATTGATGTAAACAATACATAATAAAGGTCCAAGAATAGACCCCTGAGGGACCCCACAAGACAACTTGACTTTGGATGAAGAACAACCGTTGGCATATACATATTTTTCGCGGTTGGAAACATAACTATTCAGCCATTGAAGTGTTATATCATGAAATCCATATTTATGTAGTTTATCAAGTAATATAGTATAATCTACAGTATCAAAAGCCTTAGAAAGATCTAGGAATATGCAGAGAGCAAATTCATTGTTATTAATGGCTGAGTAGATTTTGTCAACCAGCTGTAAAAGGGCCATATCGGTGGAATGACGTTTCTGATGCTCATAATATGAGCATCAGTATGGTTTTATGAAACGTCATTCGATATCTTATATTATAAGATATCGTGTTCATTTAAATGGTTAAACATTCTATTGTAGACCAGTTTCTCCAAAATTTTCGAAAAACATGGTAACACTGATATTGGTCGATAATTATTAAAAAGTCTTGGGTCTCCAGATTTATGTAAAGGAATAATTTTGGCTATTTTTAAATAATTTGGAATCTCCCCCGATTGCAGTGATAGGTTGAGAATGTGGGTAATTGGTTTACTAATAAAAGAAGATACTGGTTTAATCAATGATGCGCTTATATCATCATGACCAGCTGCTGATATCTTCAAGTTGGCAATTAATTCCAAAACTTCTGTTTCGTTCGTGTCTTCAAATTCCAAGAGAGTAGGGAAGTTACCCTTAATGTAATCTAAATGATTACTATTGGGTTTTCCCATATCCTTGGACAGAGAATAACCTACATTTGCAAAAAACATATTTAATTCATTTGCTATTACAACAGGATCATTTAGCATATTTTCACCATCCTTGAACTGAGATGGGAGGGGTACAGTAGACTTTTTTTTGTTGAGAAGTTCGTTAATAGTTCTCCAAGTGGACTTGATTTCTGATGATTCTCTGAATTTGTTAGAAAAATACTTTTTCTTGGATATCCTCAGTAGATGATTACATTTATTTGTATATTTTTTATAAATTGCAGAATTAAGTGGAGTGGGATTTGTAAGGAATTATTTATCAAACGCAGCTCACGGAGTCAGTTCAGTCAGACAACCTCAAGGGGGGCTCTTCCATGCCCATGCCCTCGGGCGCATATTCACGTGTATTACTAAGGAACTACACTCATGCTAATTCCTACCTGCTATGTTGACGTGGCAGTCAGCTGACCATTTGTCATGTTATTTAAGCTCACCTCAGTCTCTGTTCTTCCTGCTGTCTTTCTCCTGCTGTCAGTGTCCCCGGACCGTTGGTATGCGCCTGTTCGCTATAGCTCTATTTAGCTTTTTTATCGTCATGTCCTCCGCTCTCTCCGAGTCGGATGACGACGATTTCATGATAGTCAATCCTGATCCCGACGCTACTCTCGACGGCCAAGACCAATATGCCGGTATCGGGTTAACCTCATCGCCGTTGCTATTCGCGGCAACGGCGACCGGATTAGAAGAACCGGCTCCAAGACGCAGCTCCCGCCTGGTGCAAAAGAAACTAGCCGACTGGCCTGTCGAGCGTATTTTGGAAAGCCTCTAAGCCCGGGGCGTCCCCGCCCCCTTAGGCTTCAGCCATGCCAGCGAGCAAGATCCCTCGCTAGCCACGGCACCCACCGCCACCTATGCCGGTAAAGGTAAAGGCCCCGTAAAGAAACGCTCAGCAGGCCGTCCCGCCGGTCCCGCTGCAAAAAAGAGAAAAAGTTATCCATCCGCGTCGGCGCCAGCGTCCAGCAGGGATAAAGACGACATCATTTTGGCCACCTTGCTAAGCCTAAAATCTTCGCTAGACTCAGTGAACACCAGGATCCATGCACTGGAAAATAGCAACAGCCCAGGGCCGCCCAGGCTACCCACGCCGCCCACAGGCTCCCTCCCAGCGGCATCAGCTTCCCCAGCAGCCATCACCACGCATCTCCAGCTCCAACCCGTCAGTTACGAGTCTCCTAGCTCGTTCACTGGCGTGTGTCCACGCAAAACCTGGGGAACAGCCGTTCCGGCCCCTTTCTCAGGCTCTCCTTTCATCCCTCCAGCCGCTGCTATCTCCGAGAGCCTCAGGAGCAATATTCTCGCAGGTAATTTATCGAGCTGAGTGATGTTTTAGCTGCATAAGCTTGTGTTTATAGCGCGCCTCTAATTGTCCTGTTTTCGACAGGCCTTGACGTTAACCTGGTCAAGATCCTCATTAATGCAGACGCTTCCGATAGGAGACTGAGGCGCTACAGTATATGTCTCTGGCGAAATTGTGTAAAGGCAAATAGAAATTCACTAAAATTACATAAATACACATGGAAGTGTGAAATTTGGCATGGAGTATCCTGACACATAGGGGTAAGTATCAGAATAGGATTTTGGGGCTATCTACCATTGTATTCTTAAATATGACCTACATCATCCTCAGAAACACAAAAATATACACTGTCCGTTTAACAAATAACAACTAAGATGGTTATTTTCCAGCACATTAGGGTGAATATAACTGCCTCACTTGTATATAGAAAACTTCCCATATCCTTAAGCTTCAATTTAAGCCCAAGATGACCTCTCTATCTTGAAGATTACTCTTTCTGTGGCCAAAATGCTGCACTATACCTCAAATCGGAGACATTTTCATTATCAGTCACTATAGCCTTCCAGAGTCCTAGAATGTAACAATAGGTTCACATGTTCTGCAACTACTGCTGTCTGAAGTAAGAAACATGAATACTACAGCAGGAACACAAATGCCTTTTATTATATTTATTTATTATATTATATGCACATAATAGCTTGTTTCAGTACATAGCCTATCAATAGTCACCCAAATCAATGTGCACCCAAATGTTAATAGAAAATAGAAAAAAAAAAATAGAAATGTTGAATGGGAGAAGAGGTAGAAACCTGATTGTGTCCACCTTGATGCATTAATATAATTCAACCATCATCACTCCATGTCACCCTCAATAAATATATGTGAAACCACAAGCCGACTATGGTCCTGCATGGTTCTCTAATAGGCACACTGGTGTAAGGGTGATATAGCCTACAACCAGCAAACCCCTTCGTACAGTATACAATTATTTCATGGTCCTTCGAGCACGGATCACCCTGCCATCAGAGATGGACCGGAGTCCCCCTCCCCAGCTCCACTGCCACCATCGGCGCAGCAGCGACCATGGGCCCCAGCGTGGGGGCCATGGCTGCTGCTGGGGGAGTGGGGGCCATGGCTGATGGGGAGCTGGGGGCCATGGCTGCTGTTGGGGAGCTGAGGGCCCTGACATGCTGTGAATGCTGGACCCTATAGAGCCCAGACATGCTCCTAATGTAAGGATTGAATTGATACCCATTTAATTGAATCCTATAGAGCCCTGAATGCTATTTCAGAGCCCTCTAGACCTACATGACGAAAGTGCTGGACCCTATAGAGCCCTGACATGCAGTGAATGCTGGACCCTATAGAAACCCTGAAATGCTGTGACTGCTGGACCCTATAGAGCCCTGACATGCTGTGAATGCTGGACCCTATAGAGCCCTGAAATGCATTGAATGCTGGACCCTATAGAGCTCTGACATGCTGTGAATGCTGGACCCTATAGAGCCCTGAAATGGCTGCTGGGGAGCTGGGGGCCATGGCTGCTGCTGGGGAGCTGGGGGAGTGGGGGCCATGGCTGCTGGGGAGTGGGGGCCATGGCTGCTGCTGGGGAGCTGGGGGAGTGGGGGCCATGGCTGCTGGGGAGCTGGGGGCCATGGCTGCTGCTGGGAGCTGGGGGAGTGGGGGCCATGGCTGCTGCTGGGAGCTGGGGGAGTGGGGGCCATGGCTGCTGTTGGGGAGCTGAGGGCCCTGACATGCTGTGAATGCTGGACCCTAGAGAGCCCAGACATGCTCCTAATGTAAGGATTGAATTGATACCTATTAATCCTATAGAGCCCTGAATGCTATTTCAGAGCCCTATAGACCTACATGACGAAAGTGCTGGACCCTATAGAGCCCTGACATGCAGTGAATGCTGGACCCTATAGAAACCCTGAAATGCTGTGACTGCTGGACCCTATAGAGCCCTGACATGCTGTGAATGCTGGACCCTCTAGAGCCCTGAAATGCATTGAATGCTGGACCCTATAGAGCTCTGACATGCTGTGAATGCTGGACCCCATAGAGCCCTGAAATGGCTGCTGGGGAGCTGGGGGCCATGGCTGCTGCTGGGGAGCTGGGGGAGTGGGGGCCATGGCTGCTGGGGAGTGGGGGCCATGGCTGCTGCTGGGGAGCTGGGGGAGTGGGGGCCATGGCTGCTGGGGAGCTGGGGGCCATGGCTGCTGCTGGGAGCTGGGGGAGTGGGGGCCATGGCTGCTGGGGAGCTGGGGGCCATGGCTGCTGCTGGGAGCTGGGGGAGTGGGGGCCATGGCTGCTAGGGAGCTGGGGGCCATGGCTGCTGTTGGGGAGCTGAGGGCCCTGACATGCTGTGAATGCTGGACCCTAGAGAGCCCAGACATGCTCCTAATGTAAGGATTTAATTGATACCTATTTAATTGAATCCTATAGAGCCCTGAATGCTATTTCAGAGCCCTATAGACCTACATGACGAAAGTGCTGGACCCTATAGAGCCCTGACATGCAGTGAATGCTGGACCCTATAGAAACCCTGAAATGCTGTGACTGCTGGACCCTATAGAGCCCTGACATGCTGTGAATGCTGGACCCTCTAGAGCCCTGAAATGCATTGAATGCTGGACCCTATAGAGCTCTGACATGCTGTGAATGCTGGACCCTATAGAGCCCTGAAATGGCTGCTGGGGAGCTGGGGGCCATGGCTGCTGCTGGGGAGCTGGGGGAGTGGGGGCCATGGCTGCTGGGGAGTGGGGGCCATGGCTGCTGCTGGGGAGCTGGGGGAGTGGGGGCCATGGCTGCTGGGGAGCTGGGGGCCATGGCTGCTGCTGGGAGCTGGGGGAGTGGGGGCCATGGCTGCTGCTGGGAGCTGGGGGAGTGGGGGCCATGGCTGCTGGGGAGCTGGGGGCCATGGCTGCTGCTGGGAGCTGGGGGAGTGGGGGCCATGGCTGCTAGGGAGCTGGGGGCCATGGCTGCTGTTGGGGAGCTGAGGGCCCTGACATGCTGTGAATGCTGGACCCTAGAGAGCCCAGACATGCTCCTAATGTAAGGATTTAATTGATACCTATTTAATTGAATCCTATATAGCCCTGAATGCTATTTCAGAGCCCTATAGACCTACATGACGAAAGTGCTGGACCCTATAGAGCCCTGACATGCAGTGAATGCTGGACCCTATAGAAACCCTGAAATGCTGTGACTGCTGGACCCTATAGAGCCCTGACATGCTGTGAATGCTGGACCCTATAGAGCCCTGAAATGCATTGAATGCTGGACCCTATAGAGCTCTGACATGCTGTGAATGCTGGACCCTATAGAGCCCTGAAATGGCTGCTGGGGAGCTGGGGGCCATGGCTGCTGCTGGGGAGCTGGGGGAGTGGGGGCCATGGCTGCTGGGGAGTGGGGGCCATGGCTGCTGCTGGGGAGCTGGGGGAGTGGGGGCCATGGCTGCTGGGGAGCTGAGGGCCATGGCTGCTGCTGGGAGCTGGGGGAGTGGGGTCCATGGCTGCTGGAAGAGTGGGGGCCATGGCTGCTGGGGAGCTGGGGGCCATGGCTGCTGCTGGGACCTGGGGGAGTGGGGGCCATGGCTGCTGGGGAGTGGGGGCCATGGCTGCTGCTGGGGAGCTGGGGGAGTGTACACATAATGTACAGTACAGTACAGTACGGCTCACCTATAACGACATGCGACACATAATGTACAGTACGGCTCACCTATAACGACATGCGACACATAATGTACAGTACGGCTCACCTATAACGACATGCGACACATAATGTACAGTATGGCTCACCTATAACGACATGCGACACATAATGTACAGTACGGCTCACCTATAACGACATGCAACACATAATGTACAGTACAGTACGGCTCACCTATAACGTCATGCGACACGTAATGAATCCTATAGAGCCCTGAATGCTATTTCAGAGCCCTATAGACCTACATGACGAAAGTGCTGGACCCTATAGAGCCCTGACATGCAGTGAATGCTGGACCCTATAGAAACCCTGAAATGCTGTGACTGCTGGACCCTATAGAGCCCTGACATGCTGTGAATGCTGGACCCTATAGAGCCCTGAAATGCATTGAATGCTGGACCCTATAGAGCTCTGACATGCTGTGAATGCTGGACCCTATAGAGCCCTGAAATGGCTGCTGGGGAGCTGGGGGCCATGGCTGCTGCTGGGGAGCTGGGGGAGTGGGGGCCATGGCTGCTGGGGAGTGGGGGCCATGGCTGCTGCTGGGGAGCTGGGGGAGTGGGGGCCATGGCTGCTGGGGAGCTGAGGGCCATGGCTGCTGCTGGGAGCTGGGGGAGTGGGGTCCATGGCTGCTGGGGGAGTGGGGGCCATGGCTGCTGGGGAGCTGGGGGCCATGGCTGCTGCTGGGACCTGGGGGAGTGGGGGCCATGGCTGCTGGGGAGTGGGGGCCATGGCTGCTGCTGGGGAGCTGGGGGAGTGTACACATAATGTACAGTACAGTACAGTACGGCTCACCTATAACGACATGCGACACATAATGTACAGTACGGCTCACCTATAACGACATGCGACACATAATGTACAGTACGGCTCACCTATAACGACATGCGACACATAATGTACAGTATGGCTCACCTATAACGACATGCGACACATAATGTACAGTACGGCTCACCTATAACGACATGCAACACATAATGTACAGTACAGTACGGCTCACCTATAACGTCATGCGACACGTAATGTACAGTACAGTACAGTACGGCTCACCTATAACGACATGCGACACATAATGTCAGGTGGGACGAGATAATTTCGTGGCGGCGACGTATTGTTGAATCGTTGCGACCTATTGTTTTACGCCATGGCATATTCTTCATTACGCCATGGCTTATTCTTCATACGTCGCAGCTTAAACAATAATTCGCCACAGCGTTAAGAATTAGCCGCGGCGAGAGGGATACGCCAGACGTAATATGGACTTGCCGTGGCAAGAACGGAATACGCCATGGCAAGAACGGAATACGCCATGGCAAGAACGGGATACGCCACGACCTAATATGGACTCGTCGTAGGTGCTATAGCCACCAATAATTAATGTACTCGTCGCGGTACTCGTCGCGGCATGCTACCCGTTTGCGACGTAAAAGGTTGACTTTGGTATTTGCGGTGGTATTGAATGGGTGCGCCTTGCCGGTCCGGTTCTGAGGAGGCCTCAGCCGTCGCTGGGCGTCCGTGCGTGCCCGAGCTGTCACCTCTTTTGCGCACCGAAAAGAGCAGATCTACCGCGTGTCGTGTGTGTGTGTGTGTGTGTGTGTGTGTGTGTGTGCGCGCGCAACGTTTATAAGAAAGAGAGAGAGAGAGAGAGAGGGGATGGGGGGGGGTGAGTGACATGCTGCCGCCACCGCGCAATCAATCAATCAATCAATCAATCAATCAATCAATCAATCAATCAATCACTTCACACCGATACTTTCCCCCTCTCTCTCTCTCTCTACCCCTCCGTAAGTCCGTCTCTGTGTCTCTCTCTCTCTCTCGCCACTGGCCTATTATGCCTATAAATGCATATCATGCCTGTTGGTGAAATATAAACATCTAAAATGGTTCAGTAATAATTAGCATAAGTTAATATTAACGAAAAACATCTACTATTTTAAATTGGTCTAGTAAAGTTAGTGACTAATCAGAAGCAGCAACCATGCAGAGCTACCAATCAGATTAAATAGGCTATAAGCCTTAAACGTTTGACAAGCAATATTCAAAATATCCAAAACGGGAGGCGGCCTTTTTTCCGACAGCATTCTAGCTGACGGGGCAACGGTCCGCTCCGCAGCGGGGGGACATTCGCTGCGATGCAGCTGACGGGCCGCCCAAACGGGTCCGGGGACCCCCGGGCGGCCTTCCTATACATACCTGGGGGGGTATCACGGGGGTCCGCATAGGAGCGACGAGTGAGTGAGTGTGTGTGTGTGTGTGTGTGTGTGTGTGTGTGTGTGTGTGCGTGCGACAGATAAATGCTACATTTCTTGTGCACACTAATATTTAATATAATAAATATGATTCTGATTAATGATATACACTGCTTTGCCCGTCACGACTGTACTTTCTGTCTGTCTGTCTGTCTGTCTGTGACAGTCTGTCTGTCTGTCTGTCGGCATCTGATCTACAAGCTGCACGCATCGCAGCGGACAGCAGCGGGTCTATACCCCCCCCCCCCCTCCTGCAGAAGTCGTATAGCTAATAGCTTGCCATAATTCTAATGATCATTTGCCGTCTGATTGACACACAGCGTGTGCTGAGAGAGAGAGAGAGAGAAAGAGAGAGAGAGAGAGAGAGAGAGAGAGAGAGAGCGCGCGCGCGCAGAGAGTTTCATGTTTATACTATTCACAACTTTAAAACTTATCATATATTCATTTTAAAAGCCACCTAAACTGTGAGTCATGTTTCTTTCATTGTCTGTCAGAATGTCACACGTAAATCTCCATATCCCGACTCTTCGACTTCTCTCTCCATATAATAAAAACACTTTATTATTGCTCTGGCGACTTTATTGGCAAGTCCTGCACATGATGAATAGCAGTCAGACGTGTCCACAACCACTTGTGAGCTTGTAGCCTGTTATATTTTCGAGCTGTAGGCCTATAATAAATGTCACGTTATAATGTAGGCTAATACAAGTTCACATGCACGCGCACATTGTCAGCATGTAGGCACAGTGACATGCAGTCAATGGTGCGCCCTTAAAGGGACACTTCACCCTTTTTGCTAAAAAATATATGTTAATGACGTTTAGAAGCTTTAGATCAATTTCCTGGGGGTATTTATGTGTGTAATATGTGGTTTTAGATATTTTAGATTGTAGCAGTGAGCCTGTTGTCTCTGATGTCATGGACACTGGTCTCACTACCTTCCTGGACTACAATTCCCATAATTCTTTGGTGCACTGCTCCTCCTTGTGGAAAGGGGGGAGAGCTGTCTTACTGAGACAACATGTAGTCCAGGAAGGAAGTGAGCCCAGTGTCCATGACATCAGAGACAACAGGCTCACTGCTACAATCTAAAATATCTAAAACCACATATTACACACATAAAGACCCCCAGGAAAGTGTTCTAAAGCTTCTAAACGTCATTAACATATATTTTTTAGCAAAAAGGGTGAAGTGTCCCTTTAATACCTATGAGAGAGATGTGCCATATATGCGCACGGCGACCCGCATACTTTCTTCTCACCAACCATGCACGCTATTTGATGCGATTCCATTCACACCTCTCTCTCTCTGCACCCTCTCTCTCTTGCTCTCTCTCTCTCTCTCTCCTCGCATGACCATGACCTGCATGAAATTTATACAGCACGATATAGTTCCACATGCGGCTATGCACACCACACACCACGTAGACTTGTTTGTGGTCCTTATTGGGACAGTTAATATACACAGTCTATCTGTAGCCGTCCGCAATTAACATATTTCAAGCTTCGCACTCGGCACCAATACAAATTAAATCACCAGTCAGCACTGAACTAGTAGGCTGATATATATTTGGATGCAGCAAAGCAGAGCCTTTGCTCGTTGCAGTTGATGCAACACAATTTTAAAAATCCCTGCAGTAAAACATCAAAGTCCAGTATAGGCCTTATAGCCCTTGTCCATTTATCGACGATCCAGCAGCACATCATGCAGTATAGCATACAGTATAGGCCTATTATTAATCATCATCATCAATGAGCAAACTCCCCCCCCCCCTATCTGTCTATCTGCATGCGCTACGTCCCACAGAACGCAACGCATGCACTATAGCCGAGAACCAGGGCCGGATTTAACAAACAGGGGGCTGTAAGCAAACGTTTTTTAGGGGCCCCTCATTGCCACGCCGGGGGGGGGTCCGGGGTGGGCGATAGCCCCCCCCGGGTCCAGAAAAATCTGTAAATTTGCCATGAAAATGCTTCAATCTGGTGCACTTTGAGATCAAAATTTTGATCTAGTAGATGTGCTATTTTTGCTCTTTTTTAAATTGGAATTCTGAATTATTTTTAGCTATTTCTGAATTGAAATCTTGAAAAGTTAATGTTTTATTTAATTTCAAATACTGCATGTACTGAAAAAAGCATCATAATTGAGTATGAACTTGACAATGGACAGTGCAGTGTAAAATGCAGTTTAATTAAAGTTTCATATACAAATGAAACACTAGACTAGTAGACTTCAGCATTTGTAAAGGAGGTCATCCTGATGTCCAATTGTCCACACTGATCAGGATGACATCAACTGTTGGCTCAACTGTTGGCTCAACTGAAATAAAAAACAATTCAGTTAGTCATGAGATATATTAACTAAACTAACCTGTATATAATTTATATAAGCAGAGAACACATGTGTTTCTTACCTTATTGAATTGGATCACTGCTATCCTTAGATTAAAAAAAAAAGTAATTCTGATGTCCATCACACTTGGCTCAACTGTTGGCTCAACTGAAATAAAAAAAACAATTCAGTTAGTCATGAGATATATTAACTAAACTAACCTGTATATAATTTATATAAGCAGAGAACACATGTGTTTCTTACCTTATTGAATTGGATCACTGCTATCCTTAGATAAATAAATAAAAGTAATTCTGATGTCCATCACACTTGGCTCAACTGTTGGCTCAACTGAAATAAAAAAACAATTCAGTTAGTCATGAGATATTTTAAGTAAACTGAACTGTATACACTTAATTTCTTACCTTATTAGAAGAACTTTACTTTCCTGGCTTTGGCTTCAGAAAAGTCTTTGACAATGGCTTCCATGTCCAATGTTCTTCGGACCCTCTGCTCAATGGACATCATTGCCAATCCATTGAGTCTCTCCTGTGACATAGTGGAGCGCAGGTAGGTTTTGACTAGCTTCAAGTAGGAGAAGCTCCTCTCTCCTGATGCAACCGTGACAGGTAATGTCAAAAGGAGTCGCAGGGCGATGCTTAAGTTGGAATAGAGTTCCTGCATGTTCTCTTTGTATATGTAGTGCAGCATTTCAGTTGGTGTGGAAATTGTTGTTGGAAATGCTTTCACAGCATCTTGAACATCCGTTGCCAAGTCTTCTGCATTCACATCCTGGAGTTGTTCCTTCATTTTTCTGCAACAGGCATTCAGTGTCCCGTCTTCTACAGCCTTCTTCATGTTTGTAGTAGAGTATAAGAAGCCAAAAATATCAAAGAAATGCTTTACCTGACCAAATCTCTCAGTAATGCCGGAAAGTGCTTTGTCTACTAAGGGGAGGAAAAACTCGCCTGAAACGTTGCTCTGGTGTTGACTGAGTCTCATCTCTACCCTCATAGTCGAACTGACGGGTTGTCCTTGTTTGCCGCTCTGCTGGAAAGGTCATCTCAATCCCCAGTGATTCTGCAATCTCCTTGGCATCAGTTTGTGCTGATGCCAGTCCCTTATCACGGTACTCCTGCAGAAACCGTTTCACACCATCAGTCTCTCTCTGAATTGTCTCAATTGACATCTTTGGGCTTTGCAAGAGTTTGCTTACTCTGTTGATCTTGTACAGAACATTATACCAGACCACAACACACAGAAGGAATCGCCATGTGCTCATCTCTTTTGACAGGCCCTGAGCTGTAGACAAGGCATCTCCATCCTTCTTTTCCATGGCATGCTGTACCAGGGCATTCAGAGCATCCAGCATTCCTGGCAATTGGTAGCGGATTGCTTTGACGCTATCAATGCGACATTCCCATCTGGTTGTGGAGAGACTTTTTACAGTCATCTTCACATGCTTTTGGAGAATTGACCAGCGCTGGACAGAGGAGCTGAAGACATTGTAGAGGCGCTGAAGATTTCCAAAGAAAGATGTGGAGAGAACAGAGGATTTGGCAGAGTCAGCCACAACAAGGTTCAAGGTATGGCTGGTGCAGGGAACACACAGAGCCTTTTTGTTAACATCAAGCACTCTTTTTTGCACCCCCTGCTTGTGCCCCATCATGTTACTTCCGTTGTCATACGCCTGCCCACGGCAGTTGTTGATGTCCAGGTTAAGTCTTTGCAAGTGCTCACAGAAGGTTTCAAAGAGGCCCTTCCCTGTTGTGTCATCAACCTGGGAGAGACAGCGAGATCAATTCGTGGCGGTGACGACTCGCCACGACCTATTTTTTTACGCCATGGCGTATTCTTCATTTTCCGCCATGACAGAACAGAATCCGCCGTGGCGAGTACAGAATCCGCCGTGGCGACGACTCGCCACGACCTATTTTTTTACGCCATGGCGTATTCTTCATTTTCCGCCGTGGCGAGTACAGAATCCGCCATTGTTTATTTTTTTTTTGCGTGCCGTGGTGCAGGTTTTATTGTCCTATTAGTACTATTCTCGGAATTATTTCATCCTCTTCTAGTGTAATGGTTAGCGCTCTCGCCCCTATAATCAAGGCACTGTGCCGACGCAGGTTCGATTCTTGCAAAAAGCAAAGTTTTTGTTTTTTTAAGTTTTTTTTTACCCGTACATACAGTGTGTGTGCGTGCGTGCGTATACAGTGTGCGTGCGTGTATGCGTGCGTATACAGTGTGTGTGTGTGCGTGCGTGCTTCATCGTATTTATTATTATTATTATTATTATTAATATGCAGGTAATAATAATAAATACGATGAAGCACGCACGCACGCACACACACACTGTATACGCACGCATCCGCCGTGGCGAGTGCAGAATCCGCCATTGTTTATTTATTTTTTGCGTGCCGTGGTGCAGGTTTTATTGTCCTAGTAGTACTATTCTCGGAATTATTTCATCCTCTTCTAGCGTAATGGTTAGCGCTCTCGCCCCTATAGTCAAGGCACTGTGCCGACGCAGGTTCGATTCTTGCAAAAAGCAAAGTATTTTTTTTTAAAGTATTTTTTTTACCCGTACATACAGTGTGTGTGCGTGCGTGCGTGCGTATACAGTGTGCGTGCGTGTATGCGTGCGTATACAGTGTGTGTGTGTGTGTGTGCGTGCGTGCTTCATCGTATTTATTATTATTATTATTAATATGCAGGTAATAATAATAAATACGATGAAGCACGCACGCACACACACACACACACACACACACACACTGTATACGCACGCATACACGCACGCACACTGTATACGCACGCACGCACACACACTGTATGTACGGGTAAAAAAATAACTTTAAAAAAAAAAACTTTGCTTTTTGCAAGAATCGAACCTGCGTCGGCACAGTGCCTTGACTATAGGGGCGAGAGCGCTAACCATTACGCTAGAAGAGGATGAAATAATTCCGAGAATAGTACTAATAGGACAATAAAACCTGCACCATGGCACGCAAAAAATAAATAAACAATGGCGGATTCTGTACTCGCCACGGCGGAAAATGAAGAATACGCCATGGCGTAAAAAAATAGGTCGTGGCGAGTCGTCGCCACGGCGGATTCTGTACTCGCCACGGCGGATTCTGTTCTGTCATGGCGGAAAATGAAGAATACGCCATGGCGTAAAAAAATAGGTCGTGGCGAGTCGTCACCGCCACGAATTGATCTCGCTCCACCTGCAACCTGGATGAATCCTACAAAGTGCTCTGAAATGGTGGCTCCCACAGATTCCTCACAGCTCACAATGCGTAGCACCATTGACAACTGCTCAATGTGACTAATGTCTGGTGTACAGTCCATTATAACAGAGAAGTACTTTGCAGCTTGGACTTTCTCGATGATTTTTTCAAGTGTTTTCTGCCCAACTAGCTCGATAATCTCATTTTGAATGACCTTGCTCAGGTAATGGTCTTTTATTTCTTTCGCAGTAATCCTTCTGACATGTTCCCTCATGACTGGATCAAACTGTGCCATTAGCTCAATCTGCCCCAGGAAATTCCCATTATGGGGCTCATACAGATTCTCAATGTGTCCTCTTAGAGCCATATTGTGCTCTGCTAAATAGCAAACTATAGCAATGATTCTATCCAGAATCTCTTTCCATTGCTTGACTTTCAGAGCATGTAGTCTCTGGGCCGTTCTGTCAATTGTTGTTCCAGCTTTTAATCTTTCTGCTAGGTTTAGACATTTTCCCATGTTGTCACGGTGTGAGGAGGACTTTTCATGGTCTTTCAGTACTTTCACTAAGTTGCTCCAAGTACGATAACCAGTGCTACACAAAGTATTGCCCCCTCTCCCAAACAGCATGCAGCAAAAACAAAACACAGCATCAGTACTGGTTGAGTACACAAACCATTTCCGGGGTACACTTTCTCCATTTTCCATTCTTTTTTCATACTGTGTTGTTGTGAATTTTCTTGGGGGTTTTTCTTTGTTTTGGGGGAAAACAAAATCTTTCACCTGGACAGGACCTTTAATGACAATGTCACACCGCTCCCTATCACTCAGCTGTCCTGGCCAAAGAGCTGGGTCATCAGTTATGTCATTCACTGGCACTGCAGGTGCTTCAGAATCAGATTGCTCCTCCTCTGGCTCCTCCTCTGGCTCCTCATCATCATCATCATCATCACTAGTAGCAGCCCTAGTAGCAGAAAACTCACTTGTTGTAGTCAATCGACTAGTAGTTGCAGCAGCCTCAGAACCAACCTCATTGTTATTGTTGTTAGCATCCTGGTGCAACACTTCCTCTTGCTCTCTCTCCTCTAAAATTGGGTTGGGTAAGGGTTAGGCCTGTCAAAAAAAATCGATTCGAGTTAGAATCGCGATTCTAATGCTGTCCGATTCAGAATCGATTCTCATTTTCCAAAAGTCTTTTTTTTTTTTTTTTTACAAATGTACCTGTGCATGCAATGCATTATGGCCTGGGTTTCTGCATAGTGCATTTACTACCAGCTAAGCTAAGCCTGCCAATTGTATTTATTTTACACCTGTTTTAATACTAATGTATTGTTCTGGTATTGAGTGAGAAGAGATTTTGTAACTTTTGTACTGGTTCAAATTTGTGCAAGCTAAATACATGAGACATGTTCTTACTCTTGGATTTAACCTTTGTGTGTTTAAATCATTCAGTTGATAAAACCTTTACAATTATACAAGCTTTTTACTAAATGTACTCTGCTTTCATGCCAGAAGACTGGAGTAGATCATGCTAAAATTCTATTTAATTGTTTTTAATAAAATAAAATAAACTGCTTTAGAATCGAAAAAAAATCTTTTTTGAATCGAGAATCGGGAAAATCGAAAAGATCGTTTTTGAATCGAATCGTCACCCCAAGAATCGGAATTGAATCGAATCGTGGGACACCTAAAGATTCGCAGCCCTAGTAAGGGAGGGTTCTTCTGCTGGCTTGAAATAATTTGTTAGCTTGGGTAAAGAAGCCCGGAACATTTCATCTTTTTTCTTTTTTTTGTCTTTTTGAGATCCACTGGGGTAAACTCGTTTCATGATTCAACTAAACTAGTAGGCTACAAACGCAAATGAACAAACTGTTGATGCAGCAGCAAATGCAACCAGAGAACATATGCATGACACACTCACTGAACACCTTATTGGTAGAGGAAGCCCATTTGTTGTAATTTCAATTGGTATTAACACCCAACCAATCATTTTCGACAGGAGAATGATCTGCAATTTACGTCACTGAAAACTTTCATATTAAATTAATTTACTCACCTAGAGTTTAATGGAGGATTCATGTAAGAACACACTTTTGTTATTGAAGAGCAGGGTAAATATGACGTTTTGCGCCAAGGTCCTATTCCTTTCCTGACAGTCTAGGTTGTATGATTGTTGTTGTTTTGTTTTGCAACATTATTTCCACGTTGAAACGGCCGGTCTGAGGCGCAGTATAGGGGGACAAAGACAAACAGGGGAGCCCACGACGGGACGGACGGCCGCGACCGGGCGTCGCTTAACGGGGGGACCGGGGGGAGGATCATGAAGAAGTGACGCCGAGGAAGCGACGCCATGGGCCGTCGTAGCCCCCCCTGGGGGGGCCCCCCTAACCGCAATAGGCAAAATATCAACTGCGAGTCTGCGACGGAACGGGCTGGCGGGGCTGCGATATTAAACATTTTTCAGGGAGAACTCTCGGGGCCTCTAGCCGTCGGGGCTCTACGCAGCTGCGTAGTTTGCGTAGCGGTAAAAACCGCCCCTGCCGAGAACTCACTCTTTTAGGCCTATGTCTGAGTGCGATTACTTTTATAAAGGTTGTACAAGTGCCTATATTATCCGCTATAGGGCGAGTCATTGAGATTGATTGAAAATTCATTATTCATTGAGGATAGATAACTTGAGAGATGATCACTTATTGGGGCTATTTAGGCTCTGTACATTCAGGTGAAAAGTAGAAAACAGATGTGAGCGCAGGGAGTTGGTACTCTCATATAATGTGTTAAATGTTCCCACATTGAAATAATCGCTAGTGATTTCTTCGTTTGCATATTTGAGGCAATTAAGGTCAGGATCAATGCATGTGTTATATTTATTATTAGCATCCGTTTCAATAAGATTGAAAATCTTATTACAAAAGTTATTAAAAGGATCTACAGTATTAATTGGGCTCACTTGATACAGTTACAGGTTCTGCAGAAGTTGGAAGTTCGAATTCGGAATTACTTAGACCAGAGGGGTCAGAAAGAGTGATATTAACCAAATGTGTATCAACCATAAAAGTTAAAAGAAATAAAACTTTGGCAATAGATATATACCCAGGTTAGCCAGCCATTGGCTCAACTGGTCTCGTCTGCAACGTTTGTATCGATTGCAACGGGCCTAGGTGGGTGGGAAATCAGCTGATCATATTTGAGATATGCAAAGTTCCCTTTATTTCGTTTTTCGCGAAGAAGGGGAAGTAATTATTTCCGTTTTAGTCTGACTTTTTCAGAAAAATCCTCATTGATGAAGATCTTAGAACCTTTGAGTTTTTGGCCCCTTTTCATAATCGCCTCCTTGTCTTTATATCTGAGCAATTTGGCAATTATAGATCTGGGTCGACCCTCTGGCAGAAAGGTGCCAATTCTGTGTGCCCTCTCTATCTCAATCAGTTCAAATCAAGTTTTTCATACATCATCTTTTTTATAATCTCAGTCTCTTGCCATGTTTCAGATTTAGAATCCTCAATACCATCGATCAGGATATTATTTCTCCTAGACTGATTTTCTAGATAGTCTTCTTTAGAGGAGATCTTGTCAAGAGCAGATTGCAGTTGGCCAAGCAACAAAGTGCTTGACTCAAGTGCTGCCTGGTTCAAAACATTTGCATTTTTAAAACTATCTGTCTCTGCTTGTGTGAACTCCAGGCTATGTTTAAGGTCACAGACTGTTTTCACCAGCTCATCAACTCTTTCTGTGGTAGAGTCCATGATGAGACTTAAAGTTCTTCTCTTGTAGATCAGATTTAAAGTTCTTCTCTTGTAGATCAGTTCTTTGAAAAATTGCTTTTGTTGATCTAACATATCATTAAGAACAGAGACAGTCACAAACTCTTCTTCCTGGACCGCATTCTTTTTGGGACCCATGGTAACTGATTGCAAAAAGTCAAACCAAAGTGGAGGGGGGGGGACAAAAAAAACAAAAAAAAACAACAAATAACTCACCAAAACAGCTAACAAAAGGTCTCACAAAACCGAGATGTTTTATGCAGAGTCAAACAGATCCCTGGCAGGTGGAGCCTGGTGGAGGCCTTGTGGAGCCCGATGTTGTCTGGCAGCTGGAGGCCTGTCCTGGGGTAGCCTGCCTGATGGAGTTCTGGTGTAGCCTTGCTGCTGGAGGCCTAGTGGAGCCTGATGTTGCCTGGTAGGTGGAGGCCAATGGGGGTCTGTTCCCCAGTAGGTTGGCTTTTTCAGGCCTCCAGCAGGCAGGCTACACCAGGGCGCCTAGTGGAGCCTGATGTTTGACCTGGCTGCTGAAGTCCTGCCCTGTGGTAGCCTGGCTGTTGGAGGCCTTGTGGAGCCGGGTGTTGACTGGCTGCAGGCTGTTTTAGTGCCTGGAAGTTTGAAGGCGAAGGCTGCCTAGGTGAAACCTGGTAGCAGTAGGCTAACCAAGGCTAACAAAGAGCCTGGGCCTCACCCATGAGGTAGTTGGAGCAAGGGCTCAATCCAGATCCAGACATTAAAATTCCGGTTTAGATCAAAAAATATATAGTTAAAAAAAAGACCACCTATACAACACTGATAAAACTTGGATAAAAAATACAAAGTATTGATCGAATTTAGTGGATTATTGCCACAAACACTGCAGCTCTCAGTAACAGCTGCTGCTGCTGCTCACAACACAACATGGACAAATGCATAATGGCAAGCACAATTAGCTGACATTTAAACACGACACAATCTTTGTCTTTGTTTCACTTTGAAACACCCAAGTTTTACAGACATGCTTGATAATTCATTTATATTTTAAAACTATTCCCACAAAGGTTTGATCTCGATGCCAGCACGCGGCGACCCCCTTACGTCAAGGCCCGTTTTAGGCAACCAGAGTAAGAACTCATCTATGCTACTACTGTTTACTTTTCTCACGTTTAACAGAATCTCGCACGTCGTGGCAACTAGCCTTTTAGTTGACTCTATTATTGCAAACTAAATTTCACACGAGAAAAGAATAATTAGCTTTACTAATACCAAGACGGATTACCATTGACGCGTAGTGATAGGAGCACTATCGTCTGACTGACTACAGCCACATCAATTGTTTTAATAAAGCTACTGTGGTGTCTCGATGATTATTCACCGCCCAGGTAAGCATACCCCCGGAGGCCAGCAGAGGTAGAGAGACAGGAGAACACATAAACCACTGGGAGTGGTTTTAGAAGCCAGGTACATACCCCGTCACCTGTTGGATCAGCTGGGATGTGCGTCACAGGTGTTCGCCCATCAGACTACAAAACTGAGCTCTCTCTGCCTCAGAGGAGATCACACTCCGGGGGGTAAGGTTGCACGTCAGTAGAGACTGCTAGGGCGGTGAGTCCAGAAAACCACTATCATTCACTGTCACTCTGTGCCAATATGGTGAATGATCATGCTGACCCTTCTGTGTCTTATTCCCCCCCAGGCATATACTGACAGCACGCTAAACACGCACCTGTAGCGCTGCGTCCCTCCATCATGCGCCCGGGCTGCCCAGCGGGAGGTAGTTTAGGATTACTGCATGTTTTTTGTGAGGGTACCTACCCTAGGGGACACAGGGAGAACATGTGAGGTACCTACGCTAGGGGACACGGGCAGAACATGTGAGGGTACCTACCCTAGGGGACACGGGGAGAACATGTGAGGGTACCTACCCTAGGGGACACGGGGAGAACATGTGAACTCCACACAGAAAGGCCCTTTTTCCAACCCCGCCTCGGGTATGGGCACTGATGACGTGGAGGAGGGAACACGCCCCCAGCACCCACAGCGTCCCCAGCGGGTATCAAACCCAGGACCTTCTAGCTGTCAGGTGACAGCACTACCAACTGTGCCACCGTGCCCCGAACGCAGGATTTTTGTGGACAGCTATTTCTTATCACACCGTTTATGGTGCTTAGGTTTCCCCCAGGTGTGGTGGAGAACAGAGTTGTTTTTGTTTTACTCAGTCTCTTGAATAGTTTTAGTTTTAGTCACATTTTAGTCACCTGGAATGTCTTAGTGTTATTCTAGTTTTAGTCGACTAAATCTACAGTTGCTTTAGTTGATTTAGTCGAACAAAATGTATTTTGGCGGGCCGTCGTAATCATTGTTTTTTACACTTTGTTTTTGAAAATAGCTGATCTACAAGCCCACAACGCGTCGCGCTTGAGCTTGTAGATTGTCTATTTTCAGCATGCAACTAATTGTAAAATGACTTATACTGGAAATATATTGGTATATTAAGTCTTAGTTTTAGTCATCATAGCTTAGTTTTCCTTTAGTTTTCATCAGTGAAAAAAGGAAACATTTTCGTCTTAGTCGACGAAATCAACACTGGTGGAGACGACGCTGGTGTGCCTGCAGAGTACCTGACTGACTGAAACTCTTGTCACAATGTTAGCAGTGGTAAGGCTTTTCTCCAGTGTGGATACGCAGGTGTGTCCGTAAACATCATATGTCAATGAAACTCTTGTCACAATGTTTGCAGTGGTAAGGTTTTTCTCCAGTGTGGATACGCAGGTGTGTCCGTAAACAACATATGTCAATGAAACTCTTGTCACAATGTTTGCAGTGGTAAGGTTTTTCTCCAGTGTGGATACGCAGGTGTGTCCGCAAACAACCTATATCAATGAAACTCTTGTAACACTGTTTACACTGCAATAAGGTCTTTCTCCGGTGTGTAGACGCTGGTGTCTTGTCAGCGTAGCATCTGGGAGAAGCTCTTGTCACATTGTTCACAATGGAAAGGTTTTTCAGAAATATAGGTGTTATATATATGGTCATGATTCACCAGGATCTTAAATGGTTGGATTCTATAGGCTTAAAATAATTTATATCAATATTTATTTTGTAAATCTCTATGGGGTAAAATGGTAGATGTTTCAGTGGGTCCATAAAACCAAGCCCACTGTCCATCCATAGGGTTGAAGCGGTTCATTTTTAAGTGCTTCTGGACAAGACTTGTTTCAGCGTTATTTGGCATGACCCTCTACACCATATACTGCAACGTTTCATAAACACTTGACTCTGCATGGATGGATTAGGGGCAGAAGAAGAATTTTCATAAAACTGCAATTTTCATTGGCTCATAAAACTAATATTTTTTTTCAACAAAAAGAAAGTACTCCCAATGTTTTACTTTTACTTTATTTGTTTATTTGGACAGGACAATGCATAATAATGGACGTAAATACACCGGATATAGCACAGTTGCTAATTTTCATCCGCAGTCCTCACAAGAAATACAAAACGGAAAACAGACAGGCAAACAGTGGAATACATTTACATAACATTACATAGGGAACACAGCATAAAAACAGAAATACACCCAAAATAACCACGAATGGTTGCAGCTTTGGTTTTCAAGCAACCATTTTTTCAGATTGAATTTAAAAGATGGAAATGTAGCAAAATCCCTTATACGCAGAGGAAGGCCATTCCATGCTACACAACCCGGTACTGAGAGGACATTTTGGCACTAGCCCCTCCTATAGGGACACAAGAGTTTAATGTTTGTCTTTAGTTTGTTTTGTAAACGCCATTGACAATGAAGGGAAAATGTACGTCATGTTTGTTTTACATCACCATTACATTACCTAATCAACATGAGTTAGACTTTAATATATTAGCGCCCCTCACTTCACATGGGTGTGATATCTTTGTCTATATAAGATCATGTGTAGGATCTTTAAAGCTATTAGCCGATCTACCAGCTCACAATACGTCGCGATGCAACGCATTGTGAGCTTGTAGATCGGCTATTTTGTACACATTCCATACATGGGCCAACAACTTTTTGTGCCATGTGTATATAGGTTTTACATAAAAAAAAGATACTTAAGAAACTAAATTGTGGTGGTCATGTTGATAGTGTCAGATTATGTGATTCCATGACTTTAGTACCTACCACTTGTCATTGTCATCCTGGAATAGAATGAATGATCATTCGATTGTATGTTATATCATGTGTCAACTCAAATGGGGAAAATGTGGATTTATTACTATTACAACTAACCACTTCTTCCCTGTATGATTCCTCCTCATTATCCTCAGATGTGCATTTTGACCCAAGCATTTGCCACTAACAGGAACTAAAGGGTTCCTCCCCTGTAAGAGTCCTCATTCATCTATGAGCTTTTCCCCTGTATGAGTCCTCATGTGTGATTTTAGTTCACTACTCTGTGTACAGCTTTTACCACACACGTTACAAGTAAAGGGCTTTTCCCCTGTATGAGTCCTCATGTGTGATTTTAGACCACCACTTAGAGCAAAGCCTTTACCACAGACGTTACAAGTAAAGGGCTTTTCCCCTGTATGAGTCCTCATGTGTGATTTTAGATTATCACTCTGAGCAAAGCCTTTACCACAGACGTTACAAGTAAAGGGCTTTTCCCCTGTATGAGTCCTCATGTGTGATTTTAGATTATCACTCTGAGCAAAGCCTTTACCACAGACGTTACAAGTAAAGGGCTTTTCCCCTGTATGAGTCCTCATGTGTGTTTTAAGACCACCACTATCAGTAAAGCCTTTACCACACACGTTACAAGTAAAGGGCTTTTCCCCTGTATGAATCCTCATGTGTGTTTTTAGATGAGCACCCTGAGCAAAGCCTTTACCACAGACGTTACAAGTAAAGGGCTTTTCCCCTGTATGAGTCCTCATGTGTGATTTTAGATTAACACTCTGAGCAAAGCCTTTACCACAGACGTTACAAGTAAAGGGCTTTTCCCCTGTATGAGTCCTCATGTGTGTTTTTAGTTCACTACTGTGTGTACAGCCTTTACCACAGACGTTACAAGTAAAGGGCTTTTCCCCTGTATGAGTCCTCATGTGTGATTTTAGTTCACAACTGTGTCTACAGCCTTTACCACAGACCTTACAAGTAAAGGGCTTTTCCCCTGTATGAGTCCTCATGTGTGATTTTAGATTAACACTGTGAGCAAAGCCTTTACCACAGACGTTACAAGGAAAGGGCTTTTCCCCTGTATGAGTCCTCATGTGTGATTTTAGTTCACTACTGTGTCTACAGCCTTTACCACAGACCTTACAAGTAAAGGGCTTTTCCCCTGTATGAGTCCTCATGTGTGATTTTAGATGAACACTCTGAGCAAAGCCTTTACCACAGACGTTACAAGTAAAGGGTTTTTCCCCTGTATGAGTCCTTATGTGTGTTTTTAGTTGACCAATCTGAATAAAGCCTTTACCACAAACTGTACAAGTAAAGGGTTTTTCCCCTGTATGAGTCCTCATGTGTGTTTTAAGATCACCACTCTGTGTACAGCCTTTACCACACACGTTACAAGTAAAGGGTTTTTTCCCTGTATGAATCATTGTGTGCACCGTCAGTTTAGACGTCTGATTAAAACATTTGCCACACTCTGTACAACTAAAGCGTTTCTTCCCTGTGTGGCGCCTCATGGAGTGAGTTTGTTTTGATGATTTCAGGTCCTTGGACAGCTTGCTGCTCAAAGACAATCTTTGTCCTTCCACATTTGTCTTGTGTGATTTCAGTGTGTTTAAAGTTGACTGACCTTCACTGGGCTCCTGCCACTCATCACTGTCTTCAGTGTCAGATTCAGAACAGTGTGAAGAGAGGAGCTGGTCGTCACTAGTTGGTTGTGATTTTCCACAGTCCTCTAGATCAGCTTGTGTTTTCATGTGTTGAGTTGAGGTGCCGGCTACAGGCTCTGTCTCTCTGTTTTCATCATCATGAACATCTTCAGCCTCCATTGGTCTTTGAAGTATCTCCTCTTGTTCCCCTTTAATCTGTGGTGGTTGTGGTTCCTCCTGGACCAGACTGGAGCTCCTCTCCTGTTGTTCAGTAAAAACCTCCCCTTTACACACAGGGAGGTGTTCAGTAAAAACCTCCTCTTTACACACAGGGAGGTGTTCAGTAAAAACCTCCTCTTTACATACAGGGAGGTGCGGGACGGCTAGAAAAAAGACACAAAGAGAGAGAAAACATTTAATGTTTAATTTAATTTAATGAACTTTGCATTTTTTAAGGAACATCATCTTCTCCATTTCTAATCAAAGACAGTTTTCATGGCTTGACATTACATTTTTGAGCCACTTGTCATTTGGACAAGAACATTAACTTACTTGTCCAAGTAAAGATTTTAGAAGACATCTTGTGTTTGTATTGATTATAATGTTGCATTTGCATAATGTTCAACAGAAGGTTATGACAAAATGACAAAGAAAAGAAAACTGTAAACAATTGACACAAACTCAAACTGGTTGTTTGAGTTCCTGTTAGTGGCAGTTTCAACAAACATGTTCCAATAATACAATGATGTTTGAGTGTGTCATACATATAGTGTGTAGTGGTGACTCCAGGTCTTAATCTTTAGTTGATGCATGATTTGTATAAATGCAATAATATCAAACAATTACAATTTCTAAAAAATATATAATTTTTATTAATAATCCCACCCGCGGGTCCTGGGACCCACTGCAGACCTAACAACACTGTTGTACATTCCGTTTCCTAGACGGGCTCTCTACCCACTCAGCTATGGCTGTCCCTCTCTAAGGAAGGACAATATCAGTCACTAGAACCAGGGATGGGTGTTTTCTGTGTATCTACGATGGTTAAAATTAAGTTTGAAGTTGCAATGGGCTGGTCTGATATATTCACAAAAAGCCAGAGTAGACGATAACATTACCCAGAATTATTTTGAAAGTGAAATATCCCTTTATGTAAGTAAGTAAACAAAACAGCACATACCTATACGGTACAACTTTACTACAGGTTGCATCTTCGCATCAAACAGTCCACGTCTCTGGTCCACCTCTGGCTGTTCCTTTGACAACATTGAATGTCTTTTGGAGGCAATCTCTCTAGATACTGTAGACCTCTCCCTGTGGTGCTCTGTGGAAATCACCAGTAGAAACAACTTGTACTTATCATTCAATAAGGGTTTACTGAACAACCAGGAGTAGTCTGGTGACCACCGGAGAGACGCGTGACAGCCGGAATTTAGACGGCACCCGGGAGCAGTATGTTGGTTGGCGCCCCAGCCTGTGTCTTCCGTGAGGAGGAAGCCCAACAACCCCACGGTGAGGCCTTTAGGAGGGCCATTCAAGCTGCAAGAGGAGCCTGCAGCACCACCGTTGCCCAGGTGGAGCCTGCAGCACCACCGTTGCCCAGGTGGAGCCTGCAGAACCACCGTTGCCCAGGTGGAGCCTGCAGCACCATTGTGGCTCAAGAATCCACCACTCCTGAATGAAGTGCCTGGTGCTGATTGATGACCATTTATGCCAAAAATCTTAATCGCTATACATGATTATGGGTTCAGACCTGTTGGGCTATACTGTCGTAGCGGCACGAGCACCAACATGCTGTGTGTCTGTCTGTCTTTTGGGGGAACATGAGTTACCAAACTATATATTTATCGTTAGTTGCTGAATGACCCTTTAGTCTCGTTAGAATGAAAGAACGAAAATACATCACAAAGATGCACCTGGTATCCTCAGTGATGTATCCCAAGGTCATCGGGGTTCAGGGTCTCGCGAACATCATACCCCTCACTCGGGTGACCCAGCCGAGTGATCAAGTCCCGACTTACGTCCCAGTAGCTACCCTCGATCTAAACTGGAACTCAGCTATGCTTTCTATGGCATAGAAAGCTTTCTATGGCAGTATCCGCCGGGAGAAACTAGACTGCAGGACATGAGACTAATTAATTAGAGCGACAGACAGGAGAGAGTGTGTGTGTACGTGTGTACGTCAATTTAACAAAGGTGCAGACGATCAGAAATCAGCAGAGAGAGACCGACGTTTGCACTCGGCTACTGTATGCCGAATTGAAGTGGACTCTGACTTTTTTTTCTCCCTGGAAATAAAAACGTCTGGGTTTCCGAGGCTACCCTCGATCAGACCCACTAGGGAAAGACCAGGTGGAGGGACTAGGCTCTGTGGGTTGCCTCCAGTCCGGGCCTCCAGTCCGGGCCCCTCCTATGTCTCACCAGGTCCACTCCTGCTCTCACCACAAGTACAGCCAGGACCTGTGCGTTGGACCAGACTCCCAGCACCAGACACTTCATTCAGGAGTAGTGGATTCTGAGAATAATACTAATACAAATATACATTTGTTTTACCTGAGAGAGTATCGCACCACATCTTCCTACGTAGTAATTTCAAAGTTGACTCACCAGTCTCCTCTTCCTGTTCCTCTTTAATCTGTGGAGGTTGTGGTTCCTCCAGGACCAGACTGGATCTCCTCTCCTCATATTCAGATGAAACCTCTTTACACACAGACAGGAGGAGGGGAGAGAAGGTAGCATCAGCAGAGCAACTCAAAGTTAATTTATTCTCCTATTTGTTTTGTCAGGATAACCCTCGTTTCAAAAAATAAGTGTCACGCCTTAAGGCGTTTCGAATAGAGCCTGACATCGGTCTCACCGATGTATCCGTCATTTTAGGCGCCGATGCCCGATATCGGACATTATTTCACTGATGTGGCCGAAGTCTTTTTTTTATCATCATTAATGTAACCTACACATGTAAAATGACGCACCCTTATGAAACACTCTTTTGGTTTGATATTAATTCATTTCTTCAACAGCTGCAGAGAATGGAACGCACTGTGCGCGTCGTGCCTGTGACTCTGGAGCCTAGGCTGCAGCAGAAAACTCTGCCCTGCGAGTGACTGTCATAATTGGAAGTCCAGCTCTCATTCCGGACCCCCCGCCCTGAGAAAATGTCGTTTGTGTACAGGCCCGTGAAAATATATGAGAGATCTTTGAAAAGATGACAAATATTTGAATATTTGAATAAACAAGCGTTTTCTGCCAGAACTTTTACATGGATAACTAGAGGTTAATATCTCACTCCACGTCTTTGGACATATTTATTGGGAGAGAACAAATGGAGCGCGGAGCACATTTATTTAAATTTATTTAAAAGATTTCCAGCACAGGATGAAATCCTCTACGCCAGACTCATAAACAGACATAATATACATCAATTGAGTGTAAAATCTGATTGTTGGTTTTGTAGTACACTCACGTCGCCACGGCATTTATAAAGTGATCGCAAGCAGCTGATCCTTCCTTAATTTTGTTGCCTTGCTGTCATGTCCACGCACACATGCACGCACGCACGCACGCACGCACCTCAAGGCTACATGACACATCGCATCGCCATGAATGGAATACGTTTGTAGGCTAGGCCTATATTAGTTTTACCCATTTGTGCGCAGTGCACGGCGAAGGCGATCAGTGAGACTGCGCACTGCTGTGATAAGTGTTGTGGGTGAGTGATGCCTGCATGACAGATAGGCTACTACAATGTCGTCAAGGCCGTCATAATCAACGTTTATGGAGTGATTTGATCATTGATGAACGAATCATAAACATATGGATGAAGGCTTGCATGTGTGCTGGTATGTGCTGGCGACGCACGCCGCGGTCCCGACCTCCCGACTCCCGCTTTTATCTGAACTGTCAAAGAAAGCACTTATTTAAATGGTGAATGATTAAGCCCTTAGTTTACACCTATAGCTTACAATTGCAAATAGGCAAGCTGTATGCTTGCCATTGTCACTTGGAAAGAAAAAGGCGTGCAGTCCATTTATGCCTAAATATTTTTTTTATAATATCAGTGATTATATAGGCATCTGATGTCACACTCATGCGCTCACAAATCATCTCACCAGTGTGCTCGCATAACAAGGCCAGTAAAGCACTGTTTGATTAAGCACAAACTAATACATTGTAAACATGTTATATTGTTTTTAATTATTGATGTATCCGTCATTTTAGGCGCCAATGCCCGATATCGGACATTATTTCACTGATGTAGACAAAGTTTTTTTTTTATCATCATTAATGTAACCTACACTTGTCTTTTAGAATGTAATACGCCCTTATGAAACACGCTCTTCTACATCCTGACAGTTTTCTGAAAAAGCTGTCAGTCGTTCTTCGATTTTTCAAAAATAGCAGATCTACAAGCTCGTAGCACGCAGCGCTACGAGCTTGTAGATCTGCTATTTTTCAATAGCTTGCTAAAGCATAACATAATGCTAACATCAAAAGGGGTTCCCGCCCAAAATGGGTTAAGCACAAACTAATACATTGTAAACATGTTATATTGTTTTTAATTATTGCGTGATATTATTGCTTGTAAAGTTGGAAAGTTAGGAGTGAATACATATGCTTAGATGCCTGTGACAGCATGTCAGCAGTTCAGACAATGCTGCTCTGCTTGTGTACGACAGAAAAACAGGTGAGGACAAAGCGTACGACAGCTCCCGGCCCAACATGATTTTTGTCCTGGCACACGTTCAAGTTAAAAGTTTTGCGGAAATGGTAAATGCCTGAGAGAGTATTGCGACACATCTTCCTACGTAGTAATATCAAAGTTGACTCACCAGTCTCCTCTTCCTCTTTAATCTGTGGAGGTTGTGGTTCCTCCAGGACCAGACTGGATCTCCTCTCCTCATATTCAGATGAAACCTCTTTACACACAGACAGGAGGAGGGGAGAGAAGGTAGCATCAGCATTCTCCTATTAGTTTTGTCAGCATAACCATCGTTTAAAAGATGCTTTTTCAAATGAATGTAATTTATTCTCCAAACGACTTGAAAAGTACTTCCAGTCCTACCTTGGCATGTGCCAAAACTGACCCACTAGGCATTGACAGCCTCCTTTTTCGCCTATATTTGGCCATTAACTGGTATGTGCCAAATTTGACCCAGTCGTCCAAAAGGGGTTAGCATTGCTGCATCCCGCGTTGTGTAATAGAAGGCATTTTTATCCGAGCAGTTTTTTTGTGGCACTGGGTGTGTTCGGTATAGAGCGCCACAGGCCCGCCCCCTTTCAGAAAAGCGAGTGGCCCAGGAAATGAAACCCCAATGCATTCTTCCATCGGCACTTCTAATATAATTTATTTAAAGACGGTTATGCCGCGGACAAAGCCAATTCGGATACTGACGAATCATGACAATGAACACAATGTTTTGGGCCGATCAAATCATTAGAAAGAAGAAAAGAAAGTCAGGAGACAACACTATTTGTTTTGTTTTTCGTCTTATAAATTATTTGATCGGCCCAAAACATTGTGTTCATTATCATGATTCGTCACGATCCGAATTGGCTTTGTCCGCGGCGTAACCGTCTTTAAATAAATTATATTAGAAGTGCCGATGGAAGAATGCATTGGGGTTTCATTTCATGGGCCACTCGCTTTTCTGAAAGGGGGCGGGCCTGCGGCGCTCTATAGGCACGCTGACTCTCTAGGTCGTCCTCAGACGAGCCCTCCATCGTCGTTTCCAGTCATCCCGATTCTCCATACATCCGGCCAGTTCGTTGGTACTTTGCACTCCTGCATCGCTCTTGAGTACATCCACGTATGTTAGCGCGGGGCGTCCTCGTGATCGATGCCCGTGTGTTGTGTTGGTTCCCAGAGCTGACCGCACTGCCAATACAGACAAATAGGCGAGTGTGCTCTCGGTGTGCAACTGTGAATTTCCCAAACAAACCCTGTTTGAGAAAAGTAGTAGGGGTGCTCGGATACAAATGCTTAGCAATGCTAATCGCTGTCCCAGCAAATACCCATGGCACATGTGGTGAGGACTTTATTTTTGAAATCTGAATGTTTATGTACACGTTTTCCATGTAAATGTAGTGATTGTGTAAAACTGGCTTCAGTTGCGTCATGACATTACGTCAAGTGTTGGAGCCAGGTTTGCTTTATTTATTTGTTCACCTCTTTCACTTTCGTTTTCATTTTCATATACCGGGTATATCAAATATTGTTTTGGAAAAGTTATAATTTGGATTAATAGTAGCCCCCACCTTTAATTGGAAACTTAAGTAGGCCTATGTCATGTCAATTTAGTGAACCTCTTTGCACTTCCTTTATAATGTATCCCCTTCAAAGTAAAACCTCCTCTGCAGTGATTCTGGAACAGTGAATTGTAACTTGTATTTTATTTTGAAAGGCTCAGTGGGGGAGGAAGTGGGGTAGCCTGAATAAGGGCTCTTGACATGCCTTTTGAGAACAATGGAAAATGTTTGGTGAGGCTGGGAAGGCATACAGTACTTATTTCATACCTTACTAGCATACTAATTTATTTCTTATTTATTTTGGAGCTATTCATTTGACCTTTTCAGTTTGATTATTCAAGTAGACTTTTGTGGAACATAATAAATAGCTTAATGCTACTTAAGCTAAGCTGGTGTTGTTCAGAGTCTACTAACCTGCAGTGTGTAGCTCGATGTCCATATCAAAATCAATGTCCAGCAGTTTGTTTTGTGTCTCCAGCAGAGTTTGTAGTGTCTCCATCTCTCTCTGGAAGAGGTTGACCATGAACTCTCCCACCGCGCTGAGGCGCTCCAACACAAACACTCTGACGCTAAGCTCCACACTACAAACATCAGCAGCGCCATGCTGCTGTTTGTCCACAACAAACAATATCTCCTCTCCCACCGACGCTAGCTGTTCATTTATCTTCAGCCGTACAGACTCCATTTGACGCTTTTCGCCTCCTTTAGGAGACATTTCCACCAAGCTTGCTGTTCCTACTGTAATATAGAAGGTGTAATAAAGGCACAAACATCAACAATTCCCGAGAGACACGACAACATGTTTGACTTGTTCAACAGCGGCCATCGCCGTAATGGAAAACTAGACGCAGTCACGTGACGTGATGGCATCACGTGATGCAAACAAGCGCTTCAGGGTCAAAGGTTTTCCACGCATGCGCAACAAAATAATCCAGGCACTGTTGCCTTAAAGGGGGAGTGTCAAAGCCCGAGATTAACATTGCTGATAAGGTACATCACGTGGTCTGAATGAAAACAGTTTCAAACGACACGTGACTATATCTCAGGCTCTGACGTGACCTAGCATCTAGCCGAGCTGAGTGGCTAGCGCAGTAAAGGCTAGTGGTTTTGAGGTAACCTTTTGCGTCATACTAGATGAAAATATAATTAAAAAATTATTTTATTGCTTTTATTTATTCCTTACAATGACATTGAGTTGACGTTTACGTTTTAGGGTAAACTGTTACATAATCGCAATTTCGCGTGACTAGTCCGTCTGAGCCCCCTCTCAGGCTCTCACCGCCGGGGCAGTGGGGGCACACGGCACAGCGCCTCGACTTCTGTTCGTGCAGGCTGCACAAGCACACACGGGGGACGCCTCTCTCTCTCTCTCTCTCTCTCTCTCTCTCTCTCTCTCTCTCTCACACACACACACACACACACACAACATTGTTTGAACATGTGAAATGTTTGTTTATGCATAATGAATTCATGAGAATCGCGGGCCGCGGTAAGCCTTGAACTCTGGCCGTACACAAGGCACTTCAGAACGGGGAGATTGCGAGAGGAGGTGGGGGTGGTTTTTTTTTTTTTTTTTCTCTCCCTCCGTATCTCTCTCTCTCTCTCTCTCTCTCTCTTTAGGGTCTCAGAGGGAGACAACTCACCGAGTCCGAAAACTGTATTAAATTAATAGTTTGTACTTTGTAGAACTGTAACAAGCACAAAAACTATTCAATACAGTATTAAAATGTCTGCTTTGTTCTGCAGCAAGGGGCGATATAATGCTGTGATTCATTCCACTTTACTGACCGTTTCATTGCCTATATTATGTCAGATTGTCCGTCATGAGTTACTACTCGTCGCCATAATATAAATATGAAATGGGAATATTTAGGTCAAATTGCTGATTGATTTTGAACATGCATTAACAATAGCCCCGAGAAGATAAGAACACAAGACAACATGCATTTATTTATTCCAATTACTGCTGCTCTGTCCAATTTATTCATTATAGTCGAGCCGATCGCTCTCTGCCCTGTCCTTGGAATTGACGTAGGCAAGACTGTCTACAGAATTCACGAGTGAAAAACATTGTATGGGTAATCCGTAATTGGGTATTATGAGTCACTGTAAGTAACCGTGTCGGCCCCAATTCATGATGATTACGGATCCCCATGTCCCATTCATGCAGGTATATGTCCCATATGTGCCCTCTCCCTCCGCTCATTCTGAGCAGAGGGAGAGGGCGCATTATGGGGCTAGCAGGCTAGTCTGCCCTACCAGAACAGCGGTTGTTTTTTAATGGTATAGTCACCCGCGGTCACAGTCTTAAAAATAAAAATATTTTCTCTAAAACTGCTTGGTAGGGCTATAGCTGGGAAAGCCTCCACTTCATTCAGTAGAGCATTAGACGTAACGAGCTGTCACTCATTCATTCATGCAGCCCCAACACAAGGAAGGAAGGAACCTTCACTGCCTGCCCTGCAGCAGGCCAGCTATAGTCTCTCTCTCTCTCTCTCTCTCTCTCTCTCTCTCTCTCTCTCTCTCTCTCTCTCTCTCTCACACACACACACCGCGTCTCGCCGTCTTGCAGTTGCAATGGATGACGGATAGAGCCGATGCTCTTCTTGGTAAATAATAAACACAACTCTTCGCGTTCACAACAGCTATACACACAGGCTAAAACATACCGATAGAATCAACTTGGTGTGTGTGTGTGTGTGTGAGAGAGAGAGAGAGAGAGAGAGAGACCGCCCCTATATCGGTGTGTGTGTGTGTGTGTGTGTGTGTGTGAGAGAGAGAGAGAGAGAGAGAGAAAGAGAGTGTGTGTGTGTGTGTGTGTGTGTGTGTGTGAGAGAGAGAGAGAGAGAGAGAGAGAGAGGTGGAGAGGCCGGCGCAGTTTTGCTAGAGTAGTCACAGCCTGGCAGTGGTAACGTTACGTGAAGCTCCAGGGCTCCGTGAGCCCTGTTCAGCACTTAGCCGGCTGAGGGCGTGTCAGCGGGGGGAGACAGATAGACAAGATAGGTACGATGGAGCCCGTCGCGCGGAATTGCGATTATGCAACAGTTTTCCCTAAAACTTGGACGTCAACTCGGTGTCATTCTGGCGAGTTTTTTGTAGCAAAAAAGTAATTTTTCCACCAAACTTTTACCCAGCTATGAGGCTGAAGGTGGCCTCAAAACCACTAGCATGAGTTGATAGCCACCAGGAACGCTAACTCGCAGAGCCCAGAGCCGCTCTGACATTTAGACCAGATACAAGATCAATTTCATTGGTCAAATTGAGCTGGCCCGACTTTACGTCACAATCTAGATGCTAGCGCTAATAGCCTTAATAGCTTCCCGAGGGGCGTGACATCCCCGCTTTAATGCCTTTCGCCCTCTGGTGGTGGAGGCGTGTAACTGTCACAGATAGATAGATAGATAGATAGATAGATAGATAGATAGATAGATAGATAGATAGATAGATAGATAGATAGATTTCGAATCTTTAAATATCTACAACCTCGTGTTGCGGTGTGACACGCTTTGAGCTTGTAGATCAGCTTTTTGCACATTTGACAATTTAAATCCATGATTCATTGATATTAATAGGAAAAGGTACTTTGTACTTTGGTCTTTGTCTCTAAGCAGGGTGACATAGCCATATTGCCACATTTGGTGAAAAACAACTGCATGGTTTGACCTGGAGCGCTGTGTATGTATAATTCAACATAATGGGTAATCTTCACTGATATAATGCATTCACCATTCACATGGAATCAGGCAAGCGGTAGATGGCAAACAGCAAAACCTGCTGGACGGCACGGTAAAAAGATTTAATATTTTAACATCCGTCCTGTTCCGTTTACCCTCCTGCTCCCGTCCACTAAAAGGACTTCCGGTTTGCCATCTACTGCTAGCCAGGGTCAGAGGTCAAAAGGCAGAACACGAAAGTTGTTCGACATGAGGAGACGCATATGTCTATCCAAGTTTTATTGTTGACGGTCAAACGGAGCTATACCTGTTCAAAGTTAGCATTTTCGATTGAGTGCTATAGCGCCACCCTTGGCCAATGGCCGTGGGCTTTGGGGACACCCGCCCCCCTGCCAAGAACTGCTATTTTTGGCTAAAGGAATAGTTTATTTCGTTTTAGTCACATTTTAGTCACCTGGAATGTCTTAATGTTAGTCTAGTTTTAGTCGACTAAATCTAGTTGATTTAGTCGAACAAAATGTATTTTGGCGGGCCGTCGTAATCATTGTTTTTTACACTTTGTTTTTGAAAATAGCCGATCTACAAGCCCACAACGTGTCGCGCTTGAGCCTGTCGATTGTCTATTTTCAGCATGCAACTAATTGTTACTTTTCAATCTCTCGGAGAGCCACGGAAGACAAGGCAAGAGGGATACGATGGACCCTGCATTCAATTCAATTCAATTCAATTTTATTATAGTGTCAAATCACAACAAGTTGTCTCAAGACACTTTACAACCAACAAAGATCCACCCAGAGAAAGCAATATTGCGACAATGGTAACGGAAAACTCCCCTTTAGAAAGAAACGTCAGGCAGAACCCGACTCTAGGGTGGGTGGCCATCTGCCTCGACTGTGTCGGGGGGGGGGGGGTAGAGGGAGAGAGAGAGAGATAGACAGAGAGAGAAAAAGGCAGAGAAATAGGCAGGTGGGCTCCGTGGAGGGGTCTGGTCCACATCTGGTCCAGGTCGAGCTCTGTGAGGCCGGGTCAGGGTCACACTTCTGGTGGGCTCCATGAAGGGGCCTGATCCACGGTCACACTCGGCCGTCAGTTGGGGGTTAATATTAGAGGTCCACAGAACTGCGACGGGGAGGACGATAAGAGACTCCGGGGAGAGATTCCCCGGATGTTGGATTAGTGGCAGGCCTTACTGGAGCCTATATAGTGTATATTACAAGTACTGCTGGGAGACAAACCCACACAACAATGTACGACTATGGTATCCAGCTAGACCCGGAGACAAGTCTAGCTATAGGCTTTGTCATAGAGAAAGGTTTTCAACCTAGTCTTGAATGTGCAGAGCGTGTCAGCCCCACGGACCGAAGCCGGGAGAAGGTTCCACAGCTGAGGTGCCTGGGACCTAAACGCCCTGCCTCCTATTGTAACTTTTGATATTTTTGGGACAGTAAGCATTTTTTCATACTGTAGACGCACATGGTGTTCTATTCGGTTTGTAGGGGTCAATGAGATCCTTGAGATATTGTGGTGCCTGACCATTGAGAGCTTTGTATGTGAGAAGAAGAATTTTGAACTATATTCTGTATTTGACCGGGAGCCAGTGTAGGGAGGCCAGTGAAGGAGTGATATGGTCTCTTCTTCTGGTACCTGCATTCCACCATTGAAGACCTTGACTTCGCGGATGACCTCGCCCTTATGTCACATACACACACACATCTTCAGGAAAAAACAGACAGACTCCAACACTATGGCCAACAAGTCGGACTGATCGTTAACATCAATAAAACCAAAATCATGCCCATTAACACCAGTACACCAACACATATAACAATAGAGAAGCAGGTATTGGAGAATACAAATAACTTTACATACCTTGGAAGCATCATTCACCACGATGGGGGAGCTAGCAAAGACATTCAAAACTGGATCAACAAAGCATACACAACCTTCATAAGACTTAAGCAAATCTGGAAATCAAAACAATACAGCACAAAAACAAAACTCCGGATCTACCAAAGCTGCGTACTCGCAACACTATTATACGGCGCAGAATGCTGGAAAACAACAGAAAATGACATCCATAAACTATCCACCTTCCACACATCATGCCTGCGAAAGATCCTGCACATATTCTGGCCCAAGACCATCTCAAACAACAACCTCCTCAACATCACCCAACAAGACGACATGCACAGCATAATCAATAAACGCAGGTGGACCTGGATTGGCCATGTGCTCAGAATGGACATAAATGCAATCCCAAGAGTCACATTACACTGGACTCCAGAAGGAAAGAGAAAGTAAGGCAGGCCCAAAACGACATGGCGTAGGACAATCGAGAAGGAGCTCCAGCTACAACATCAGAGCTGGGGGACCATAGAGAAGATGGCCAAAGACGGATGTAAATGGAGGAACTTTGTTGCTGCCCTATGCGCCAGCCGGCGTAATGGGGATAAGTAAGTAAAAAAACTAATTGTAAAATGACTTATACTGGAAATATATTGGTATATTTATTCTTAGTTTTAGTCATCATAGCTTAGTTTTCCTTTAGTTTCCATCAGTGAAAAAAGGTAGTCAACGAACATTTTTCGTCTTAGTCGACGAAATCAACACTGGTGGAAACGACGCTGGTGTGCCTGCAGAGTACCTTTCTGACTGAAACTCTTGTCACAATGTTAGCAGTGGTAAGGTTTTTCTCCAGTGTGGATACGCAGGTGTGTCCGTAAACAACATATGTCAATGAAACTCTTGTCACAATGTTTGCAGTGGTAAGGTTTTTCTCCAGTGTGGATACGCAGGTGTGTCCGTAAACAACCTATATCACTGAAACTCTTGTAACACTGTTTACAGCAATAAGGTCTTTCTCCGGTTTGTAGACGCTGGTGTCTTGTCAGCGTAGCATCTGGGAGAAGCTCTTGTCACATTGTTCACAATGGAAAGGTTTTTCAGAATCATAGGTGTTATATATATGGTCGTGATTCACCAGGATCTTAAATGGTTGGATTCTATAGGCTTAAAATAATTTATATCAATATTTATTTTGTAAATCTCTATGGGGAAAAAATAGTAGATTTTTCAGTGGGTCCATAAAACCAAGCACACTGTCCATCCATAGGGTTGAAGCGGTTAATTTTGAAGTGCTTCTGGACAAGACTTGTTTCAGCGTTATTTGGCATGACCCTCTACAGTGTAGAGGGTCATGCCAAATAACGCTGAAACAAGTCGCAGTATATGGTGTAGAGTCTACACCATATACTGCAACGTTTCATAAACACTTGACTCTGCATGGATGTTTTAGGGGCAGAAGAAGAATTTTCATAAACTGCAATTTGCATTGACTCAATTAACCTTCATTTTTTCACAAAAAAAAGTACTCCCAATGTTTTACTTTTACTTTATTTGTTTATTTGGACAGGACAATGCATATTAATGGACGTAAATACACCGGATATAGCACAGTTGCTAATGTTCATCCGCAGTCCTCACAAGAATCACAAAACCGAAAACAGACAGGCAAACAGTGGAATACATTTAAATAACATTACATAGGGAACACAGCATAAAAACAGAAATACACCCAAAATTATCATGAATGGTTGCAGCTTTGGCTTTCAAGCAACCATTTTTTCAGATTGAATTTAAAAGATGGAAATGTAGCAAAATCCCTTATACGCAGAGGAAGGCCATTCCATGCTACACAACCCGGTACTGAGAGGACATTTTGGCACTAGCCCCTCCTATAGGGACACAAGGGTTTAATGTTTGTCTTTAGTTTGTTTTGTAAACGCCATTGACAATGAAGGGAAAATGTACGTCATGTTTGTTTTACATCACCATTACATCACCTAATCAACATGAGTTAGACTTTAATATATTAGCGCCTCTCACTTCACATGGGTGTGATATTTTTGTCTATATAAGGTCATGTGTAGAATCTTTATAGCAAATAGCCGATCTACCAGCTCACAATACGTCGCGATGCAACGCATTGTGAGCTTGTAGATCGGCTATTTTGTACACATTCCATACATGGGCCAACAACTTTTTGTGCCATGTGTATATAGGTTTTACATACAAAAGATACTTAAGAAACGAAATAGTGGTGGTCATGTTGATAGTGTCAGATTATGTGATTCCACGACTTTAGTATCTACCACTTGTCATTGTCATCCTGGAATAGAATGAATGATCATTCGATTGTATGTTATATCATGTGTCAACTCAAATGGGGGAAATGTGCATTTATTACTATTACAACTAACCACTTCTTCCCTGTATGATTCCTCCTCATTATCCTCAGATGTGCATTTTGACCCAAGCATTTGCCACTAACAGGAACTAAAGGGTTCCTTCCCTGTATGAGTCCTCATTCATCTATGGGCTTCTCCCCTGTATGAGTCCTCATGTGTGATTTTAGATTACTACTCTGAGCAAAGCCTTTGCCACAGACGTTACAAGTAAAGGGCTTTTCCCCTGTATGAGTCCTCATGTGTGATTTTAGATTAACACTCTGAGCAAAGCCTTTACCACACATGTTACAAGTAAAGGGCTTTTCCCCTGTATGAGTCATCATGTGTGTTTTTAGATCACCACTCTGTGTACAGCCTTTACCACACACGTTACAAGTAAAGGACTTTTCCCCTGTATGAGTCCTCATGTGTGTTTTTAGTTCACTACTCTGTGTACAGCCTTTACCACAGACGTTACAAGTAAAGGGTTTTTCCCCTGTATGAGCCCTCATGTGTGATTTTAGATTAACACTCTGAGCAAAGCCTTTACCACACACGTTACAAGTAAAGGGCTTTTCCCCTGTATGAGTCATCATGTGTGTTTTTAGATCACCACTCTGTGTACAGCCTTTACCACACACGTTACAAGTAAAGGACTTTTCCCCTGTATGAGTCCTCATGTGTGTTTTTAGTTCACTACTCTGTGTACAGCCTTTACCACACACGTTACAAGTAAAGGGCTTTTCCCCTGTATGAATCCTCATGTGTGTTTTTAGATGAGCACCCTGAGCAAAGCCTTTACCACAGACGTTACAAGTAAAGGGCTTTTCCCCTGTATGAGTCCTCATGTGTGATTTTAGATTAACACTCTGAGCAAAGCCTTTACCACAGACGTTACAAGTAAAGGGCTTTTCCCCTGTATGAGTCCTCATGTGTGTTTTTAGTTCACTACTGTGTGTACAGCCTTTACCACAGACGTTACAAGTAAAGGGCTTTTCCCCTGTATGAGTCCTCATGTGTGATTTTAGTTCACAACTGTGTCTACAGCCTTTACCACAGACCTTACAAGTAAAGGGCTTTTCCCCTGTATGAGTCCTCATGTGTGATTTTAGATTAACACTGTGAGCAAAGCCTTTACCACAGACGTTACAAGGAAAGGGCTTTTCCCCTGTATGAGTCCTCATGTGTGATTTTAGTTCACTACTGTGTCTACAGCCTTTACCACAGACCTTACAAGTAAAGGGCTTTTCCCCTGTATGAGTCCTCATGTGTGATTTTAGATGAACACTCTGAGCAAAGCCTTTACCACAGACGTTACAAGTAAAGGGTTTTTCCCCTGTATGAGTCCTTATGTGTGTTTTTAGTTGACCAATCTGAATAAAGCCTTTACCACAAACTGTACAAGTAAAGGGTTTTTCCCCTGTATGAGTCCTCATGTGTGTTTTAAGATCACCACTCTGTGTACAGCCTTTACCACACACGTTACAAGTAAAGGGTTTTTTCCCTGTATGAATCATTGTGTGCACCGTCAGTTTAGACGTCTGATTAAAACATTTGCCACACTCTGTACAACTAAAGCGTTTCTTCCCTGTGTGGCGCCTCATGGAGTGAGTTTGTTTTGATGATTTCAGGTCCTTGGACAGCTTGCTGCTCAAAGACAATCTTTGTCCTTCCACATTTGTCTTGTGTGATTTCAGTGTGTTTAAAGTTGACTGACCTTCACTGGGCTCCTGCCACTCATCACTGTCTTCAGTGTCAGATTCAGAACAGTGTGAAGAGAGGAGCTGGTCGTCACTAGTTGGTTGTGATTTTCCACAGTCCTCTAGATCAGCTTGTGTTTTCATGTGTTGAGTTGAGGTGCCGGCTACAGGCTCTGTCTCTCTGTTTTCATCATCATGAACATCTTCAGCCTCCATTGGTCTTTGAAGTATCTCCTCTTGTTCCCCTTTAATCTGTGGTGGTTGTGGTTCCTCCTGGACCAGACTGGAGCTCCTCTCCTGTTGTTCAGTAAAAACCTCCCCTTTACACACAGGGAGGTGTTCAGTAAAAACCTCCTCTTTACACACAGGGAGGTGTTCAGTAAAAACCTCCTCTTTACATACAGGGAGGTGCGGGACGGCTAGAAAAAAGACACAAAGAGAGAGAAAACATTTAATGTTTAATTTAATTTAATGAACTTTGCATTTTTTAAGGAACATCATCTTCTCCATTTCTAATCAAAGACAGTTTTCATGGCTTGACATTACATTTTTGAGCCACTTGTCATTTGGACAAGAACATTAACTTACTTGTCCAAGTAAAGATTTTAGAAGACATCTTGTGTTTGTATTGATTATAATGTTGCATTTGCATAATGTTCAACAGAAGGTTATGACAAAATGACAAAGAAAAGAAAACTGTAAACAATTGACACAAACTCAAACTGGTTGTTTGAGTTCCTGTTAGTGGCAGTTTCAACAAACATGTTCCAATAATACAATGATGTTTGAGTGTGTCATACATATAGTGTGTAGTGGTGACTCCAGGTCTTAATCTTTAGTTGATGCATGATTTGTATAAATGCAATAATATCAAACAATTACAATTTCTAAAAAATATATAATTTTTATTAATAATCCCACCCGCGGGTCCTGGGACCCACTGCAGACCTAACAACACTGTTGTACATTCCGTTTCCTAGACGGGCTCTCTACCCACTCAGCTATGGCTGTCCCTCTCTAAGGAAGGACAATATCAGTCACTAGAACCAGGGATGGGTGTTTTCTGTGTATCTACGATGGTTAAAATTAAGTTTGAAGTTGCAATGGGCTGGTCTGATATATTCACAAAAAGCCAGAGTAGACGATAACATTACCCAGAATTATTTTGAAAGTGAAATATCCCTTTATGTAAGTAAGTAAACAAAACAGCACATACCTATACGGTACAACTTTACTACAGGTTGCATCTTCGCATCAAACAGTCCACGTCTCTGGTCCACCTCTGGCTGTTCCTTTGACAACATTGAATGTCTTTTGGAGGCAATCTCTCTAGATACTGTAGACCTCTCCCTGTGGTGCTCTGTGGAAATCACCAGTAGAAACAACTTGTACTTATCATTCAATAAGGGTTTACTGAACAACCAGGAGTAGTCTGGTGACCACCGGAGAGACGCGTGACAGCCGGAATTTAGACGGCACCCGGGAGCAGTATGTTGGTTGGCGCCCCAGCCTGTGTCTTCCGTGAGGAGGAAGCCCAACAACCCCACGGTGAGGCCTTTAGGAGGGCCATTCAAGCTGCAAGAGGAGCCTGCAGCACCACCGTTGCCCAGGTGGAGCCTGCAGCACCACCGTTGCCCAGGTGGAGCCTGCAGAACCACCGTTGCCCAGGTGGAGCCTGCAGCACCATTGTGGCTCAAGAATCCACCACTCCTGAATGAAGTGCCTGGTGCTGATTGATGACCATTTATGCCAAAAATCTTAATCGCTATACATGATTATGGGTTCAGACCTGTTGGGCTATACTGTCGTAGCGGCACGAGCACCAACATGCTGTGTGTCTGTCTGTCTTTTGGGGGAACATGAGTTACCAAACTATATATTTATCGTTAGTTGCTGAATGACCCTTTAGTCTCGTTAGAATGAAAGAACGAAAATACATCACAAAGATGCACCTGGTATCCTCAGTGATGTATCCCAAGGTCATCGGGGTTCAGGGTCTCGCGAACATCATACCCCTCACTCGGGTGACCCAGCCGAGTGATCAAGTCCCGACTTACGTCCCAGTAGCTACCCTCGATCTAAACTGGAACTCAGCTATGCTTTCTATGGCATAGAAAGCTTTCTATGGCAGTATCCGCCGGGAGAAACTAGACTGCAGGACATGAGACTAATTAATTAGAGCGACAGACAGGAGAGAGTGTGTGTGTACGTGTGTACGTCAATTTAACAAAGGTGCAGACGATCAGAAATCAGCAGAGAGAGACCGACGTTTGCACTCGGCTACTGTATGCCGAATTGAAGTGGACTCTGACTTTTTTTTCTCCCTGGAAATAAAAACGTCTGGGTTTCCGAGGCTACCCTCGATCAGACCCACTAGGGAAAGACCAGGTGGAGGGACTAGGCTCTGTGGGTTGCCTCCAGTCCGGGCCTCCAGTCCGGGCCCCTCCTATGTCTCACCAGGTCCACTCCTGCTCTCACCACAAGTACAGCCAGGACCTGTGCGTTGGACCAGACTCCCAGCACCAGACACTTCATTCAGGAGTAGTGGATTCTGAGAATAATACTAATACAAATATACATTTGTTTTACCTGAGAGAGTATCGCACCACATCTTCCTACGTAGTAATTTCAAAGTTGACTCACCAGTCTCCTCTTCCTGTTCCTCTTTAATCTGTGGAGGTTGTGGTTCCTCCAGGACCAGACTGGATCTCCTCTCCTCATATTCAGATGAAACCTCTTTACACACAGACAGGAGGAGGGGAGAGAAGGTAGCATCAGCAGAGCAACTCAAAGTTAATTTATTCTCCTATTTGTTTTGTCAGGATAACCCTCGTTTCAAAAAATAAGTGTCACGCCTTAAGGCGTTTCGAATAGAGCCTGACATCGGTCTCACCGATGTATCCGTCATTTTAGGCGCCGATGCCCGATATCGGACATTATTTCACTGATGTGGCCGAAGTCTTTTTTTTATCATCATTAATGTAACCTACACATGTAAAATGACGCACCCTTATGAAACACTCTTTTGGTTTGATATTAATTCATTTCTTCAACAGCTGCAGAGAATGGAACGCACTGTGCGCGTCGTGCCTGTGACTCTGGAGCCTAGGCTGCAGCAGAAAACTCTGCCCTGCGAGTGACTGTCATAATTGGAAGTCCAGCTCTCATTCCGGACCCCCCGCCCTGAGAAAATGTCGTTTGTGTACAGGCCCGTGAAAATATATGAGAGATCTTTGAAAAGATGACAAATATTTGAATATTTGAATAAACAAGCGTTTTCTGCCAGAACTTTTACATGGATAACTAGAGGTTAATATCTCACTCCACGTCTTTGGACATATTTATTGGGAGAGAACAAATGGAGCGCGGAGCACATTTATTTAAATTTATTTAAAAGATTTCCAGCACAGGATGAAATCCTCTACGCCAGACTCATAAACAGACATAATATACATCAATTGAGTGTAAAATCTGATTGTTGGTTTTGTAGTACACTCACGTCGCCACGGCATTTATAAAGTGATCGCAAGCAGCTGATCCTTCCTTAATTTTGTTGCCTTGCTGTCATGTCCACGCACACATGCACGCACGCACGCACGCACGCACCTCAAGGCTACATGACACATCGCATCGCCATGAATGGAATACGTTTGTAGGCTAGGCCTATATTAGTTTTACCCATTTGTGCGCAGTGCACGGCGAAGGCGATCAGTGAGACTGCGCACTGCTGTGATAAGTGTTGTGGGTGAGTGATGCCTGCATGACAGATAGGCTACTACAATGTCGTCAAGGCCGTCATAATCAACGTTTATGGAGTGATTTGATCATTGATGAACGAATCATAAACATATGGATGAAGGCTTGCATGTGTGCTGGTATGTGCTGGCGACGCACGCCGCGGTCCCGACCTCCCGACTCCCGCTTTTATCTGAACTGTCAAAGAAAGCACTTATTTAAATGGTGAATGATTAAGCCCTTAGTTTACACCTATAGCTTACAATTGCAAATAGGCAAGCTGTATGCTTGCCATTGTCACTTGGAAAGAAAAAGGCGTGCAGTCCATTTATGCCTAAATATTTTTTTTATAATATCAGTGATTATATAGGCATCTGATGTCACACTCATGCGCTCACAAATCATCTCACCAGTGTGCTCGCATAACAAGGCCAGTAAAGCACTGTTTGATTAAGCACAAACTAATACATTGTAAACATGTTATATTGTTTTTAATTATTGATGTATCCGTCATTTTAGGCGCCAATGCCCGATATCGGACATTATTTCACTGATGTAGACAAAGTTTTTTTTTTATCATCATTAATGTAACCTACACTTGTCTTTTAGAATGTAATACGCCCTTATGAAACACGCTCTTCTACATCCTGACAGTTTTCTGAAAAAGCTGTCAGTCGTTCTTCGATTTTTCAAAAATAGCAGATCTACAAGCTCGTAGCACGCAGCGCTACGAGCTTGTAGATCTGCTATTTTTCAATAGCTTGCTAAAGCATAACATAATGCTAACATCAAAAGGGGTTCCCGCCCAAAATGGGTTAAGCACAAACTAATACATTGTAAACATGTTATATTGTTTTTAATTATTGCGTGATATTATTGCTTGTAAAGTTGGAAAGTTAGGAGTGAATACATATGCTTAGATGCCTGTGACAGCATGTCAGCAGTTCAGACAATGCTGCTCTGCTTGTGTACGACAGAAAAACAGGTGAGGACAAAGCGTACGACAGCTCCCGGCCCAACATGATTTTTGTCCTGGCACACGTTCAAGTTAAAAGTTTTGCGGAAATGGTAAATGCCTGAGAGAGTATTGCGACACATCTTCCTACGTAGTAATATCAAAGTTGACTCACCAGTCTCCTCTTCCTCTTTAATCTGTGGAGGTTGTGGTTCCTCCAGGACCAGACTGGATCTCCTCTCCTCATATTCAGATGAAACCTCTTTACACACAGACAGGAGGAGGGGAGAGAAGGTAGCATCAGCATTCTCCTATTAGTTTTGTCAGCATAACCATCGTTTAAAAGATGCTTTTTCAAATGAATGTAATTTATTCTCCAAACGACTTGAAAAGTACTTCCAGTCCTACCTTGGCATGTGCCAAAACTGACCCACTAGGCATTGACAGCCTCCTTTTTCGCCTATATTTGGCCATTAACTGGTATGTGCCAAATTTGACCCAGTCGTCCAAAAGGGGTTAGCATTGCTGCATCCCGCGTTGTGTAATAGAAGGCATTTTTATCCGAGCAGTTTTTTTGTGGCACTGGGTGTGTTCGGTATAGAGCGCCACAGGCCCGCCCCCTTTCAGAAAAGCGAGTGGCCCAGGAAATGAAACCCCAATGCATTCTTCCATCGGCACTTCTAATATAATTTATTTAAAGACGGTTATGCCGCGGACAAAGCCAATTCGGATACTGACGAATCATGACAATGAACACAATGTTTTGGGCCGATCAAATCATTAGAAAGAAGAAAAGAAAGTCAGGAGACAACACTATTTGTTTTGTTTTTCGTCTTATAAATTATTTGATCGGCCCAAAACATTGTGTTCATTATCATGATTCGTCACGATCCGAATTGGCTTTGTCCGCGGCGTAACCGTCTTTAAATAAATTATATTAGAAGTGCCGATGGAAGAATGCATTGGGGTTTCATTTCATGGGCCACTCGCTTTTCTGAAAGGGGGCGGGCCTGCGGCGCTCTATAGGCACGCTGACTCTCTAGGTCGTCCTCAGACGAGCCCTCCATCGTCGTTTCCAGTCATCCCGATTCTCCATACATCCGGCCAGTTCGTTGGTACTTTGCACTCCTGCATCGCTCTTGAGTACATCCACGTATGTTAGCGCGGGGCGTCCTCGTGATCGATGCCCGTGTGTTGTGTTGGTTCCCAGAGCTGACCGCACTGCCAATACAGACAAATAGGCGAGTGTGCTCTCGGTGTGCAACTGTGAATTTCCCAAACAAACCCTGTTTGAGAAAAGTAGTAGGGGTGCTCGGATACAAATGCTTAGCAATGCTAATCGCTGTCCCAGCAAATACCCATGGCACATGTGGTGAGGACTTTATTTTTGAAATCTGAATGTTTATGTACACGTTTTCCATGTAAATGTAGTGATTGTGTAAAACTGGCTTCAGTTGCGTCATGACATTACGTCAAGTGTTGGAGCCAGGTTTGCTTTATTTATTTGTTCACCTCTTTCACTTTCGTTTTCATTTTCATATACCGGGTATATCAAATATTGTTTTGGAAAAGTTATAATTTGGATTAATAGTAGCCCCCACCTTTAATTGGAAACTTAAGTAGGCCTATGTCATGTCAATTTAGTGAACCTCTTTGCACTTCCTTTATAATGTATCCCCTTCAAAGTAAAACCTCCTCTGCAGTGATTCTGGAACAGTGAATTGTAACTTGTATTTTATTTTGAAAGGCTCAGTGGGGGAGGAAGTGGGGTAGCCTGAATAAGGGCTCTTGACATGCCTTTTGAGAACAATGGAAAATGTTTGGTGAGGCTGGGAAGGCATACAGTACTTATTTCATACCTTACTAGCATACTAATTTATTTCTTATTTATTTTGGAGCTATTCATTTGACCTTTTCAGTTTGATTATTCAAGTAGACTTTTGTGGAACATAATAAATAGCTTAATGCTACTTAAGCTAAGCTGGTGTTGTTCAGAGTCTACTAACCTGCAGTGTGTAGCTCGATGTCCATATCAAAATCAATGTCCAGCAGTTTGTTTTGTGTCTCCAGCAGAGTTTGTAGTGTCTCCATCTCTCTCTGGAAGAGGTTGACCATGAACTCTCCCACCGCGCTGAGGCGCTCCAACACAAACACTCTGACGCTAAGCTCCACACTACAAACATCAGCAGCGCCATGCTGCTGTTTGTCCACAACAAACAATATCTCCTCTCCCACCGACGCTAGCTGTTCATTTATCTTCAGCCGTACAGACTCCATTTGACGCTTTTCGCCTCCTTTAGGAGACATTTCCACCAAGCTTGCTGTTCCTACTGTAATATAGAAGGTGTAATAAAGGCACAAACATCAACAATTCCCGAGAGACACGACAACATGTTTGACTTGTTCAACAGCGGCCATCGCCGTAATGGAAAACTAGACGCAGTCACGTGACGTGATGGCATCACGTGATGCAAACAAGCGCTTCAGGGTCAAAGGTTTTCCACGCATGCGCAACAAAATAATCCAGGCACTGTTGCCTTAAAGGGGGAGTGTCAAAGCCCGAGATTAACATTGCTGATAAGGTACATCACGTGGTCTGAATGAAAACAGTTTCAAACGACACGTGACTATATCTCAGGCTCTGACGTGACCTAGCATCTAGCCGAGCTGAGTGGCTAGCGCAGTAAAGGCTAGTGGTTTTGAGGTAACCTTTTGCGTCATACTAGATGAAAATATAATTAAAAAATTATTTTATTGCTTTTATTTATTCCTTACAATGACATTGAGTTGACGTTTACGTTTTAGGGTAAACTGTTACATAATCGCAATTTCGCGTGACTAGTCCGTCTGAGCCCCCTCTCAGGCTCTCACCGCCGGGGCAGTGGGGGCACACGGCACAGCGCCTCGACTTCTGTTCGTGCAGGCTGCACAAGCACACACGGGGGACGCTCTCTCTCTCTCTCTCTCTCTCTCTCTCTCTCTCTCTCTCTCACACACACACACACACACACACAACATTGTTTGAACATGTGAAATGTTTGTTTATGCATAATGAATTCATGAGAATCGCGGGCCGCGGTAAGCCTTGAACTCTGGCCGTACACAAGGCACTTCAGAACGGGGAGATTGCGAGAGGAGGTGGGGGTGGTTTTTTTTTTTTTTTTTCTCTCCCTCCGTATCTCTCTCTCTCTCTCTCTCTCTCTCTTTAGGGTCTCAGAGGGAGACAACTCACCGAGTCCGAAAACTGTATTAAATTAATAGTTTGTACTTTGTAGAACTGTAACAAGCACAAAAACTATTCAATACAGTATTAAAATGTCTGCTTTGTTCTGCAGCAAGGGGCGATATAATGCTGTGATTCATTCCACTTTACTGACCGTTTCATTGCCTATATTATGTCAGATTGTCCGTCATGAGTTACTACTCGTCGCCATAATATAAATATGAAATGGGAATATTTAGGTCAAATTGCTGATTGATTTTGAACATGCATTAACAATAGCCCCGAGAAGATAAGAACACAAGACAACATGCATTTATTTATTCCAATTACTGCTGCTCTGTCCAATTTATTCATTATAGTCGAGCCGATCGCTCTCTGCCCTGTCCTTGGAATTGACGTAGGCAAGACTGTCTACAGAATTCACGAGTGAAAAACATTGTATGGGTAATCCGTAATTGGGTATTATGAGTCACTGTAAGTAACCGTGTCGGCCCCAATTCATGATGATTACGGATCCCCATGTCCCATTCATGCAGGTATATGTCCCATATGTGCCCTCTCCCTCCGCTCATTCTGAGCAGAGGGAGAGGGCGCATTATGGGGCTAGCAGGCTAGTCTGCCCTACCAGAACAGCGGTTGTTTTTTAATGGTATAGTCACCCGCGGTCACAGTCTTAAAAATAAAAATATTTTCTCTAAAACTGCTTGGTAGGGCTATAGCTGGGAAAGCCTCCACTTCATTCAGTAGAGCATTAGACGTAACGAGCTGTCACTCATTCATTCATGCAGCCCCAACACAAGGAAGGAAGGAACCTTCACTGCCTGCCCTGCAGCAGGCCAGCTATAGTCTCTCTCTCTCTCTCTCTCTCTCTCTCTCTCTCTCTCTCTCTCTCTCTCTCTCTCTCTCTCACACACACACACCGCGTCTCGCCGTCTTGCAGTTGCAATGGATGACGGATAGAGCCGATGCTCTTCTTGGTAAATAATAAACACAACTCTTCGCGTTCACAACAGCTATACACACAGGCTAAAACATACCGATAGAATCAACTTGGTGTGTGTGTGTGTGTGTGAGAGAGAGAGAGAGAGAGAGAGAGACCGCCCCTATATCGTGTGTGTGTGTGTGTGTGTGTGTGTGTGTGAGAGAGAGAGAGAGAGAGAGAGAAAGAGAGTGTGTGTGTGTGTGTGTGTGTGTGTGTGTGAGAGAGAGAGAGAGAGAGAGAGAGAGAGGTGGAGAGGCCGGCGCAGTTTTGCTAGAGTAGTCACAGCCTGGCAGTGGTAACGTTACGTGAAGCTCCAGGGCTCCGTGAGCCCTGTTCAGCACTTAGCCGGCTGAGGGCGTGTCAGCGGGGGGAGACAGATAGACAAGATAGGTACGATGGAGCCCGTCGCGCGGAATTGCGATTATGCAACAGTTTTCCCTAAAACTTGGACGTCAACTCGGTGTCATTCTGGCGAGTTTTTTGTAGCAAAAAAGTAATTTTTCCACCAAACTTTTACCCAGCTATGAGGCTGAAGGTGGCCTCAAAACCACTAGCATGAGTTGATAGCCACCAGGAACGCTAACTCGCAGAGCCCAGAGCCGCTCTGACATTTAGACCAGATACAAGATCAATTTCATTGGTCAAATTGAGCTGGCCCGACTTTACGTCACAATCTAGATGCTAGCGCTAATAGCCTTAATAGCTTCCCGAGGGGCGTGACATCCCCGCTTTAATGCCTTTCGCCCTCTGGTGGTGGAGGCGTGTAACTGTCACAGATAGATAGATAGATAGATAGATAGATAGATAGATAGATAGATAGATAGATAGATAGATAGATAGATAGATAGATTTCGAATCTTTAAATATCTACAACCTCGTGTTGCGGTGTGACACGCTTTGAGCTTGTAGATCAGCTTTTTGCACATTTGACAATTTAAATCCATGATTCATTGATATTAATAGGAAAAGGTACTTTGTACTTTGGTCTTTGTCTCTAAGCAGGGTGACATAGCCATATTGCCACATTTGGTGAAAAACAACTGCATGGTTTGACCTGGAGCGCTGTGTATGTATAATTCAACATAATGGGTAATCTTCACTGATATAATGCATTCACCATTCACATGGAATCAGGCAAGCGGTAGATGGCAAACAGCAAAACCTGCTGGACGGCACGGTAAAAAGATTTAATATTTTAACATCCGTCCTGTTCCGTTTACCCTCCTGCTCCCGTCCACTAAAAGGACTTCCGGTTTGCCATCTACTGCTAGCCAGGGTCAGAGGTCAAAAGGCAGAACACGAAAGTTGTTCGACATGAGGAGACGCATATGTCTATCCAAGTTTTATTGTTGACGGTCAAACGGAGCTATACCTGTTCAAAGTTAGCATTTTCGATTGAGTGCTATAGCGCCACCCTTGGCCAATGGCCGTGGGCTTTGGGGACACCCGCCCCCCTGCCAAGAACTGCTATTTTTGGCTAAAGGAATAGTTTATTTCGTTTTAGTCACATTTTAGTCACCTGGAATGTCTTAATGTTAGTCTAGTTTTAGTCGACTAAATCTAGTTGATTTAGTCGAACAAAATGTATTTTGGCGGGCCGTCGTAATCATTGTTTTTTACACTTTGTTTTTGAAAATAGCCGATCTACAAGCCCACAACGTGTCGCGCTTGAGCCTGTCGATTGTCTATTTTCAGCATGCAACTAATTGTTACTTTTCAATCTCTCGGAGAGCCACGGAAGACAAGGCAAGAGGGATACGATGGACCCTGCATTCAATTCAATTCAATTCAATTTTATTATAGTGTCAAATCACAACAAGTTGTCTCAAGACACTTTACAACCAACAAAGATCCACCCAGAGAAAGCAATATTGCGACAATGGTAACGGAAAACTCCCCTTTAGAAAGAAACGTCAGGCAGAACCCGACTCTAGGGTGGGTGGCCATCTGCCTCGACTGTGTCGGGGGGGGGGGGGGTAGAGGGAGAGAGAGAGAGATAGACAGAGAGAGAAAAAGGCAGAGAAATAGGCAGGTGGGCTCCGTGGAGGGGTCTGGTCCACATCTGGTCCAGGTCGAGCTCTGTGAGGCCGGGTCAGGGTCACACTTCTGGTGGGCTCCATGAAGGGGCCTGATCCACGGTCACACTCGGCCGTCAGTTGGGGGTTAATATTAGAGGTCCACAGAACTGCGACGGGGAGGACGATAAGAGACTCCGGGGAGAGATTCCCCGGATGTTGGATTAGTGGCAGGCCTTACTGGAGCCTATATAGTGTATATTACAAGTACTGCTGGGAGACAAACCCACACAACAATGTACGACTATGGTATCCAGCTAGACCCGGAGACAAGTCTAGCTATAGGCTTTGTCATAGAGAAAGGTTTTCAACCTAGTCTTGAATGTGCAGAGCGTGTCAGCCCCACGGACCGAAGCCGGGAGAAGGTTCCACAGCTGAGGTGCCTGGGACCTAAACGCCCTGCCTCCTATTGTAACTTTTGATATTTTTGGGACAGTAAGCATTTTTTCATACTGTAGACGCACATGGTGTTCTATTCGGTTTGTAGGGGTCAATGAGATCCTTGAGATATTGTGGTGCCTGACCATTGAGAGCTTTGTATGTGAGAAGAAGAATTTTGAACTATATTCTGTATTTGACCGGGAGCCAGTGTAGGGAGGCCAGTGAAGGAGTGATATGGTCTCTTCTTCTGGTACCTGCATTCCACCATTGAAGACCTTGACTTCGCGGATGACCTCGCCCTTATGTCACATACACACACACATCTTCAGGAAAAAACAGACAGACTCCAACACTATGGCCAACAAGTCGGACTGATCGTTAACATCAATAAAACCAAAATCATGCCCATTAACACCAGTACACCAACACATATAACAATAGAGAAGCAGGTATTGGAGAATACAAATAACTTTACATACCTTGGAAGCATCATTCACCACGATGGGGGAGCTAGCAAAGACATTCAAAACTGGATCAACAAAGCATACACAACCTTCATAAGACTTAAGCAAATCTGGAAATCAAAACAATACAGCACAAAAACAAAACTCCGGATCTACCAAAGCTGCGTACTCGCAACACTATTATACGGCGCAGAATGCTGGAAAACAACAGAAAATGACATCCATAAACTATCCACCTTCCACACATCATGCCTGCGAAAGATCCTGCACATATTCTGGCCCAAGACCATCTCAAACAACAACCTCCTCAACATCACCCAACAAGACGACATGCACAGCATAATCAATAAACGCAGGTGGACCTGGATTGGCCATGTGCTCAGAATGGACATAAATGCAATCCCAAGAGTCACATTACACTGGACTCCAGAAGGAAAGAGAAAGTAAGGCAGGCCCAAAACGACATGGCGTAGGACAATCGAGAAGGAGCTCCAGCTACAACATCAGAGCTGGGGGACCATAGAGAAGATGGCCAAAGACGGATGTAAATGGAGGAACTTTGTTGCTGCCCTATGCGCCAGCCGGCGTAATGGGGATAAGTAAGTAAAAAAACTAATTGTAAAATGACTTATACTGGAAATATATTGGTATATTTATTCTTAGTTTTAGTCATCATAGCTTAGTTTTCCTTTAGTTTCCATCAGTGAAAAAAGGTAGTCAACGAACATTTTTCGTCTTAGTCGACGAAATCAACACTGGTGGAAACGACGCTGGTGTGCCTGCAGAGTACCTTTCTGACTGAAACTCTTGTCACAATGTTAGCAGTGGTAAGGTTTTTCTCCAGTGTGGATACGCAGGTGTGTCCGTAAACAACATATGTCAATGAAACTCTTGTCACAATGTTTGCAGTGGTAAGGTTTTTCTCCAGTGTGGATACGCAGGTGTGTCCGTAAACAACATATGTCAATGAAACTCTTGTCACAATGTTAGCAGTGGTAAGGTTTTTCTCCAGTGTGGATACGCAGGTGTGTCCGCAAACAACCTATATCACTGAAACTCTTGTAACACTGTTTACAGCAATAAGGTCTTTCTCCGGTTTGTAGACGCTGGTGTCTTGTCAGCGTAGCATCTGGGAGAAGCTCTTGTCACATTGTTCACAATGGAAAGGTTTTTCAGAATCATAGGTGTTATATATATGGTCGTGATTCACCAGGATCTTAAATGGTTGGATTCTATAGGCTTAAAATAATTTATATCAATATTTATTTTGTAAATCTCTATGGGGAAAAAATAGTAGATTTTTCAGTGGGTCCATAAAACCAAGCACACTGTCCATCCATAGGGTTGAAGCGGTTAATTTTGAAGTGCTTCTGGACAAGACTTGTTTCAGCGTTATTTGGCATGACCCTCTACAGTGTAGAGGGTCATGCCAAATAACGCTGAAACAAGTCGCAGTATATGGTGTAGAGTCTACACCATATACTGCAACGTTTCATAAACACTTGACTCTGCATGGATGTTTTAGGGGCAGAAGAAGAATTTTCATAAACTGCAATTTGCATTGACTCAATTAACCTTCATTTTTTCACAAAAAAAAGTACTCCCAATGTTTTACTTTTACTTTATTTGTTTATTTGGACAGGACAATGCATATTAATGGACGTAAATACACCGGATATAGCACAGTTGCTAATGTTCATCCGCAGTCCTCACAAGAATCACAAAACCGAAAACAGACAGGCAAACAGTGGAATACATTTAAATAACATTACATAGGGAACACAGCATAAAAACAGAAATACACCCAAAATTATCATGAATGGTTGCAGCTTTGGCTTTCAAGCAACCATTTTTTCAGATTGAATTTAAAAGATGGAAATGTAGCAAAATCCCTTATACGCAGAGGAAGGCCATTCCATGCTACACAACCCGGTACTGAGAGGACATTTTGGCACTAGCCCCTCCTATAGGGACACAAGGGTTTAATGTTTGTCTTTAGTTTGTTTTGTAAACGCCATTGACAATGAAGGGAAAATGTACGTCATGTTTGTTTTACATCACCATTACATCACCTAATCAACATGAGTTAGACTTTAATATATTAGCGCCTCTCACTTCACATGGGTGTGATATTTTTGTCTATATAAGGTCATGTGTAGAATCTTTATAGCAAATAGCCGATCTACCAGCTCACAATACGTCGCGATGCAACGCATTGTGAGCTTGTAGATCGGCTATTTTGTACACATTCCATACATGGGCCAACAACTTTTTGTGCCATGTGTATATAGGTTTTACATACAAAAGATACTTAAGAAACGAAATAGTGGTGGTCATGTTGATAGTGTCAGATTATGTGATTCCACGACTTTAGTATCTACCACTTGTCATTGTCATCCTGGAATAGAATGAATGATCATTCGATTGTATGTTATATCATGTGTCAACTCAAATGGGGGAAATGTGCATTTATTACTATTACAACTAACCACTTCTTCCCTGTATGATTCCTCCTCATTATCCTCAGATGTGCATTTTGACCCAAGCATTTGCCACTAACAGGAACTAAAGGGTTCCTTCCCTGTATGAGTCCTCATTCATCTATGGGCTTCTCCCCTGTATGAGTCCTCATGTGTGATTTTAGATTACTACTCTGAGCAAAGCCTTTGCCACAGACGTTACAAGTAAAGGGCTTTTCCCCTGTATGAGTCCTCATGTGTGATTTTAGATTAACACTCTGAGCAAAGCCTTTACCACACACGTTACAAGTAAAGGGCTTTTCCCCTGTATGAGTCATCATGTGTGTTTTTAGATCACCACTCTGTGTACAGCCTTTACCACACACGTTACAAGTAAAGGACTTTTCCCCTGTATGAGTCCTCATGTGTGTTTTTAGTTCACTACTCTGTGTACAGCCTTTACCACAGACGTTACAAGTAAAGGGTTTTTCCCCTGTATGAGCCCTCATGTGTGATTTCAGATGATCATTTGAAATAAAACCTTTACCACAAACTGTACAAGTGAAGGGCTTTCCCCCTGTATGAGTCCTCATGTGTGATTTTAGATTAACACTCTGAGCAAAGCCTTTACCACACACGTTACAAGTACAGGGCTTTTCCCCTGTATGAGTCCTCATGTGTGTTTTAAGTGCACCAATCTGTGTACAGCCTTTACCACACACGTTACAAGTAAAGGGCTTTTCCCCTGTATGAGTCCTCATGTGTGTTTTAAGTGCACCAATCTGTGTACAGCCTTTACCACACACGTTACAAGTAAAGGGCTTTTCCCCTGTATGAGTCTTCATGTGTGATTTTAGACCAACACTGTGAGCAAAGCCTTTACCACATACATTACAAGTAAAGGGCTTTTCCCCTGTATGAGTCCTCATGTGTGATTTTAGATGAACACTCTGAGCAAAGCCTTTACCACACACGTTACAAGTAAAGGGCTTTTCCCCTGTATGAGTCATCATGTGTGTTTTTAGATCACCACTCTGTGTACAGCCTTTACCACACACGTTACAAGTAAAGGGCTTTTCCCCTGTATGAGTCCTCATGTGTGTTTTTAGAACACCACTCTGAGCAAAACCTTTACCACAGACGTTACAAGTAAAGGGCTTTTCCCCTGTATGAGTCCTCATGTGGGATTTTAAATTATAACTCTGAGCAAAGCCTTTACCACACACGTTACAAGTAAAGGGCTTTTCCCCTGTATGAATCCTTGTGTGCATCGTCAGACTATACGTCTGATTAAAACTTTTGCCACAGTCTGTACAACTAAAGCGTTTCTTCCCCGTGTGGCTCCTCATGGAGTGAGTTTGTTTTGATGATTTCAGGTCCTTGGACAGCTTGCTGCTCAAAGACAATCTTTGTCCTTCCACATTTGTCTTGTGTGATTTCAGTGTGTTTAAAGTTGACTGACCTTCACTGGGCTCCTGCCACTCATCACTGTCTTCAGTGTCAGATTCAGAACAGTGTGAAGAGAGGAGCTGGTCGTCACCAGTTGGTTGTGATGTTCCACAGTCCTCTAGATCAGCTTGTGTTTTCATGTGTTGAGTTGAGGTGCCGGCTACAGGCTCTGTCTCTCCGTTTTCATCATCATGAACATCTTCACTTTTCACTGCTAGTAATGTCAACGTTGACCCATCAGCCTCAGTTGGTCTTTGAAGTATCTCCTCTTGTTCCTCTTTAATCTGTGGTGGTTGTGGTTCCTCCTGGACCAGACTGGAGCTCCTCTCCTGTTGTTCAGTGAACATCTCCTCTTTATACACAGGGAGGTGTTCAGTGAAAACCTCCTCTTTACACACAGGGAGGTGTTCAGTAAAAACCTCCTCTTTACACACAGGGAGGTGTTCAGTAAAAACCTCTTTACACACAGGGAGGTGTTCAGTAAAAACCTCTTTACACACAGGGAGGTGCGGGACGGCTAGGAAAAAAATACACAAAGAGAGAAAAACATTTAATGTTTGAACTTTGCATTTTTGGAGGAACATCATCTTCTCCATTTCTAATCAAAGACAGTTTTCAGGGCTAATTTTTGAGCCACTTTTACTTACTTGTAAAGTAAAGTAAAGATTTAGAATCTTGTGTTTGTATTGATTATAATGTTGCATTTGCATAATGTTCAACAGAAGGTTATGACAAAATGACACTACAAGAAAAAAAGAAAAAACTGTAAACAATTGACACAAACTCAATGTCCCAATAATACAATGATGTTTGAGTGTGTCATACATTTAGTGTGTAGTGGTGACTCCAGGTCTTAATCTTTAGTTGATGCAAGGTTTGTATAAATGAAATATTATCACAATTAAATTTTTTCTTTTTTTGAAATACAATTTTTATTAAGAATCCCACCCGTGGGTCCTGGGACCCATTGCCGACCTAACAACATCACTGTTGTACATTCCGTTTCCTAGACGGGCTCTCTACCCATTCAGCTATGGCTGTCCCTCTCTAAGGAAGGACAATATCAGTCACTAGAACCAGGGATGGGTGTTTTATATGTATCTACGATGGTTAAAATGGAGTTTGAAGTTACAATGGGCTGGTCTGATATATTCACAAAAAGCCAGAGTAGACGATAACATTACCCACAATTATTTTGAAAGTGAAATATCCCTTTATGTAAGTAGGTAAACAAAACAGCACATACCTATACGGTACAACTTTACTGCAGGTTGCATCTTCGCATCAGACAGTCCACGTCTCTGGTCCACCTCTGGCTGTTTCTCTGACAACGTTGAATGTCTTTTGGAGGCCATCTCTCTAGATACTGTAGACCTCTCCCTGTGGTGCTCTGTGGAAAACACCAGTAGAAACAACTTGTACTTATCATTCAATAAGGGTTTACTGAACAACCAGGAGTAGTCTGGTGACCACCGGAGAGACGCGTGACAGCCGGAATGTAGACGGCACCCGGGAGCAGTATGGGTTGGCGCCCCAGCCTGTGTCTTCCGTGAGGAGGAAGCCCAACAACCCCACGGTGAGGCCTTTAGGAGGGCCATTCAAGCTGCAAGAGGAGTCTGCAGCACCACCGTTGCCCAGGTGGAGCCTGCAGCACCACCGTTGCCCAGGTGGAGCCTGCAGCACCATTGTGGCTCAAGAATCCACCACTCCTGAATGAAGTGTCTGGTGCTGATTGATGACCATTTATGCCAAAAATCTTAATCGCTATACATGATTATGGGTTCAAACCTGTTGGGCTATACTTTCGTAGCGGCATGAGCACCAACATGCTGTGTGTCTGTCTGTCTTTTGGGGGAACATGAGTTCCCAAACTATATATTTATCGTTAGTTGCTGAATGACCCTTTAGTCTCGTTAGAATGAAAGAACGGAAATACATCACATATATGCACCTGGTATCCTCAGTGATGTATCCCAAGGTCATCGGGGTTCAGGGTCTCGCGAACATCATACCCCTCACTCGGGTGACCCAGCCGAGTGAGCCGAGTAAGTCCCGACTTACGTCCCAGTAGCTACCCTCGATCTAGACTGGAACTCAGCTATGCTTTCTATGGCATAGGCAGCTCCCGGCAGTATCCGACGGGAGAAACTAGACTGCAGGACATAAGACTAATTAATTAGAGCGACAGAGAGGAGAGTGTGTGTGTGTGTGTGTGTGTGTGTGTGTGTGTACGTGTGTGCGTCAATTTAACAAAGGTGCAGACGATCAGAAATCAGCAGAGAGAGACCGACGTTTGCTCTACTGTATGCCGAATTGAAGTGGACTCTGCCCCAGACTTTTTTCTCTCCCTGGAAATAAAAACGTCTGGGTTTCCGAGGCTACCCTGTGGCTCTGTGGGTTGCCTCCAGTCCGGGCCTCCAGTCCGGGCCCCTCCTACGTCTCACCAGGTCCACTCCTACTCTCACCACGAGTACAGCCAGGTCCTGTGCGTTGGACCAGACTCCCAGCACCAGACACTTCATTCAGGAGTAGTGGATTCTGAGAATAATACTAATACAAATATACATTTGTTTTACCTGAGAGAGTATCGCACCACATCTTCCTACGTACTGTAGTAATGTTAAAGTTGACTCACCAGTCTCCTCTTCCTGTTCATCTTTAATCTGTGGAGGGTGTGGTTCCTCCAGGACCAGACTGGATCTCCTCTCCTCATATTCAGATGAAACCTCTTTACACACAGACAGGAGGAGGAGAGAGAATGTAGCATCTGCAGAGCAACTCAAAGATGACATTTATTCTCCTATTTGTTTAGTCAGGATAACCCTTGTTTCAAAAAATAAAGTGTAACTTTTCGAATAGAGCCTGACATCGGTCTCACTGATGTATCCGTCATTTTAGGCGCCGATGCCCGATATCTGACATTATTTCACTGATGTGGCCGAAGTCTTTTTTTATCATCATTAATGTAACCTACACATGTAAAATGACACACCCTTATGAAACACTCTCTTTTGGTTTGATATTAATTCATTTCTTCAACAGCTGCAGAGAATGGAACACACTGTGCGCATCGTGCCTGTGACTCTGGAGCCTAGGCTGCAGCAGAAAACTCTGCCCTGCAAGTGACTGTCATAATTGGAAGTCCAGCTGTCATTCCGGACCCCCCGCCCTGAGAAAATGTCGTTTGTGTACAGGCCCGTGAAAATATATGAGAGATCTTTGAAAAGATGACAAATATTTGAATAAATAAGCGTTTTCTGCCAGAACTTTTACATGGATAACTAGAGGTTAATATCTCACTCCACGTCTTTGGACATATTTATTGGGCGAGAACAAACGGAGCGCGGAGCACATTTATTGAAATGTATTGAAAAGATTTCCAGCACAGGATGAAATCCTCTACGACAGACTCATAAACAGACATAATATACATCAATTGAGTGTAAAATCTGCCCCAAATTAGATTGTTGGATTTGTAGTACACTCACGTCGCCACGGCATTTATAAAGTGATTACAAACAGCTGATCCTTCCTTAATTTTGTTGCCTTGCTGTCATGTCCACGCACACATGCACGCACGCACCTCAAGGCTACATGACACATCGCCATGAATGGAATAAGTTTGTAGGCTAGGCCTATATTAATTTTACCCATTCGTGCGCAGTGCACGGTGAAGGCGATCAGTGAGACTGCGCACTGCTGTGATAAGTGTTGTGAGTGATTTATGCCTGCATGAGAGATAGGCTACTACAATGTCGTCAAGGCAGTCATAATCAACGTTTATGGAGTGATTTGATCATTGATGAACGAATAATAAACATATGGATGAAGGCTTGCATGTGTGGTGGTATGTGCTGGCGACGCACGCCGCGGTCCAGACTCCCGCTTTTATCTGAACTGTCAAAGCACTTATTTAAATGGTGAATGATTAAGCCCTTAGTTTACACCTATAGCCTACAATTGCAAATAGGCAAGCGGTATGCTTGTCATTGTCACTTGGAAATAAAGGCGTGCAGTCAATTTATGCCTAATTTCTTTTTTTTATAATATCAGCGATTATATAGGAATCTGATGTCACACTCATGCGCTCCCAAATCATCTCACCAGTGCGCTCGCATAACAAGGCCAGTAAAACACTGTTTGATTAAGCACAAACTAATACATTGTAAACATGTTATATTGTTTTTAATTATTGATGTATCCGTCATTTTAGGCGCCAATGCCTAGGGGTGGGTCCCGAACCTCGGGACCAATCCGGTACCGAACCGAACATGCTCGAGTACCAGGTACCCATTACAATAATTCAATTTCGGTTCTCTCTATCGGTTCCTGGGTGACACCCTGCACGCACGCACGCACGCACGCACGCACATAAAACAGCTGATTATAATCAGATCATGCTACTCGGAGAGCCAGCAACAGAATGGACCGTGGTAATCGCTTCCTATTGTTGCGTTGTCACACGTCTAACCATTAGACGTGCAATAACAACAACACGGAACAATAGACTCTAACGACCCTCGGCCATTGAAATGTTAATGCTTAGATGCATGCAGAAGACGCTGCAAACAGCTGTGCGTCATTATAGCCACACACGTTTCTAACTTGCGGTCACAGTCGCGATACTTTTCAGTTGTGTGGTACTTTTATATTGATTTAACTGTAACAGAAAGTTCTATCCAGACGACAGTTCCATCTCCCTGCAGTCACGGAGCTGGGACTGACAGTACACAGTACAGAGACGAGCAGAGCAGGCGCAGCAGCACATATCCAGCTAGCTAGAAACCAGAGGTGTTGCCAGTATAACTCTATGGCAGAAACAAGCCACCTAGGTCTATACAAAATAAGACAAAAAGAAGCAACACTGGTCGTTTCTGGCCAGTGTTGCCAAATAAGCGATTAGTAAGTAATTTAATTTAATTTATAAGCGATTTTGGGATTCTTTTTGTAGATTGAAAAAATATTGGGGGTCCTTTGCTCTTGGCATGAAAATGTTTGAGAACCACTGCTCTAAAACAATATTAGACAAAGTTTGAGCCACAAACACATTGCTCTCTCTCTTCTCCTTTTGTATAAATTAAATAGGCCTATTCATGATTCTGCTTATAGAGAAGTAGCCTATGTTAGTTTGTTTTATGGAAACAGTTGTTTGTGTTGAATGTGCTAATTGCACAGAATTATTCAAAAGAGAGAAAATGGGCAAGCCATAAAATAATGCACATTGCACTTGTCTTTTCATACGTCATGTGGAAAAAAGGTAAATAAAAAAAGTAACATTAATGTTGTCAAACCTGATCGGACACATTACCTGACATTGAGCTTTTTTGTTAAACATTTGACCTCTTTTATATCATTTTGGAACCGAAATAGGGAACCGTTAATAACCGGAATCGATAAGCAGAACCGGAATCGGTACCGGACTCGAAAAAATCATAACGATACCCATAATGCCGATATCGGACATTATTTCACTGATGTAGACGAAGGTTTTTTTTATCATCATTAATGTAACCTACACTTGTCTTTTAGAATGTAATACGCCCTTATGAAACACGCTCTTCTACATCCTGACAGTTTTCTGAAAAAGCTGTTTCTATGTCAGTCGTTCTTCGATTTTTCAAAAATAGCAGACCTACAAGCTCGTAGCACGCCACCGAGTGGCGCGCTACGAGCTTGTAGATCTGCTATTTTTCAATAGCTAAAGCATAACATAATGCTAACACCAAAAGGGGATCCCGCCCAAAATCGGTTAAGCACAAACTAATACCTTGTAAACATGTTATATTGTTTTTAATTATTGCGTGATATTAATTGCTTGTAAAGTTGGAAATCTATCTTTTTCTTTTACATGCATATACATACAGTTTTATTTTAACATTTTAGGAGTGAATACATATGCTTAGATGCCTGTGACAGCATGTCAGCAGTTCAGATATGCTGCTCCGCTTGTGTACGACAGAAAAACAGGTGAGGACAAAGCGTACGACAGCTCCCGGCCCAACATGATTTTTGTCCTGGCACACGTTCAAGTTAAAGGTCTTGCGGAAATGGTAAATGCCTGAGAGAGTATTGCACCACATCTTCCTACGTAGTAATGTCAAAGTTGACTCACCAGTCTCCTCTTCCTGTTCTTCTTTAATCTGTGGAGGTTGTGGTTCCTCCAGGACCAGACTGGATCTCCTCTCCTCATATTCAGATGAAACCTCTTTACACACAGACAGGAGGAGGGGAGAGAAGGTAGCATCAGCAGCAGGGGCGTCAACTCCGTGGGTTCAGAGGCGCAAATGAACCCACTGGCATTTTGGCAAAATATATCAATATGCACCCACTGTCCACAGCACAACATCCGAGGCACTTTTCCTGCTGTTAAAAGACGTTGACGAGATACTCACTGCCGGTAAGTAAACTCCGAGGACAGTGTTATGATGGTGCAGCGAACATGGCTGGTTCCAAAACAGGCTTGCAAGCCCTAATGCAGGAGCTGGAGCCTCGGGCTCTTTACATTCACTGCAGCGCACATGTCCTGAATTTAGTAGTGCAGGATGTTGTCGAAAACGTCAAAGTGTTTCGTGATTTCATGGTAGTTATTGGTGACCTAATAACATTGATCAGAAATTCACCAAAGCGACTGGCTGCGTTCATTAACAAACTGTAAATAATGTACCAACCGAAAAAACAAAACTCGTTTTTTTTTCCACCGCTGGGGGGGGGCGTGGCTGCATGTACCCACTGCCGTTATAAGAACCTTCCGCCTCTGATCAGCAGAGCAACTCATAGTGCTTTTGTCAACTCAAAGATGACATTTATTCTCCTATTCGTTTTGTCAGCATAACCATCGTTTAACACTAGGAAGTCTGAGCAGCCGTTCTGACCGAATGAGATTTCAACGTTCATTTTCTTAGCCCATGGAGTCCAGAGAAAGTTCCCCTTGCATGACTTTGTCTAAATATTCGATTGAAATCATCTGTTTTTTTCCCCATTTGAAACGTTTTGTAAATATGATAGGCATATATCTCTTACTCAGCCTGACTATAATCGGCCCAATCGACCGCCGTCCCCCTTTCTCCCCCACTCGTCTAATGATCTTCACACCTCCGACAGCTAGAGACGGCATTGTTCAAGCCTGAACTCCATGTTCAACGAATTAAATCATATACGTTTGGCTGGTTAATTAACTTGGAATTTGTTTATTATTTTGATAAGATAATAGGAATATGAATACAATGATTATTATCATTGTTATTATTATTATTATTATTATTGAATGCTCGGTTAGACTCGACCGACATTTACTTTCCATGAAGCAAGAATGCTTGCCGATGCGCGATACAAAATAAAAAGTGTTTGAAATAATTCCAACCATCTGGTTGGAATGGTCGGGAGGTCCGAACCTCTAAATGTTTTGTCAGTCAAAAGAACAGTTCTTTCTGCAAGCGACGTGGAACTGATCTGCAAGTCTGCCTGCCCTGCACGCAAGGCTATTTCTTTTTTTCCTCCTCCTCCCTCTCTCAACTGCTGCTGCTGTTGCTAGTGTGCAAGGCTTACATCCGGTCTAAAGCCCACCCACTGTATGCGCTGATTTCCATACACAATCCGTATCCTCCCCTCACCGGATGTTGAATTCACAGTGCTAACGGCCGTATTTGAACGACTTATATCTAATCTTTTACACTATAAACCGATTTCCCGACATTTCCTTTTCACTTGATACCGTTTCGTAGAGAGGGCCTACACAACCGATCTATATACCAAATGAAAGCCCAAATGTCGTAGTTTACATAGTATTTTGATTTTTTTTGATGGATGTGAAACTAGAGGACAATATCTCACCGACCACGTCTTTTGAATTATTTATAGGGTGAGTACAAACTGAGCGCAGAGCACATTTATGCTGCCCATGTCTCCTTGCTCACTGGGAGCGGAGGCATCCGATATATGGCTGTGTTTACAGGAATATATGTAATTGATGTATGATCAGACATTCTAGGGCTAGTACAACTACTGGGAGATGTAGTTCCGTTCAGCTAGCTTAATAATACTTGTAGCTAAGCTGGTGTTGTTCAGAACTACTAACCTGCAGTGTGTAGCTCGATGTCCATATCAAAATCAATGTCCAGCAGTTTGTTTTGTGTCTCCAGCAGAGTTTGTAGTGTCTCCATCTCTCTCTGGAAGAGGTTGACCATGAACTCTCCCACCGCGCTGAGGCGCTCCAACACAAACACTCTGACGCTAAGCTCCACACTACAAACATCAGCAGCGCCACGCTGCTGTTTGTCCACAACAAACAATATCTCCTCTCCCACCGACGCTAGCTGTTCATTTATCTTCAGCCGTACAGACTCCATTTGACGATTTTCACCTCCTTTAGGAGACATTTCCACCAAGCTTTCTGTTCCTACTGTAATATAGAATGTGTAATAAAGGCACAAACATCAACAATTCCCGAGAGACACGACAACATGTTTGACTTGTTCAACAGCGGCCATCGCCGTAATGGAAAACTAGACGCAGTCACGTGACGTGATGGCATCACGTGATGCAAACAAGCACTTCAGGGTCAAAGGTTTTCCACGCATGCGAAACAAAATAATCCAGGCACTGTTGCCTTAATGCCTTTCGCCCTCTGGTGGTGGAGGTGTGTAACTGTCACAGATAGATAGATAGATAGATAGATAGATAGATAGATAGATAGATAGATAGATAGATAGATAGATAGATAGATAGATAGATAGATAGATAGATTTTTTAAACTGCCTTCGAATCTTAAAATATCTACAACTTCGTGTTGCGGGGGTGACACGCTTTGAGCTTGTAGATCAGCTTTTTGCACATTTGACAATTTAAATCCATGATTCATTGATATTAATAGGAAAAGGTACTTTGCAATTTTTCATTTTGAATACTTGAGTATGCGTAGGCTACTTTGTCCACCACTGATGACTGGAATCCAACATCAGGGACTCAGGGAGTCTAAATTAGTACCTATATGTAATAGACAGTAATTAGCGCTATAGCGCAACCCTTTGGCCAATGGTTGTGGTCTTTGTCTCTAAGCAGGGTGACATAGCCATATTGCCACATTTGGTGAAAAACAACTGCATGGTTTGACCTGGAGCGCTGTGTATGTATAATTCAAAATAATGGGTGATCTTCACTGATATAATGCATTCACCATTCACATGGAATCAGGCAAGCGGTAGATGGCAAACAGCAAAACCTGCTGGACGGCACGGTAAAAAGATTTAATATTTTTATCATCCGTCCTGTTCCGTTTACCCTCCTGCTCCCGTCCACTAAAATGACCACCGGTTTGCCATCTATACTGCTAGCCAGGGTCAGAGGTCAAAAGGCAGAACACGAAAGTTGTTCGACATGAGGGGGTGGTGGCTCAGGGGTAGAGTGCCTGGATGGGAACCGCAAGATTGCCAGTTCGAACCCGGGCTCCCTCAGAGTTACTGTCGAAGTGTCCTTGAGCAAGACACTGAACCCTTAATTGCTCCCGATGTGCTAGTTGGTGCCTTGCATGGTTTCCGCTGCCATCGGTGTGTGAATGGGTGAATGTAATGCACAATCTATGTAAAGCGCCTTGGATAAAGGCGCTATATAAATGCACCATTTACCATTTTATTTACCATGAGGAGACGCATAATGTCTATCCAAGTTTTATTGTTGACGTTTAAACGGAGCTAGACCTGTTCAAAGTTTGTATTTTCGATTGAGTGCTATAGCGCCACCCTTTGGCCAATGGCCGTGGGCTTTGGGGACACCCCGCCCCCCTGCCAAGCAGTAGGATTTGAGTCATTACATTTAATTTCTAATCCTTTCTTAGATAGCTGACAATTTTGAATAGTGTATACTTTCTGTAAAATTATACTTTTTTGAATGACATTTGACGCAGTGATGGTCTCATAATATTAATTTTATCAGGCACGTGCATAGGCTTCAGCCAATCCTTGCTACTTGCGAAACACTACAACTGCAAAGGTGAGTGAGCAATTGTTCATTAAAAATGGCTTTTATAATATTCTTGCCAAGTTTTATTAGCCTTTAGTCTTGAACGTAAATGAATAAATTAACTTTCTCATTATACGTGAGAGAAGGATATCCTACAGATTGCTACTGTGGTATATTAATGTTCATAATGGTGGAGGATATACCAGGCTGGTTGTATAAAAAAGAGAGGGTCCAGGCAGTGTCCTTTTCTTTCTCATGTTGAGTTTATTTTAAGAACACCAATGAGCTTGCCACAATCATGACCAAACAGGACCCAATATTCTCTGAGAAGCCCCGCTCTATGGAGTTACATTTGTGTCTTTATTAACCAAACAAAAGAAAAACATTTGAGAGAGAAAAAATCTAAACAGAGCAAAGAATAGTTTTGAATGAAAACAAATTAAAAACGCAATAAAAAAATATATTTGCAAGCAAAAAAAAAAAAAGATTTGAAAGAAAAGAAAAAATAATTGAGAACAAAACTTTGGACGGGGGTGGGCTCGTTGGAATCGTGTTGCCTCTCTGGGCACATCTACAGTACCTATCTACAGTATAGTAAGTACAAAACCCTGAGAACGCCCCCAGGGGGGCGACACGATTCCAACGGGCCCACCCCCGTCCAAAACAGTTGAGAAATGACAGTTACCATTTGGGGGTCCCTGGGTGGTCCCTGGGGGTCCCTGAACCTTGAGCCCCCTAAAGACGCCCCCAGGGGGGCGACACGATGCCAACGAGCCCACCGCCATCCAAAACGGTTGAGAAATGACAGAGTTACCATTTGGGGGTCCCTGGGTGGTCCCGGGGGGTCCCTGAACCTTGAGACCCACAAAGACGCCCCCAGGGGGGCGACACAATCACAACGAGCTCACCCCCGTCAAAAACGGTTGAGAAATGACATAGTTACCATTTGGGTTCCCTGGGGGTCTCTGGGGGTCCCTGAACCTTGAGCCCCCCAAAAACGCCCCTAGGGACTTCCCGGCACTTCCCGGCACGTGCCGACCCCCCGAGACCCTCCAGGGACCCCAGTCTTTGGGGTCTCAAGGTTCGGGGACCCCCAGGGACCCCCCCGAGACCCCCCAGGGACCCCCAAATGGTAACTGTCATTTTTTAACCGTTTTGGATGGGGGTGGTCTCATTTGAATCGTGTCGCATCCCCGGGGGTGTCTTTGGGGGTCTCAAGGTTGGGGGGCCCCCAGGGACCCCCAAATTGTAACTCTGTCATTTCTCTACCGTTTTGGATGGGGGTGGTCTCATTTGAATCGTGTCGCGTCCCCGGGGGTGTCTTTGGGGGTCTCAAGGTTGGGGGGCCCCCAGGGACCCCCAAATTGTAACTCTGTCATTTCTCTACCGTTTTGGATGGGGGTGGTCTCATTTGAATCGTGTCGCGTCCCCGGGGGTGTCTTTGGGGGTCTCAAGGTTGGGGGGCCCCCAGGGACCCCCAAATTGTAACTCTGTCATTTCTCTACCGTTTTGGATGGGGGTGGTCTCATTTGAATCGTGTCGCGTCCCCGTGGGTGTCTTTGGGGGTCTCAAGGTTGGGGGGCCCCCAGGGACCGGCACGTGCCGGAAGGTGCCGGCACGTGCCGGAAGGTGCCGGCACATGCCGGTGGGTGGTGGGGGGGTCCCTGTGGGTCCCCGAACCTTGAGACCCCCCAAAAGCCCAAGGGGGGCTACACAATCACAACGAGCCCACCCCCGTCCAAAACGGTTGAAAAATGACAGTTACCATTTGGGGGTCCCTGGGGGGTCTTGGGGGGTCCCCGAACCTTGAGACCCCCAAAGACAGTGGCAGGGCGGCAGGGGTGCCGGCATGTGCCGGCACGTGCCGGGAGGTGTGCGGCAGTGCCGTGGCTGCTGCCGGTGCCGGAGAATGCACTCACTGTCTCTATTTATCTATATATATATGCCTACTGTATAAATCAAATCAAATCAAATCAAATCAAATTTTATTCATAGAGCACATTTTCAAAGACCAGGAGGCCAACCAAAGTGCTGTACAGGAAACATGACACAAGTAACATAGTAAAACAAAATCAAAGCAACACAAAAGTACACAGGTTATAATACAAAATCGAAGCAACACAAAAAGTACACAGGTTAATTAGGTCAAACATTAAAAGCCAGGTAGAAGAAATGGGTTTTTAGTAAAGACTTAAAGGCCTCTAAGGAAGGAGCAGACTTAATATGAGGGGGTAGACAGTTCCAGAGTTTGGGGCCAGCAACTGAAAAGGCACGGTCACCTCTGGACCTGAGATTTTAATTGGGCACAGTCAGGAGCCGCTGGTCAGCTGACCTCAGGGCCCTGGATGGGGTGTAAGGGACCATGAGTGACGATAAATACAGGGGAGCCAAACCGTTAAGAGATTTAAAAACAAATAATAAGATCTTAAAATCAATTCTGAATTTAACAGGAAGCCAGTGGAGGGAGGCAAGAACGGGAGTGATATGATCACGCTTCCTCGTACCAGTGAGTAGGCGTGCGGCGGCATTTTGGACAAGCTGCAGACGTCTGAGGGTGGACTGGTCCATGCCTACATATAGCGCATTGCAATAATCGAGCCGCGATGAGATAAAGGCGTGGATAACTTTCTGAAGGTCAGGTTGGGAAAGGTAGCCCTTGATCCTGGCCACTAGCCTAAGTTGATAAAAACTTGCTTTGACCACGGAGCTAATCTGTTTATCAAATTTAAGGTTGTTATCAAAGAACACACCCAGATTTTTGACAGATGAGTGGATATTTGCACTGAGGGGTCCCAAAGTGGCAAGGGACGGGGCTGACTGTTGGCCAAAAATGATAACCTCCGTCTTACTTTCGTTGAGGGTGAGAAAATTATTTAGCATCCAACTTTTGATGTCGGAGATGCAATCGAGGAGTGGCTGGAAGGGGTCTGTGAGCAGACTATTGGTGTTTAGAGGTAGATAGAGCTGCACATCATCCGCATAGAAATGAAAAGAGACATTATGCTTCTTAATTATGCTTCCTAGGGGCAGCATATATAATAAAAAAAAATTGGGGCCTAAGATAGAGCCCTGGGGAACTCCGCAGAACAGGGGGGCGGTGCGTGAGGAGTATTCCCCGAGCCTGACAGCAAGACTCCTGTCAGTCAGGTAGGATCTAAACCACAGTAGAGCCGTACCAGTGATACCTACATAATGCTCTAACCTGGAGAGCAGGATGCTGTGATCCACGGTATCAAAAGCGGCAGTCAGGTCCAAAAGGACCAGGGCGGCCGGACTACCTGAGTCAGCGGTTAAACTCAGGTCGTTAAAAACCTTAAGTAGGGCCGTTTCGGTGCTATGACCAGGTTTAAAACCAGACTGAAAAGTATCATGGATACCATGAGTAGTTAAAAATGCTTGAAGCTGTATGTAAACTACTTTTTCTAAAACTTTAGATAAAAATGGGAGCTGGGAAATAGGTCGGAAATTAGCGAGGACGGAGGGGTCTAAATTATTCTTTTTAAGAAGAGGTTTGATAGTGGCGTGTTTAAAATTAGCCGGGACTGTACCCAACTTCAGGCAGGAGTTTATGATTAAAATAATGGTGGGGCCAACAGAACTGAAGACATCTTTCAATAAAGATGAGGGGATGCTGTCCGAGGGGCTATTAGTTGGTCGCAGAGCATTGACAATATCAGTGAGTGCGGTTAGGGAGACAGGCTTGAAATGAGTGAGGGTAGCATAATGTATAATGCCTATATGTCTGGGCGCCAATACACTACACTACTTTATTAACCAGTGGATCCATCGGACAGGGGCTAGCTTGCCAGAATAAGCTGATATACAAGTTGTAATGCGGTGCGCTACAGACACATTGTTATCTTGTAGATCTGTCCATTTGAAACATGTTAGTAACATTTCCTGATAGCGACAATAAACATCATCACGTTAGATTAAATGGGCGTGTATGATCTACGCGAGGCGGAACCTACATGATGGAAACGCTTGGTAAAGAGGGAGTCCGATGACTGTCAGGTTCATGAGCTATTCCTTTTTTATACATATTTCACTTGAGTGCTATAGCGCCACCCTTTGGCCAATGGTTGTGGGCCTCACCGTTGAAAGTAGCATAGCCCTCTACCATATTGCCAAGTTTTGCAAAAATCGACTACGGTTAAGCCAGTCAGTGTAGAAACGTGTTTACGAAGGTATGAAAAGGTCAATTGGAATCCAACATCAGGGACTCAGGGAGTCTAAATTAGTACCTATGTAATAAATTACCTAGTAATTATTACTGGTGGTTCATGAGCTGGCAGTTCATGATCCATGCCTGTTTTTCAATTGAGTGCTATAGCGCCACCCTTTGGCCAATGGTTGTGGTCTTTGTCTCTAAGCAGGGTGACATAGCCATATTGCCACATTTGGTGATAAACAACTGCATGGTTTGACCTGGAGCGCTGTGTATGTATAATTCAACATAATGGGTGATCTTCACTGATATAATGCATTCACCATTCACATGGAATCAGGCAAGCGGTAGATGGCAAACAGCAAAACCTGCTGGACGGCACGGTAAAAAGATTTAATATTTTAACATCCGTCCTGTTCCCTTTACCGTCCTGCTCCCGTCCACTAAAATGACTTCCGGTTTTCCATCTACCGCTAGCCAGGGTCAGAGGTCAAAAGGCAGAACACGAAAGTTGTTCGACATGAGAAGACACATATGTCTATCAAAGTTTTATTGTTGACGTTTAAACGGAGCTAGACCTGTTCAAAGTTTGCATCTTCGATTGAGTGCTATAGCGCCACCCTTTGGCCAATGGCCGTGGGCTTTGCGTTCTCACCATTTCACATACCTGTCTGCCATTGCCAAGTTTCACGAAAACTGACTACACATCTCATAATATTATTTTTATCAGGCACGTGCATAGGCTTCAGCCTATCCTTCAGCCCATCCTTGCATCCTACATCTGCAAAGGTGAGTGAGTGAACAATTGTTCAATAAAAATGTCTTTTATAATATTCTTGCCAAGTTTTATTAGCCTTTAGTCTTGAACTTAAATGAATAAATTAACTTTTTATTATACGTGAGAAAAGGATATCCTACAGATTGCTAAATTATTAACCAGTGGATCCATCGGACAGGGGCTTGCTTGCCAAAATAAGATTATCTACATCATCACGTTAGATTAAATGGGCGTGTATGTTCTACGCGAGGTGGAACCTACATGGTGGAAACGCTTGGTAAAGAGGGAGTCCGCTGACTGTCAGGTTCGTGAGCCATTCCTTTTTTATATATATATTTCACTTGAGTGCTATAGCGCCACCCTTTGGCCAATGGTCGTGGGCTTCATGTCTTCACCGTTTGGCATATCCCTCTATACCATAATGCCAAGATCCGCAAATTCTTTTGGCTAAAGGGGAAGAATCAAATCAAACTTTAAATCAAACTTTATTTATAGAGCACATTCAAAACAACCAAGGTTGACCAAAGTGCTGTACATCAGGGGCAAAAACAGAGAACAGGCAGGAGAACACAGAATATAAACGAGAAACACACTAATAAAAATGACAAAAATGTAAGGATGAAAGCATAAAATGGACTCAGGAGGGATTAAAAGCCAGGGAGAAAAGATGAGTTTTAAGGTGAGACTTAAAAACACCAATGGAGGGGGCAGAGCGAATGTGAAGGGGCAAGCTCTTCCAGAGTCTGGGAGCTGCAGCCGCGAAAGAGCGTGCGCCCCTAGTGCTTTTGTTAGTTGTTCGGCCCTCTAGAAGAAGAAGATGAAGAAGAAAATATAGCTGCAAGCAGCGATAAGACGGGATCAAGCAATATATGTATATGTATTTTTCCAACCCCGCCTCGGGTATGGGCACTGATGACGTGGAGGAGGGAACACGCCCCCAGCACCCACAGCGTCCCCAGCGGGAATCGAACCCAGGACCTTCTAGCTGTCAGGCGACAGCACTACCAACTGTGCCACCGTGCCCCGAACGCAGCATTTTTGTGGACAGCTATTTCTTATCACACCGTTTATGGTCGTTAGGTTTCCCCCAGGTGTGGTGGAGAACCGTGCTTTTTTTGTTTTACTCAGTCTCTTGAATAGTTTATTTAGTTTTAGTCACATTTTAGTCACCTGGAATGTCTTAGTGTTAGTCTAGTTTTAGTCGACTAAATCTACAGTTGATTTAGTTGATTTAGTCGAACAAAACTTATTTTGGCAGGCCGTCGTAATCATTGTTTTTTACACTTTGTTTTTGAAAATAGCCGATCTACAAGCCCACAACGCGTCGTGCTTGAGCTTGTAGATTGTCTATTTTCAGCATGCAACTAATTGTAAAATGACTTATACTGGAAATATATTGGTATATTTAGTCTTAGTTTTAGTCATCATAGCTTAGTTTTCCTTTAGTTTCCATCAGTGAAAAAAGGTAGTCAACGAACATTTTTCGTCTTAGTCGACAAAATCAACACTGGTGGAGACGACGCTGGTGTGCCTGCAGAGTACCTGACTGACTGAAACTCTTGTTACAATGTTTGCAGTGGTAAGGTTTTTCTCCAGTGTGGATACGCAGGTGTGTCCGTAAACAACATATGTCGATGAAACTCTTGTCACAATGTTTGCAGTGGTAAGGTTTTTCTCCAGTGTGGATACGCAGGTGTGTCCGCAAACAACCTATATCAATGAAACTCTTGTAACACTGTTTACAGCAATAAGGTCTTTCTCCGGTGTGTAGACGCTGGTGTCTTGTCAGCGTAGCATCTGGGAGAAGCTCTTGTCACATTGTTCACAATGGAAAGGTTTTTCAGAATCATAGGTGTTATGGTCGTGATTCACCAGGATCTTAAATGGTTGGATTCTATAGGCTTAAAATCATTTATATCAATATTTCTTTTGTAAATCTCTATGGGGAAAAATGGCAGATTTTTCAGTGGGTCCATAAAACCAAGCCCACTGTCCATCCATAGGGTTGAAGCGGTTCATTTTGAAGTGCTTCTGGACAAGACTTGTTTCAGCGTTATTTGGCATGACCCTCTACACCCATATACTGCAACGTTTCATAAACACTTGACTCTGCATGGATGTATTAGGGGCAGAAGAAGAATTTTCATAAAACATCACATTTCATTGGCTCATAAAACTAATAATTATTTTCAACAAAAAGAAAGTACTCCCAATGTTTTACTTTTACTTTGTTTATTTGGAAAGGACAATGCATATTAATGGACGTCACATGGACGTAAATACACGGGATATAGCACAGTTGCTAATTTTCATCCACAGTCCTCACAAGAAACACAAAACTAAGACAAAACAAAATTATTCGCGACCTTATTCTTTCGGTCATCACCCACAGCTTCCCGAAACGTATAAAAGATTAACCCATGTTGACCTGGTTAACCCATGTTGACCTGGGAACGATTCTACTAAATATTTTCTAAATCCTGACAGTAATCTGAAAAACCCGATGTTTCAAACATTTTCACGTCAAGGACCCCCAAGATTATATGTAATTGGCCGCATTTTTTCACGATTAAAAACAAAATAGCAGATCTACAAGCTCGTAGCGCACCAGGTGATATGAGCTTGTAGATCTGCTATTTGTCAATGGCTAAAGTATAATATAATGCTTAAAAGACCAAACGGGGTTCCCCCCCCCAAGATGGGTTAATGTCTGAAACATCCAACGGTATAATTAAACAGAGTTACAATAGAGAAATAATCTACCAAAGACAACAACTTTTTGTATATGTGTATATAGGTTTTACATACAAAAGATACTTAAGAAACTAAATTGTGGTGGTCATGTTGATAGTGTCAGATTATGTGATTCCACGACTTTAGTATCTACCACTTGTCATTGTCATCCTGGAATAGAATGAATGATCATTCGATTGTATGTTATATCATGTGTCAACTCAAATGGGGAAAATGTGCATTTATTACTATTACAACTAACCACTTCTTCCCTGTATGATTCCTCCTCATTATCTTCAGATGTGCATTTTGACCCAAGCATTTGCCACTAACAGTGTCGTGTAATTTCACCCTCTACACGGACTAGAATTCTATCTATTTGAGACAGAAACGGCTGAGCACACGGCAGGCTGTAGTCAAAGCCACCGGACGGTCAGCTGAATGAAAACACCAGGCAGAGAGAGATGCAAACTGAAGTGTAGAGTAGAGTCATTTTATTGCAACCGAGACCAAAGACAGACCAACACAGAGAGCTCCGCCATTGTCCCTGAGCCTGGAGCTCAGGGACTCCCTCGTACTGAACCGCTGCTGCGGCCAGTTTAAGACTCCCTAAACCTTGCATTTTACAGGACATATATACAGTTTCACATCAAACAGTTGAAGTTCTGGGAGGGGGTTGAAACTTTTGCATAGAACGCATACAGAGTGATCTCTGCCAAGGCCTCTCGTTGAGACAATAGTATGCTAAACTTCTATCACACCTGGCCCGGCCAAGCTACTTCCTGGCAGACCTACTTAGCATCACCTTAGCAGTGACCAAATGTATCAGTGGAACATTTCTTTAACAAACATGAGATTTTATATGAATTATTGATCCTAGATACGACATTCCCCCCTTTCAGCAGACTCACCGTCTGCTGAATACAAAATGTGGAACAATAATTCCCTTACACCCAGGGACAAATTAGCCATAGGGCCAGTTGGGCCGCGGCCCAGGGGCCCTTGGCTCCCAGGGGCCCTTCGCGGGAAACTGGACCACGTCGCGCAGTACTGGGTTTGAGGCACTGACAAGGGCCCCTGGAGCCCGGCCTCTAACACCCCCCAGAATGGAGGTCCCCTACTGGGGACCCCTTAAAGTGGGCCCTTTGAGGACCAATTTCAAATGTGTGTGGGCCCCTCCTCTGCTCTGTATTCTCCCTCGGTCTGAGGCCTCAAACGCAGCGCAGGCTCCTGGGGGCTGGGGCCCTACAGGCTGGGCGTCAAAGTGGGCCCTTTGAGGACCACTGCTCCACCGTACTGTGAAGCAGTGGTCCTCAAGGGGCCCACTTTGAGAGGTCCCATTGAGGAGGGGCCACAGGGGAGCCTGAAACGCAGCGCAGGATCCTGGGGGCTGGGGCCCTACAGGCTGGGCGTCAAAGTGGGCCCTTTGCAGACCACTGCTCCACCATACTGTGAAGCTGTGGTCCAAAGTGGGGCCCACTTTGGAGGTCCCATTGAAGAGGGGCCACAGGCCGCCGGGGGCCTTGAAGGCTGTAAGTTAATGGGAGTCACTCCCACCCCGTCCCTGACCACCAGGAGTTATAGGTATATCCTGAAGCTATAAAGACTAGAAATATAATGGATTATTATGTTGATTACTTGTTTCAGGCAGATTTGCAAATATTAATATGTTGTTGCCTCAAAATGCTCAAATATATTATGAATAATTAAATATTGTGATTTTTTTTGTGCAGCACCAAAAACTTTATAGGCTATCATCACTTATTACTTTAAATAAATGTTGTCATAATTGTTGAGAAAATTACATATTTTGTATTTGTATTTTGTTACCCTTATTGGCCTTGGACCTTAGTGAAATGAATAAAATTATCAACAGAGAAATTTCGTCAAAATTCTGCTAAATATGACATAAATTAAACGCCATTGACATTGAAGGGAAAATGTATGTCATATGTAAACGAGCAAATCAGCTAATCAATCACAGGCAACAGGCATTCTGATTGGCCAGTATGAGATGATATCTGATGTATGATGACAAGAGCGCCCCTCACTTAACATGGGTGTGATTTTTCTTTAATGAAGTGATATGAGGTAGGGGTGGAAATAATATGTCAAAATATTATATCACTATCTTTTCAGCAATTATCACAAAATAGTGATATTCATCATATCCTTGTTATGTTTGTTTTCATATAATATATATAATCATATATATTTGCACCTTATTTGTTTTATGCTAATACTTTGTAGATAGATCGATAGTAGCTCTGTTCCATTCCATACCTCTAATACGTGCAACACATTAGAGCTATGGACCAGAGCTAGATAGATAATATGTTGCTCATGGATGGATAGACAGGCTATCCGTTTTTATCCTGCTATCATGTTAGTGTGACATTCAGACAGTGCAGAGGCTGCTCGATGGTGAATTAGTATTGTAACATTCTCCTTGGCTTTGACTGACTGACTGATATTAATACGGTAATCCAGCCAGTTCGGTCATTCGCATTATCATTTACGCTGGGCACACGCTTTTGTAAGCAAACGCTAAACAAGGGTTGTTTTTGATAAACATCAATCCGTCCACTCCATGTGTGTGCGCGCGCGTGCGTGCACGGCTGCACGCTGTTTCACCCGCGTTTGGTTAAAAGTAAGATACGTTTAAACTTTGAACATTACAAACAAACTTTGCAAGCAATTCCTTCTGAATCTGTGCTATCATGCTAATGCTATGCTGCATGCCTTATCGCGCACCGGCGCACGGTCGCGCACTGTATTTTGTGTTCTCATCTGTGCGCTGTGCAAATTGCTAATAAAAACCTGATAAATGTTGCGCAGGGGGGCCCTCAAAAATGATCGGCCCAGGGGCCCTTGAGAGGCTAATCCGTCCCTGCTTACACCCCCCTTGACCCCATCATATGACATAATACTGAACATAGGAAAGAAACAACGACAGACAGTGACACTTATTAAAAGTTCCCAAAAATAGTTCCCATACATTCATCCATATGATTATTGACATTGCACTTTTACATTTAAGATAAACCACTTTTCTGAGGTAATCTTCAAACAATGCAAAGATGGAAAATGATTAGCACAATTAACTGACATTAAAACACAACACAAATCTTTGTCTTAAACACCCTTTTACAGACAGCTTGATAATTCATTTATATTTAAAAAAAACTATACCTACAAAGGTTCGATTTTAATAACAGCACGCGGCAACGCATTACAATAACAAGCCCTGGTTAGGCGAGACCTAATGACCATCTAAGCTACTACTGTTACTTTTCTTACGTTTAAAGGCCAAAGTTTTCTCGATATTAACAACAAAATCTCGCACGTCGTGGCAACTAACTGCCTTTTAGTTGACTATTATTTGCAAACTAAAATTTCATACGAGAAAAGAATAACTAGCTCTATTAATTGCAAGACGAATTACCACTGACGCGTAAGTGGGAGGAGCATCCCGTCCGTCTGACACAGCCACATCATTGTTTCAATAAAGCTAGACATATTTCCTCATTTCCGAGACAATATAGGCTCTACTTCTTGAATCAACTTTTTAACTAATTTAAACTTCGACAAAACACACATCAACACATGCCTACATTTATATGCTGAATACACTTACATTAGACACACACTTTTTGAATGCAGACAGAGACTGTTGAATATCCCCATCCGTTATTAATAAACTTTTAGTGTCTTTTTCCCATTGTCTCTTACCTTGTTTAATATCCATTATTCATTTAAGAAATTAGTCAATCTACCTTTAAAACAGACGCTGCTCCAAAATGAAGCGATACAGGTACCATGCTACTCTTTCACCAATGATTACTTTTAGTCCCATACTGCAGAATAACTGAATAAAGTTAATAGACTAAACTATTTCGACCACTATTTTCACCATCGGCTACTTTAGACCCACATTTAGATACAGGACTGTACATAACTGTATTTTAAATACTTTCTTAAACATAATTCTCCCTCCTCATATGACGTACCTGAACAGCCACTCGGTCAACTGAGGAACTGCATGTCTGCAATGTTTTTTCTCGCGCACCGCGCCGCTCTCACGTGTCCATTGTCCTTGCCCATCCAACACATTATTCATTCCCCCCTCCAGACATTACGAATATGAAATATCTCATAATGACTGGAAAGAAAAATATGAATTCCTGTGCAGCTACAGGCCGATCGAAACGCAACACGTGAGCTTGCAGATCTGCTCCGTTTGAAGAATGAATGAATGACGGTGATAGCACCGTGCCGTCCTCCCGTCGCACGCCGTGATGAATGCATCTGATCGCCGCTTGGTCGCTGCTTGTCGCCGCTTGTCCCCCCCGAGATTTGAAGAGAGGTCGCCCGTCGACGCGCATATGTGCCGTCCTCCAACACCAAACGTCGAAGAGAAGATTGCTTTGTCCCGCCGCGGACCGAACCGTTCGCCGAAAAAATCCAAAACTCAACGCCGTTTTCGCCAAAAATAGACAGAATCAACCCACTGGGTCCACTAGGTGTGTAGTGCCTGCAATGGGAATTTCCCACCACAATGGCACATTTGTATTCAGGCTCCATCTGTCGTGTAATTTCACCCTCTACACGGACTAGAATTCTATCTATTTGAGACAGAAACGGCTGAGCACACGGCAGGCTGTAGTCAAAGCCACCGGACGGTCAGCTGAATGAAAACACCAGGCAGAGAGAGATGCAAACTGAAGTGTAGAGTAGAGTCATTTTATTGCAACCGAGACCAAAGACAGACCAACACAGAGAGCTCCGCCATTGTCCCTGAGCCTGGAGCTCAGGGACTCCCTCGTACTGAACCGCTGCTGCGGCCAGTTTAAGACTCCCTAAACCTTGCATTTTACAGGACATATATACAGTTTCACATCAAACAGTTGAAGTTCTGGGAGGGGGTTGAAACTTTTGCATAGAACGCATACAGAGTGATCTCTGCCAAGGCCTCTCGTTGAGACAATAGTATGCTAAACTTCTATCACACCTGGCCCGGCCAAGCTACTTCCTGGCAGACCTACTTAGCATCACCTTAGCAGTGACCAAATGTATCAGTGGAACATTTCTTTAACAAACATGAGATTTTATATGAATTATTGATCCTAGATACGACACAGGAACTAAAGGGTTTTTCCCCTGTATGAGTCTCTGCATGGATGGATTAGGGGCAGAAAAAGATTTTTCATAAAACTGCAATTTTCATTGGCTCATAAAACTAATAATTTTTTTCAACAAAAAAAAAGTACTCCCAATGTTTTACTTTGACTTTATTTGTTTATTTGGACAGGACAATGCATATTAATGGACGTCACATGGACGTAAATACACGGGATATAGCACAGTTGCTAATGTTCATCCACAGTCCTCACAAGAAACACAAAACTAAGACAAACATATTTATATTCGCGACCTTATTCTTCCGGTCATCACCCACAGCTTCCCGAAACGTATAAAAGGTTAACCCATGTTGACCTGGTTAACCCGTGTTGACCTGGTTAAGCCGGTTAACCCGTGTTGACCTGGTTAACCCGTGTTGACCTGGTTAACCCGTTGACCTGGTTAACCCATGTTGACCTGGTTAACCCATGTTGACCTGGGAACCATTCTACTAAATGTTTTCTAAATCCTGAAAGTAATCTGAAAAACCCGATGTTTCAAACATTTTCACGTCAAGGACCCCCAAGATTATATGTAATTGGCCGCCGTAGCTGCAGGGACCCCCCCCCCCCCCCCCCCCCACCCCAGAAGCAAAGATTTGAGATAAAAACGTTCACTCTGAAAGAATATATATTCAAAAATTTGCGCCACATTTTCACGATTAGATACAAAATAGCAGACCTACAAGCTTGTAGCGCGGCACTTATGAGCTTGTAGATCTGCTATTTGTCAATGGCTAAAGTATAATATAATGCTTAAAAGACCAAACGGGGTTCCCGCCCCATGATGGGTTAATGTCTGAAACATCCGACGGTATAATTAAACAGAGTTACAATAGAGAAATAATCTACCAAAGACAACAACTTTTTGTGCCATGTGTATATAGGTTTTACATACAAAAGATACTTAAGAAACTAAATTGTGGTGGTCATGTTGATAGTGTCAGATTATGTGATTCCACGACTTTAGTATCTACCACTTGTCATTGTCATCCTGGAATAGAATGAATGATCATTCGATTGTATGTTATATCATGTGTCAACTCAAATGGGGAAAATGTGGATTTATTACTATTACAACTAACCACTTCTTCCCTGTATGATTCCTCCTCATTATCTTCAGATGTGCATTTTGACCCCAGCATTTGCCACTAACAGGAACTAAATTGTTTTTCCCCTGTATGAGTCTCTGCATGGATGGATTAGGGGCAGAAGAAGAATTTTCATAAAACTGCAATTTTCATTGGCTCATAAAACTAATAATTTTTTCAACAAAAAAAAAGTACTCCCAATGTTTTACTTTGACTTTATTTGTTTATTTGGACAGGACAATGCATATTAATGGACGTCACATGGACGTAAATACACGGGATATAGCACAGTTGCTAATGTTCATCCACAGTCCTCACAAGAAACACAAAACTAAGACAAAAATATTTATATTCGCGACCTTATTCTTCCGGTCATCACCCACAGCTTCCCGAAACGTATAAAAGGTTAACCCATGTTGACCTGGTTAACCCGTGTTGACCTGGTTAACCCGTGTTGACCTGGTTAACCCGTTGACCTGGTTAACCCATGTTGACCTGGTTAACCCGTGTTGACCTGGTTAACCCGTGTTGACCTGGTTAACCCGTGTTGACCTGGTTAACCCATGTTGACCTGGTTAACCCATGTTGACCTGGGAACCATTCTACTAAATGTTTTCTAAATCCTGACAGTAATCTGAAAAACCCGATGTTTCAAACATTTTCACGTCAAGGACCCCCAAGATTATATGTAATTGGCCGCCGTAGCTGCAGGGACCCCCCCCCCCCCACCCCAGAAGCAAAGATTTGAGATAAAAACGTTCACTCTGAAAGAATATATATTCAAAAATTTGCGCCACATTTTCACGATTAGATACAAAATAGCAGACCTACAAGCTTGTAGCGCGGCACTTATGAGCTTGTAGATCTGCTATTTGTCAATGGCTTAAGTATAATATAATGCTTAAAAGACCAAACGGGGTTCCCGCCCCATGATGGGTTAATGTCTGAAACATCCAACGGTATAATTAAGCAGAGTTACAATAGAGAAATAATCTACCAAAGACAACAACTTTTTGTGCCATGTGTATATAGGTTTTACATACAAAAGATACTTAAGAAACTAAACTGTGGTGGTCATGTTGATAGTGTCAGATTATGTGATTCCACGGCTTTAGTATCTACCACTTGTCATTGTCATCCTGGAATAGAATGAATGATCATTCGATTGTATGTTATATCATGTGTCAACTCAAATGGGGAAAATGTGCATTTATTACTATTACAACTAACCACTTCTTCCCTGTATGATTCCTCCTCATTATCCTCAGATGTGCATTTTGACCCAAGCATTTGCCACTAACAGGAACTAAAGGGTCCCCCCCCCCCCCCCCCCCTATTAGTCCTCATTCATCTATGGCCTTCATCTATGAGTCATCATGTGTGTCATCTAAATAGCTATAGCATGCATCAGAAGAACCAATGGAGAGACCACCGCAGAACCACGGAAGATACATGGCCTGAGGACGGGCCACACCTACGAGACCCTCCACCGGGACGATGGGCTGGAAACCAGCCATATCACCAGGAGAGAATCAACACCATACCGCCGGAAGACAGGCGAGAATTCCACCCTAGACTGGAGGAGCCCTGGTTGAAGAACAGACCCAGACAGAGATCTCCCCACCAGTCACAGGGAATTCCACACAACCAACGGCCTGACCACAGACCACAGGTCCTCCGGAGACAGAACAAACCTTGGTTGAACAAGAGACAGCAAAACCAGCAGTCAGTACCTCACCCAAGAGCCGGAGAGAGACCTCAACACCAGACCCGATCGGGTCCCGTAAGATACAACACACATACCTACACACACACACACCACACAGAAAGAGGTGACTTCTTAAAAGCCATCAGAACCATGAACAAATTGATCATAAGTACACATCATCTGCAGAATGTAAATTCTTCTAGCAGACCACCAGCGAGTATAGCAAGGAAAACCCTTGAACTCATAAATTTGATAAAACCAGCTCTACCAACGGCTAAAACCACCCTATTACTCGAAGGGATATCCAGACACTGGTGTCACACAACCATCTTAGCCTTAGAAGAACACTACACCACAGTCTTAAACACAACCAAACAAGAGTTAACAGATAACTTAACAGAGGACGAGGAGAAAAAAGCCTTTACCATAGCAATCAGATGGGCTAGAAAAAACTTAGGGAAAAGACTAACACATTTGGAGATAAACAAAGCCCAACTTATGATCACACAGCTCAGATCAAATAGAACTGTCATTTCTACCCCTCCCCCTCCTACTACTGTCTCTCTGCCTATTCCCACTTTACCCTCACCCCCCCCTCCTACTACTGTCTCTCTGCCTATTCCCACTTTACCCCAACCCCCCCCTCCTACTACTATCTCTCTGCCTATTCCCACTTTACCCCCACCCCCCCCTCCTCCTCCTTCCTCTGATCCTGATATACCTATGTCCACTCCCCATCGTTCTCCACCAAAACCCCCCCCTTGTGTATCCACTGCCCCTCTCTCCCCACCCTCTCTGACCTCGACCCCCCCCATGTTCCCCACCATACTTATCTCCAAGACAATACCACCAACCATAGTACAGGTCCCCCCTAGAACGGATCTATCGGAAGTAGATTTCCCCTCCCTGACCCTACCACTACAGAAGAGCCCACCACAGAGGCAAACACGAAGTAGTAGAGCCAATCCAAATGGTACGCCAAAACCCCAGAGGACTGACCACAACAGGACGGAACCAACAAAGAAGAAGACTACACAGGACCGGACCCAGGACACAGAAGCAGCCCCAAGGAGGACCAGCACAGACCCAGGAGAGAACCGAGAAAAGGAAACAGATGAACCAGAGATAGACGAGCCAAGGACCCCAGGGGAAGTCTACAAACACATCAACACCGGGAAGAAGAACCTACGTTGGAGACTATACCCAAAGAAAAGCATCCTCATCATAGGAGACTCAAACATGAGCAAACTTCCATCTCTGACACGACCAGATCTGCAAGTGGATTGCTACCCAGGAATGGGCTTCCAACATACGAAGGCCCTACTAGAGAGGACACCGAGAAACACCACTGTAGCCTATTGCATCCTGTCGGTTGGGATAAACGAGAGAGGCCACGCTCCAAAACAAACGCAGAGGGCATTGAGAGAGGCCATCGCAGCAGCACGGAACGCATTCCCAACTGCAAGTATCCATGTCCCTTTAGTCAACTTCTCAACTAGTTTCTCAATAAAGGATAAGGATAACATGAGAGAGTTAAATCGCAATATTGTTACCTATAGTTACCTCCCTAAATTGGATGAAAGGGAGTTTAAAGTGGTTCCTGATAACGTACATTGGACAACAGAGACAGGCAAAGCAATGCTTGTAAATTGGCTTACTAGTTTAAACTTATAGACCCCATAAACCCAGAAAGGAGGGGGGGCAAGTCAAACATAATTAATCTGTCCCATTACTTCCAGCCAGATCAACACCAGACCGAACTGCTGGAAAAGGGACTTTCATTTGTCCCGACACTGGATATCTATAAACAACAAACCAACAGGTTAAAGAAAGACCTTTCGCAGTACCACCGCAGATTGAAACTAGCTACACACTTTGGAATGGACCAGGGAACGGAGATACTGCCTTTTCGACCAAAATCGAGCTGGGAACCGTCTGAGAATTTAATCCCAAGCAGCCTTAAACGACTGATGCAGAAGGACATGAATACGGTAACACGCATACCGGGACACATTAAGGAAAAAGATAATCTCACAATAGAACAAACCAGGGCACTTATGGAACTAATCAACAACAAACAAATCGTTATCAAACCAGCAGACAAAGGCTCCTGCATAGTAATTATGGATAGACACCAATACCTTTTAGAAGGTGAGAGACAGCTCAACAATCAGGACCATTATAGGCAATTAGACCAACCCATTTACATGCAGACAGCTACGAAGGCCATAGCCATCATAAACAGACTTAAGGACAAAAGGCACATAAACGCCAAACAACATCAATACTTAATAGGACAGGATAGCCCACGGGCTAGGATATTTTATCTTTTACCAAAAATACACAAAAGCCCGGATTCATGGACAATACCATATGAAATTCCACCCGGGAGACCAATTGTGTCGGACTGTGGCAGCGAGACGTATCAGACAGCAGAGTTTATTGAATATTTCCTGAACCCACTGTCGATAAAACACCCCAGTTTTATAAAAGACACTTACGATTTTGTGGACAAAATTAAAGCTATTAAAGTAGGAAAGGAGGCCCTTCTATTTTCAATAGATATAGACAGCCTCTACACAAACATTGAAACAGAATCAGGACTACAAGCAGTCAGGGAAGTCTTTAGTAAATACCCAGACACAAGTCGACCAGAGGAGGAATTACTCCAATTACTAGACTTAAATCTAACCCAGAATGATTTTTCCTTTAACAACAAATTCTATTTACAAATCAAAGGCACGGCCATGGGAAAGAGATTTGCACCATCTTATGCAAACATTTACATGAGCATATGGGAACAGACCGCACTAGAAAAATGCAGACTTAAACCGACACATTACTATAGATTTCTAGATGATATATTTGGAATATGGGAACATAGCCAAGAAGAATTCCAGGAATTTATTGATGTTTTAAATAGCCATCATAGATCCATAACGATAAAATATGTGACACACACAGAAAGGATTGACTTTCTTGATGTAACAATCTTCAAGGGCCCAAACTTTAACACAAATGGGAAACTAGACTTAAAAGTATTCTTTAAAGAAACAGACACTCACGCCCTATTACACAAAACGTCATTCCACCCGACACACTCCTACACAGGAATAGTCAAATCACAACTACTAAGATTCCATAGGATTTGCACGCAAAGAAGTGATTTCAAAATAGCTTGTAAAACTCTATTTAATGCTCTCAGACTAAGAGGATACACTAGGACCTTCCTCCGGAAAGCCCAAAAAACCTTCTTAGAAATAAAAGTGCGAGATACAGGCCCCAAATTGGCCCTGATAACCAGCTATTCAACACAGAGCACACTAGCCAACAACAGAATAAAAAGGAATTTTGAGAACCGAACAGACGATCTTCTAAAAGATTATAAAATTATATCGGCCTACAGAAAAAATAAAAACCTTAAAGATTATCTAGTACACAGCAAGCTAAAAGAAATCAACACACCAGCACGCCAGGGACCAGAATACTTCAAACCCAAACAATTAGTAAAAAATAGAACCACAAAACGCGTCTTGGAGATTAAACAACAAATAACAGCCAGAACCAGCAACTGCATTTATTTAATCACATGTGAAAAATGTGGTTTACAATATGTCGGAGAGACAGGTAAAACAATAGGTACTAGGCTGGGACGACACAGATACAATATTAACAATGCCAAAAAGACAACCACAAGATTGGTGCAACATTTCATGGCGCACGGCATTGGAGCTCTAAAATGCGCTGGACTTCAACACAATCCTAACTGGACAGTAGGACAAAGACGTTTTAATGAAAAACAGTGGATTAAGAACCTCAACACGGATTTTCCTCGAGGCTTAAAGTGGCTGTAAAGCAAAATAAAAAGATGATACAATTTGTATTCCCAGTTTGTCACGCCACAGAGTAATGTGTTATTAACCAACACACCAAATTTGAATGATGAAAAAAATCGCTTCGTTTCAGGAATGATGTTTAAAAATGGATGAAATACAATGCAATATTTTCTGGCCTCTCTGGCAAGGACTGTAGGGGCGTGTCCATTGTACAGTTCGCGGGAAATATCTCTCCCCGTTTCGTCCAAACGTTATGTCGACAAGCTTTCCTCACGGACTGTACTCGTTTCAATGAAGTTGCTCGCTGGTCGCTAGTGTGCCACTGCCACGTGTGTGTGTTGACAGTGTGTGAGTGTGTGTGTGTGTGTGTGTGTGTGTGTGAGTGTGCGCGCGCGCGCGTGCGCGTGTCTAAGCCACGCCCATTCGCGGAAGACAACAATCTAAGTATTAGATCGTGTCGCCCGGTCTTTTGTAAAAGAGAAACATGTATGCACCAAATAGTTCCATCGGCAATGTACAGCCATACAGTTTGAGCCAGAGGAACCAGATGAAGAGGAACCAGCTCAAACTCAACCTCAAGGAGAATGGTGGGTTATTTTCCCCCATACTTCTACTCTATTATTCTACCACTGTCTGAACAACGAATTGAACAACAAGCACTGGTCCGGAGTGCATACCATTAGCATACCCTATGCTATTTATAAGTAGCATAGAACAAAAAACATTGTCATTTTACCAGTTCATTCTTTTTGTATAAATCAAACTGGCAGCCAGCCATCATGTTTTTAGTTCTGTTGCCTAGCCTAGCAGAAAATATTGCTACAAAAGATTATGCTCTGAACTGTACTTATTGTAAACTGTATGACTCAATTTAGTTCAATGGTTGACAAAATATATAATCCAATTGAAGGGCAATCCACACCAATGCATGCAACTGCCATTTGGAGATAATGGTAGCAAGTAGTTGCATCATGGAGTTGGACTGGCCTTTGGGTAGCATGATGTCAGCTAGATTTCATTTTTTTCATTGTTTGTAATAGTATACCGACATGATGCTATGGTTATTGATTTACCTGGGATAGTAGTTATTGACACTAGTTATTGAGGCACTAGTGTCTCTCTGCTGTCTATGTACGGTTTAGTGGAGATGATCGAGGGTCTGCTAAATGCATACATTGTAAATTGTACACATCACTGTGAATTGTAATCATACAGGTGCATCTGTGGGAAATGCAGACCAATGACCGATGTGAATCACAATATCTGCTGCAAGAGTATCAATGTGGTATGTAAAGAAACATCTTCAACAATGCAACAATGATCACCACAGAACCAGTAAAGTACTAAAATATATCATACTCCAACAGCTTCAGAATATGTTTAGCGAGCTTCCAGAGGACCTGGAGTGCATGACTCTCCATCCAGGACTAGAACCTGTCTGCCTGAACCCCTGGTCCCTGCAGAATGCCCTCAGACAATATGAGGCAGAGCATGGAAGACTGAGGACGAAGAAGAGAGCTGAGTATGTTAGACCATCAAATATTTATTTGGAATGTATATAGATTACTTTTATCAAATGGCACACAAAAACTGATGTAGGACAAGAAAAATATGTTATATAATCATTATACAAAATAAACTATGGTCACTTAGCTGTATGGTCATAGGCATTCAATGTTATTTCAAGAACCTCCATTTGTATATGCATTAGGCCACAGACCCATTTGATCTCTGGGACACCGATCAAGATGACAATTGTCAAGTGTTTTGTACACAAATGTGCACAGTACTTGTCTGACCAGTAGGTTCAAGGTTATACTTTGTTACATCTTGTGTACCAGGTACATAAGAGTAAAACTTATTTGTTTGGCTTCCTTACAGACTGCAGCAGCATATATATAGCATAACATTCAAACAACAAAACACAGCAAACAAAGGGATAGAATATTGAGTGCAAGAGCATTCAAAGAGCACAAATAAAATAAGTACATGTTTTCCCTGTAGTAGCAAAAGTTAGGTAAACTTTGTGAACAGCTTCACAGTAGGTTATGTAGGTTCCATTATATACTGTATGCAATTCAGAGACATTGCAGTATTTTCTTCCAAACCAATTTGGTGTTATTATAAGCCACTTTGGGGTGATCTGTTTAGCAGGCTGACTACACTGACTAAACTGATCAACGCAATCATTGAAGCAGATTGTGATCCTGTAGTATATATACAGTAGATGACAGAAGACTCATACTCATCAGAGACCAGTAAATGAAGTAAGGTTGGTGATCAAATGGCAGCACAGCAGTGTGCTTGACAACCAAGGAAGCTTTGAGAAGGAAGCCAAGTGGTTACGTGACTGGGCTGCGCCATGACACTTTCATGGACGCCTTCATGGGAGCCAAACTACCCGGAGGTTTGGCAGAATGCACTGGAGTCAATGAGAGCTCAGTGACCAGCTCATGAACAAACATTATTTATGAATGACTGAGACCTGTTGTAAAGTAATCACTTCTGGAAAATAACAAGACATGTAACACATTGTCTGCTGTGTTGCTTTTCGATGTGTATGTACACTGTGTAATTTTTATAGAGGTATGGTATCTAAAGAGCACAAAGTACCTTTCTGAACGTACCAAGTATCACAAGACTTCCCACCGTTTCCTGTCTGTCAGATATCTGCTACTGTTTAGATTCTCAGATAAAATTATATACTATGCACATCGAAAACAACCTGTGATATGTCTTGTTTTATATTCCTGAACCGATTATATGACAAAGGTCTCAATCGTTCATAAATAATGTTTGTTATGAGCTGGTCCAGCCGGCTCCATTCACTGCCATGTATTCCATGCACTGCTGGTGTGAGTTGGGCTCCCATGAAAGTAACATGGCGCAGCCCAGTCACGTGACCACTTCTCTTCCTTCTCAAAGCTTCCTTGTTGACAACCCGGAAGAAGAGAAATGGAACTGGCATTAGCAGGTGTCATTTTGAAGTTGGCGCCATGCAGTTAGTCTCCAGTGCATTCACCACCTGGCTGTAACTCAACTGAGAAACACAAAACAGAGCTAACAGCACCACCCTCAGGCAGGGAAAGAAAACAGCACACAAGTCATTTTATTAATTCTCTCATTACAGGCGTGCTCGCTACCTGGCCTACAGGTCTTTCGTGTCATGGTGCTGGGGATGCCTGGGTGCAGGGAACCGGAGAATTTTGCCATCCTGTATTGTGCACCGGATACACGATGAATACCCAGATGAGGATGGCGAATACACTGGATTTAGGCCTTCCATTTAATTTGCCTGAATACAAGACATTTTTTTCCAATGGAAATATCCTAAAATTATATTTTTGAGAACCACTGTTCTAAATCCTAAGAGGTTTTTGTTTAAAAAAAAAAGTATGTTGCTGTGTGTGTATATAGCTAAAATATAAAATTACAGATTGTTGGAGGCAAAATGCTTTGTTTATTTTGTATTTATTTGACGTCTTAATTTGGCTCTGGGTGGATGAAGCGGGACACATGTGCAGCAACTGCAGCAGTCTTCTCTGGATGCTCGTACTGTGAGCACAGGAATCCAGGGACAGGGACCTCTTCCAGCTCAGCCACAAAATGTGCAGGGTTGGGGAACACCTCGTCAAAGAGGAGGTCTGTAAGCTCTGTCACATATTCTAAAATACACAAGAGCACATAACAGCATGTACAGTAGTTTGAGTAATTCATATGGTCTCAATTGCAACTAGAGCATTTATAATGCAAAGTTTCACTGATGACCATGAGCATGTAACTGACCTGTAGTATAGTTGGTCTTAACCCTGTTGACAACGTGGTCCCCTTTCTTGGCCTTGGGAAACGTTATTTTGTGCTGCGGAACTCCTGACGCAGTTACCGCTTGGAGACGTCCAGCATTTTCGTTGAAATGCAATGCAGCGAGGTAAAGCCTGAAATGAGAAGAATGGGATGATATCATGAACCCAAGTTAGTTTTTAGATGGCTAGAAGATCACATTTTACATTGTTCAAGTGGCTGGCTTTCCCCCCCCCTTTTTTAAACACTGGCAACCAGCACATAGGCAGCAGATGCACAATATTTCCAAATGAAATGGCACTATAATAATAAATAATACATAACACTTGATTACAACATGATTATTATATAATTTACCTGCAAAGCATTCCCAAGTACGAAAAGGCGACATTTTTCGGAGCAAATCTCAAAATGACGCTATGGTAGCTTTCCAAGGCAGATGTCTGGTACAGAGGGCTCAGCTTCTTCACGTCTCCCAGAATGCGCTTATTCGTCAATGCCGTCTCCAGCTTGCGGATGGCCGTTGATCCTAAAGGGGGAAAGAGTATACTATTATAAAATACATTCAGTCAGTGGATTACATCTTGAGCAGTGTTGATTTTGTCGACTAAAGCTATGACAAAAAATGTTTGTCGGCAAACTATTTTCAATGATGAAAACTAAGCTATGATGAATAAAACGAAGATTCACAATTTCGTCGACAAAGACTGAAATGTTAGGATGGGACTAGTGGACAAGAGATCCAGTATTGCATGCTGATAATAGCAGCTCTACAAGCTCATGTGTTGCGCTGCATTGTGAGCTTGTAGATCGGCTATTTTCTTCAGCAAGTGAAAAATGAGGACAGCCCGCCAAAATACATTTTAGTCAACTAAAACAACTGTAGATTTTGTCGATTAAATTCTTATATTTAGTTGACTAAAGCTAAATGGAATTTTATTCGAAAGACTGACTAAAAAAATCAAAATTTTCTGCCAAAATCAACACTGATCTTGAGAGTTTTGTTACAACAGCATTCTAATGACAAAAGGTTGCTATTGAATAGTGGCATACCAGGCTTCAGCCACTTGTTCTTGTCAGTCGAGGGGGGATGGAGGCACTTGGGGAAGTGTGGATTGTCATGGACATGAACATTGGTGATGTGGTTGATCACAGATGACCACTTTGCCACCGTTTCCTCTCCACTGGAAGAACCAGATGCTGACCAGTAGATATGATTTTTGATGCTGTTCTTCCACAGCTTGACCTTAGCGCATTCTTTCAACTTTGCCATGGCAACCAGCTTCTTGGTGAAAGCTGTTTAAAAACATATAAAATATATTTTATTGGATGGTGCAGCGGTGCTACAAATGATCAATAAACACTATTTTCCATAATATCCTACCTTTGCATAAATGCCACACATCGTAATAGTGGGTAATAGTGGGTTTTTCCTCCCTCATATATTTTTGGACCTGGTTGTGTCGGTCTGTCACCAGGAAATCCACCTTCACGCCAGCTTTGGAAAGGTACTTTAGACTCCTGATCAGCCCTTCTTTCTCCATATGGACACTGCTCTTGACTTCATTGCTCTGTGTATCATAAACACACACATGAATACCAGATCTGCCTCATTGGTGAAGTTCTGCACTATTGCTATACTGAACACATTTTCTAGTTTTACAAACAATTTACCTGTACCAGCTGGATATCAACTATCTTGTTGGTGTCGAGGTCCATCATGGAGTAAGAGCCGTACTTTGCACAGTGGCCTGGGCTGTCCGCTCGCATGTCTCCACCAAGAGATACTTTTTGGTTCTGTTTAAGACCCTCCAGCAAACCCGCCTGGTGTAGCCGCCATTTATGCAGCACAGAAGCCTGGATGTACTGGTGAACGTGATTACGGTGTGACATCCTGCTGAACGTTCTGACATTCATTGCATTGAGCACCTGCAATGAAAAACATGAAAGTTCCTCTGTAACAGTGTTCATACCACATCCCTCTGTAGCAGAGTGGGATGCACTGAAAAATTAAAACACAAAGCTGCGGGAGAAGACTCCATTATTTCTTACCAACCTTGTTAGTCTGGATGAAAGAAGAGCCCGTGAAGTAGACAGCAGCCGATAGCTGTAGATTCCCTGCTGGTGTGCTGCGCAACAGTGGCTGACTGTTCCACTTCCGGCTGAATTCACAAAACTCATGGCTGCAGGTCTGTGTCACACTAAGGAAAGTTCCTTTTACAAATGTGCGCACCTTGCAGACACTAGCGCATGTGGGGCAAATACGGAAAAGGTCCAGCAGGCAATCTTCATACACCAAGTACTTCACTGTGTGCTGTGGCTGTGTTGGCTCTCTGTTGACAAATACAAATACTTATTACAAAGTGTATACTTTTCTAGAATAAGGAAGGCACTGGAGCAATAAAGCATTTAATATTTACAATGTGAAGGCAAATAACGTGACAACTTTTCTATGTCAATACATCTTCATCAGGTCAGGATGTATTGACATCGAAGTGTCACATTATTTGCAGAGTTTGTTCCAGTGCCTTCCTTCTACACATACCAGTCCCACTCCTGAGATGCACCGGACTAGCCAGAATTTGGCTTGAGGCGGGGTGGAACAACTTTGTTCTTGTATAATCTCTCATATTGCTATCGAAATGGCTTTCTCTTGTCAGCACAACTGCATGAAATTAAATAATGAGGAATATATTATCATACATATGTACTATGTTGTACATCAGAGAGAAAATAGAAGATCTACAGATCTTTTTCATTTTGGCTAAATGTTCAGCTATGGCATATCCAGAATATGGATGCTATGGATATAACAAGCAATTCTTGTTTTACCGTTCATTGATGTCGTCATCTAATTTAGACGTGCTGGGATGGTAGGTGGGGTCCTCTTCTGAACCGAGGGATGGGACCTCAGACTCCTGAGAAGACAGCAGCTCTAAGAGAGGTTGCTTTGCTGCCGGGCTCTCAGCTGGCACTAAAGCTTTCCTCTTCAGAGATGTGCCTAGAGGCAACTGAAACAGAGTGCCCACACCAACAGTCTTAGTGGCCACCGTAGCTTGAGAACCTGGAACATATAAGAATAAGAGTGTTAAATACAGTTTAGATGCCTCCAAATACACCCACCACAAAAGTAGCGTCTCTCTCTGTACCAAGGAGGAGGGACTGTGATGGCTCGCAAAATGTACAGAGCAATGAAGCAGCTAGCTCAGTTATTGCTGGACTGAGCTTTTTCAGTCACCTTCTGAGGAGGCAGAACACTGTGTAAACACCAGTGTTGTGTTTTAAACTGTGGGTCATACAGATTATGTTTGATAACTCCAACTTCACCCCCTCTCAGTCTCTCAAAAGACTCAACAGGGCAAAGTAACTCTGAAAAATGAATTTATTGTTGCAAAGCCAATGTTGGAATAGTTAGCCAAGGAATAGAATAGTTAGATCAATAGATATATATATATTTATACATGTCATGGCATGCCATGTATAAATATATTGTAACCCCACAATTAATAATTACTGTCTCTAAGCCAATAAGAAGTGGTAATCAACTAAGTCTGACATAATATTTAGTTTAGTGATTTTACCAAGCTTTAGTACATTGTGTCCAATGACCGAATAATAGATTATAGGATATTGTGACAGCAGTAATTAGATTAGATTACATTTATTGTCACTGTGCACATAGTATACAAATACTTTGACAATGAACATCAGTATGCAGCATAATGTACTGTCTGTGTCGAATGACTAATGAATAGGTTCTGTTATATTTTATTCAATAAGTGACAGGAGTGTTTTTAAAAATTATATTGTTCATCAATAGAATCTGTCAGACAATTACAAACTACCATAATAACTTGACCAACCTTCACTCTTGCTGCTAATGAGGGTTCTTCTGGCAAGTTGCGTTGCAACTGTTCTTCTCCCCACAGAGCGGTCAGTCTGAACCCCAATTTCTCGGGTAGTGACTTTGTCACGCTGACCCTGTGTCTCTCTTGTGGATGGAAGGGTCTGCTTTGTGAACAGATAAGATGACAGTATAAATTACTTATTCAGACATAGCCTACTTCTGCTCATGAAAACAATAGTGCAGGCTATGACTTGATCAATAACACCCTCGTAAATCTGTATGTAGAAAATAAAATAATGTGAATGTCCACTTGTAATGGCCTATATATATATATATAACTGTAGCATCAGTCTTGAGACCGCCCCTTATGCCCCTGTACACTTAGGGGGGTAAACCCTTACCTACAATACATGAAATGCACATGGTGTTTTGTGACAGTCAGTGAAGATGCATTGCATCTTTGTGTTCTGTTTATCATCACCAGAAAAATGTTTTGGAGACTTTGGCAAATTATTTCAGTGGACAACACAACACAGGCATAACTTTATCAAAGAGCAGAACGTGATATTTCCAAATTACTCATATCCAGGAAACACTGCAACCAGACTAGGCTACTACCATCACTTTCCGGTACAGTGCAATACTTTCTGTATTTGGTCGATGGTCAAATCATGGACTATGCACTATGTTACAGTGGATGATACGATACACACTACAAACGCTACGTAACATATTGACCATTTTGTCAGAAAATAGAGCCCAAACTACTACACATAAATAAAAAAGTATAATTATAATAACAAGTACTGCTGGAAACTTACATGAGAAGCAACAGGCCTGTTGACGACGGTAGATAGTGATACAGGTGGGGGGAGAGGAGCCCCAGCGGCGACATATATGTTCGGCTCGGCACCACTAACCAACATGAGTGGGTTGTCTGTAAAACCGAGCTGTCTCCGTTGCCAGTTTGAGAAACATTCGGCGGTGAAATGTTGGCTGCATAGGTAGGCAGTGGAGGTGGTGAATTGCACATCTCTCCCGCCGTGGCGCATCACAAACTCCATCCACCTCTGTCTCATTTCCTCTTTTTTGGGGAACGCAAATAAACAAATGGAACCCCCTTGGCGAGCATGGCAGGCAGGTAAAACGCATTTTCGCCAAGGAGCCATGATAACGGCCAAAAAGCTAAAACAACAAACTGGAAAAAGTGCTGTGGTGGTGGTAGAGGGAGCGTGGGGAGTCTGGACGACAACAACAGCAGCAGCACAGCAAGCTAAGCTAGTAGCTAGTAGGCTCTGGTAGTAGCTAGCTAGCCAGGTTGGGGGCGGAGTTTCGGCAGTGGGCTCATTACATATTTAAATATCACCGTGATACGTCACGCGGTGATATGACAATCTCGACCCCCCCCGCAGATATGATAAAAAAACGCGAAATGGTCTTATTCCACAGTGCTGTAAAATAAAGTTCAATTTTTTTTTCCAGGGTTTCATAGATGACCGTGTTACATGTGTAATATGTCTATAAGAAAATAGCATAATTTGCTTTACAGCCACTTTAAACATGCCTAAAATTAGATCTTGAACACTAAAAAACTTAAACTCAGGATTAAACTGGAGAAATCTAAAAGTGATTGGATCAGACTTCCTTCGGATACATGGCGAATGCATTTATTCCTTGCATTGTGCCTACACATGTTGCGACCTGCGGTCGCAACATGTGTAGGCACAGTGCACTGAAATCTTTTAATTCCCCCCCCCTATTAGTCCTCATTCATCTATGGCCTTCATCTATGAGTCATCATGTGTTTTTTTAAATCACTACTTTGTGTACAGCCTTTACCACAGACGTTGCAAGTAAAGGGCTTTTCCCCTGTATGAGTCCTCATGTGTGATTTTAGATTAACACTGTGAGCAAAGACTTTACCACATACATTACAAGTAAAGAGCTTTTCCCCTGTATGAGTCCTCATGTGTGATTTTAGATTAACACTGTGAGCAAAGCCTTTACCACATACATTACAAGTAAAGGGTTTTTCCCCTGTATGAGTCCTCATGTGTGTTTTAAGATCGCCACTCTGTTTACAGCCTTTACCACACACGTTACAAGTAAAGGGCTTTTCCCCTGTATTAGTCCTCATGTGTGTTTTAGTTCACCACTCTTAATAAAGCCTTTACCACACACGTTGCAAGTAAAGGGCTTTTCCCCTGTATGAGTCCTCATGTGTATTTTTTGTTTATCACTCTGAGCAAAGCCTTTACCACAGACGTTACAAGTAAAGGGCTTTTCCCCTGTATGAGTCCTCATGTGTGTTTTTAGTTCACCACTCTGAATAAAGCCTTTACCACAAACTGTACAAGTGAAGGGTTTTTCCCCTGTATGAATCCTCATGTGTGATTTCAGATGATCATTTGAAATAAAACCTTTACCACAGACGTTACAAGCAAAGGGCTTTTCCCCTGTATGAGTCCTCATGTGTGTTTTTAGTTCACCACTCCGAATAAAGCCTTTACCACAAACTGTACAAGTGAAGGATTTTTCCCCTGTATGAGTCCTCGTGTGTGATTTCAGATGATCATTTGAAATAAAACCTGTACCACAAACTGTACAAGTGAAGGGCTTTACCCCTGTATGAATCCTTGTGTGCATCGTCAGACTATACGTCTGATTAAAACTTTTGCCACAGTCTGTACAACTAAAGCGTTTCTTCCCCGTGTGGCTCCTCATGGAGTGAGTTTGTTTTGATGATTTCAGGTCCTTGGACAGCTTGCTGCTCAAAGACAATCTTTGTCCTTCCACATTTGTCTTGTGTGATTTCAGTGTGTTTAAAGTTGACTGATCTTCACTGGGCTCCTGCCACTCATCACTGTCTTCAGTGTCAGATTCTGAACAGTGTGAAGAGAGGAGCTGGTCATCACTAGTTGGTTGTGATGTTCCACAGTCCTCTGGATCAGCTTGTGTTTTCACGTGTTGAGTTGAGGTGCCGGCTACAGGCTCTGTCTCTCTGTTTTCATCATCATGAACATCTTCAGCCTCAGTTGGTCTTTGAAGTATCTCCTCTTGTTCCTCTTTAGTCTGTGGTGGTTGTGGTTCCTCCTGGACCAGACTGGAGCTCCTCTCCTGTTGTTCAGTAAAAACCTCCTCTTTACACACAGGGAGGTGTTCAGTAAAAACCTCCTCTTTACACACAGGGAGGTGTTCAGTAAAAACCTCCTCTTTACACACAGGGAGGTGCGAGACGGCTAGAAAAAAAAGACACAAAGAGAGAAAAACATTTAATGTTTGAACTTTGCATTTTTGGAGGAACATCTTCTCCATTTATTTTTTTTATTTTTTTAATTTTTATACCACGATTTTGTAACCCAGTTTTCTTTTCACCCTGTGCCAATAATCTAATGTAATCCTGGGCGCTACATTTCCTCTGCCAACCTGGGGGGGCAGCGGACTGACCTCATGCCTCCTTCTATGCATGAGGAGTCCAAGCTGCTTCTTTTCACCTGACAGATGGGAATTTCCCCGGCCGGACGTAACGCGTGGAAGGGACACGTTATTCCGACCAGTTCCTTTCCCCTCCATCAGGCGCCCCGGCTGGCCAGGGGGAGGTAGTTTTAGAGACCAGGATTACTGCATGTTTTTGTGAGGGTATCTACCCTAGGGGACACGGGGAGAACATGCAAACTCCACAAAGAAAGGCCCTTTCGCCAACCCCCACCTCGGGTATGGGCACTGATGACGCGGAGGAGGGAACACGCCGCCAGTGCCCACAGCGTCCCCAGTGGGAATCGAACCCAGGACCTTCTAGCTGTGACATTACATTTTTGAGACACAAGAACATTTACTTACTTGTCCAAGTAAAGCTTTTACTAGACATATTGTGTTTGTATTGATTATAATGTTGCCTTTGAATAATGTTCAACAGAAGGTTATGACAAAATGACACTACAAGAAAAACTGAGTGTTGCAATCCCCCCCCCCCCCCCCCCCCCTCTCTCTCATTAGCAGGCAACAGAGCAGCCACTACCACTCTCTGTTTCTGGCGCCCCCTACTGGTACTAATAAGTAATATATTCGTGCTCACACATGAGACATAGGTAGACACATAGGTAGACACGGACATTGCTGGTTGTAGGAGTGGTTGCACCACTCAAAAAAGAAAAGAAAAACTGTAAACAATTGACACAAACTCAAACTGGTTGTTGGAAGTTTCAACAAACATGTTCCAATAATACGATGATGTTTGAGTGTGTCATTGCGAACGCAGTGATTGCGAACGCAGTGATTGCGAATCAGTGAGCACTTACTTTGAGACCTAGCAGATCATGTCTGTCTGTCTGTCTGTCTGTCTGTCTGTGTGTCTGTCTGTCTGTCTGTCTGTCTGTCTGTCTGTCCCGCTTTTGTGCCCATATATGGAGCTGAGTGATTTGTGTCACCATGACTCAGCCATAACCATATAAGGAGTCCCCAAAGCAGCTATACGTCCAAAACCCAAATATGTATGAGCTGCGTTCGCTTCCCGCGTTTGCGCGTCTTACTGGTACATATAGTGTGTAGTGGTGACTCCAGGTCTTAATCTTTAGTTGATGCATGATTTGTATAAATGCAATAATATCAAACAATTACAATTTCTAAAAGAAAATACCATTTTTATTAGGACTCCCACCCGTGGGTCTTGGGACCCACTGCAGACCTAACAACATCACTGTTGTACATTCCATTTCCTAGACGGCCTCGAGTCTCTACCCATTCAGTGTCAGCCCCCCTCCCCCTGCTACACCTGTGTTGTCAAACGAGGACTGTAACAGCTTCCTTCAGTTTTTTATTTCCAAGGTTGCCAACAACCTGTCAGACATCACTCCCTCCCCTTCCCCCCCTCCCCCTCTCCAGCGCACCATCCAAGCTTCTCTGAGCAGTTTCTCACCGGTCTCTCTGGAGGATCTCACCACTTTAGTGAGCTCCATGAAGTCCTCCTCAAGCCCACTAGACATCTTGCCCACTTCCATGCTAAAATAAGTTTTTAGCTCCGTTGGCCCCAGCTTAGTGTCCATCATTAATACCTCATTGGCCTCTGGCTCTGTCCCAGCCTATTTTAAGGAGGCGGTCGTACAGCCCCTCCTCAAAAAACCAAACCTGGACCCCACCATCCAACAACTATAGGCCCATCTCTAAGCTGCCGTTCACCTCTAAATTACTGGAGAAGGTTGTTGCCGAACAGCTTACCTCCCACATGACACAACACAACATTTCTGACAAATCAAATCAATCTGGTTTCCGTAAACATCATTCCACGGAATCTGCACTGCTCAGAGTGTCTAATGACATTATGATGTCCAGTGACTCTGGTGAGTGCTCGGTGCTGGTCCTATTGGACCTGAGTGCGGCATTTGACACGGTCTGCCACAGCATTCTATTGGAGAGGCTCAGCGAGTGGGTGGGCATCTCCGGGAGCGCCCTTGATTGGTTCGCCTCGTATCTGAGAGATAGATGTTTCTCAGTTGCCGTGGGCCCTTTTAGATCTGACCCTGCACCCCTCTCGTGTGGCGTTCCACAGGGGTCTGTATTAGGGGCACTTCTCTTTGCCATTTACATGTTACCTCTAGGCCCCCTCATAAATACATTCTCTGGCATCAAATACCACTGTTACGCGGACGGTATTCAGCTCCACTGCTCTTTCAAACCGGACAAACTGGACATTTTAACCACCCTCCAGGAGTGTTTGCTCGCTATTGACAACTGGCTGGGGAGCAGCCTCCTGCAGCTGAACGCAACAAAAACGGAGGTGCTGATTGTTGCTTCGGACAAGACTGTCACTAAAGTGGCTTCCTTTATGGGGTCACTCAAGGGAAACATCCGCCCACACCTCAGAAACTTGGGTGTGGTTTTTGACCAGTCCATGCACCTAGACAACCACGTCAAATCACTCACTCGCACCTGTTTCTTTCACCTCAGAAATATTGCAAAACTCCGGTCCATCATCTCCCACTCTGAGCTAGAACTGTCCTGCATTTATATCTTCCAGGTTAGACTACTGTAATTCACTCTTCACCTGTCTCAACAAAACATCCATTGACAAACTACAACTGGTTCATAATGCAGCTGCCAGATTACTCACCAGGTCAAAAAAGTCACATCACACCCATTCTAGCCTCACTGCATTGGCTCCCAGTACAATACAGAATACATTTCAAAATCCTCACTTTCACCCACAAAGCACTCCACGGCCAAGCCCCTGCCTACATCACCGAACTGATTCAACCCTACACAAACACACGTTCACTCCGATCAGCCGATCAGCACCTCCTCGTGGTCCCCAGGACCAGATTAAAAACTAAGGGTGACCGTGCCTTTGTAGTGACAGCCCCTAGACTGTGGAACGCCCTCCCCCTGGACCTAAGAACTGTCCTTCCTGAGGCCTCTTTTAAAAAACAACTGAAAACATTCATGTTCAGACAGGCATTTGGTCACCTACAGTATAACACTGTTTTTATACTGTTTGTTTTTATCTGTGTGTTTTTATTGTCCTTTTTGTTGCTATGTTTTTTCACTGTTGACCCTGTGATAATGGCTGCCTGCTCTTGTTACAGTTTTATTGTTGTACTATTGTAAAGCACCCTGTGACCAGGTGGGGGACTGGGCTCTGTGGGTTGACTCCAGTCCAGGCCCAACCTACGTCTCACCAGGTCCACTCCTGCTCTCACCACGAGTACAGCCAGGACCTGTGCGTTGGACCAGACTCCCAGCACCAGACACTTCATTCAGGAGTAGTGGATTCTGAGAATAATACTAATACAAATATACATTCGTTTCACCTGAGAGAGTATCGCACCACATCTTCCTACATAGTAATGTTAAAGTTGACTCACCAGTCTCCTCTTCCTGTTCCTCGTTAATCTGTGGAGGTTGTGGTTCCTCCAGGACCAGACTGGATCTCCTCTCCTCATATTCAGATGAAACCTCTTTACACACAGACAGGAGGAGAGAGAAGGTAGCATCAGCAGAGCAACTCAAAGATGACCTTTATTCTCCTATTTGTTTTGTCAGGATAACCCTTGTTTCAAAAAATAAGTGTCTCTGTGAGAGCAAGGCGTTTCGAATAGAGCCTGACATCGCTCTCACCGATGTATCCATCATTTTAGGCGCCGATGCCCGATATCGGACATTATTTCACTGATGTGGCCGAAGTCTTTTTTTTAAATATATATATATTTTTTATCCCACGATTTTGTAACCCATCTTTCACCCCTGTGTCAATCATCTAATGTGATCCTGGGCTCTACACACCCTCCACCAACCTAGTCCCCATATATGGGGGACAAGGGGAGAGCAACGGACTTGAACTCATGCTTAAATATGCTCCGCGCTCCGTTTGTACTCAATAAATCTTTTCAATACATTTCAATATATGTTATTGAAATGTATTGAAAAGATTTCCTGCACAGGATGAAATCCTCTACGCCAGACTCATAAACAGACATAATATATATCAATTGATATAAATCAAACAGCTGATCCTTCCTTAATTTCGTTCCGACGTTAATATATGTGACGGCTGAAATCTATCTGGCTATGAAATCAAGCCTCGCCCTCATTTTTGCGACATGAACAACTGCAATCCGACCTGGAAACCATGGTTACTGCCTGCCTCAACCCTCTCTCATACACACACAGGCACGCACGCACACGCAACTTGCAAGCCCAACTTTGTACATTAAATAAATAAAGAACGAACACCTGCATGAATTAAATAAAGCTGTAGGCCTACCCTGTCTGTTTCCCTCTCACCTCGCTTGCCTTGCTGTCATGTCCACACACCTCAAGGCTACATGACACATCGCATCGCCATGAATGGAATACGTTTGTAGGCTAGGCCTATATTCATTTTACCCATTCGTGCGCAGTGCACGGCAAAGGCGATCAGTGAGACTGCGCACTGCTGTGATAAGTGTTGTGGGTGAGTGATGCCTGCATGAGAGATAGGCTACTACAATGTCGTCAAGGCAGTCATAATCAACGTTTATGGAGTGATTTGATCATTGATGAACGAATCATAAACATATGGATGAAGGCTTGCATGTGTGCTGGTATGTGCTGGCGACGCACGCCACGGTCCCGACCTCCCGACTCCCGCTTTTATCTGAACTGTCAAAGAAAGCACTTATTTAAATGGTGAATGATTAAGCCCTTAGTTTACACCTATAGCTTACAATTGCAAATAGGCAAGCTGTATGCTTGCCATTGTCACTTGGAAAGAAAAAGGCGTGCAGTCCATTTATGCCTAAATATTTTTTTTATAATATCAGTGATTATATAGGCATCTGATGTCACACTCATGTGCTCCCAAATCATCTCACCAGTGCGCTCGCATAACAAGGCCAGTAAAGCACTGTTTGATTAAGCACAAACTAATACATTGTAAACATGTTTAATTATTGATGTATCCGTCACTTTAGGTGCCAAGGCCCGATATCGGACATTATTCCACTGATGTAGCCGAAGTCTTTTTTTATCATCATTAATGTAACCTACACTTGTCTTTTAGAATGTAATACGCCCTTATGAAACACGCTCTTCTACATCCTGACGGTTTTCTGAAAAAGCTGGTTCTATGTCAGTCGTTCTTTGATTTTTCAAAAATAGCATATCTACAAGCTCGCCACTCGGTGGCGTGCTACGAGCTTGTAGATCTGCTATTTTTCAATAGCTAAAGCATAACATAATGCTAACACCAAAAAGGGTACGCGCCCAAAATGGGTTAAGCACAAACTAATACATTGTAAACATGTTATATTGTTTTTAATTATTGCGTGATTTTAATTGCTTGTAAAGTTGGAAATCTACCTTTTTCTTTTACATGCATATACATACAATTTTATTTTAACATTTTAGGAGTGAATACATATGCTTAGATGCCTGTGACAGCATGTCAGCAGTTCAGACAATGCTGCTCCGCTTGTGTACGACAGAAAAACAGGTGAGGACAAAGCGTACGACAGCTCCCGACCCAACATGATTTTTGTCCAGGCACACGTTCAAGTTAAAGGTTTTGCGGAAATGGTAAATGCCTGAGAGAGTATTGCACCACATCTTCCTACGTAGTAATGTCAAAGTTGACTCACCAGTCTCCTCTTCCTGTTCCTCTTTAATCTGTGGAGGGTGTGGTTCCTCCAGAACCAGACTGGATCTCCTCTCCTCATATTCAGATGAAACCTCTTTACACAGACAGGAGGACGGGAGAGAAGGTAGCATCAGCAGAGCAACTCAGAGTGCTTTTGTCAACTCAAAGATGACATTTATTCTCATATTCGTTTTGTCAGCATAACCATTGTTTAAAAGATGTCTCGAGTCTCTTCACACCGCCTGACAGAGCAAGGTGTTGAACTTGTGAGTAGAGCCCGACATTGGTCTCACAGATGGGCACAGATTCAGACATTATTTCACCGATGTGTTTTTCATTAATAATGTAACCTACACTTTTAGAATGTAATACGATCTTATGAAATGCGCTCTTTCGGTTTGATATTAATTAATGTATTACAGCTGCAGAGAATGGATTTAAAAAGGCACTCTGCGCACCGTGCCTGTGACTCTGGAGCCTAGGCTGCAGCAGAAAACCCTGCCCTGCGAGTGACTGTCATAAATGGAAGTCCAGCTGTCATTACGGACCACTCGCCCTGAGAACTTTTACATGGATGTGATCATGTGAAACTAGAGGACAATATCTCACTCCACGTCTTTGGAATTATTTATTGGGCGAGTACAAACGGAGCACGGAGCACATTTATGCCGCCCATGTCTCCTTGCTCACTGGGAGCGGAGGCATCCGATCTATGGCTGTGTATAGAGGCCTTGCACCGACGTCACAAAGTGGGCGGTACCGCGACCCGCGGCCATGTTGGAGATACTCTTTTTGTAAACAAACCGTGGAGTCAATAGCCGCTACTGCAGTCATTCAGTTTTTAATCACTGAAATGCATCAGCGATGTCAAAACAAAACAAAAAGTCTGCAAAGCGCGTCGGAAATGACAGGGAATACATGGAGGGACTTAATTGGTCCGCCCGAAATGGCACGGTATTTAGATAAATTAACCTTAATAGGCGGCCAAGATCCATACCAGCTGGATCCTTCCTCTTGGACCACCGATGACCCAAAGCTTCTGCCTTCTGTTAAGTACCCAGACATCGTGAACTATCAGATTTTTTCGCCAAGTCCATATACATCCGAAGACCTAAAAGCATACAAAGGCTTGGAAGCCTACAACCAGATGGTGTGTGGATGGGTGAGAGAGATGCAGTACCAGCTCTTCAATGACCGATGCATTGTGAAAGCTAAGGTAACATTATTAGATCGACCTATCTATTGCATTTATAAATTGTATAATCTATAATTACACATCTTTTGAATCAAAAGGCTTATATCCGTTTTAAAATATATAGGTCTTGTGGCATCCAGATAAATAAAAACACAAGCATATGATATCCACAAGATAATATATCAAATTAACTGAAAAGGAAATCTCTAAACTGTAGCCTACAATATAATTCCATTCATAGTCATACCCACGGTGTAGTGATTCTTTATTTTATTATATTTATTAGAATACTTTGATACACAAACCCTAATCTACCCCTACAGATTACAATCATTTTAACATGTAGTACACATGGAATCAAATAGATATGTATTCTGTAACGGTCCATTAGGTTTCATTTGTACACTCAGTTACAGGTCTGTAAAGGTCCATTTGGTTCCATTTGTACACTATCAGTTAATACAGGGCAGGCCTGTAACTCCTCAAAGACCCCATGGGAAGAGGAGGACAACCAGAATTATACGGAATGGAAAAGGAGTGACAGGATCGCAACCCGAGTACAGAGCCAGAGACACAGGCTGAGTAGAAACCCCGAACTACCAATATCTCGCTGCCAGTGGATACTACTGAGCGAAGGACACTGTGCATATATTGTATTGCCGTCTGCAGAAGGAAAGACCCTGTTCAATATATTATAACGCTATTTGAAACTCCCCTCTCTGCCGCAGAGTCCAGAGACAAGGTCCCGAGACTAACGGACCAACCACCCCACCTAGGGGTAGCGAGATGGAACTGTTCAATACAAGAGACTATACTATACAGGAGAAGAAACCTAACCACTGTCCCTCTTCCTTTTCTAAATAAACAGCCTTGATATAGGCCAATTGTTGTCCGGACTCCTGAGTTCTCTGTGACAGTCACCACAAATGGTGGAGAATGCGGGCATGACTGGTTCACGTTAAAAAAGAGAAGAAAAAAAAACCCACGCATTATGGATCTGAATACCGCTATTGCCGCCCTGATGCAGAACCAGGCTGACTTACAGGCAGCCGTACACCAGATGGCACAGAGCCTACGACGAGATAATGCCGCCGGCCGACCCCCGGGGGATGTGCTCTCGAAACTGACGACCCAAGATGATATCTCGGCCTACCTCGAGCCCTTTGAGCGAATAGCTGCCCGAGAGCGATGGCCGGTTGCAGACTGGGGGTCCATAGTATCCGGCTTCCTGACAGGAGAACCGCAACAAGTATGCAGTGACCTGACACTCGCAGAGGCCCGGGATTATCAGAGACTGAAAACCGCCGTGCTCGCCAGCCAGGGTAATAGCCTCCCCGCCCGAGCACAAAAGTTTCACAATTGGACATGTTCTATTCACCAACCACCTCGCGCCCAGGTCGCCGTGCTCACGCGCCTCACCGGCAAATGACTGATCGCAGACGGTGACATACCATGAATGGAGAGGGTGGTCGTCGACAAATGCATACGAGCACTGCCAACAGAGGCCCGACAGCATGTCGCACAAGTGAGCCCCGGCTCCACCGAGAGGTTGGTAGAAATATTAGAAAATTGGCAAGTCACTCGCGACATGATGAAACACACGCGCACCGAGGCAACCAAGCCCGCCACCGACGAGCGCTCTGGCCGAGACCGCCGCCAGTCCAGAGGGCCACAACCACCGAACCGTGGTGGCGGCTCCGACCGGTCCCCAAGAGCAGACAAGCCCCGGAAATGCTACGTATGTGGGAGGTTAGACCACATCGCTTGGGCCTGCCCCGAACGAGACCGCGATGTGTCCATGGCCGCCCCTCGCTACACACCCAGAGCAAGCAGGGCCAACAGTTCACTATCCCGGTGAAAAAACAATACGTGAGCCGGGTGCTATATTTAGCGCATTCTCACCAGCTGGTCGCTCATTTGGGAGTCCAGAAAACACGATGGTAGACATTTTTTTATCACACGATCGTGTGATAGACTAGTTAACCGCTCCACACCCCTCTCAGCGCAACCCCCTTATCCCCCTACCCATTATCGGGGAACAGAGCGGCATTCCGACGCATCGCCGTTCCGACTCCCCCCCATTTCGACACACCCCCATTCCGACGCACCCCCATTCCGACGCACCCCCATTCCGACCCAACACACAACCCCGCCTCCCCCAGCCCCCACCAAGCACCCCACCCTCCGAAACGGCGTCCGAAACGTAGGCTACACAATCACCCCCCCCCCCCCCCCCCCTCCGGAATTTAAACACCGCCAACGCACAGGGAAAGGCGCACGTGTGTGTGTGTGCGCGCGCGCGCGTGCCAATTCTCACCTTTGTCGAAGCATAGGCCTATTAATCCGACCATTTTATTACATTAAATAAAGATCTGTCTCTGTTCATCTGTCCATGAAAGCAAACGGCACGGTCAGGATGACATGTGACATGACAGCGCACGAGAGAGAAAATAATAATAATTGACTGCATACGTATAGGCTATAATGAGTCCAGGCATCCCTGCAGGACACCCGCACCCTCCGGGCGTTCACTCCATTTGCTCGTGCGTACATGTGTGCGTGTCGTGTGTGTGTCAAAGTCAAAAGTTTTTTTATTTAAATACAGGTCATATTTCTATCCTTTTATTAAATACAAATAAACTTATACATGATGTACATCTGTCTCGCCTGTTATTACTTATTCTTGCTTTGTCTGCCATCTGGAATAGAGAGATTCCGTTTTTTTCCGGAACCGGTGGGGAATGTAATTATGTAAAGGGAGGCTGCCTTGCGCACAGCGAGAGAGCGAGAAGCTGAATAATTCCGGGAAAGTGCCTTCTTCTATGATTGATACTTTGATAGGACAGCCCACTTAATTTCATATATTCCCACTGTAGGCTGCATGTCAATTTTTGAACAGTGTAGGCTCTATCGTTTAATGTTGTCTCATACACATATAAAAAATCTGAACTGGCTGTAATTCTTTGCTTCTTAGCAAAACTGAACTTGTATGCATAATTACATGCTGGACATATCTGTTGCGTGTGTGACTGTGTGTGTGTCTTCAATTATGTGCCCACATCACCACGTCATTGCAACATAGGTAGGCCTATAGTAAATTTGACTTGCGCACCAGAAGGGAAACAAAGAAAAAGATGACCAAAGACGGTGAAAAGTGGAAGCGCTCTGAAAAGCGCTCTGAAAATCTAAAAAAAAGAAAAAAAAATCTGGAAAATGAAATAAAAATAAATAAATCTGAATGAAGTTATCTTTAATTACATTATTATAAGTAATACTATTAGAGTTGTACTATTACTCGAACGAAAATAAAAGCTTCGGGGGGGGGAGGGGGAGATGCAATGCAAATGAAAGACATATACTGTGTATCCCTATTCCCTGACATAATTTTATAGCTAAACGGACAGAATTCTATTTTATTTGAATGATGAAACCCAGCTGCCATTAATAGTTGGAAATGGAAATGGAAATTGTGGAAATTGCGGAAATGGAAATTGCGGAAATTGTAATTGCGGAAATTGCGGAAATGGTGGAAATGGAAATTGTGGAAATTGCGGAAATTGCGGAAATGTGGAAATGCGGAAATGGAAATTGCGGAAATTGCGGAAATGGTAATTGCGGAAATGGTGTAAATGGAAATTGCGGAAATGGAAATTGAGGAAATTGCGGAAATGGAAATTGCGGAAATGGTAATTGCGGAAATTGCGGAAGTTGCTCTTCACTTATAGCCAGGTAGATTGTTTTATTTTACTCAGTCAGCCATATCACTACTCATTTTTTTTCATGAAAAAGTTCATAGCTGGGTAATCTATTTTCAGGCAAATTGTGTTTATTGTATTTTATTTTACTCAGCCATAATAATTTATTTTCTGTTAACCAACTTGCTGGCTGGCAGGCAGGCAGACAGCTACTCATAGACAGGCAGACAGACAGACAGCTACTCATGGAGAATTGGACAGGCAGGCAGTCAGACAGACAGCTACTCATAGACAGGCAGACAGACAGCTACTCATGGACAATTGGACAGGCAGGCAGACAGCTACTCATGGACAATTGGACAGGCAGGAAGGCAGACAGCTACTCATAGACAGACAGACAGCTACTCATGGACAATTGGACAGGCAGGAAGGCAGACAGCTACTCATAGACAGACAGACAGCTACTCATAGGCAATTGGGCAGGCAGGCAGACAGCTACTCATAGACAGACAGACAGCTACTCATGGACAATTGGACAGGCAGGAAGGCAGACAGCTACTCATAGACAGGCAGGCAGACAGCTACTCATAGACAGGCAGACAGTAAGACAGCTACTCATTGACAGACAGACAAATAACTACTCATGGACAGACAGACAGACAGACAGACAGACAGACAGACAGACAGACAGACAGACAGACAGACAGACAGGCAGGCAGGCAGGCAGGCAGCCAGGCAGCTACTCATGGACAATTAGGCAGGCAGGCAGACAGCTACTCATAGACAGGCAGACAGACAGCTACTCATGGACAATTAGGCAGGCAGGCAGACAGCTACTCAGACAGGCAGACAGACAGCTACTCATGGACAATTGGACAGGCAGGCAGGCAGACAGACAGCTACTCATAGACAGGCAGGCAGACAGCTACTCATAGACAGGCAGACAGTAAGACAGCTACTCATTGACAGACAGACAAATAACTACTCATGGACAGACAGACAGGCAGGCAGGCAAAGAGTTAATGTCGTAATTTTATCTACTGGCCCCTGGCCCCTTGCCATTTTTGTAATGTGGCCCACAGGTAAATCTATTTGAGTATCCCTGCCTTAGAGGCTATACGTTGCAACAGGCATAAGCCCGCGCGGCCCTCAACACAGGGCACGTTCGGAAATAGCGCACAGTGCGCACTGTGCAATGCAAACTAATAGGCGAGTGATTGGCTTTTGAGTCCAATCTGTAAATTAATTTGGTGTCTGACAAACTGTATTTCTTGAAGTGGTTCTGAAGGTATATCTAGGTTAAGGTTAATGGTGTCCGCTATCATCAATGTGTACTGCACTGTACAGTCCATATATTTGATCTTTATTAACCTATAGCCTACTGAATGTCAGTCTCCAGGTTTTCTTCAGATTGTGTACACTGATTTACTAATTATTATGACACATGTAGGCCTATACTGCACATTATGAAATCCACTTATGTTGAGATTCCTCTCTGAGCAGCTTTAAGCTGCATGGCTGTTGGTTTGTTCGATCCTACTAAGTAACGAATTTTGCTTATTCATACAGTACCCTCTACAAGCCAGCACATTTCAATGTTTTAAGTTAACATGCTGGAAAAAATAACAGATTTACAAGCTATCGACACATAGGCCTATATATGTACTGTACAGATTCGAATGTTAGCTTTTTTTTTTTAGTATGCGCCGCCGCGCAAAGTTATGCCGTATAATGCATTGCAGAATGCAGCTACATTCACGTCTTGTGGTCTGCACCATGGGTGGATATATAAGCGTTGTTCAAAAACGTTTGTATGGTTGTCGACAAGTCCTGCAAAGGAGCGATGCACTTCACTATTCTACCACAGTGGGCTATGCAATAAGTCTCTCTCTAGTCATGGGCTTTAAAGCGAGCTGGGCAGTGCGTGTCTGTGATCTGTTAGAGTGAGAGAGAGTTCAAATCGTGTCCTCCTTTTTTCCATTAGAATCAGTCCTAAAAGAGAGACCGGGTTCGCACTCTGTGTGTGTGTGTGTGTGTGTGTGTGTGTGTAGCATATATATATATATAGCAAATAGCATATTCTGTCAGTATCGATCAATTTGTTCACATATATTTGGTTCAAAGTCCTGTGTGAACTAAACGGACCAAAATGCAACATATTTAAACATTTTGGTCTCTGATCCGGACCTTCTAAGCGAACTTTTGGGTGTGGAAGATAGGCTTAAGGCTGCGCATTAGATACTACTCACAAGTAAGATAACATGAAAATATTGGATTAGTAGCCTATTCACAAGGAAGATTGAAAATAACAACAATAACAAGAATCATAGCCTAGGCCTATATAACAACAACAACAACTAATAATACAAATAATAATAAGATGATGACAACAATGATGATGATGATGATGACAATGTTTATAATACAATATATGTGACAAGCATTATATTATTGCGTTTTAATATTCCCACTGCAGGGCAACACGTAGGCCTACGTGACTGCTTTGAGGTTACGCAGCATGCAGGCTATATAATATCTTATCGATCATTGAAGAAGACTCGCTGTCCGGCAATCATACTCTGTCATCAGTATAATAATAATAATAATAATAATAATAATAATAATAATAATAATATAATAATAATAATAATAATAATAATAATAATAGAGATAGAGTCTGTCCGTCAGACAGACATCTCGACCGTACGGAAAAAAGGCCGCCTCCCCACGCACATGCACGGAGTGGGGTGGTGAGGGGGCTGGATTGATGTACGTATCGGAGGCGGGGGGGGGGGTCGGAGTGGCGGGGTCTTTCCCAAAGTGGAGAAACCCCGCCATTCCGATCAATAGGGTTCGGAATAGCGATGTGTTTAATCGTCGGAGTGGCGGGGTCTTAACCAAAGGGGAGAAACCCCGCCATTCCGATCAATAGAAGTCAATGATCGGAATGGCGATGCGTCGGAATGCCGGTGTGTAACCCCATTATCGAGATGCCATTCTCTCGCATTGCCATGGACATTGTTGGGCCGTTGCCCAAGACGAACCGGGGCCACCGATAATAATAATAATCTTTATTGACCCGAAGGATATTTGTCTTCACAATCTGTTCAACAGTTCAACACCCACATCAAAACAACACAGAGCACATAACACCAAGACAGTACAAAAAAAACAAAACATGAGGTCCCCACAAGCTGTGTACAGAACCATCCTATCGGCGGGGCAGTTTGTTTAATCCCGCGATGGCTGAGGGGACAAAACTCCTACTAAAACGGACCTTTTTCCATGACAAGGTTCTGTATCTTTGTCCAGATGGCATGAGGTTAAAGAAACGATACAGAGGATGGTCAGTGTCATTTGATATCGAGAGTGCTAGTCGTGTGATGGCGTTATTGTTCATATCAGAAAGTGTGGGTGTAGGAAGTCCGATGATTTTGGAAGCAATACGGGTGATACTGAAAAGTTTGTTCCTGGTAGGCATGGACAGTATGGTGTAGAAACATGCAGAACAGTACAACAGAACAGGTTGAATAATGCTTTTGTACAATAATAGCAGAAGATGAGGAGCAACAGATAATGATCTTAGTTTACGGATTACATGGAGTCTTTGCTAAAAGCGTGACTGGATAGATGTAATGTATTGATCAAACCTGAGTCTATTGTCCAGTGTGAGTCCAAGATATGTGAAGCTGTCTACCTGTTCTATTGTTTTACCATTAATGAGGAGTGGGTTAAGTCCAGTGTGGGTTGCTGTTTCAATGACCAGTTCTTTTGTTTTGACCACATTCAACTCTAGATAGTTGTCAGTGCACCACTGTGTGAACTGAGAAATGGTATTCTGATAGACCGTTATAGAGTTATTGTCATGGAGCAGTCCGAGAATGGCAGTGTCATCAGATTATTTAAAGTATGTGATGTTAGTGGGTGAGGGGCTAATACAGTCATTTGTGTACAGAGTGTAGAGGAAGGGGCTGAGGACACAGCCTTGAGGGGCCCCTGTGTTGGTGATGGCAGTTGATGAAAATGATGTACCAACTTTAACTGTTTGTGGTCTATTGCTCAGGAAGCTGTGAGTCCAGTGTATGAGAAGTGGCGGGGATGTTGAGCTGATGCAGTTTCTTGATCATATGATGGCGTTGAATTGTATTAAAGGCAGAACTAAAGTCAACAAAAAGAATAGTGGCAAAATTGTCCGAAGATGAATCCAGGTATTGGAGAAGGGAGTGAAGGAGGCATGCCACAGCGTCCTCTGTCCCCCTCTTGGCCCGATAGGCAAACTGGAAAGGGTCCAGCTGTGACCTGACAGCTGGCAGAATGATGTTCAGAATCAGTTTTTCCAGGCATTTCATCATTATTGAGGTTAGTGCAACGGGTCTATAATGGTTGGGTTCTGAGGGGCGGGGTTTCTTGGGTACTGGTATGATGGTGGATGTTTTCCAGAGGGTGGGTACGGCTGCTGTCCTGTAGGACTCCCAAAATATGGAGTGAAGGATGGGGGAGAGCTCCATGGCGCAGAGCTTAAGCACCTTTGCAGAGATGCCATCCGGCCCTGGCGCCTTGCCAGGCTTACACCTGGCCAGCAGCTGTCGGACATCCTCCTCGTTGAAGGGGGGATGTGGCGGCTCCTGAAAGGGGAGGGCTCCCAACAGTTCCTCACAGGCAGCAGAGTAGTCTTGACTGTCAAACCGTTTGTAGAAAGTGTTCAGGGTGTTTGCAAAGGTGGTAGGATCCGGAGTTGTACAGTTCTTTTGTTTTGTCTCACCACCAGTAAGGATTTTGACTTTATTGAAGGCTTGTTTTGTGTTCATGCTCCTAAACTCCTCCTCCATATTATTTTTGTATTTTAGCTTGGCTTTAAGAATTTCATTCTTAATTTGCCCATCGATAGTCTTGAGGGCGGCCCAATCTTGGCGTTGAAATGCCTTCTGCTTTTCACTGAGACTATGTTTAATATGGGGGGTGATCCATGGTTTGGAGTTTGGATATTTTTTTATTGTCTTTGTGGGTATAGTGGTGGTGATGCAAAACTTGATGTAGTCTGTGATCACGGAAACCCTTTCATCTAGGTCGCCTTCAAAGACGTCCCAGTCCGTGCATGCCAGTGAGCCCTGCAGCTGTGCAGTTGCGTCCTCCGTCCATTGAGGGGCGCAGTAGGTCTGTGGTTTGGACCGCTTCAGCTCTGGTTTGTAGTGCGGGAGAAGAAGCACTGTGTTATGATCCGAGCCTCCCAGTGGAGGATGCGCTCGGACGCTAAAAGCATTCTCGATAGTTCCATAACACAGATCCAGGATCCGTTCCTTCCTCGTGGGAACGTCCACATATTGATGGAGAGAGGGCAGGACCCCCTCGAGTCTACAGTTGTTGTCCAAGGAAAAACAAGGAAAAACAACGGGGCTTCGGGGTACCTAGCCATTAGAGAATTAGCTGCATCGGCTACTAGCTCTGCTGCTATTCTGTAGTTAGCTTTAGGCTGGATGTAAACACACCCGACAACCACAGTTGGGAATTCTCTTGGGAGATAGAAGGGGCGGAGTGACAGGGTTAGCATCTCTATGTTAGGTGTACAGACTGTGTTGTGTACCTTGATGTTATTACACCACCTGTTGTTGACATAGATGCAGACCCCTCCGCCACTGTCCTTGTCTGACTGACCTGTCCTGTCCGCCTGTATGATGGTGAATCCATCCAAACTGACATCGGAGTCCGGTATGGTCTCGTCGAGCCAAGTTTCAGTCAGAGCGATGATACAGGCTTCCTTGTAGGCTCTCTCCAGTCGGCACTTGGCGTGTAGTATGTCCATCTTGTACCTGAGAGAGCGAACGTTAGCCAGTATGATGGAGGGGAGATGGGGTCTGAAGCGACGTCTCCTCAGTCTGGTCCGTACACCCCCTCGTCTCCCCCTCTTTCTGGGACGCATCTCCGGAGGAAGGTAGTCCATCGGTCTAACGTTGCACAAAATAGAGGACCGTAGTTGAAGGAGATCATCCCGGCTGTAGGTGTGGATGAGTGTCCCGTAGTCACCGCTGGCATCCGGCGTTAACGCTGGGCTAACCACCGGAGCCACAGCGGAGCTGTCATTTATTATCCAAAGGATAATAAATACAATCCAGGTTGTTCTGTACATGTCTAGCATGATGGTCGTTTAGCCAGACGGGGGAAACTCATGGGCAGACAAAAATAAAAAGTAAACAAAAATGACGAAAATAGACGAGAAAGACGAAAACACCCAGCACCAAACAAATGAACAGACCGTGCCGTCGCAGCAGAGCATGCGCCGATCTTGCCTACCGATATATCCTGGTGATCCTAGATTATGCTACTCGATACCCAGAGGCGATACCATTATGCGCCGCAACGGCCAAGGCCGTGGCACATGAACTCCTCATGTTAATCAGCCGGGTGGGGATTCCGGATTCCGTCCTCTCGGATAAGGGTATGTGCTTCATGGCTCAAGTGATCACGCAGCTATATAAATGGCTCAAAATAAAACAAATTAAAACGTCTCTTTGGGCTCGTCGAGCGATTTAATCAGACGCTTAAAAAAATGCTGAGGAAACTACCTGATGTCGATGGCAAGGACTGGGACAGGCTACTTCCATATGTCATGTTTGCTATACGTGAAGTTCCCCAGGCCTCCACAGGATTATCCCCCTTCGAGCTGCTCTACGGACGACAACCGCGCGGACTGCTGGACCTGGCACGAGAAGCCTGGGAGAGCGAGCCGTCCCCGCACCGGAGCGTGATCGATCACGTAGAGCAAATGCAGGTGTGAGCCAAGAGGATTTGGCCGCTTGTTAGAGAGCACATGAAGCAGGCACAGCAGGCCCAGTGCCGAGTCTATAACCACGGGGCCACCCAGAGAGAATTCCAGGTGGGTGATAAAGTGCTGGTATTAATCCCCACGTCTCTCCTCAGAATGTCACAGATGTCCCCATCGGCGTGGACTTGTCCCCCAGTCAGACCCAGGACGAGAAAGAGCTCCTCGGCCGGTACCGAGACCGCTTCTCCGAGATCCCCGGCCGCACTAATGTCATACGCCATGACATCATCACAGAGCCAGGGAAAATAGTGAGACAACGACCGTATTGCATCCCGGAGGCGCGCCGGCTCGCGATACAAGACGAGGTCACAAAGATGCTGGAGCTAGGAGTAATTGAGGAGTCTTTTAGCCCCTGGTCCAGTCCAATTGTTATCGTGCCCAAGCCGGACGGCTCCCTCCGGTTCTGTAACGACTTCAGGAAGCTGAACGAGGTGTCACTCTTCGACGCCTACCCCATGCCGAGGTCCGACGAATTGGTGGACCGGCTGGGACCGGCCAGATTCGTCTCGACGTTGGACCTCACTAAAGGCTACTGGCAGGTGGCCCTCACTGACCGAGCCAAGGCAAAGACAGCATTCGCCACCCCCGACGGGCTGTTTCACTACACAGTACTCGGAGACCTGGAGCCAGCATCTGGAACATCTGGCGGCTGTCCTAGGCGACCTGCGCAAAGCCGAGCTAACCGCCAACGCCAAGAAATGGAAAAAGAGTGCCTGGCCACAAAGTGGGCCGTGCAGCACTTGCGTCTGGGGCCGGTCATTCACACTCATCACGGACCACGCCCCCCTCCAGTGGATGTCCACCAACAAGGACAAGAATGCTCGCGTCACGCACTGGTTCCTGGAGCTACAGGACTACAGGATCAAAGTGGAGCACAGGCCGGGACGAAGCATCCCCCACGCAGACGCTCTATCCAGGCGATACGAAGACGAGGAGGAAAGTCCACCTACGCCGGGCAAACGCTTAGGGGGAGGGATATGTGGTGTCTCGATGGTTATTCACCGCCCAGGTAAGCATACCCCCGGAGGCCAGCAGAGGCAGAGAGACAGGAGAACACATAAACCACTGGGAGTTAGGGCTGCACGATTAATCAAATTTTAATCTAAATCGCGATTTCTTAATTTGGACGATTAAAAAAAAAAGTTAATCGAAAATCGTGTTTCCCTTTTACTAGCGCATTTACGGTAAATGTCTCTCACACTCGCACGCAGGCTACCGTAGTTCCTCCTCCCTCTTCCTGCCGCCCAGAGAGAAAAAGTGAAAGAAATAAAAAGAAGTGAAACAACATGGATGCATCTGGGAGCGGTAACGAGGAGTTGGTTGCTAAAAAAGGAAAGACAAAGTCTGTCGTCTGGAAATGGTTCGGCTTTGCTGTTTCAGATGAGGAGCAAACTAGTCCCTGGTGTAAACTTTGTAAAAATATGGTGCCTGTGAGAGACGGTAACACTACTAAGTGCAAAGCATTGCAGGCGGCTGCTGCTGCATCACAGCCCACGGCTCCAAAGCCAAAGCAGGTATCATTAGGTGATTAATTTTCACGTGGCGTCCCATACACCACTTCAGAAGCCCGGTGGAGAAACATAACTGACGCGGTGGCGTTTCACATTGCAAAGGACCAGGTCCCGATCCTTACAGTTGAAAAGCCTGGTTTCAAAAGGATGCTGCAAGTGATAAACCCCCGCTACCAGCTACCAAGCCGACGCTATATAAGTAAACACATCTACAAGACCATGTACCCAGCCACACGTGGTAATGTGACAACGAAGCTATATGATGTGAAATACTTTTCCGCTACGACCGACCTGTGGTCCAGTCGAACGATGGAACCTTACATGAGTTTGACTGTGCACTTTATCTCGGACAAATGGAGACTGGAAAACCTCTGCCTACAAACCTCGTTCTTCCCAAATGACCACACAGGCATTGAGATTGCCCACGGGTTGAACGATTTAGCTGAAGTGTAGTGCTTTAAAATAAGTTACTCCTTGCTAGATTTTCAAGATGAATGAAGCAATAATAATAATAGCACCTTTCATGACATGAAATGCAGCTCAAAGTGCTAAAACATAAATATACGAGGCCATTAGGCCTAATGCAATACACTACAGTGACTGTGAGGACATGATCAACATAATTACTTAAAAGTGGTTTAGTATGGAAAAGGTGATTTTAATTATATGTCCTTAATTGCTCGAGTCAAAATATACAACACACTTTTTTAACTCTAACTACAAAGCACCTTGTCCTTTAAGAAAATGTGCCTGTGTGTGACACACACACACACACACACACACACACGTCCTTAACCCATTTTGACCTGCGATCAGATTCTAAAAATGTCTTCTACATCCTGAAATATCCTGAAAATAGCAGACCTACAAGCTCGTAGCGCGCCACACACAAACAACACTTGCACTACACAACCAGACACACTGGTGATTAGGAAGATGGGAAAAGAGCCCTCAAGATAGTCCTCCCCCACAGTACAACTGTCCGCTCTTCTCTGAGTACACCAGAAATAACAAGTCAATTAGTAACAATTAACAGCTAATTGGCAGTTGGGTTATCAAAAAGTAAAATACAATACAAAAAAATATCTAATAATTCAAAATAATCTAGAAGCACAGCAAGGAGCTAAGCCTCAACAGTCAAGGTCTGGTACATTGGTACTCAAGACTCATTGAAAGAGTAGGCCTACACACACTGAACATTACATGACAGTACACCAGCCTTCAGTTAAGTGCGGTTTTGGCCCTTTAAATGGCTTACAAACAAACTGGTGCTGAACACTGAGGCCTATGGGGAGGGCACCTTGTTCCCACAGAAGTCAGTGCATAGCAATAGATAGCCAAACAGGAATGACTGACTGGCACCTGGCTTAAGGGGAGGCAGTAATCAGTAAATGGTGAATTTTACATTGATTGTTTATTAAATTCACAATTTCACACACACATTCACTACATTCACTACGATGACAGGCAAGGAGCCAGGAGCCAATCCACGCTCAGAGGGCCAGCCTGGGAAGAGTACTTAGCAGCAGCTGTGACGTGCGATCGTTGGCAATAGGTGAATCCCAATTCAGGGGGTTCACCCTACAAGGTGCGGTACTAGGTAGGATAGGGTAGGTCACTGCACTGGCACTACCGGGGCACTACCCTGTGTAGGTGGCATAGGGCACACGCAGAGGGCATGTCTGTGGAATGGGACAGCGTTCACTGGGCTGAGCTGGGCGGAGCCGAGTGGAGCTGGGCGGAGCCAAGCGGAGCCAAGCGGAGCCCAGCATTCTCGAATGGCAGCCATTACTGTTTACACCCGACTGACCGCAGTGTTTTTAAAAGGTCTAGAAACTACTTTTTTAGCCCACGGAATTTACTTTCAAGTTATTTTTGGGGAGTATTTAGTTGTTTAAACTTCATATATGTGGTCAATTAATCATAAAAGGGCCTATTTAAAAATATCCCACAACGACGTCGGAGAATTCAGAGAACCGTAGGTCTCGCTTTGGGGGCTGCCAGCAGAGAGATGTACCCGTTTTTAACTCTCCTTTGTCGGCATAGGCCGAAGCAATTTCCCCTGTTTCTCCTACGGAACGAAATGATGCCCGTGTATGATATTAATCTATTGTGGATATTTACAGCCTCCATGCAATTTGTTTCCAATTGTTTTATTTCCCCAAATGTCAAGTGCAATATAAATAAAAGCTATTCTATAAAATTTCTATTATTGTTATTATTACTACGTCGAATCTGATTTAACTTGAGTCCCGACTCGTTGCAAAGAGTTGCTGAAAGGAAGGATATTCACTTCATAATGATAAATGTTTTTACATTTGGACAGAATACAGACCATCGTCGCATCTGCTGTTTGATTTGTATTTAAACTGATTTTGCTGCTCATAAACAATATAGCATGGATTATTAGCTAGTATATAAACGGGTGGCTCTTTAAAGAGCCGTTTTGGGAGTTTTTATAAAACCCGAGAGGGCACAATTGGTATTCACGGCTGTCATCCATACAACAGTTTTGACAGCGAGAGATTAATATGAAAACTAGATCATAGTTGCTCAATTTGTGTTTCATTTGGGGTGTTTTTGTAAATAAAACACCCCATCATTAGAAAGAAGAAAAGAAAGTCAGGAGACAACACTATTTGTTTTGTTTTTCGTCTTATAAATTATTTGATCGGCCCAAAATATTGTGTTCATTGTCATGATTCGTCACGATCCAAATTGGCTTTGTCCGCGGCGTAGCCGTCTTTAAATAAATTATATTAAAAGTGCCGATGGGAGAATGCATGGGGCTTCCACTTCCTGGGCCACTCGCTTTTCTGAAAGGGGGCGGGACTGCGGCGCTCTATTTGGAGGCTGGGGAGAAATAAATAAATAAAATCACATCTGCACCCCCCCCCCCTGGTGGATAAATAACGATCAGTCCCTTAGAGGCTTAGACAGCACAGCAGGCACCATCAATAACTGATCTACAAGCTCATAGCTATGAGCTTGTAGATCTTCTTGATTCTTCTTCTGTATATTATATATATACTGGCATAAATTCCCGCTTCTATATTCCCGCGTCAGTGACGTCAGTCTCCTATAGACCTAGTTGTCCCTCTTTTTGCTTGTGCTCGGATTTGCTTAATTTGCTTGCCAACATGGATTTAGAAATAGTTATATTATATTTTTTTCTTTATTTGATGTTGGAAGAGTTGGAGATTCAACAGTGCCCTCGTCGGCGCTTGTTTTATCTCAGGCTGGGAAGGAATGATGATCAAGTAAGTGACATGGATATGCCTATACCTTTACAGACAGCTAACAGCTAGTTGGTTTTCATATAGGCTAAGTGTAGTTCGTTTTCATATAGGCTAAGTGTATTGCTATAATGTCATTTAACTTTGACAATATAGGTCTACTTTTACATTTAAAACAAATAGGCCTATATAGCCTACTGTAAAGTGAGTATAAACTGTTAATTCAACTGAGAGAAATTAATTCATCAGAATGCTACTCTTAGTTAATCACATTTGCATTTACATGAATGAAAAGGTTAAACCAGGCCAACTGGATAGCCTACATTTATCACAATATTATTTTACTGTGTAATCTAACACAAATCTTACAAATGTTGTCAATTCTTCTCATTCTTTCCTTAACTCAGCCAAGAGGCCCCAGAGGCCCATACTGCAGGGTCAACCTGCATGTCCCTGTCCTGGTCAGGTTCTTCAATGGTGTGGACACACGGCCTGATCTTCGGCTGAGCAGATAGTCTCTGGCAGTGTTGTTGGATCTCCTTGACCTAGACCGGCGCCATGGATGTGGTGCCACATTTGAGACCCTGGTGTTTCTCTACTGGCTGGCAAGTGGAGCATCATACACGGTGACACTGTCCACTGCATTGGGTCACAGGGTCACAAGGGAGGTGGTGGCCAACCGCCACAGGGTCATCCACTTCCCAAGTACCCCTGAAGCCCTGGAGGAAGTGACCCGTGGGTTTGCAAGGCTGGCTAGACACGCTGCTTTCAGAAGAGCAGCTGGAGCGATCGACGGCTGCCATGTCCGAATCACTGCACCAAACGGCCCCGATCACCAGTGCTACCAGAATAGGAAGCTTTTTGCCTCCATTATTCTGCAGGCAGTCTGTGACCATCGGGGCCGTTTCCTTGACATGTACGTGGGCTGGCCTGGGTCGGTGCACGACGCCAGAGTGCTGGCCCACTGTACCGTCAGGGAAACTACCCTCCTCCAGACCACTTCATCCTCGCAGATGGAGGGTACCCGTGCCTCCAACTCCCACTCCCTCTGTGGTGGAAATTTAGAATGCCATAGTTGAGACATTTATACAATTAAATATACACATGATTGGTGACTGCCTTATCATCTCATCCAATCTATCCTTCACTATTGCCTCATTTTCAAGTGACTGACAGCTGTCAATCTGACAGCTGCCACCATGTTTTGTATAGATCACTGCAGCCATGTACCTATTCTGGAAATAGGAACAAGCACGTATCTAGTTATTTAGAATAGAGTCATTCCCTCTCTCTAGGGGGGAGTCTCCTTCAGCTCGCCCTCCAACCGGTGACGCCTCGCCCTGCATCGGCCGTGCGGTGTGTGTGTGTGTGTGTGTGTGTGTGTGTGGAAGAACAAAACAGCAAGTCCCGTTTTAAAGTACTGCCTAGCGTCACCTTTTAATCCGATACAATGGCCGTGCCTCCCTCGTATGGTGATCTGGGCAAGTCTGCAAAAGACATCTTCAACAAAGGCTATGTGTCTATGTTACTATTACGAATGTGTTTGGGAAGGAATAAAGGAAGAGGGATTCATTATTTGGGAGGAGGGATGATGCAAGGATGTTGTTGCTCTGCGGTTGCTCTGCTGTAAATTGACCGGAAAGATGCGAATAAAGAAAGATGCAATGAACTATTGGACGAGTCTTGTGTCCTGATATACTTCTTCTGCCTGAGATCTTGACCCCATTTTATTCACTCACACCTCTCATCACTCCCTACAGACGGCCAATACCTGGCGATGCCGCCCAGCGGTTCAACCACCACCATACCAGGGCACGCGGCATTATTGAGCGTGCCTTTGGTATGATGAAGACCAGGTGGCGTTCCATCTTCCTGCATGCACAGGAGGTGCACCACACCTTTGTACCCTATGTAAGTAATCACTGAACAGCCTATAGAGTTCCTACACCAGTCAACTAAATATAGGCTTAATGTGGTTAAGAAGACTTTTTCAGTAAGTGTAATTTACCCCCCGCCATATGATTTCAGGTCATAACAGCATGCTGCGTCCTTCACAACATCTGCCTGGATGCAGGGGATGTTGTGGCCCCAGAGGACGAGCAGGTGGAGGATGAGGGAGAGGATGAGGGGGAGAGAGAGTTGGAGGCAGTCAGCGGGGATCTGTGGCGCGCCCAGCTGACTGCGGAGGTGTCTGGTCTGGAGGAGGTCAATGATGAGCACGACTATTAATAGGCAAGTCGAACAGATGTACCGTATATCTACTGATTCCCATTTACTTAAAAAGGTTTTGAATATTTACCGTAGGAAACATTTGTAATGTTTTCTATTCTTGCCTCTTTCTAAAAAAAAAAATCCAGTGACATGGCAGCCAGCCTTGCAAACCCACCTGAACAATGCGGTGGACAGTGGAATACACACCCCAGATGCCCCACTTGCTAGCCAGAGGACAAACACCAGGGTCTCAAATGTGGCATCCCATGAAGCCGGTCTAGGTCAACATCACTGCCAGATAGACTCCCAGGCCGGCCGTGTGTCCACATCATTAGGAAAAACCTGTCCAGGACCCTCTATTTTAGTTTTAGTCTTCTCTTGTAACATTTTCATTTAGTTTTAGTCACATTTTAGTCTATTTTATTTGTTCTGATCTGAAAGACAAAAAAACTGATAAACTCGTGCGTTGTGTGTCATTTCTCAATGTTGGACAGTTCCAGAAGCCTACAGCTGTACTACTCAATACAGACGAGGGGAAACTTTTTTTCCTCTGTTTTCGTTTTCGAAGGGAAAAAAATATTTTAAAGAAAAATGTCGCCAGGATTATTTCCAATATGTAAATATGTCGAATATGTAAACTTGTATTTGTTCTGAAATATTGTTTTGTTTGTTTCTTTCCAGGCAGTTTTGTACACTTACTAATTCCAAGAAGATATTTTAATATGATTTCATTTATGAATCTGACCATTTATATATATATTTATTTCTTCAACGTGTTTAGAGCTTTTTTGTTTGGCTCTGTTATAATTGGTTCTGTTGCAGTTTTCAATATGTTTTTATTTTTTGTTCTACTACATTGGTTGTGTATGTTGATTGCTAAATGTAGACTGCAAAGTCACATTTATATTTATGTTATAGTAATATTTTATTACTTACATAAAACATATATACAAGAAAAAAAAGGTCTTCTTTTTGTCTTCATTAAAGTTCCAGACCCCCACCGTTCCTTTTAGTTTGCTGACCAGGCCAATAATAGACGAGACAAACATGAAAGATGATATACAGACACAATTCACTGAACTTATAACCCAGCCGTACTGCTGTGTCCCGCGTTGTTATATTATTATATAGCCGACCTACAACAAGCTCACTGCTGTATGTATGCCTTGTTGTGAAGCCATGTTCTGTTATACTCCATTAGTTGCGTGGCCGGTTTTGTTGCTCACTAAATAGCAGATCTACAAGCCTACGACTCGTCACGTCGTGAGCTTGTATGTCTGCTATTTATATGACAGACACATTTGACACATATTTGCACTTGCCATGGAGGTGCTTTTTTGTCTTGTTTTACACTTGCCATGGAGGTGCTTTTTTGTCTTGTTTTACAAACACAATATGAATAGAAACCCCTATAAAGAGTGGATTTGTTTCTGAATACTAATTTGTTCCACTGTTGTCAACAGCCAATACAAGTCAGCCACATACACTATGCTTATTCAATAATAATAATAAGCATCATTATCATCATCATCATCATCATCGTCATGAGTCTATATTGTCTCATGTGCCTTATCATCTTCTATCATAACCAGTGTTGTTCATAATGGTCACTCCTTGTGGCCATTCCAACCATTATTTTTCTAACATTTACTGTAAGCCCCTGGTGATGCTGGAACACATCTCCCATATTTCTGCATGTTATCTAGTGACAGCTGCTACCGCTCAGGCTTGTGCTTTCCAAAAAATTACATGACCTGATTTTGTGAATGACTGGCTCTGGTTCAAGATGTGAACATTTAACTAATCGTTATTTTATAGATTGGCCTGTGAAGTTCATAGTTCAGTAGACGAGCCTTGGCGAAAACATGCCTCGTTGTGTTCATTCAGGTATAACTCAAGAATATCTAATATATATATAATATATATATATTGTGGGAGGTCGGGTGGGAAATACAACTCAGAGTGCAGTTTCAGGGGTTAGACACACGATGGCGCCCCTTGCTTTATTTCTCCAACAGGTTCAAACAAAGTCAGTTTTCACAAACAGAACTCAGACAGTAATATTCTTTGCATGAGGTCCCGGTTCCGAGGCGGGAGTCGTCACTGCAGAGGATGAGAGGGGATGTTAGCATACGGTCAGAGCACAAGGTAAGTACAAAGTTGGGGCCTGAGACACCCGGTCTAGGCAGTCGACCAACTAGACCTTTGTATAACTCTTTCTCTTCTTCTTTTCCAGGTTCCAGAGGAGGCCAGGAGGCTCCCCCGGAGGTAGGTAAGGGGGTGCGTATCTTTCTCTATCCACAAGGCACAGAAGAGTACTTTAGAGTAGAAGTACTCGGATACGGGGTGGTGAGTAATTAGAGTAAACGTACTTGGTATGGTACCGGGCGGGGATGGTACGGAGGGCCCCTTAGGCTCGGCCAACAGGAAGATACACAAGCATTTATATTCTTATTTCTCTCTATCTACTGGGTGGCCGTGTCGGTACGACAACGGCAGTCAGGGGGTTAACACAAAGTAAGCGCTCTAGTTTCTAACGGTCTTCTTTCACCGGGCCTGGCGGCGCAAGCCAACTTAAAGTCTCTTCAAAGGGTGAAATAAACATAACACGGGCCTGTCTTCTTTCACAGGGTGGACGTGACACTTTATCTAGAGCCTGCTAGCTTCCATTCGTCTCTACGGGGTTATCTTCATTCAACAATCTTCAGTGTACAACACCACGGTGACACTCTTCATTCACAGTCTTCATTTAGCCTCGACAGGGTGACTTCCTTCATTCACAATCTTCGTTATTATCTTTAGCTGCTCATTTGCCACTATGAGTGCCTCTTCTTAATAACACGGGTGATAGATAGTGAACGGTTTGTCTTACTGCGACCTTATGGAGCTGTTGAGCTGCCGTTTCCATACGAGGGTCCCGTCTCCGCACTCGTCCCCGATACGAGCCAGGTGGGTCTCCAGCATGTATGCGGCTCTCCGTGTATATTTGTCTATGGGGGGCACACGCTCCTGCGTGTGCTTCCAGCCCCACTCCTACAAGCCTGGTGATGTGAGGATATAAGAGAGCAATTGAGTGGTGATACAAACGATCAAACAATAAACATAGTCCATACGTGAGAGTCCATAAGTGAGAGGAGTGTGGACTTACCATCCAACGCCGAGTGGACGGCATATGCTGCGCGAGCGTCTGTGTGTAGCAGGGATCTGATACTGCTAGGTGCGCAGGTTGTTTATAAAGGGCGCGGCTGACCGGCTGCGGCTGTCCTTAATTGCTAACCAGGGCGGCGGCCGGAATGAGGCGCAGCTGATTTAGAATTGCTCTGGGATAGTACACTGAGTCTATGACACGGCCGTGGGCGTGCCTGGTTGTCATGGTAACGCGCCCCTCCCCCTGAGGTGAGACCTGACACACTCCACAATATATATATAATAATATATAACTCTGTATTTGATTGGCAGGCTTGTAAAGTGGACCAATCATTTCTAACTTCCCCGTTTCACTGACTGTGAAACTGCAGTGGGTGTTTACATTCACTCATATGCACCATTTGTAAATGCACCATTTACCAAAGAAAATACTTTTCAGGGTATTCTGCCTTATTAACCCTTTGACTGGACACTCTTAATAACATCTTATTGTGCATTGGGCCAGATTTCGCAACTTTTTGAATGACAATAGAAATATGTGCGATATGACCACAATGTCACGAAATGTCTCATTTTCAAGCTGCATGTCTGTACTTTACAATGAATAATAATGATAATTATAATAATTATGATTCTAGCATGTTCCATCGTTTACTTATAAGCATTTTAGTACACCTTGGTTTCACTGTTCACTCATAGTCATAGGAACTTAAATAAATAAGTGTAAAAGTCTACACTTAATTCAGGAGAACACAAGTATGCAATCATGGTGCACCATGTCATGTTTTTTTCTGGCCAGCCTGGACATTGGGCCCTGGTGTCCCTGACCCTTCTCCAGCTGTACCAGACAGTGCAGACACAGTAGTGTCTGGTATGACCTCTGCAGCGTCCACAGCAGACAGCGGAGGCAAGCAGGACAGGGGGGTTGATGGAGTGCCTCTGCCCCAAAACCTCGTCTATCATGGCGAAATAAGCCCATGAGGCAGCTGTGGCTTTTCCATCCACCCCCTCACCAGTCTTAGGATACTTGCACTCCTAAGGCAGTGGAAAATGAAGATTTCAGAACCACTGGCTTAACAGGTTATTTGTATGGCAGTGCTTGGCAGTGCTTGTGGTTGGTTGTTGTTTGTGCTTGGGTAATATGTTCTGTGTAAATGTTTTTACAGCTCTAGCAGTGATTTACAAACAGTTTAATTTCAAGGGACCCCAAGTTTGACCTGAATTAGGCTATGAACCCCCATTTAATGGCATTTCTATCTCTGGGACCCCAATGTATATTGTAAAATCAAAGTTAATTTAACTCTGAGTGTACAAATGGAACCAGGTTCAACTAAGAGATTGTACCATTTGTACAATCTATCTCTGAGTTACAGACACATAAGGGTCCATCATTTAACTATCATTTAGCTGGGGACCCCCTGGAACTCCCTCAAGGCCTGGGGGACCCCACTTTGGCAACCACTGCTCTACAGTAATTTATAATCATCATGTCTAGTCATCTATAGCAGTAGTTCTCAAACATTTGACTGAGTGTATATCCCCCCCCCCCCCCCCCCCTACACACACACACACACACACACACACACACACACACACACACACACACACACACACACACACACACAACTTACATTTATAGTTGAACTGAACTGGGCAAAAGTGGTAAAAGTAAGATCAAAGACCTGGTGTTCACGAGACTGGTGGAGATGGGTGTCCTGGTCATTCCTGTTATCGCTGAGTTACTGTCCGCGGCAGGCAAAGTAACTGAGTTACTGAGTAGTTTGTCTCAGTTGCCTGCGGAGGAAGTAGTGGCAGACAGGCTTACAGCTGTATTTGTAGGGGGGACCGAGGGGGCCATGGGAGGTAGTGGGGTAAAGGTGGAAGACGAGGGCGCGGCACGCCCGGTGGTACAACCTCCGGTGGTGAGGAATCTACTGACCCCCCACGATCGCGCCTGGGTTCGGGATCCTCCTCGGGTTCAGTTGGGTCTGACAGTAAGTCTGTCCTACAGGTGTGTGCATAGCGCACATTAAAAAGAAAGAGCGAGAACGAGAGGGAACAGGAAAGAGAGTTCCAGTTGGAGATCACCAGAATGCAACTGCAGGCAAATACGGATAAGGAGATCCGCATACGGCAGATGGATTTGGACTGGGAGGAGAAAAAGGCAAGATTAACAGCGGTATCTACAGGGCAACAGGCACCCCAGCCACGGTCCGGTCCCAGTCTCGGTGACACACCAGGTACGTCATTTTTCGTGAGTCTGAGGTGGATTCGTACTTTAATGCATTTGAGCGTGTGGCTACTGCTCTCGCTTGGCCCAAGGACGTTTGGTCCATTTTGCTCCAGTGTAAGTTACTGGGTAACTTAAGTGTAAGTTACAGGAGGCGATGGCCGCACTCTCTGTTCAGGATAGTATGAATTATGAGATTGTAAAAGCAACCATTCTACGTGCATATTAAAAAGTCCCTGAAGCTTATCGTCAGAAGTTTAGGCAGCTTTCTAAAAATGCTAGCCAAACTTTTCTCGAGTTCGCTCGGGAGAAAGAGTTTGGATCAGTGTTCAGTGTTTTGTTTGTTTTGTCAGTCTAGTGAAGTTTAGTTAGTGTACTGTTTGTCTCTGTCTCCCGATCCCCCTTTCCCCGCGTCTTGTCGTCAGTCGCCATTTTGCGACATGCCCCGTAGGCTCCCCCCCCGCTCCCCTGCCCGGTCAAGCCTCGATCGCGTCCTGGCTTCTGGGGAACAAGGTCGAGGACGAGTCCGACTCTGAACCAGAGGCCTCTGGTTTTGAGGAGAACCCTGCCCAGGCTAGGCTCAGCCTGCAGCAGGCTTCCGTGTGTACTGGGACCAGTACAGATGTGGCGGCGGCACCTCCACCACCGCGGCGTTCTTCACGCGTTGCAGCGGCTGCTGTTGCGGCTCGTCCGCCGTCTCCCGTCACTCTCTCCCCAGGAGGAAGAGGAGCCCCTTGACTTCGAGGACGAGTGGAATCCAACCAGAGAGGACCTCGACGAGTATGACGATGAAGGCGGTAAGAACCTCCATTTTGCAATTTTACTGTGGACCTTATGCCACGTTAGTTTACTGTGCTACTACTAAGCTAAATACTGAATCGCGTTGTTACTGTGCTTTCTAATCTACTGTGAGTGAATCCCACTGGGAGAGGAGACCCTGTTGCATCTGAATCAATTTTATAAGACGAAAATATCTAATGTATTGTTAGCGTGCGTTATACTGTAGCAGTGTAGCTGCATCATGTCCCATAATGATGAAAGAACGTGTGTAGTCTAGAAGATGAATCAATTATATATATTATGAATACATTGTAATATTGATTATGTTTTCAGGCAGGTCAGATTACGAGTCAGACTCAGACAAGTGGGTTTCAGAGTCAGACGAGGACATGAATGAGTCTGCCCAGGCACCCCATGGAGGTATGAGAACAAAATGTTCTACATTTTCAAACACTATATGATACTATATGATATGCATGCGTGTTCCTGCTCATTCTGTCCTTATTGACTTAGTGTTATATATTGGCCTCAGCTGCCTGACTCAGTGACAACATTTCTGCATTTCTGCATTTTAATCTAAGAACAGTCGTTCTTAGATTTTAATCTAAGAACGACTGACCTAGAAACACAGCTTTTTCAGAAAACTGTCAGGATGTAGAAGACATTTTTAGAATACAATAGATTTCATGTACACATTTTGATAATATTACTGTGATTTAATTTCAGCCCTGTCTGATGATGACCACCACCAGCCTTCAACCAGTGCTGCTGCCGTTTCACACGGATGGGGTGAGTTTAGAATGTGATCCTAGTTTACTACACACTACATCCAGTACAATGTAAATTCAATTTCACAATGCAAGCACATGTACTATTGTACTGACATTATATTCAGGCTAACAATATCTGCATTTGATATCTGTGCTTATTGTGAGTCTCTTCAATATAATTGATATGATGTACATATTTTGATATTTTACTGTGATTTTTATTTCAGCCGTATCTGATTCTGATGACCCGTTATCACAGCCATTGTCCAGGGCTGCTGCTGCCGTTTCACACGGACAGGGTGAGTTTAGCATGTGATACCAGTTTACTACACACCACATTCAATTACAATGTCAATTCAATTTCACAATGCAAACACATGTACTCTTGTACTGACATTCTATGCAGGCTAACATGCTAACAATATCTGCATTTTATATCTGTGCTTATTGTAAGTCACTTAGATAAAATTGATTTGATGTACATATTTTGATATGGGATTTCATTTCAGCAGATGACATTGACCGGCCATCACCCATTGACGATGCTGCTGCTGGTTTGGGTGAGTTTTGCATGTGATCCTAGTTTACTATGCACCACATTTGATTATAAATGTAAATTTACTATGACAGTACTTTTACTTTATGACAGTACAGTAAATGAAGGCTAACTACATGTGCTTGGACCTAAATGCCTGAATTGATCTACATTTCAGACATGCTGCTTCTGGATGGTGAACGGCCCACAACCAGTTCTGCAGAGCCTGTTGCCAGCGAGCTGGGTGAGACTTATTTTGAGAATCAGATTTATTGTCACATCACAGGTTTACAGAGTAAAAAAAGTGTGAGCATAGCAGCAAATGTATACAGTACCACACAAATAAAAATGTATTTTATGGTAATTTTGTATATATGTATGTATTTATAATGTAGATGGTGACAGTCCAGCTGAGGCAGCCGCTGAATGGTCCGATGTTGGCTGGAAAACCCACCACATCCCCTTCACCGGCTCCCCGGGTGTCCATTACGAACCGCTGACGGCAGACAGTGACCCCGTTGAGTTCTTCCAGCTCTTCCTGACTGATGAGATGCTGGCGGACATCGTGGTGCAAACCAACCTGTATGCTGGGATGTGTATAGCTAAGGTAAAATTATGTAATTTAGATGGCATATTATGTAAACATGGCATTCTATAGTGTATACTTACAGTACTAGAAAACCGAGCACCCCTTTTTTTAGCAACACTTTTTTTTTGAGTGGTGCAGTGATTCAACCACTCCTATAGGCAGCTATGTGTGTCCCTGGGTTTGTCTGTGCCACACGGTAACTCTGTCATTTCTCAACCATTTCGGACACGGGGCGGCTCGCCGGAACCGGGCCGCCCCCCTGGCCGCATTCCGGCACCACTCACTTCACAAGGGTGTGATTTATTTATTTATTTTTCTTCTGATTTTTATCTATATACTATTTTTTTTCCCCTTCCTTATACAGTATCTATATACTAAATGTCAATTTTAAATTGTAGGTCCCTGCCGAGTTGGTCCACTCGAGAGTGTGGCGGTGGAGAGAGGTCACCATCGGGGAGAACCTCCTGCAATTAGAGACATCACCATCAGCCAGCTGGCACCTGGAGAGTTAGTCATGCGGCATAACAATAATGTCATGATTATTGCATGGAGGGACAAGAAAATTGTCAAGGTTGTGACAACGCTTCATGAAAACAAAATGGTCACAGTGCTGGAGAGGGAAAAGGGGAGGGCGGTCAGACGAGAGCTGATAAAGCCTGCATCCATTGCAGCGTACAACAAGTACATGAATGGGGTCGACCGTTTAGACCAGATGATTTCATATTATCCCTTTACCCGCATTGTGAAATGGTGTTCTGAGAGGTCAATGCCAGTTGCATATTGATTTTCAGGGGTGGGCAACTTTGACGATGGAGCGGGCCACTATATTATCAGCTATTTTGCTATATTTGAATTTAAATCCTGAATTATGTTTTTGCTATTTAATTGGAATCCTGAAAAGTAACTTATTTTATTTCAAATGCATTTAGTTATACTTAACTTTATGAACTTAAATGAAAATATATTGAACATATACTGTCAATTACCCCACCTGGTGTTTTTGTACTATAGGTGAGTCCAGAAGAAGTGGAGGGCCTCATGATGAGAGAGGAGGTCTCGGAGGGGCTGAAAAAGCAACCTGCCATTTATGAGGCTGTGCAGGGCAATGTCCAAGTGCAACAGGACAAGGTCAGGAAGAGGAAGCTCGCGCAGGGCTGGGATGACGTCATGGCAGTTGGGGATAGGGTCCTCAAAAAGAATATTCGGGAGGATCAGAGGAAGGGTGGGAATCTCTGGGGCCATACACCATCGCTGAGATAAAGGGGAAAGCGGTGTACTTGGTTGGGAACAAAGGAGAGAAGCAATTTGCTAATTTGGACCAGCTTTCACGCTACATGGAGCCAGAGGAGAGGATTCCAGCAAAGCTTCTAAAGCCAGCTGGAACCTTTCCTCTGGCTCGCCCCCCTCCACCACTTTGTCCTTTATCTCCTCCTCCTGGTCCTCACCCTCCCCAACTTTCACCCAGTCCCTCGAGCCCTCTTCCTGACCTGGGCCCTGCACAGCCTTCATTCAGCCCCTCTGGGCCTCCTCCTGCCCTCCACCACCCACCATCCGTAGGACCCTCCACTGAACCCCCACCTGCCCTCCACCACCCACCATCCGCAGGCCCCTCCACTGACCCCCCTCCTTCAACATTGGATGGTAAATCCCATTTAATAATGCAACATCAAGAATAATGATGCCCAATGTACAACTTTGAATGACTGAAATGTTCTATATTTCCAGTTCTCACAGCGATATGGACAGGGAGGACAAAGGGCCAGATCCTGACCTTGGATCTCCACAGCCTGGCACCAGGGGAGAGATTACAAAGTGAAGTAAGTCTTGTTTTGCACAGTGCTCTCTTTGATATGAAAGTAATATTAAAGTGATTGTTTGTTTTTTTTAGATTGTGAACGCCTATCTGGTGTGGGTGGCCAGAATGGCCAACAGGCCAATAAAGGAGGAATAAAGGAGGAAGAACCCCACATGTCCTCGTTACCACTGTGGTGGTAACGACCTGGCGAAGGTGAAGAGCATTGATCTCTTGAATGAGATGAAGAAGGACCTGCAGCACCTCCACACACACCACCTTCCCACAGATGAAGATCATCTTCTCGGAGCTCACCCAGAGATGCCAGTGGCGAGGTGCTGCAAGTCCTGGGAGGATAAACAAGGCTAGAAAATGGGTGAACAGTAAGATGGCTACTTTTGTTAGGGAATTAGGTCTTTCTTCTTATCGTGTCCACAATACAGTTAGTTACAATACACGCTAGATGTGGTTCAGCCACAGCTGAACACATTGCTGTCCCTTTTCGTTGAACTCTGCCAAGTCCGTTGCTGTGCAGGGATGTTCCAGCAGGGGGCATGTGAGGAGGTGTTGCATGGTCTGCGGCTCAGTGCCACAGTCACACACAATGTCCTCGTCATCAGAAAAACCCCATTTTACGAGAGTGGCTTTTGCTCGCCCAACACCAGATCTTAATCTATTAAGACATTTCCACACTGCGTATGTTGAGTCTGCTCCAGGGGGTAGTGCCTCGCTAGCCTTTAGCTCCATCGTTGTAGCTGGTGGGAGATTGCCAGTCCTTTCTTCCCACTGAGTGACTCTCTCACTACTTATGCTCGGTGTTCCGAGCAGAGGGATGCTATTCAGGACGTTTTTCCTGGATTTAAGACGGCTTTTGGCTGGCACATGGCCGAAGAGAGGGTGTCTTTCGTCAGTAGACTGTTGTAGCCGCTCTTTTCTGCTTGCTGCATTCCGTCGTATCTCTGGTGGGGCTATGCCTGCCAGGATGTACAAACGGTCTGTGGGTGTAGGTTTCAGGCGGCAGCCTAAGGGAATTAGGTGGGAGCATTGTTGCTCATCCTCACATAAGGTTTGACTGCCCTGGCCAATTTCTGCGTGATGGAGTTCATTTTACCACTTTGGGAAATAGATAGATATTTTTAGATAGTATAGTTCAATCACCTAAAGCTACAATCTAGAGTGAGTCAGACTACCTCTTGTACTTACTCTAGATCATAGCTTTACGGAGGTTTTATTTAAATAAATAATAAAAAGACCACAAACTGGCCAGGGCAAATTTATTTATGTGAAGATAAAAAAAAAAAAAATGTAGTCATCACACTGTTCACTCATTTTCTTCCCTTCCTTCCTATCGCCTACCTACCCCTTACCATTCATCTTCACCTCTTTCCTCTCCACTCTTCCCCATCCATACCAAAGACATGTCTTCTTTGTTGCCTGTCTTCCTCATGTCGGATGTAGCTGCTCCTCCAATGCCCAGTGTAGTACATTTAATTTAATTTAATTTTATCCTTATGTTCACTGTGCATTATATTGCATTGAATGCACTGGCACATGTTGGCCTCATATTGCCTGGAGTTTAATAAACAGAAGATGTTTTCATTTAGTCTGTAATTTATGAATTCATACACAGTAAATGTCTTATAGTGTTAATCTAATTCAAGTGAGTGTACAATGGAACCACATGGACCCATCATGTCATGTGTACAGTACACTGTAACATTGCCCAGATGGAACTGTTTTTATTATATTGATACATTTTAGGGGTAAAATAGACCACCTAGTTGCTAAGTCTTTACTAACATTTCGATATAAATCCCTAGATAATGTCAGAATTCTCAAGTTTCTGGTTCAGCGCCTGTGCGCTATGTAAACAGACAGAAATCTATGTATGTATTTTTTATTTTTTGTCTTTGCTCGACACGGAGCGCGTTCATGAATGGATTCAGGCGCGTTCACAGCGTTTGCACTTCCGCATTTGGGCACCAAAATGTGGTGCCCAAATGCTGAATCAGCGAAAAAATGCGGAAATAGACGGTACTTCCGGCAGTCTTCCGGGTGCTTCAAAACGCCACTGAGCAACTTCCACTGACATGAATCGCGGAGGGAGCGGAGCGGAGTGCCAGTTCAGTCTCTATCCTTAGACCAAGCCCTCTTTTACTCCACATGAGGATGAGCAGGACAGCAGGTGAGAGAGGGAGGGATGGAAGATTGGATTAGACAATTATGAAGATTTGCCAATGTGAACAATATATGAATAAATTAAAGTTTCAAATCACAACAGTTGACTCAAGACACTTTAGATTAGATGTAGAGCAGACACCCTGACAGTCCCACCCTGAAAGAGAGAGACAGAGTGACAGATGGGGAGACAAGCAAATACAAGTAGCAGCAACAACAATAACTCTTATAATATAACAAATTATTAGTATTAGTGTGTAATATTTGTTTTTATTGTTATTGGAATAACGTTTAGCACTCTGAGCTGGAGTGGAACCCCCATCTCCACCCGAGAACAACGCATTTGGTGAAACAGGTTAAATGAAGTGCACACTTCACCTTGAGGGAAGAAGGGACTTCACTGTGGCTTTTGGGATGTCTTCCTGGCGACAAACAAGAATGTATAAACACATAGCAAAATAGACTGGTTTGATCACAATGACACACAAGTCAATTCACTACAAGATATTCCAAATACTCCAGATATCATGTTCATCAATTAAATTAGAAAAAACTTAGAAATAGGCTGCCAATTGTATTTGTATAGTCTAGTATATATTTGTAAAAGTCTAGTAGTGTCAAGTAATAGTATGTCATCAAATCTTAGCTGGTTGGACCATATAATGTCACCTAATTCTGATCAGTGTGCTGGTCTATTGTATTGCGCCTCTTGTGCAGAGAGAGAGAGTGTGAGTGAGTTATCTGCATGCACTGTATATTGACTGTATAATTGCCACGTAGGCTACACAATTCTGAAATAAATACCATTAATTATAACACAGAGATTGTATCTTTATCTTTAACTATCCATGTCAACACGTATTGGCCCAATGATTCTCAATAAGGGAAAGTTGTTTAATCTAGTTGATTTGATCATGGCAAAATAAATAAAAAATATTCGTTTTTGGCTTTTCTACATAGATAGATAGATAGATATGTAGCCAGGCTGACTTGAGCCTCAGGGGCCACCATGCAATGCATGCACTGTCACTTCCTCATTGGCAATCAAAGTGAGTATTTAAAGGCCCTGTAGCCAGTCTACCAAACATAGGCTGTTGTTGTTTTTTTGGTCTGTCTTTCCCTGACAAGGTGAGCAACATTGATGCATGGTTGTTTTTGATAATTGTATTAAGTAGTATTTTAATCATTATTTTGTTACTCCCAGGTCAACCTGTCAAACATCAGGTCGGTCAACCATCAGGTGACTTCAGGACAGGTCAACCATTCAACCATTCAATGTATAATGCTGTTTATCCCCGGGAAGTCCCTAATGGGCTGAGGGACGCGTCAATAATAAGCTTAACATGAAGCGCATAATGCAAAACATATGTAGGTAGACTACTATACTATATTAACACATTCATGACGGGAAATCCTTTTGGTGATTAATGGATTAGGTTATACTTTTGCTATGTACAAGCTCATAGCACGGCTGAGGGACACGGAGGTGCAACGTCCAGATGACGTCCCAGCTGGCGAGACCCCCTCACCTGACTCGTCGGCACCACAAAGGTCTTCCCGGGAGACAGCAGGAACCCATTCCAACCCACACCACCTACCAGTGGCAGTGACTATGGTGCGTGGGACTGGGACCAGTGGGAATCGACAGGTGGCTGGTAGCACCTCCACCACTGCAGTGATCTTTAGGCCTTGGCTGTAATAATTTATTGTTTATTTATTCTTTGTTTTCTACTGCATGCTTTGTTTTAGTGAGTGTTTAGTGTTTTATTGTTTTTATATGGCATGCTTTGTTTCTTAAATGTAAGTCACTCTGGATCAAGAGCATTTGATGCATGCCTAAATTGTATTGTGAATATATTGTTATATTAGGAGGTTTTTACATTCAATTAACTTGTACATTGTGGCTTTTGTAATGTTATATTGCACAAGCTTTTAATTAGGAAATAGAATAAATATCCAATTCCTTCTCTGTATCGTTCCAATTTCTTCTCTGTATCGTTCCAATTTCACTCATGAGCACGTAGGAGTGGTTGCACCACCGCGTTCACGCATGGCACTACACACACCAATTTCTTCTCTGTGTCGTTCCAATTTCATGCATGTGCACACCACTCGTGCTCATGACTACACACAGGTACACGGACATTAACACACAGGAACACAGGTACACGGACATTGCTGGTTGTACCACTCAAAAAACAACTTTTTGGAACACGGCAAGTCTTCATCAACAGATTCTTGTTTTCTCTTTTTTTTTTTACACTGACGCAGTTTCTCCAATTTTGAGAAGGAAAATTGCAGGTTGCATGACTTTATTTTTCTTCAAAAGGTTGAACTGTACAACAACCTTTACAGGCATCCCAACCAATTCCCTAAATTATTCAACTTAAGGAAATTGTTGTACACCTCTGCACTGTTTTTTTTGCAGAGAATCTGCTTGACACCTCATGTCCCCACTTCCCTCTGAACAAATAACACACACACACACACACACTCTGTAATATTCTGGGACTCTAAATAACCACACTTGGAGAGCATTCAAACACAGGTCTTTACTTGGTGACTCTCAAAGTAGAACTGAACACACACAGCACACTCAGAGGCTACAACAGGCTGCAGGGGATCTGGCTAATCAGCACAGGTGGAGATAATGTTCTCAATCAGTGGCATGCTCTTTCACCTAGAAGACACCATTACACACTCCAGTCGATGTTTTCTTAGGCGCCTGTCACACCTATCAGACAAGCGTGTAATCAATGTTTTATGGTTTCATCTGTCTTGTCGTTTGTCGCATCAATTGACCACAATGCTTTGCGGAATCTGGGCGGTGCGTGGGCGGTGCGAGGACATGCGGAAACAGATCCACGTGTTGCCCCTGTTGTTGTCCTTACGCTGTTAGCTGCGGGACACAGTAGCTAGTAGCTTGTTGGTTGTGTCAACGTGTTGCGTCTCCACTTTATCAGTACCACTACCACAGTAGGTGCCAAGTCTGGCACTGATTCCGTGTGTATGTATATAGCCTCCAGGTACGCAGACTAAGCATGGCATCATTGTGGAAAATTAATATTTTCTGTTATCAACGACTCCATTATTTTTAATAAAGCGCATCCATTTTACCACAACACACGACTTGCTGCATTTCAGGCTGTTAGCCATGGGGCGCCTGGGCGCACGGCTCTCTCCTATCTGCAGTCAGACCGTTCAGCGTTACTTCAGGAGAGGAGACGACAGATTGCAGTGGACACCTCGATGTTAATGTTATTTAAAAAAAATGAGAGAAAAAAAAGGGGGGGAATCATAACATTTCATGCCCAAAATGATTGTTTGGGAGCAGTAGCATTTTCAGAAATATAAGTCATGGCTACGACTCTTTCATAATCTCCAGTCCAATGCGCACTGCCCATGCGAACTGAAAACATGTTCATTCATATTAACAGTTTTATTTTATTTTAACAACCAAATCATATGATTTTGAATCATATGAATCAAAATTTCTGCTGAGACAGTATTTGAAATTTTAATATAGTCGCGTAGTTTCAGCGATGAACGATGCACACCGAACGTTAAGCAGCTCAACCCTGAAACACAGCAGCAGCTCAATGACGAAGCTCCGTCTTTTTAAGCTCTTTTTAAGCCCTGTTTTTTAACCACTGCAGACAGCATATGGATTTTAAGGTTCGGATACACAGTTTTACTGATGTGCTTTTTAACTGGATTGCCGACATTCGGACTGTCAGCCCTGGCCTGTTGCTAGTTTGACAGCTAGCCTGTTGCTAGCTGTCACAGCCGTGGCACGTTAAACAAGCGACTTTTTCAGTTTATAAGTAGCTCCGGTCCATTCTGTCAATGCAGGGTGTGCGTGTGTACACGATAAATATCTAGTACATTTGTATATTCACGTACAGTCGTACAAGTAGGCTACACAGCATAGGCACTCAGATCATAACACAGGGCAGAATCATATAAGCATTAGGAGTGAAAATGCATGCACCTTGAATTATAACGTTTGTTTTAATTTTCTGTTCGGCCACGACGGGCAGGGATTATATTTTCCTGTTGAATTGCTTACTGGAACAGACCAAACTACTACTATTTACTTAACAATAAAATCATTTTCGTTAATACGAAAGTGCATAGGCTTTCCTCTTCCGTGTCTGCACTATGCAGAAAAAAAACAACAGACTCAGAGTGTGAAAAGACCGCCCAGTGCAGCGTAACAAACGGACCTTCTCTCCTATTGGTTGGCGGGTAAACCCAACCCTTTTTGTCTTGTCTGAGGTGCCGCCTTGTTCTTCAGGTTGTGGCCTACAAAATGTTTTGTGTCGTGTGTCTCGCCCCCCCCCCCCCCCCCCCCCATGAAACACGTTTGTCTGATGAGACCACGTGACTCCCATTAGAAATGCATTGGGAGCTGTCTTGTCTGATGCTTTTCATCAGACAACCATGAGACGCTTGTCTGATTGGTGTGACTGCGGCCTTACCCTATTAAACTGGAACTAAACTGACCCTAAATAAAAATGATAGAAAGGAAAGTAAAATCAAATTAAAATGTGTCTGATAATTGACAGAAATTAAATGTATTGTTTTGGAAGCCTTTAAAAAAGGCTGTTTTTGTTAACTAAATATAGTAGTCTACTGCTGCTCAAGTTAGGTCTTTACTCCAAGTAAGTGTAATGACAAATGAACAGAAAATGAGAAGCAGAGAAAATCTTTGTTTTTTATTTTCTTAATTTTTTTTTGAATAGAACCATCATTAAAAACGATTAATGATGCTGTTCCACAACGTTGGTCTTGACATCCATGAAAATGACCCAAAATGTGTGATTTTCCCAGACCTTTGGACACTCCCGTAACTTGTTTTTATATTTAAGAAGACATTCAATATGGTATTTTGCTTCCATTGCAATTAGACCCCCCCCCCCCCCCTGAAACAGATCTGTGGACTGCATTTTAGTGCCATGGTTCGTAAACTGTCATCAAACAATGACAAAGTTTACCTGTCTTTAGAGAGCAAAACAGGCACTCATCATTTGACATGGATTGACGCTTGGAACGCCGCTAGTCTTCATCAACAGATTCTAGTTCTCTTATTTTTTTACGCTGACGCAGTTTCTCCAATTTTGAGAAGGAAAATTGCAGGTGGCATGACTTGTGCCATTTGGTTTTATTTTCTTCAAAAGCTTGAACTGTACCACAACCTTTACAGGCATCCCATCCAATTCCTTTAATTATTCAACTAACTTAAGGAAATTGTTTGTGCAACTGTACAACAACTGTTTTTCTGCAGATAATCTGCTGGACACCTCATGTCCCCACTCCCCTCTGAACAAATAACACACACACACTGTAATATTCTGGGACTCTAAATAACCACAATTGGAGAGCATTCAAACACAGGTCTTTACTTGGCGACTCTCAAAGCAGAACTGAACACACACAGCACACTCAGAGGCTACAACAGGCTGCAGGGGATCTTGCTAATCAGCACAGGTGGAAATAATGTTCTCAATCAGTGGCATGCTCTTTCACCTAGAAGACACTATTACACACAAGTCCATGTTTTCTTACTCTATTAAACTGGAACTAAACTGACTAAGGCGTGGGCTACACAACTCTGGGTGTTTTTTCAAAAGCACAAAACGGAGGTTTTTGGCAACGGATAAATAAGTGGAGATTTTCGAAAAGATCCGGATGGTGGAGCTGTGTAGTCATTAGGCATGTGGAAAATAATTGATACGTATCGATACATCGATTATGACGTGCGCGATGCGAGTGAATCGGTTCATTCACTGTGTATCGGTAAAATTGACGGGTGAAATCTCGATGGATCGTTCGCGGAGTGCTTTCATCGGTAAAATCCGTGGTTGCACTGTTTTTTCATGGTAAATTTCACCCTATCCTGTGTTTCCGAGGCGCATTGAACGTACCATCAGAAAAGGAAGGAAAAAAAAGGTCTCTCGCAGCCAGCTCCGCACAGTGTGCGGCTGTGCGCTGCGAGCACGCAGTCAATGAACAGAGTTACAGAAGCTACCGTACGACGGTGCAGAGTAGACACGTTGAGTTGACTATAAAGAGCACCCGCGACGAACAGAAGTGAGCCCCACGCACAAAGGAAGCACAACCTTTAGCTTTATAAAATAGCTGTCCGTCGATCAGTTGACTTTTCACTGTAGCGCTGCGTGCTGCTAATGATCCACACTCCACAGCTGTTCTAGCTGATTCTCCGACGCGAATCTGCGTCGCGACTCGCGATCATCAATTTGTAATTAAAGAAAGCTTCTGCAGTCTGCACACACGTGTACAACAACAACAACGCCACAGCTGGGTGTACTGCTTGCGTTTAAAGTCGTTTACAACCGTTCCACAACTTTCCACTGTCCAGCTTTCCCCTGCTATTCTCTGAGATAGAAGCCTTATTTATATTCTGCAGCAAGACGGTGTCGCACGCCTAAAATTGCAGATCCACAAGCTCACAGCGGGGCGTGGATGAGACGCGTTGTGAGCTTGTACATCTGCTATGTATTTATAACGTTAATAATACATGCAGGCCAGGGTCTTCAATGTTTTTTAGGTCAAGCCAAGGACCACTTAGCTGAGAGTGAGAGATCAAGCAGGGACCCCCACTATACAAAGGCAATTATATTATAAAACTGTGTTGCAGATTAAACTACTTGTTTGACAGCACTACGAGTGTGACCTGTCATTTTTGTTTTGTTTATTTGTTTCTTTTCTATTTATTTGTTGGTAACATTAATTGAGCTATTACATTTTAATCTCTTGAACCCTCTATACTCAACCTCAAATTGACCTTTGATATATAATTATTATACTATAGCCTATGATTATTAGTAATCTAACAATTCCACAATAACCAGCAGAGAGCAGACCGTTTGTTTACTTACATAATTCTATAAGTTGGGTTGTTTGAGATGCAGAGCTATAATACTAACCTACAGTAAAACAATAAATTGCTTTGAATTTAAATGTAATGCATTTTTACATGTTTTGGGAAATTAATAGAGCTTTAATATAAATCCTTTCTATTGTGATGAATCGCCATCAAATCGCATCGTATCGGTAGAGGGGTGAATCGCATCGTATCGCATTGATTTGAACTAAATGGTTATCGCATCACATCGCATCGGGAAGAGGGAGAATCGTATCGCATCGTATCGCCAGGGGATTCCATGTATCTCTAATGTATCGTATCGCTGGCAGTGCATCGAGATGCGTATCGAATCGTGAGATGAGACGAGATTCACATGCCTAGTAGTCATGCGAAACGGAGTTTTTGAGGAAGGATGCCGTCACCTCCCTAGTCGTGCATGTTCGTTGTTGCTTTTAACACTGAGCATGCGCATCAGTTCATGGATTGAAAAACGAACAACTTCCGGGGTGAACTTGAGGTTACCATAGAAACGACAACAAACACGATGACAGCTAGCGCCACCGCGGTCGGATCCTCACCAATCTAATATAAACACAAACCCCATTCTGCCAGCTGCCTCGCTAGCCTAGTGGACTACTATGCAGACTTGAAATATATGCTTTGCTTTGCTTTGCTGATTCGCGCCCCACTGCCGCAGTTGTTTTAACAACCGCAGACTTTTCAATAGTTTTTGGATTAAGGTTGGTGAAGGATGCGTTGCTCCCCTGCAAGCAGGGGAGCAACACATCCTTCACCAATCTTAATCCAGTCTTTTTAATGCAACCTTAATCCAAAACTATTAAAAAGTCTGCGGTTGTAAAAACAGTGGCGGCAGTGGGCCGCGAACCAGCGAAGCAAAGCATATAATACAAGTGTGCGTAGTAGTCCACTAGGCTAGCGAGGCAGCGGGCAAAACGGGGTTTGTGTTTATATTAGAAGGTGAGTTCTAAAGTTGCTCACTAGACAGAGCCCTGTCTGCACGTACTACCGGGTTACGTGGGGGGATTTATTGGGAAACCAGCTCATCGCACATGCTCAGAACATTTTTCTATTGCGTTACATATTTCTTATCGCCACCTACTGGCATGGCATGCTTGTTGGAGTGAAAAATGATCGTTTTGGGTTGTATGTGTGGACACATATCTTTGTCGTATGGGCCCCTGCCCATACGACAAAGATATGTGTAACGGAGTACGAAAATATCAGTTTTATTAAAGATTGAGTATGTGTAGCCTGGGCCTAAATAAAATGATAGAAAAGAAAAGTAAATCAAATCAAATTAAAATATGTGTCTGATAATTGACAGAAATTAAATGCAATGTATTGTTTTGGAAGTCTTTAAAAAAGGCTGTTTTTGTTAACTAAAGATAGTAGGCTACTGTAACCTGACGCTGCCAGATCCAAGAAGCTTGCTACACATGTTTGTTACACAGCTTATTGGGATCTGGGATCGCGGAAGCAAATTCGATGACGTTCCTTTTTTTCAAGATACATGGTAGATGATTGGATGGGACCGTCTGTCTATCACCGTCTGGGTGTGCAAACACAACCAATCATATTGACGTGTCTGTATAGCTTCACATCCGGTTTCGCACATATCCCGCCCTTAGCTCACGCTGATTGGTTCGGTACGGAGCGGTTCGGCGTTAGCTCAACTCCCTGCGAGATTCCAGATGGATGTGGTTTTGGGGAACATGGTTACCCAATACCGCCCCCAGCTGGCAAAGTCAGGTTAAGGCTACTGCTGCTCAAGTTAGGTCTTTACTCCAAGTAAGTGTAATGACAAATTAACAGAAAATGAGAAGCAGAGAAAATCTTAGTATTATTAAATAGTTTCTTATTATTATTCTTTTTTTAAATCTTTTTAAGAAGAAGACACACACCCCCTTCCACTCAGTGTCCTCACCTCACCCCCTAAGGCGCCGGTCAGACCTTTGAAACAATGAGACAATCAGTGTCTTGTCATTTTAATTGTCTTGTCGTTTGCCACATCAATTTACCACAATGCTTTGCGGAATCTGGGCGGTGCGTGGGCGGTGCGAGGACATGCGGAAACAGATCCACGTGTTGCCTGTTGTCCTTACGCTGTTGTGTGTGGTGACAAAATGTTTTTTTGGAGGAGAAAGAGGGCTCTTGTCCTGGCGATGTTGGTGGCGAGGAGAAAGAGGGAAAGGGAGACAGGCCAGAGAGAGCTTGTGGCCAGGAGATTGAGGCAGGAGGAGGAGGAGGAGAGAATGCGAGCAAGAGAGATTCAAATGGCCCCTCTGGTCCGTAGAAGGAGGCGAGTGTGGGTCGATCCGATCTTCCAGGTTCGGAAAAAACTCGGGCCGATCACCAGCTTTATTGGGAGCTACGGAGGAATGAAACCCGTTTCCACCAGGAATTCCGGATGTCTATCCAACAGTTCTATTTCCTGCTGGCGAGGGTGACTCCAGAAATCCAGAAGCAGGACACTTTCTACAGGGAAGCTATTCCTCCCGCTGAACACGCTGATATGTGTTTCCAAGCACACAGACTTACGGTTCTCATGATTGGCTAACCCTAGGGTTAGTTTTCAACGTGCGATAGCTCGATAACGATAAGTCCGTCAGCCAAGTAATTGACATGGGCGCGTTCAGTTGCCCGAGATCTACGCTCCGATAGGTCCGCCTATCGTGCGACCCCCGTAGCAAGAGTTATCCAACTCTGACCTGTAATCCGGAAGCCTTATAGGCATAATGAACCTTACAGTGTATTGACTGGTGAAATGCTAACCCTACATTTGAGAACCATACATCCGTGCACGGGGAGACTTATCGATAGCTATGCGTGGATGCAAAGAACTTCCATTTTCGACCTTTGTGGGAGGAGCTATCGCGCGTCAAAGTGTAACCCTAAGCTTCTAAACCACAGGACCGTGTGTGGCGAACCACATATCAGATTGTTCATCCTGACAAGCTATATAACATACTAAAAGATGGGCCCGTAATATCTAAAGTTTTTTTACTTAGAAGCCTTAAAGAGGTTAGACAAATAGCGGAAAAAACATTCTCAACGGGACCAATTCCATTGCAATCAACGTGAAAAAACATTCTCAACGGGACCAATTCCATTGAAATCAACGTGAAAAAGTGAGTCAGAAAAAGTGGTGTTTGAAAAATAAATAATTTAATTGAGCTTTTGGGGCTGAAAAAACGTGTCTCTTTTGATTTGGTGGCAAGTTAGAAGTGCCGTAGAGCTACGAGACCGCTACCATTGGATTCGGCATGCTTCAAACATTTAGAAACAGTCTTGTCTTGCTAAAATAACCCTAACACATTGTATTTCAAAAAATCATATCTCTGCCGCGAAGGATATGAAGACCTATATAAGTTTGGACCCTCCTCTGTCACATCCAACCTATGGTTGGATGTGACAGAGGAGGGTCTGAACTTAATATCTGATCTGTCTTTGATTTTGTTCAAGACCTCTACGTATTTTTTTAATCGAAAATAAGATAGCCCAAAAAGGCCAAAAGAAATGTTGGAGGTTTTCTGGGGGTTAGTGCCCTAACCTTCCAGATAACCGGAGTTAGGGTTTTCCACACCCACTTAACCAGAACCTGTCCCTAATTAGGGTTAGGTACACCTTCAGTTAATTGGGCGTTTAACAATGGAGTTGATAGGAAAACTAACCCTAACTAACCCTAACTGCGGGGGCACTGTCTGGGGAGGAACTGGGGGCCAGTGGCACTTGGGGGATCACAGTGGTGACAACCTCAATATCTAATCCCAATGAACTTTTGTTTTAGGACAACGCAAAGCGCAGGGAACCTGCTTCAAAGGCGGAATGCCCGCTATGTTTTGGGGTGTTTTTCCTAAAATCCCACCTACAGAACAAACACCGCCTGCAGGACGAGGAGAGGCTCCTGGTGCAGGACTACGCCAACGGCAGGTAAAGTCGACTCCAGGAGCATCATTGTTAAATGAAAATATGATTATTGTTTAATGGTGTAATAAGCAGACACTTTCTACACTAACGTGGCCTACCTTGTCTTCGTTTGTTAGAAATCGCAAAGCCGACAAGCACCAGTGTCCGGTGTGCGATGCCAAGCAGGTGTCCAGGCTGGACAAACATCTATATGATGTCCATCAGCTGACGGTAAGTTAATGGTTTTTTGCTTAATACTTAACAACTAGAACCACCCAAACAAAGATTTATATTCAGATCACTTTGGCAAGATGTTCGCCCCCTTGGCTTCTTACGGTCCCCATGACATGTTGAAGTCAAATCCTGCCAGGGAACACATATTGGGTCAATAAAAAATGTACGACACAATAACCAGTGATTGATAAGGCTGTACTTTTCAACAGGGACCAGAGATGAAGGCCTACTTCATCATTGCCAAAAGGATGGTGTGCATAGAGAAACTCAGGGCGCTACGGGCCACGGGCTACGCCATGATCTCGTGCCTGGACCAGCCCGGAGCTGGTGGTAGGTTCAATGACCATTACAATTATAATAATACTTGTGTGTTGTGTTTTTAGTGGTATTGGAAACCAAAATTTCCCTATCAAATCTATTGTGGAGTGTGTCAGGTCTCGCCTCAGGGGGAGGGGCGCGTTCCCATGACAACCAGACAAGCGCCAACGCGGCACGCCCACGGCCGTGTCATAGACGCAGTATACTATCCCAGAGCAATCCTAAATCAGCTGCGTCTAATTCAGCCGCCACCCGTGTTAGCAATCAACGGCAGCTGCAACCTGTCAGCCGCGCCCTTTATAAACGACAAGATGCGCAGGCAGCATACGCCGTCCACTTGGCGTTGGATGGTAAGTCCACACTTCTCTCGCTTATGGACCCAACCGTATGAACTATGCACATTGTTTGATCGCTTGTACCACCACTCAATGCACTCTTGTATTCCCACATCATCAGGCTTGTAGGAGTGGGGATGGAAGCACACACGGGAGCGTGTGCCACCCCATAGACAAGTATCAACTGGAGAGCCGCACACATACTTGGAGACCCACCTGGCTCGTATCGGGGACGAGTAGCAGAAGACGGGACCCTCGTATGAAACGGCCGCTCACCTCTCCATAAGGTCGCAGTAAGACAACCGTTCTATATCTATCACCCGTGTTATTAAGAAGAGGCACTCATAGTGGCATGAGCAGCTAAGGATAATAACGAAGATTGTGAATGAAGGAAGTCACCCTGTTGATGCTTATGAAGACTGTGAATGAAGAAAGTTACCATGTTGATGCACACTGAAGACTGTGAAGGAAGATAACCCCCTAGATGTTGATGGAAGCTAGCATGCTCTATATAAAGTGTCACGTTAAACCTGTGAACGAAGACAGGCCCATGTTATGTTTAGTTCACCTTTTGAAGAGACTTTAAGTTGGCGAGAGCCCGCCATACACCGGTGAAAGAAGACCGTTAGAAAATAGAGTGCTCAGATTCTGAACCCCCTGACTGCCGTTGTCGGATCGAGACGGTCCCCATATAGATAGAGAGAAATCAGAGTATAAATGCTTGTGTACCTACCCGTTGGCCGAGCCTAAGGGGCCCTAGCTACCATACTCACATGGTCTCCTACCAAGTACTTTTACTCTGATTACTCACCACCCTGTATCCAAGTACTCCTACTCAAAAGTACTCTTCTGTGCCCTGTGGATAGAGAAAGCTACGTACCACCTTACCTACCTCTGGGGGACTCTGCGAAAGGCCAAGCGGCGGGAACAGCTGAAACGCTGGGTCGGCTCGTGCACCGACAAAGCGCCGGCGGTGCCCAAGCGGAGATGGCGGGGCGATGATGAGACGGAGGCCGTAAACAGCGACCAGCAGCCCGGGGACCAGTCTGCCGCTGGAAACGGAGACGCCACTGGGCCAAGTGGGCATCTCTCCAAGAGACGGAGAAAAGTGAGGTTCGACAGAGCTGCCGAGTTCCTTGCAGCCTGTGCCAGTGGTGACACGGAGGAGGCCCAGGAGATGCTGAAAGAAGCCAGAGAGACGAAGAAGAACAACACTGGCGAGGGTGCTATCGAGATCATCAACTGTGCCAATGCTGATGGAATCACTGCTCTCCATCAGGCTTGTATAGATGGCAGTATGGAGATGGTGTCGTTTATTTTGGGGCAAGGTGCCAACGTGAACCAGGTGGACAGTGAGGGATGGACGCCGCTGCACATTGCAGCCTCCTGCGGAAACCTGGACATTACAGATTTCCTTTTGCTGCAGGGTGCATCTCTCTCTGCTGTGAACTGTGATGGTGACGTCCCCCTTGATATAGCTGAGGACGAGGCCACCGAATCTCTCCTTCAGGACTATACACTTAGACAGGGTGTGGATTTGGAGGCAGCAAAGCGATTGGAAGACGAACAAATCATGAGAGATGCACGGTCCTGGCTGACAGAGGGCCTACCTAAGGAGTTAAGGCACCCCAAAACAGGGGTGCCAGTGTGGGCTGGATGCTTCCGCCATAGACTGCGATGGTTGGACGCCTCACTGGGGCCAAGGGGAGGCCTGTTGTATACTGGCTGAACAACTGTGCAACATGGAAGCCCGCAGTAATGCGGGTCAGACGCCATTCGACGTGGCTGATGAAAGTGTTGAGACACTGCTGGAGGAGCTGTCACAAAAACAAGCCAGCTGGCGAAAAGAGCAGTCCATCATTGATAGACAAGCTCCCCCAGGGGGGGAATGCTGCAAATGCACAAAATAAACGGCGGAGGAGCTTAGTGTGTAGGATGAGTAGCAAGGACAAGATGACCGTGCAAGACCAATCTAAAGAGAGGGGCGTTTCAGGAGGTCTGGAGCTAAACGAGGAGCGAGAGAGCAGCCCTGAAAATTCAGCTGTGTCCAGTCCAGATAGCGAAAGCATCTGCACAGGCGCAGACGCTGTCAGTCCTCCTAATAAGCCCCCTGCAGAGAAAGAAGAGGAGGAAGAGGAGGAGAAGGAGCAGGACAAAAACACTCCCACAGCCCGAGTCCAGCCCACTCCTCAGAGGAGGGATCCCACGGTCGAGAGCTCCCAGTCCCCCTCCTGATCGGAACGGACTGTCCCCTCTTCGAGAAGTATTGGAACCCTGGCCGACGAGGGCCCCCCAGGACACGACGCCGTCGAAACAACCCTGGACTCATCGCCTGCCCCGCCTTCGGAGACGGGGCCGCATTTTCGAGTAGCGGAGGAGGAAGCCCCCAGCCAGGACCCTGGCCCGAAGAGACTGAGGCCCCTGACGTCGAGGAGACGCCGGCCCTCGGTGAAGACCCCTTCCTGGAGTTCCCCCGAGTTGACGCACCCCCTCCCCGCCGACAGGGCTCGTTCGCCACAGCGCAGTGGGCCGACCCCAATCTGGCCGACGCTAGGAGGAATGTGGTGGCCATCGACGGGAAGCAGAACCCTGGGGTGAGTGAGAAGCCTTTCCCGCACTTTTTTGTCCGCCAGGAGTTACTGTATCGCGCCTGCAAAGGTGCGGTCATAGAACAGAGGTCATAGAACAGTTACTCGTCCCAAAAAGTTATGTGTCCCAAGTAATGTATCTCGCGCACTCCCACCAGTTAGGACCCCACCTGGCCGTACAAAAAACCTACGACCAGGTCACCGCGCGCTTCTACTGGCCGGGCGTTAAAAAGGCCATTGAGGAGTTTTGCCGCTCCTGTGCCGAGTGTCAGTTAACAGCACCCCGGGGAGTTCCCCACAGCCCCGCTAATCCCGATGCCTATCATTGACGTACCGTTTTCCCGTATCGCCATGGACATTGTCGGGCCCCTCCCTAAGTCCGCCCGGGGCCACCGGTATATCTTAGTCATCATGGATTATGCGACGCGGTATCCGGAGGCCATCCCCCTCCGCACCGCCAACGCCAGGGCCATCACACACGAACTACTCATGTTATTCAGCGACGTCGGCATTGCGGACCACCCTGAGATCGATGGCCTGGTCGAACGTTAACCAGACCCTAAAGAAAATGTTAAAAAGCGTCACTGAAGAGGACGCCAAAGATTGGGACCGCCTCATTCCCTTTGTACTGTTCGCCATCCGTGAGGTTCCCCAGGCGTCTACCGAGTTCTCACCCTTTGAGCTCCTGTATGGGAGAAAACCGCGGGGACTCCTAGACCTGGCTAAAGAGGCCTGGGAGAACCAACCGTCCCCCCTCCGAAATGTCATCGAGCATGTGGACGCGCTCCAAGAGCGAGCCAAACGTATCTGGCCCATCGTGAGGGAGCACATGGCCGCGGCCCAGGCAGCCCAGGCCCGCACCTACAATAAAGGCGCCCAGATACGAGAGTTCGCCCCTGGCGATAAAGTATTAGTGTTGGTCCCCACCAACGAGTGCAAATTCCTGGCCCGGTGGAAGGGGCCCTACGAGATCGTGGAGAAGAAGGGACCCGTGAACTACCGAGTGAGCCAGCCGGGCAGAAGAAGGGGACATCGAATATATCACGTGAATATATTGAAACAGTGGCACTCGCCGGAAATTGTCCCACTACCGGCTCTACTGACTTTTGTCTCCCCGCAGCCCCCCCCCCCCCCCCCCCCCCCTCCGTGGCCCTCGGAGAGGGCCTGACGCCCCAACAGACGCAAGAGTTGCGTGAGATGCTCGATCGGAACCGCGACGTGTTCTCAGAACTCCCGGGACACACCACCGTGTTAAATCACGATATCGACACGCCGACTGGCCAGGTAGTGAGACTACGGCCATACCGAATCCCGGAGGCCCGACGAGAAGCCATCCGAGACGAGGTTAAGAAGAGTCCCACAGTGCCTGGTCGAGCCCGATCGTGATAGTTCCCAAACCTGACGGCACCCTTCGCTTCTGCAACGACTTCCGGAAACTGAACGAGATCTCCGTCTTCGATGCATATCCCATGGCGCGTGTCGATGAGCTGATCGACCGGCTGGGGCCCGCCAGGTTCATCAGCACCCTCGACCTCACGAAAGGCTACTGGCAGGTCCCCCTCACAGAGAGAGCCAAACAGAAGACCGCCTTCATCACCCCCGACGCCCTCTTCCAGTACAAGGTGATGCCCTTCGGAGTGCACGGGGCCCCCGCCACGTTCCAACGGTTGATGGATCGGATATTGCGCCCCATCAGGCTTTACATCATCATCCACAGCGCCACCTGGGGCCAACACCTGGAACGGGTCGAGACCGTCCTAGCCGCCCTCCGCTCAGCCAGATTGACGGCCAATGCAAATAAGTGCCGCATTGGCTGGACAGAGACCGACTACCTCGGGTATACCATTGGCCGTGGTTGCATCCGGCCGCAGACGAGGAAGGTGGAGAAGATCCAAACCTGGCCCCGGCCCGTGACGAAGAAGCAGGTCAAGTCCTTCCTAGGATTGATCGCATACTACCAGAAGTTCGTCAAGGACTTCGCCACCATTGCGGCCCCCCTTCACGATTTAACAAGGAAGAGCCTTCCCCACCACGTCCAGTGGACCGACGAGGCGAACGGAGGCTTCCTCACGTTGAAAACCGCCCTTTGCAGCGAGCCAGTACTCGTCGCGCCAAACTTTACGAGGCCCTTCATCCTCTCCACAGACGCTTCCAACACCGGTATCGGCGCCGTCCTGTCGCAGCCCGTAGACGGGGACGAGCACCCGGTGTTGTACATCAGCAGGAAGCTGCTGAAGCACGAGCGCAACTATTCTACCGTCGAGAAAGAGTGCCTGGCCGTGAAGTGGGCCATCCATCACCTCAGGTACTACTTGTGGGGTAGACAGTTCACCCTCGTGACTGACCACGCGCCACTCAAGTGGATGGCCGTGAACAAAGACCGCAATGACCGCGTCACCCGCTGGTTCGTGGAGCTACAAAGCTACAAGTTCAAGATAGAGCACAGGCCCGGTACCCACATGAAACACGCTGACGCCCTCTCAAGACGCTACGAAGACGAGGAAAGTAGTCAAGCTCCTTGCCGTAGCAAGAAACTTAGGGGGGGAGTGTGTGGAGTGTGTCAGGTCTCGCCTCAGGGGGAGGGGCGCGTTCCCATGACAACCAGGCAAGCGCTGACGCGGCACGCCCACGGCCGTGTTATAGACGCAGTATACTATCCCAGAGCAATCCTAAATCAGCTGCGTCTAATTCAGCCGCCGCCCGTGTTAGCAATCAACGGCAGCCGCAACCTGTCAGCCGCGCCCTTTATAAACGACCCGCACACCTAGCAGTATCACTCACTGCTATACACAACAAGACGCGCAGGCAGCATACGCCGTCCACTTGGCGTTGGATGGTAAGTCCACACTTCTCTCGCTTATGGACCCAACCGTATGATCTATGCACATTGTTTGATCGATCGCTTGTACCTCCACTCAATGCACTCTTGTATTCCCACATCATCAGGCTGGTAGGAGTGGGGCTGGAAGCACACACGGGAGCGTGTGCCCCCCCCATAGACAAGCATCAACTGGACGAGTAGCAGAAGATGGGACCCTCGTATGAAACGGCCGCTCACCTCTCCATAAGGACGACTCCCGCCTAGGAGCCTGGACTTCATGCAAAGAATAGTATCTGTTTGAGTTCTGATGTGACATTGACTTTTGTTTGACCCTGTTTGAGAAATAAAGCAAGGGGCGCCATCGTGTGTCTAACCCCTGATACTGCACTCTGAGTCCTATTTCCCACCTGACCTCGCACACTATGTTAAAACGCCCAATTAACATAGGTTAATAATGTGTGTTTCAGAAGATCCTGCTGGTTTACCTCCACCACCACAGGCTCCCACCACCTCTGCCGCACCTGTCGGCCCCGCCACCCCCACCAACTCTGCCGCCCCTGTCGGCCTGGCTAGCCCTGCCGCCCCTGTTTTCCCGGACAGCCCTGACGGCCCCGCCACCCCCCCCTGCCGCCTCTGTTCGGCCAGTGCGGCTGAGGTTTAGAGGTTGACCGTCATGGTCCAACTGCTGAAGATGGAGAACCAGGTCTTGAAGGACTACAAACTGTGCAGCACCACACCCAAAAAGGGTGTGGCCACCGCCACAACCAAAAAGGGTGTGGTCGCCGCCACCGCCACCTCCTCCCAGGCGGTGAAGCAACCCCCCACAGACCTGTATTGTAAGTATCCTTCATTCTTGGCATTTGATAGTTACTTTTAGGATTTAGGATATTGGTTTCCTTTTGATAGAAGAAATCAGTTGAATCTTGTATCCAATCACATGTATTTTTTTAAATCTTTACAGCACTGGTCGTTGATGACTTTTAAACTGTCCTACTCGGAACGAGGGACACGGGGAAGGCCAGGGAGAACGCCATACAACGGGACAACCATGCCGCCGTGCTTACCTCCTGGACCTGTTAAAATGTATCGAACACCTGGAGGTCTCTGAGTTCATGGCCCAGTCCAGGCTCACAAAACCGGACCTAACCAGGATTCGTTACAGGGTGAAGAACTTCAGTAGTGGAAGTAGTGAAAAGACACAGTAGTCCAGTCATTATAGGCCAGAATTAGGCTAAACCTAGGACAAATTGCAACAGTAGCAAACTCAACTGATTTTGTATCCTCAATATGTCTTTAGTGAGAGAAAAAAAAGTCCCAAGAAATCCCATCATGGGAAATGTGTTTTTTTCAATGTTTTGTTACCCCTATGACACCTACTTGATTGCTGGCAGGATCACTGACGACACTGTCTTTCAGAGATTGTGACGCATTCAAATGTTGAGGTAGCTCAAAAGTAAAGATACCATTTGATTCTAGACAACCTCGGGTTTCCAATGAGACCAACCATGTCATGTATGGCATGTCATGTATGGTATGATATGGTATGATTATCATACCATACCATACCATACCATACCATACCATATCATACCATACCATACCATACCATACCATACCATACCATACCATACCATACCATATCATATACCATATCATACGACCATATCATAGTATGATATGGTATATGATATGGTATGGTATGGTATGATATGGTATGGTATGGTATGGTATGGTATGGTATGATATGGTATGGTATGGTATGGTATGGTATGGTATGGTATGGTATGGTATGATAATCATACCATATCATACCATACCATACCATACCATACCATATCATATCCCATACCATACCATACCACACCATATCATATATCATATACCATATACCATATACCATACACCATACCATACCATACCATACCATACCATATCATATATCATATACCATACCATACCATATCATATACCATACCATACCATACCATACCATACCATACCATACCATACCATATCATATACCATATACCATATACCATATCATACCATATCATACCATACCATACCATACCATACCATACCATACCATACCATATACCATATCATATACCATATACCATATACCATACCATACCATACCATACCATACCATACCATACCATATACCATACCATACCATACCATACCATACCATATCATACCATATCATACCATACCATATCATATACCATATCATATACCATATACCATATACCATATACCATACCACACCACACCATACCATACCATACCATACCATACCATACCATACCCTATCATACCATACCATACCATACCATACCATACCATACCATACCATACCATATACCATACCATACCATACCATACCATACCATATCAATCATATACCATACCACACCATACCATACCATACCATACCATATCATATACGGTACCATATACCATACCATACCATACCAATTCTAGCCCATTTCTGGGCTAATCAAATGTTTTGATTAGTTCTGGCGTGTATGCTAATTGGTGCATATCAAATAAGATAATGTGTGATTTGCATGAGTAAACAGAATAATTCAATGAAGTTGTGATTTACTTTTTTTCTTGTCTTTGTGTGTGTAATCAGCTTGTGAGTTTTTATAGTGATATCTAAAAGTAAAATTTTGAACCCCATTCACCACTATGTTATAACAGGCATTTTTCGATATGAATATATATAGGTCGTTTTCAAAACTTTCCCATGATGGGATTCCTTGGGACTTTTTTTCCCTCACTAAGGACATAATGAGGATACAAAATCAGTTGAGTTTTCTACTGTTGCAATTTGTCCTAGGTTTTTTCATATAATGACTGGACTACAGGTTCGAGGCTCTAAGAACAAAAACGAGTGAGTATACTTTCTGACCCATAAGCTAGAATATATTGTCTTGGAAAACAAATATATCAAAAACAATGCCGCAGCACACACTAAGACTTCTATCTCAATCTAATTGTATGTATATCTGGCTAAAGGTAAGGAACTGGACCCTAAGAGCGAAGTAAGATTCCTAGAGCTGGCCCGGGAGAGGATCCCGGGTCTATTGAGTAAGTGAACTTGTCATGTGTTTATGTACAAGAAGGGACATTCAACAGCCTTTCATACTTTTAAAAACAAAAGTTTAAGCTTGTCTCCTGTCTTTTTAGCTCAGCTTGACCAACTCTTCGAACGTGCAACGCTGAAGATGGTACAGGGCCTGCTGGTCGGATATTTCTCCATAATGAGCGGGCACAGGTCCGGCGTGTTCAGGAACCTAAGGCAGGAGGAGCTGCAGAAGGCAAACAGGATTGATGCGGGACACCATATGGTCTATGTAAGTCAATACTTTAATTCTCAATGCTATTGTCTAAGTCTCTTCCTATGAAATCTTGGTAGACATTTTGGGGTTCCTTGAGACACTCCTAAGAGGTTTCTGCTTTTTTGGTGAGAGTCTTCACACAATTTGTTCCATCTGTTGTAGGTGACCGAACACAAGACTTTTGCTGCCAGCGGGGCGGTGGGACTGATCCTATCAAATCAGGAGCTGGAGTGGCTTCAGGCCCTCATCCATTGCCTGGCGAAGGCGGGGGTCCAAAGCGACTTTGTGTTCTGCTCCAAGAATGGCCATAAGTGCAGAGACCTCCAGAAAAGCCTACAAAGGGAATGGCGGCGGGCCGGCCTTTTAGGCGACATAACATTTGTGCTGGTGCGCTCCTCCGCGGTAACCAAGGTAAATCTTTCAAACCAAACACTTTTAGTTATCCCAATGTCATATCGGATCCATTCACTTTTACCCTGGATTTTCTCCTATCAACTCCCATGTTAAAAGACCAATTAACCGAACCTGTCCCTAACCCTAACCCTTAAATAAAATGAATAGACCTGATGGGACCCCTAACCCTAACCCTAAAGTTAAAAAGTATTACATAGTTATTCTTTCTTCCTTTCACAGGTGAGACGGAACATGGATCCGACACAGCAGCAGGCGGTTGCTGAAGCGATGCACCACCACCCAGAAACTGCAAAAAAGTTCTACGCCAGCCTCCCTGACCCTAAAAGGCTGTTGGAGATCCGTGGCCTGCTTGAATCAAGGTCCGTTGCAGGGCCGTCAGGCACCGCAAAGGCCTCAAGACACAAGGCCACACTGGAACCTCCAGTGGAGGAGACTGGAGACTCCAGTGATGACGGCGAACTGCAGCCAATGCCAGGGAGCGACTCGGACTCCAACTCATCCGTCAAAATTAAATATGATGACAAACCCGGTGAGTTCCAATTCTGTAAATATATGCAAGATTCTTATAAACAAAAATATTCAGTGTTGACTTGTGAAAGACCACATACTCTAAGACTAATATTGTGTCGTTCGCTGTAATTTCTCAGATTCCTCGGAATGGGAGGATGTGGAGGAGGAGGAACTCCAGCCCCCACCAGCCCTGTCGGCCCTGCCGCTCCTGTTGGCCCTGCCAGCCCCCACCGGCCCTGCCGTCCCCCACTTTTCCCCCCCTAATCCTAAGCGAGGACGAGGAGGAAGACACTTCTGAGGAGGAGGACCAGAGGACCCCAGTACAAGTAAAAAGGAAGGCCCTCTCCTCATCCTCTGCGAGGACGAGGAGGAAGACACTTCTGAGGAGGAGGACCAGAGGACCCCAGTACAAGTAAAAAGGAAGGCCCTCTCCTCATCCTCTGAGGACTCCTCTGAGGAGTCCTCAGAGGATGAGGATGTCATTTGTCAAGTAAATCTAACGCCATTCACCAAAAGTGTCCTGGCCAAGGCGAAGGACTCAAGCCTCGCGCCAACGGTGAGGCTTCAGACGATGCGGGGTAGGAAAGGCCTCATGGCCATGGCCGCTTTCGCGAGCGACATTCCCCCCGCCGCCGCCCTTTTCGGCCCGACACCCTGCCCACCGTAGGGCGATATGGAATTAGCTGGCCCCCCTTCTCCTGGGATCCGGCAGTTGAGGACCGCCCCATCCCGCCCCTGCTGCCCCTGTCGGCCCAGCCACCCCCACCAGCACCGCCCCTGATGGCCCCGCCACCCCCACCAGCACCGCCCCTGATGGCCCCGCCAACCTCCACCAGCCCTGCCGCCCCCCACGCTTCCCCATAGGGAGATCACTTAATTTTTATTGAAGGAAGAAAAGACACAAACAAAAACTCGAGATCTCCATTTAAAAAAAGGACTGAACTGAATAGCCTTTTTTTGTTTGTTTTTGCGCTTTATGCGCTTTGTGTGTAATGTGTACATATTTACCTGGTTGTGTATCTTCATATACAGTGTGTGTGTGTGTGTGTGTGTGTGTGTGTGTGTGTGTGTGTGTGTGTGTGTGTGTTTGTATATATATTGATTGTAAAAAATACAGTGTTGTTTTGACTCTGAAAACTTTGAATTCTGACTCATCATTCCACAAAAAAGGTGCATAACCGGTAGACAGAGCTTGTAGATCTTCTTTTTCTGTAGGTTCAATGCTTGTTTTAAGCACTTATCCCAACGTTTTACTGGCCTTACGGTGGTCCTAAGGTGTTCATTCACCTCATATTGCCTGCTGAACACGTAGACATCTGAATCATGATCCCAGCAAGTAGAGGTCACGAGCGGTCACTCAAAGTGGCTCAAATCCCCAAAATCTAGGCAGGCTTCAAGCTATATATCAACCTCCCTTTACTTTTCACCCAATTACAAGTTACCACCCTAACCTGATGACCAAGAGGAAGAGGAGGAGGGGTTAACCCAACATCTCCAGCCTAACCCACCTCCTGAGTTTGAACCTAATCCCCCAGAGGTGGAGGAGGATGAGGAGGACGATGATGAAGAGGAGTTTGAACTAGGGTTAGGGTTTAGGGACAATTAACAGCAACCCTAACAATAACCCAGCTTACTTACTTCTGCTGTCTAATAGCTCAAAACTCAGGGGGGAGGGTCCAAAGGGCCCGTCCTTCGAAGGGCACGTCCCCTGGGGTTCAGCAAACAAGTGTATAAAGGTTGTTGAGCAGAGATTGATTCTATCTCGAAGGGTTATAAAAAAAGAGTTTGAATAATTAACATATAACGCTAACCAAGCTCCTACGTTTTGAGGGCTCAGGCCGGTTGTGCAGGGCTCAGGGCCTAAGTGCTCAGAATATAGCAGAGATCACAGCCCTGGGTACGTTTGATCCGAAAAACAGACCATAGACGCCATCCAGGTGGTATTTAGAGGCCCCCAAGTATCACAAAGATGCCACCCATTTTAGTTTTGAAAACCTAACCCTGACCTTTGGCCTGCCATATGTCAGGTCATGGGGTCCCACAGGGGTTCAATCCCCATCCATTCTTTGCAGAATTCCCTGCTGAACGCGTAGACATCTGCATTATGATCCCAGCATGTACGGTTCACGAGGGGTCACTCAAAATGTTTCACATCCCCAAAATCTAGGCAGGCTTCATATACCTCCCTTTGCTTTCCACCCAATGTCCCGTTAACACCCTAACCTTTTTCTAAATGAGTCAGAAATCAAGCTCTGACAAAACCGAGACCATTTCTCTGACTGAACCATATGAACTAGTGATGGAACCATGAAATAATTCTGGGTGCCTGCCATGCAATGGCAGAAACACAGGTTGAAATCCGCAACCAATACTTAATAATCATCAAGACACGAAACTTTGACCGCTATGGCCGGCCGCACGGTTTACCAAAGCCCCACAATATATACATCGAAACGTGCGGCTCGGCCGGGAATGGTGTGCTTGTGCTTTTCTTTCCGATTCGAGTTACCGTGCCGACGTAATTCGCAATAAACGACGCGAAAAATGCCCCATGCAAAGTCAATGGGGAAACGCGGGTAAAAACAGAAAACGACACGTTACTTTGGAGCCACATTGCTCTTGCACACTGTTACGTAGACACACGATTTAAACGTCAAACAGCACAGGAGGCCATCGACTTTGTCCTGGTTGAGACGGAATTCGAATACGTTGCACGGTTTGCCCGCTATCGCAGTTCAAAGTGTGTGTGGTCTGAGCAAAAATCTCGACTTAGAGTGTCGCACGCCCAGAGAGAGACCGGGTCAGAGTGAGCAGCCAGTGTCAAAACTGTAGCGAAATTCTCCGAACAAATCGTCCTCACGGCCAAAATATTAACTTTACACACATGGGTTTCGGTAATTCTGTAGCCACACTCGTCCTCTTTCCCCCAATGTCACAACCACAGCCCAGATTCATATGGTACGTGAACTACAGCCCTGAAAGCGACAGGTGTACCATCATAATGTGTCATAAGACGCCATGTTAACTGCCTGAATGAGTCAGCAATTTTTTCATCACAAACACAATTTCTTAACTCGCTCTTATAACCACGTTTTTTATCGTACCAATACCACGATCGCACACGGCGTACCTCAATGTCTCGGGTCACTCACGGCGAAAACAAAAATCGCATTCGACTTTTACTTTTTGCGCTAGAGCAATTTGTTCGGACCGTATATCTGAACAAATTCAGCATAACAAAAAAAAGGGGTTCCCGTTCAGAATGGGTTAACTTTCAATAGTGGTGGCATTTGCATAGACTAGCCCAGCTGAAATTGATACATTGTTAATGATTCACCCTTCACACACGCGCGCACACAAACGCACACGCACACACATGCACACATGTGCACGCACACACACACACATTGAAAGTCAATGAAGAAAATTGGGGAAACACGTAACTCTGTCATTTCTCAACCGTTTCAGATGCGGGGTGGCTCGCCGGAACCGGGCCGCCCCCCTGAGAGAAACCAAATGGACACACACACACACACACACACACACACACACACACACAAACACACACACACACACACACACACACACACACACACACACACACACACACACACACACACACACACCAACACACAAACCCTCTCTTCCTATTGGCTGGCCTTAACACAGCTATAACTTTTGTTTGCAACATGCTACAGTCTTGAAACTTGCTCCATGGACTTGGACCACCAATAGGAGCACGCTGTAAATGTTTAATTGCTTAAGCCCCGCCCCTCTGTCTTCCTATTGGCTGGCCTTTACACAGCTCTAACTATTGTTTACAACATGCTACAGCCTCAAACTTTGGTACATGGACGTATACCATCAAGAGGAACAAGCTGTAATGGCTTAATTGCTTAAGCCCCGCCCCTCTGTATTCCTATTGGCTGGCCTTTAAACAGCTATAACTTTTGTTTGCAACATGCTACAGTCTTGAAACTTGCTCCATGGACTTGGACCACCAATAGGAGCACGCTGTAAATGTTTAATTGCTTAAGCCCCGCCCCTCTGTCTTCCTATTGGCTGGCCTTTACACAGCTCTAACTATTGTTTACAACATGCTAAAGCCTCAAACTTTGGTACATGGACGTAGACCATCAAGAGGAACAAGCTGTAATGGCTTAATTGCTTAAGCCCCGCCCCTCTGTATTCCTATTGGCTGGCCTTTGCACAGCTATAACTTTTGTTTGCAACATGCTACAGTCTTGAAACTTGCTCCATGGACTTGGACCACCAATAGGAGCACGCTGTAATGACTTAATTGCTTAAGCCCCGCCCCTCTGTATTCCTATTGGTTGGCCTTTAAACAGCTATAACTTTTGTTTGCAACATGCTACAGTCTTGAAACTTGCTCCATGGACTTGGACCACCAATAGGAGCACGCTGTAAATGTTTAATTGCTTAAGCCCCGCCTCTCTGTCTTCCTATTGGCTGGCCTTTACACAGCTCTAACTATTGTTTACAACATGCTACAGCCTCAAACTTTGGTACATGGACGTAGACCATCAAGAGGAACAAGCTGTAATGGCTTAATTGCTTAAGCCCCGCCCCTCTGTATTCCTATTGGCTGGCCTTTGCACAGCTATAACTTTTGTTTGCAACATGCTACAGTCTTGAAACTTGCTCCATGGACTTGGACCACCAATAGGAGCACGCTGAAAATGTTTAATTGCTTAAGCCCCGCCCCTCTGTCTTCCTATTGGCTGGCCTTTACACAGCTCTAACTATTGTTTACAACATGCTACAGCCTCAAACTTTGGTACATGGACGTAGACCATCAAGAGGAACAAGCTGTAATGGCTTAATTGCTTAAGCCCCGCCCCTCTGTATTCCTATTGGCTGGCCTTTGCACAGCTATAACTTTTGTTTGCAACATGCTACAGTCTTGAAACTTGCTCCATGGACTTGGACCACCAATAGGAGCACGCTGTAATGACTTAATTGCTTAAGCCCCGCCCCTCTGTATTCCTATTGGTTGGCCTTTAAACAGCTATAACTTTTGTTTGCAACATGCTACAGTCTTGAAACTTGCTCCATGGACTTGGACCACCAATAGGAGCACGCTGTAAATGTTTAATTGCTTAAGCCCCGCCTCTCTGTCTTCCTATTGGCTGGCCTTTACACAGCTCTAACTATTGTTTACAACATGCTACAGCCTCAAACTTTGGTACATGGACGTAGACCATCAAGAGGAACAAGCTGTAATGGCTTAATTGCTTAAGCCCCGCCCCTCTGTATTCCTATTGGCTGGCCTTTGCACAGCTATAACTTTTGTTTGCAACATGCTACAGTCTTGAAACTTGCTCCATGGACTTGGACCACCAATAGGAGCACGCTGTAATGGCTTAATTGCTTAAGCCCCGCCCCTCTGTATTCCTATTGGCTGGCCTTTAAACAGCTATAACTTTTGTTTGCAACATGCTACAGTCTTGAAACTTGCTCCATGGACTTGGACCACCAATAGGAGCACGCTGTAAATGTTTAATTGCTTAAGCCCCGCCCCTCTGTCTTCCTATTGGCTGGCCTTTACACAGCTCTAACTATTGTTTACAACATGCTACAGCCTCAAACTTTGGTACATGGACGTAGACCATCAAGAGGAACAAGCTGTAATGGCTTAATTGCTTAAGCCCCGCCCCTCTGTATTCCTATTGGCTGGCCTTTAAACAGCTATAACTTTTGTTTGCAACATGCTACAGTCTTGAAACTTGCTCCATGGACTTGGACCACCAATAGGAGCACGCTGTAAATGTTTAATTGCTTAAGCCCCGCCCCTCTGTCTTCCTATTGGCTGGCCTTTACACAGCTCTAACTATTGTTTACAACATGCTAAAGCCTCAAACTTTGGTACATGGACGTAGACCATCAAGAGGAACAAGCTGTAATGGCTTAATTGCTTAAGCCCCGCCCCTCTGTATTCCTATTGGCTGGCCTTTGCACAGCTATAACTTTTGTTTGCAACATGCTACAGTCTTGAAACTTGCTCCATGGACTTGGACCACCAATAGGAGCACGCTGTAATGACTTAATTGCTTAAGCCCCGCCCCTCTGTATTCCTATTGGTTGGCCTTTAAACAGCTATAACTTTTGTTTGCAACATGCTACAGTCTTGAAACTTGCTCCATGGACTTGGACCACCAATAGGAGCACGCTGTAAATGTTTAATTGCTTAAGCCCCGCCTCTCTGTCTTCCTATTGGCTGGCCTTTACACAGCTCTAACTATTGTTTACAACATGCTACAGCCTCAAACTTTGGTACATGGACGTAGACCATCAAGAGGAACAAGCTGTAATGGCTTAATTGCTTAAGCCCCGCCCCTCTGTATTCCTATTGGCTGGCCTTTGCACAGCTATAACTTTTGTTTGCAACATGCTACAGTCTTGAAACTTGCTCCATGGACTTGGACCACCAATAGGAGCACGCTGAAAATGTTTAATTGCTTAAGCCCCGCCCCTCTGTCTTCCTATTGGCTGGCCTTTACACAGCTCTAACTATTGTTTACAACATGCTACAGCCTCAAACTTTGGTACATGGACGTAGACCATCAAGAGGAACAAGCTGTAATGGCTTAATTGCTTAAGCCCCGCCCCTCTGTATTCCTATTGGCTGGCCTTTGCACAGCTATAACTTTTGTTTGCAACATGCTACAGTCTTGAAACTTGCTCCATGGACTTGGACCACCAATAGGAGCACGCTGTAATGACTTAATTGCTTAAGCCCCGCCCCTCTGTATTCCTATTGGTTGGCCTTTAAACAGCTATAACTTTTGTTTGCAACATGCTACAGTCTTGAAACTTGCTCCATGGACTTGGACCACCAATAGGAGCACGCTGTAAATGTTTAATTGCTTAAGCCCCGCCTCTCTGTCTTCCTATTGGCTGGCCTTTACACAGCTCTAACTATTGTTTACAACATGCTACAGCCTCAAACTTTGGTACATGGACGTAGACCATCAAGAGGAACAAGCTGTAATGGCTTAATTGCTTAAGCCCCGCCCCTCTGTATTCCTATTGGCTGGCCTTTGCACAGCTATAACTTTTGTTTGCAACATGCTACAGTCTTGAAACTTGCTCCATGGACTTGGACCACCAATAGGAGCACGCTGTAATGGCTTAATTGCTTAAGCCCCGCCCCTCTGTATTCCTATTGGCTGGCCTTTAAACAGCTATAACTTTTGTTTGCAACATGCTACAGTCTTGAAACTTGCTCCATGGACTTGGACCACCAATAGGAGCACGCTGTAAATGTTTAATTGCTTAAGCCCCGCCCCTCTGTCTTCCTATTGGCTGGCCTTTACACAGCTCTAACTATTGTTTACAACATGCTACAGCCTCAAACTTTGGTACATGGACGTAGACCATCAAGAGGAACAAGCTGTAATGGCTTAATTGCTTAAGCCCCGCCCCTCTGTATTCCTATTGGCTGGCCTTTGCACAGCTATAACCTTTGTTTGCAACATGCTACAGTCTTGAAACTTGCTCCATGGACTTGGACCACCAATAGGAGCACGCTGAAAATGTTTAATTGCTTAAGCCCCGCCCCTCTGTCTTCCTATTGGCTGGCCTTTACACAGCTCTAACTATTGTTTACAACATGCTACAGCCTCAAACTTTGGTACATGGACGTAGACCATCAAGAGGAACAAGCTGTAATGGCTTAATTGCTTAAGCCCCGCCCTCTGTATTCCTATTGGCTGGCCTTTGCACAGCTATAACTTTTGTTTGCAACATGCTACAGTCTTGAAACTTGCTCCATGGACTTGGACCACCAATAGGAGCACGCTGAAAATGTTTAATTGCTTAAGCCCCGCCCCTCTCTCTTCCTATTGGCTGGCCTTTACACAGCTCCAACTATTGTTTACAACATGCTACAGCCTCAAACTTTGGTACATGGACGTAGACCATCAAGAGGAACAAGCTGTAATGGCTTAATTGCTTAAGCCCCGCCCCTCTGTATTCCTATTGGCTGGCCTTTGCACAGCTATAACTTTTGTTTGCAACATGCTACAGTCTTGAAACTTGCTCCATGGACTTGGACCACCAATAGGAGCACGCTGTAATGGCTTAATTGCTTAAGCCCCGCCCCTCTGTATTCCTATTGGCTGGCCTTTAAACAGCTATAACTTTTGTTTGCAACATGCTACAGTCTTGAAACTTGCTCCATGGACTTGGACGACCAATAGGAGCACGCTGTAAATGTTTAATTGCTTAAGCCCCGCCCCTCTGTCTTCCTATTGGCTGGCCTTTACACAGCTCTAACTATTGTTTACAACATGCTACAGCCTCAAACTTTGGTACATGGACGTAGACCATCAAGAGGAACAAGCTGTAATGGCTTAATTGCTTAAGCCCCGCCCCTCTGTATTCCTATTGGCTGGCCTTTGCACAGCTATAACTTTTGTTTGCAACATGCTACAGTCTTGAAACTTGCTCCATGGACTTGGACCACCAATAGGAGCACGCTGTAAATGTTTAATTGCTTAAGCCCCGCCCCTCTGTCGTCCTATTGGCTGGCCTTTACACAGCTCTAACTATTGTTTACAACATGCTACAGCCTCAAACTTTGGTACATGGACGTAGACCATCAAGAGGAACAAGCTGTAATTGCTTAAGCCCCGCCCCTCTGTATTCCTATTGGCTGGCCTTTAAACAGCTATAACTTTTGTTTGCAACATGCTACAGTCTTGAAACTTGCTCCATGTTGACCACCTCTCACACACGCGCACACACAAACGCACATGCACGCACATGTGCACACAAACACACACACACACACATTGAAAGTCAATGGAGAATATCCGGGAAACACGTAACTTTGTCATTTCTCAACCGTCTCAGACGCGGGGCGGCTCGCCGAAACCGGGACGCCCCCCCCTGAACGAAACCAAATGGACCCTTACAGCTCAGACATCTTAGCATGTTAGCATTAGCATGTTAGCATATTAGCATGATAGCATGTTAGTATTAGCATGTTAGCATATTAGCATCATAGCATTAGCATGCTAGCAATGCTAACATTCCCAATAAACTTAGACAAATTACCCCATTGAAAGTCAATGGAGAGACCTGGCTCACATGTAACACAATGGATCCTTCTGAGAGGCTAAATGTCATCAAATGGTGGTCCGTGGCTCAAATGCTGCACAGACTTGGCGAGCTTCAGGCACCCAGTAAAATTTCTTGAAATTTTGTTTCTAGTAATGTTAACTCTCTCTGACTGAACCATGATACTAGCCAAACTGCCCCATTTGTCTTAACTGAACCGGACAAATGTGTAAGTTTTCAAACTGACAAATTATTTTCACTCTGAATTCCATTAATATGTTATTCATATGTTATAACTGGATATTAATTGATATAACTTTTGTCATCCTTTCTGTGCAGTTTCTCCAAACATAGAGGCGTTCCAAATCACGACAGATTATTTTTGAACGCGGACGGAGGACAAGTGAAAGCATGCCAGGACGTTGACCGATTCCACAAACTGTTCAATGCGAAGTCTGTAACCAGCAGAATGCTCCAAAGAGCTTTTGAGACAGAAGCTGGTGGAACGTTGGATGACGTGCAGAAAGCTGGCATCGCGCACTACCTGTGCCACTCTACAGACATGGCTAGAAAGGAGTACAGAGAGAAAACAAAGGAACAAATCTACAGTGTTTCACAGGGTATATACAAAGACTTTGCATTATCTTGAATAGATACAATTCAACTAGTATTGTGTTATGGAGGCAGATTGACATTGCTTAACCTTGTTTTCTGTCTGTTTTCATTTGCAGGGATCACTGGAACGAAATTGAGGAGGAAAGTGATGGGACCACTTCTGCTCCAGTCAGAGAAGAGGCAGCACCAGGCTTCAGCTACAATGAATACATCACACATTTCCCAGTCACACTGGATAGCCAGCCACCAAGCAAAAGGGCTAGAGCTGAGGCTGGATTTCCAGATGAAAGATCTAATTACGACAGGTGGAGAGGTGTGCAGAAAGTCCTACGAGAAAAACACATCTTGTGTAAGTATAAACCCTTTCTAATTAATCAATTGCATGATTTAGTTGTTAACAAAACATTTACAACTCACAAACTTGGGGAAAAAAACTAATTTGAAATTATATCTTTTACAGCCAACTTTACAAGACGTAAGCCCACTGCGAAGGCAGTAGGCAGATGCATCCAAGAAGCGAATTGGAAAAGCAATAATCCCTCTGCAGATACTGTAGTTGACATGTGGGAACCAGCCACCAAGGTCACTGCAGCCGTAGACCCAGACATAATTGGCTTTGTTAAGAGTCAGCAGTGGCCAGGTGTGACCATCAACCCAGGAAATGAGCATAAAGGAGAAGGTATTTACATTATCAGCACAGTGAACTACATCCTTGCATATTTAAATCAATCTAGCGCAAGCATACCCTTAGAAGGGCAAACACGAAAAAATGCGTGAAGTGATTCCATTCCGTGTGAGGGCATTTGCGAAAAAATGCGTGAAATTGTTTTTTGATTAAAACGGGTAGATTAATCATCTACCCGACCCTGGTAAAAATCAGAAGATTATATTCCAACTACAATACCCAGAAAACCCGTGTCACACGTGCATCGTCTGCTATAAAAGCTGGCCACCCCCCCCCGGTCCTGCGTGGGGAGACAGTGAGGAGTAGTCTATGGTGCCGTGTCGAAAGTAAGTGAGTGATTTAGAGAGTTTTTCAGTGATTGTAATTGTAGTCGGTAGTTGTATTTGTAGTAGTTGGTAGTTGGTAGTTGTAGGATTGGTAGTTGGTAGTTTTATTATATATTTAGTTTAGATTTATTAGTTAGTAGTCTGTTGTCTGTCTGTCTTTGTCTGTGAAAAAAAAAAAAAAAAAAAAAAAGTGTCCGCGTCTTATCTGTGTTTAGTGTAGCTTTAGATCAGTGTTTAGATATAGTATAGTTCTTAGTTTATTTTTTATCTGTTTAGTGTGTGTCCGTCTGTTTGAGTGTTTGAGGGTTTGTCTGTACGTCCTGTTAGTTTATAGAGTGTTATAGAGTGTATAGTATAGAGTGTGTCGAGCGTAGTTCGGCATGGCGCCAAAAAAAGACGCCAAACGTCCATCTCCCCTTCCCTCTACCTCTACTGGTGGGGTGCGTCAGACGACCATGGAGGAACACCTCCGTGTGATGTTCGTCTCCAAGAAGCCCATTGTCCCCGGCGTTGAGTCTACTGTCGGGACCGTTTTGAAGCCGCCCGTGTCCCCTCTGAAGAAGAAGACAAAGGCTGAGCCTGCAGCCAGTTGTAGCGGCCTTTCCGACCCCTCTCCCCGGCCTGGCTCGAGCGATGACCCAGTACTCCCGCCACTCCGCCGATCTGGACGGGTGACCAGGTTCTCCGGGGGATTTGCCCCCCCCCCCCCCCCCCCCCCTTGGCTGAAATGGATCAACACTGAATAGATGGATGTGTTGGCCACAATTCCTATGTGATTGGCTACATTTTTGTATGAAGGAATGTAATTGTAGCGTGCACTCTAGCTAAATGTGTGTTGGCTACAATGTGTTGGCTGAAATGGATCAACACTGAATAGATGGATGTGTTGGCCACAATTCCTATGTGATTGGCTACATTTTTGTATGAAGGAATGTAATTGTAGCGTGCACTCCAGCTAAATGATTATTTATTTGTACATATTTAGAACCAGGTGATGAGGACTGGCATGGTGAGAAGGACACGGACAGTGATGTTGGTGACGATGAGGTGGATGGAGGTGAGAAATGTACTTTTTATCTAGAGAGCTAAATAACTTGTGGATGTGGCTAAAGTCTGTCTGCATTTGGCACTATGGAGAACGCTACACCATGCCCCTAATTGATTGAAATTGTTGTTGTTGTACAGATGAACAGCCCGTCATCTCATCTGCAGGTGCTGCCCCTGTAGAGAATGAACAGCCCGTCCTCTCTGCAGGTGCTGCCCCTGTGCCCATGACAGCAGGTATAAATACAATGCACTAACAAAGTCATGTATATCATTTTATAGTCTCATCACATGTTGCAGCGCCACCAGATGTATTCTACATGAATAAAAACAATGTATTTTTTAATGCTAATAATTGTGTATTTCTGTAATTTAGGTGATGCCGACTCAACGGCTTCGTCAGGGTGGTATGCTGCTGGGTGGGAGCCACGTGACATCCCATTTACTGGAGAGCCGGGTGTCCACTGTGACCTCACTGCAGAGAGCGATCCAGTGGCGTTCTTCGAGCTGTTGCTGACAGATGAGCTGCTCCAGTACATCTGTGATGAGACCAACCGCTATGCAGCGCAGTCCATCGCAAAGGTGTGTATTGTGTATATTCCACATTGATGTTTTCCCAAATTGATGACTTTGTTGTAATTTCTGCAAATAAATCTAACTTATCTATCTATCTATCTATCTAGATCCAGGACCCACTCCCACACTCCAGAGTGAGGAAATGGACGGATGTGTCACTGATAGAGCTGAAAAAATTTTATTTCCTGACTGGCGTTGTGAAGAAGCCAACCCTCGTCTCCTACTGGTCTCGGCGTCAGGCTACTGAGACGCCGCAGTTCAGGCGCACCATGAGACTGGCCCGGTTTCTGCTGCTCAAGCGGTTCCTTCATTTCAGCGACCAGGAGACTCCAGACACGGCGGACAAAATGTACAAGGTCAGATATCTGCTGAACTATCTACTGGCCCGGTTTCAGTCATGCTACACCCCAGAAAAGAACATCTCAATCGATGAAGGGATTATGCTCTGGAAAGGCCGTTTGAGTTGGAAGTGCTATAATCCTCTTAAGCCGGTTAAGTGGGGCGTTAAAACTTACTGTCTTGCCGAGTCAGCAACAGGCTACCTGTGGAACATGAGGCCTTATACAGGACTAAGCTCTGGGCTTGACAAGACCGTGACGGATCTTCTCGGTCCGTTGGCCAACCAAGGCCACCATTATATAATTGTCCATTATACATGGACAATTTTAACAACTCGGTGGACAGGTGTACTTTGCTACTCTCATTGGGAACCCATGTATGTGGGACGATGAGGAAGAACAGGGGGGGACCACCGGAGATGAAGCGGCTTAGCAAACCAAATGACATGAAGCCGGGCGAGACTTTCATGCGCCACAACAATGACGGGTTGATGCTGTTGGCTTGGCGGGACAAGAAGGTGGTGAAGATGTGCAGCACCATCCACCCACACACGATGGTCAAAGTCACTGAGAGGCGTAAGAGAGGCAAAGTGAAGCCAGGCCAGCCAGTCAGGGAGGACAAAATTAAGCCACATTGTGTTCACGAGTACAACAAGTATATGAATGGTGTGGACAAACTAGATCAACACGTCTCATATTACCCATTTGCCCGCAAGTCATATAACTGGCCTGTAAAGTTTGTGTTCTACCTATTTCAGATGGCAATGTATAATGCATTTTTGTTGCACACACTAAAGCAGGGCAGGACAAAAAATCTCCTGGACTATCTAATGTTGGAGGTGGAGAGGTGGACATCGCTGAGGCCAGAGGAGGAGGTGGAGGAGGAGGAGGAGGGGGGGGGGCAGTGGGGGGTGATGTTCCAGCCAGGGAAAGGTCAGGTGATGACAATAGGAGACTTACAGTGCGTTTGGGTGGCCATTCGATGGTGAGAATACCTAACAATGGAAAGAGAAACTGCAGGCTCCACTTGCTCAGCAACGGTCCCACAGGTAAACCGATACGGCATAATACCCATTATGTCTGCCCTGAGTGTGAGGTGCCCTTGTGTTTGTACCCATGCTACTTCGTTTACCACAAGGAAAAGGATATCAAGCACCACTTTGAATAACTGTTCTCCTTTCTTTTTTTTTTCTTTTTTCTGTCTTATTTTGAAAGCCTACACCCACAATGTCAACGTCAATAGAACTGTTTACTGTACCCTGTATAGCCTACAGTACACATACACTGTCAACGTCAAAATAGTGTGTAACAGTGCTGCTTCATCTCCGGTGGTTCAGGGGGGGAGGGGGGGTGGGTGTCCTACACACACAATATCAACGTCAAATAGAACTGTACCCTGTATAGCCTACACATACACTGTCAACGTCAAAATAGTTTGACGTTGTGTGGCTAAGTGTGGCTAAGCTGCTTCATCTCCGGTGGTTCAGGGGGGAGGGAGGGGGGGGGGGGGGGGGTGGGTGTCCTACACACACAATGTCAACTGTTCTATTGCATTATTTATTTTCTATATTTATTATAATTTTATGTTTGTAAGAAAAAAAGAAATAAAACTTGCACTTTTCCAATCCGAGATACATCTCATGTCTATTTTTACACTATTCTGAGGTTTATGTTCTGACTAAGCGAGTTCAAACTGTGATTTACTCTGTAACGGTAGATGGTAAGAACCCAATTTCTTTTTTTATAATGCAGTATACATTCAAGTCTATATTTTGATACATATCATAGGCACCAAGTCATATCAAAACAATGTCCTTGGATGTGTTTTTTATCAAAACTGTGTTTCTTCATAATAGGTTTTTGAGATACACGAATGAATAGACTAGGGTACTGGTAAGACTATGTAAACATGGTGTATATCAAAATGTGCGTTAGAATGTCTACTTTTATCAAAAGAGAACTTTGAGTTTCTATCGTCTTCCAGTTCAAGGCTATCAGCAGTTTTAGCTGGATTGGTCAGTTTGGTCATGACTGACCATGCTATATATAGATGGCAAAATATCTACAGTGGTACATGTGGGAGACTTTTTATTTTTTTATTATTTAACTAGTCAACTCACCCTTTAAAATGAGATATGTCATAGGTTTGTACTCCCTGTAGAAAAAAAGTTATTAGGAAAATAAAACTTAAAACAGCCATAACTTTTTTCGTTGTTCTAGAAACACTACATGGTGTAAATGCAGGCTCTTTTAAAGCGGGACTGACACGCCCCTCGGGAAGCTATTAAGGCTATTAAAACTAGCATCTAGATTGTGACGTCAAGTCGGGCCAGCTCAATTTGACCAATGAAATTGATCTTGTATCTGGGCTAAATGGCAGAGCGGCTCTGGGCTCTGCGAGTTAGCGTTCCTGGTGGCTATCAACTCATGCTAGTGGTTTTGAGGTCACTTTTAGCTTCATAGCTGGGTTAAAGTTTGGTGGAAAAATTATTTCTTTGGTCGAAAATATTCTTTAGAATGATATTGAGTTGACGTGTAAGTTTTGGCGTAAACTGTTGCATAATCGCAATTTCGCGTGACGGGTTCCATCGTACCTATCTTGTCTATCTGTCTCCCCCGCTCCCCATGCGCTCAACCACGGCTAAGTGCTGAGCCCGGAGCCCTGGAGCTTCACAGCCAGTTTACCACTGGTCTGCCTGTCTAGCGGCACTGCGCCAGGCTCTCTCTCTCTCTCTCTCTCTCTCTCTCACACACACACACACACACACACACACACACACACACACACACACACACACACACACTCTCTCTCTCTCTCTCTGTCTCTCTCTCTCTCTCTCTCTCTCTCTCTCTCACACACACCGATATGGGGGGGGCGGTCTCTCTCTCTCTCTCTCTCTCTCTCACACACACAGGTTCAGGGAGGCATGGCCGATTATCGCATGGGTGACAATTTGACAAAGCTTTGTAAATAATAAACACAACTCTTCGCGTTCACAACAGCTATACACAGGCTAAAACATATCGATATAATCCATTTGGTATTAAAATGAACGTCACCCCACTTGATCTAGTAAGAGTATAATATCTGTTCCAACGTGGGCTTTGTGACATACTGTACAAAGAAAATGTGTGCTGTAAGCCCTTACTTTTCTATGGAGATAAAGACTAATCATTGTGTATATTCCTGCACTATACCTGCATCGAGTGATCTTGGTACATAGAAGTTGATCTATTGAAGATTCTGACCTTCAAAGTACATAATGTTTGTTTTGATTGTATTGCTGTATTGTTCTTTCTGCTTTGGCAATGTAAACGTATGTTTTCTCATGCCAATAAAGCCCTTTGAATTGAATTGAAAGGCACAGATTCTGTGCGCGGGTAAAGTGCGCGGGGCATCTGAGCAATCATACCAAGTTGATTATATCGATATGTTTTAGCCTGTGTATAGCTGTTGTGAACGCGAAGAGTTGTGTTTATTTACCAAGAGCATCGGATCCGTCATCCATTGCAACTGCAAGACGGCGAGACGCGGTGTGTGTGTGTGTGTGTGTGTGTGTGTGTGTGTGTGAGAGAGAGAGACTAGCTGGCCGCAACCGCAGCAGGAACCGCTGTTCTGGTAGGGCAGACTAGCCTGCTATAGCCCCATAATGGAGGGATCGGCTGTAATGAATAAATTGGACAGAGCAGCAGTAATTGGAATAAATAAATGCATGTTGTCTTGTGTTCTTATCTTCTCTGGGCTATTGTTAATGCATGTTCAAAATCAATCAGCAATTTGACCTAAATATTCCCATTTCATATTTATATTATGGCGACGAGTATAGTCACTCATGACGGACAATCGGACATAATATATACAGTCAGTAAAGTGGAATGAATCACAGCATTATATCGCCCCTTGCTGCAGAATGGAAAAGAATGCAGAATCTTTTCATGGCTTAGAATCTAGGACAAGTAAAGTAGAGTAGTAGACATAAAAATACCCCCCTCACAATCAGAACAATGACGGTGCGACTAACTGTTTCACACCTGTGGCTATTGGCTAAAACATTCCTGTAGCCTGAATGATTATGCAAACACTGTAAGTACTGTAAACACGTTTTCAATTTCAATAAATCGTGAGCAAATCTGTAAACATTAACAAACAAAGCAGACATTTTAATACTGTATTGAATAGTTTTTGTGCTTGTTACAGTTCTACAAAGTACAAACTATTAATTTAATACAGTTTTCGGACTCGGTGAGTTGTCTCCCTCTGAGACCCTAAAGAGAGAGAGAGAGAGATATACGGAGGGAGAGAAAAAAAACCCAAAACAACCCCCACCTCCTCTCGCAATCTCCCCGTTCTGAAGTGCCTTGTGTCCGGCCAGAGTTCAAGGCTTACCGCGGCCCGCGATTCTCATGAATTCATTATGCATAAACAAACATTTCACATGTTCAAACAATGTTGTGTGTGTGTGTGTGTGTGTGTGTGTGTGTGTGTGTCTGCGTGTGTGTGTGTGTGTGTGTGAGAGAGAGAGAGAGAGAGAGGGCTCGGGTTAGCTTTGCGCAGTGCCGCTAGACAGGCAGACCAGACCAGTGGTAAACTGGCTGTGAAGCTCCAGGGCTCCGGGCTCAGCACTTAGCCGTGGTTGAGCGCATGGGGAGCGGGGGAGACAGATAGACAAGATAGGTACGATGGAACCCGTCACGCGAAATTGCGATTATGCAACAGTTTACGCCAAAACTTACACGTCAACTCAATATCATTCTAATGAAGATTTTCGAGCAATTTTTTTTATTTTTATGATACTTCCACATAGTATGACGCAAAAAGTGACCTCAAAACCACTAGCCTTTAGTGCGCTAGCCACTCAGCTCGCCTAGATGCTAGGTCACGTCAGAGCCTGAGATATAGTCACGTGTCGTTTGAAACCGTTTTCATTCAGACCACGTGATGTACCTTATCAGCAATGTTAATCTCGGGCCGGGACACTCCCCCTTTAAAAACACAAAAACTAAACATTGTATCAACTTTTTTCCTGGAAGCAGACAAGTCAAGCTTTCTCTGAAGGTATTTTGTTGTCGCACAGTCACAACAGAGAATTTTCAATAAATCATTCAAAAACGCTGTTTACCCATAGAGAAGTCTAACAACAAAATGGATTTGACTTGAAACCCTGAGAGAGTTTTAATGACATCTCTTTTTTCTCTACAGGTCTTCGTGCTTCAACATACTTTAACACGGGTGACATCGTTTGCGATTATCACGGGAAGGAAAGGTCCAAATCCAAGGGCCTAAAGAGGATGCAAACCACAGAGGATGGTGCTATGGGTTACATATTTTTCTTCAAGTCTGCTGATGGAATAGGCAGGTGTATTCATTGATGCCAGTAAACCCTGCAAATGCCATCCACTGTCATATGGGAGAAAGATTAACCACTCCAAGTCTGACTGTAATTTGAAGCCAGTCACATGCAAGATGAGAGTGGATGAGAATGATACAGAGATAAAGGCCAATGAGGAGTTATTCTTCGATTATGGTGTGACCAAAAACTCCTTCAGTGGAGAAGGAAGGGATCTAGCGTGGTTGTAACATTGATAAGCTAAAGATGGAAGCTTTTGAGCTTGCAGAACTGCTATGTTTGGCTATGGATTGTTTTCCCTTTATAAAATGTATTACTGTGTTTTTTCCATTGGCACAGACTATTGCCTTTTACAGACTCATTTTGATCTGATGCTGAGACTATTGCCTTTTACAGACTAATTTTGATCTGATGCTGATTTTTAAATGTAAATATGTTTTTTGATTGTACAGTTTTTCTTGATTTGATACAATAAAGAGGTTTTAATTTAAACTTAATACTGTCTTTGACTATATCTTTTACACTGATTTTGATCAGATGCTGATTTTTAAATGTAAATATGTTTTTTGATTGTACAGTTTTTCTTGAATTGATACAATAAAGAGGTTTAGTTGTAGAATGGCTAAAAAGACATTTCTGAGAGACAGTAAACTATAGGATCATATAATGCATATACAGTGTAGTGACTTAGATAGCATTACACTAATTTTGATCAGATGCTGATTTTTAAATGTAAATATGTTTTTGATTGTACAGTTTTTCTTGATTTGATACAATAAAGAGGGTTTAGTTGCAGCCATATAAAGATAACCATTACATGTTGAGATGTTGATTTTCGTTTTGTTGAGAACTGGAGACTTTCACCACAGATGATGAAAATCTCCAGTTCTCAACAAAACGAAAATCAGCTATTAATAGCTTTGCAACTGAAATGCACAGTGCATGTGTGTGTGTGTGTGTGTGCATGTGTGCATGTGTGTGTGTGTGTGTGTGTGTGTGTGTGTGTGTGTGAGAGAGAGTGCGTGCGTGTGTATGTGCGTTCATCCCTCAGCCACCCTTTTCATCGCAGTATTACAATTTTTTTCTGGAGCCCTGGACCCCCCCCAAGTGACACTGCTAGTGACTATGCCTACCCAGGGTCCCCCTGACCCCCCCTGCGCTAGACCAGGCCTAGGCCCACCATATATGCCAGAGGTCAGAGGTCACTGTGCCCTCATGCCTGAAGCGTGGCGCCCCAGCCTGATAGACTGGTGTCTGTTGGTGCCTTTGGAGGTCTGGCGAGCCATTAGCGACTTTAGGACGGCTAAGGCTGTCGGATACGGCAACCGGAAATGGATCAGTGCTCGATACATAAACCTGCTTGCCGTCGCAGCCCTTTCTACTACGGGAGAAGCTACACTTACACGTAGTGTCTACAACTTCATGTCATAACCATGTTTATTGAATATGAATTGATAGCTGTCATACATTTACACCAATTTCTCCATCACCTCTCTTATGTTGTGTAATGTGTTGACACGCTGTGAATGAAGAAATAACACTACCATATGTCATATTAAAGGTAGAGTAAGTGATTTCACTTAATTCAAATATCACTTATTTTTTTGTTTTGTTGTGATAATCCTCTCTACTATAGAGTGTGCTGACCATATAAGGAGTTCCTCCCTGTCCCCAGTTAACCCCTGAGGGTCAAAAAACCTTAGGTTTCGTTTTTGACTCTCTATCCTGATTGGACGAAGGCTTAGGTCCCACAGCCAAAAACGAAACCTACGGTTTTTTGAGTGAAATCACTTACTCTACCTTTAACCATGTTTATTAAAACGGTTTTAGAATAACACTTGCCCCTCCCTATCCAACACGATAAAATGACTGTTTTTATCTGTTATACGGGTTGTTTGGTTTTGTGTCATTTCGTGCCTGCACAATGCAACTGTAATGTGTGTGATGATCTGCCCCTACCCCCCCCCCCCCCCCCCCCCCCCAAGCCTCCCCCACCCCCCCTATCCCTTTTCTTTATTTTCTGAAGATGCAAGTAGGCCGGGCGCAGCTCATGCTTGCGACCAGCAGCAATAATTTTGGTTTGACTGATGTATTCACATGTTTCAATGCCTTATGACCTGCTGTAAAACCATTTGCCCTTCGGGGACACTAATAAAATAACCTTGAACCTTGAACCTTATTAGCCCATTTAGACCTGCGGACGATTCTACAAAATGTCTTCTAAATCACAATTGCTCCAGCACCTTCCTCTTTCCACTGCAGATCATGTCCAGCGCATGTAAGAAATAAGAATTAAGCAATATCGGCAAGTTAGCTGACGCGCAACGTGGTGTTTAAAAAAAAATCAGTCTAATTCTGGTGGCCATCTTGAAATAAATTATCTATGATTTTCAATTTGCTGGGTACCAATATCTTTAGGAAAATAATATTGAAGGAACTGTTAAAGGGGCTCCACCATGAATTATATAAATGTTGTCCCCAAATACCTTTTTATACACACTGAAGCCTAAACAGCCACTCAGATCATTCATTTTCATCTTCTCAGAATACTACGGTATTCCAAGGCATTTTAGCTGCAATACCGAAATGTGCACACCCGCTCCCCACCCACCTCAGTTTCGGTGGAGGGGGGGGGGGATGATGATAAATAAATTCGCCTTGCCTTCATGGGAAAGACTATGAAAATGGGTTTGAAACATGCGTCACTCCCAAGGAAGAATCTAAGGGGGCCCATTCAGAAAATCACAGAATTATCAATGAGTGTTTAAAAAATCACACCTGTGTGAACTGAGTGGTGCAACTCCCGTCTATTGGTTCTCTGTATCGTTCCAATTCCTTCTCTGTATCGTTCCAATTTCTTCTCTGTATCGTTCCAATTCCTTCTCTGTATCGTTCCAATTCCTTCTCTGTATCGTTCCAATTCCTTCTCTGTATCGTTCCAATTCCTTCTCTGTATCGTTCCAATTTTACTCATGAGCACGTAGGAGTGGTTGCACCACCGCGTTCATGCACGGCACTACACACACCAATTTCTTCTCTGTGTCGTTCCAATTTCACGCATGCGCACACTCGTGCTCATGACTACACACAGGTACACGGACATTAACACACAGGTACACAGGTACACGGACATTGCTGGTTGTACTCAAAAAATAACTTTTTGGAACACGGCAAGTCTTCATCAACAGATTCTTGTTTTCTCTTTTTTTTTACACTGACGCAGTTTCTCCAATTTTGAGAAGGAAAATTGTGGTGGCATGACTTGTGCCATTTGGCTTTATTTTTCTTCAAAAGGTTGAACTGTACAACAACCTTTGAAATCAACCTTTACAGGCATCCCATCCAATTCCCTAAATTCTTCAACTTAACTTAAGGAAATTGTTGTACACTGTCTGCACTGTTTATTTTTTGCAGAGAATCTGATGGACACCTCATGTCCCCACTTCCCTCTGAACAAATAAAACACACACACACACACACACACACACACTCTGTAATATTCTGGGACTCTAAATAACCACACTTGGAGAGCATTCAAACACAGGTCTTTACTTGGTGACTCTCAAAGTAGCATTCAAACACAGGTCTTTACTTGGTGACTCTCAAAGTAGAACTGAACACACACAGCACACTCAGAGGCTACAACAGGCTGCAGGGGATCTGGCTAATCAGCACAGGTGGAAATAATGTTCTCAATCAGTGGCATGCTCTTTCACCTAGAAGACACTATTACACACTCCAGTCCATAGGTGGATCTCAATCCGCGGTGTACACACTTCAAGGTGCGATACTAGGTAGAATAGGGTGGTGACTGCACTGGCACTAACGGGGGACTACACTGCGTAGGTGGCAAAGGGTACACGGCATAGTGTACCCTGTCGATTGGGACACTGAGTTGGGCGGAGCCGAGTGGAGCTGGGCGGAGCCAAGCGGAGCTCAGATTTCTCGACTGGCAGCCATTACTGTTTTCTCCGCACTGACCGCAATGTTTTTAAAAGGTCTATAAACTACTTTTTTAGCCCACGGAATTTACTTTCAAGTTATTTTTGGGGAGTATTTAGTTGTTTAAACTTCATATGTGTGGTCAATTAATCATAAAAGATCCTATTTAAAAATATCAAACAACGATGTCGGAGAATCAGAGAACCGTGTTGTCTCGCTTTGGGGGCTGCCAGCAGAGAGACGTACCCGTGTTTACCTCTCCTTTGTCGGCATAGGCCGAAGCAATTTCCCCTGTTTCTCCTACGGAACGAAATTATGACCCATGCCCGTCTATTGTGGATATTTACAGCCTACATGCAATTCGTTTCCAATTGTTTTATTTCCCCAAATGTCAAGTGCAATATAAATAAAAGCTATTCTATAACATTTCTATTATTGTTATTATTACTACGTCGAATCTGATTTAACTTGAGTCCCGAAGGATCTTCACTTCATAATGATAAATGTTTTTACATTTGGACAGAATACAGACCATCGTCGCATCTGCTGTTTGATTTGTATTTAAACTGATTTTGCTGCTCATAAACAATATAGGATGGATTATTAGCTAGTATATATATAAACGGGTGGCTCTTTAAAGAGACGTTTTGGGAGTTTTTATAAAACAAGAGAGGGCACAATTGGTATTCACGGCTGTCATCCATACAGCACTGTTTTTGACAGCGAGAGATTAATATGAAAACTAGATCATAGTTGCTCAATTTGCGTTTCATTTGGGGTGTTTTTGTAAACCCCAAGAGGGCATAAACTGCATGGAACCTCATATATATTCCTGTAGTCCCTTGGGGGAAGTCACAAAAAGATATTTGGAGGCTGGGGAGAAATAAAAAAATAAAAAAATGAAATCACATCTTCACCACCCCCCCTGGTGGATAAATAAGGCTTTTCCCTTAGACAGCACAGCAGATCAACAAGCTCATAGTGCGGCGGCACTTGTAGATCTTCTGTATATATACTTACTGGCATAAATTCCCGCTTCTATATTCCCGCGTCAGTGACGTCAGTCTGCTATACAGCCTAGTTGTCCTAGTTGTAATCTTGCGATCAATTTATTATTTGCCACTACAAGTGCCATTGCCAAAATGGATTTCGAAATAGTGGTATTACATTTTATTTTATGTTTGATTTTGGAGGAGATGCAACAGCGCCGGCCTCGTCGGCGCTTCTTGTATCTCAGGCTGGGAAGGAATGACGAACAAGTAAGTTAAATGGATATGTTGTGTATGCATGCCTATACCTTTACAGCCAGCTAACAGCTAGTTCGTTTTCATTTAGGCTAAGTGTATTGCTATAATGTCATTTAACTTTGACAATATAGGTCTACTTTTACATTTAAAACAAATAGGCCTATATAGCCTACTGTAAAGTGAGTATAAACTGTTAATTCAACTGAGAGAAATTAATTAATCAGAATGCTACTCTTAGTTAATCACATTTGCATTTACATGAATGAAAAGGTTAAACCAGGCCAACTCTCAGCTCCAAATGGATAGCCTACATTTAATCACAATATTATTTTACTGTGTAATCTAACACAAATCTTACAAATGTTGTCACTCAGTTATTTAAAACTGGTTGAGTATAAGACCGACCAACCTAATTCTTCTCATTCTTTCCCTAACTCAGCCGAGAGGCCCCAGAGGTCCATACTGCAGGGTCAACCTGCATGTCCCTGTCCTGGTCAGGTTCTTCAATGGTGTGGACACACGGCCTGATTTCCGGCTGAGCAGGGAGTCTCTGGCAGTGTTGTTGGACCTACTCGACCTCGACCGGCGCCATGGATGGGGTGCCACATTTGAGACCCTGGTGTTTCTGTACTGGCTGGCGACGGGGGCATCGTACAGGGTGGTATCGGATGCCTTTGACATTCCACGTTCCACTGTCCACCGCATTGTCCACAGGGTCACAAGGGAGGTGGTGGCCAACCGCCACAGGGTCATACACTTCCCAAGTACCCCTGAAGCCCTGGGGGAAGTGACCCGTGGGTTTGCAAGGCTGGCTAGGCACGCTGCTTTTAGAAGAGCAGCGGGCGCGATCGACGGCTGCCATGTCCGAATCACTGCACCAACTGGCCCCGACCACCAGTGCTACCAGAATAGGAAGCTGTTTGCTTCAATTATTCTGCAAGCACTGTGTGACCATCGGGGCCGTTTCCTTGACACGTACGTGGGCTGGCCTGGGTTGGTGCACGACGCCAGAGTGCTGCGCTACAGCCCACTGTACTGTCAAGGAAACTACCCTCCTCCAGACCACTTCATCCTCGCAGATGGAGGGTACCCGTGCCTCCAACCCCCACTCCCTCTCATCACTCCCTACCGACGGCCAATACCTGGCGATGCCGCACAGCGGTTCAACAACCACCATGCCAGGGCACGCGGCATTATCGAGCGTGCCTTTGGCATGATGAAGACCAGGTGGCGGTCCATCTTCCTCCATGCACAGGAGGTGCATCACACCTTCGTACCCTATGTAAGTAATCACTGAACAGCCTATAGAGTTCCTACACCAGTCAACTAAATATAGGCTTAATGTGGTTAAGAAGACTTTTTCAGTAAGTGTAATTTACCCCCCTCCATATGATTTCAGGTCATAACAGCATGCTGCGTCCTGCACAACATCTGTGTGGACGCAGGTGATGTTGTGGCACCAGAGGACGAGCAGGAGGAGGATGAGGGAGAGGATGAGGGGGAGAGAGAGTTGGAGGCAGTCAGCGGGGATCTGTGGCGCGCCCAGCTGACTGCGGAGGTGTCTGGTCTGGAGGAGGGGCCCCATGATGACCACGACTATTAACAGGCAAGTCGAACAGATGTACCGTATATCTACTGATTCCCATTTACTTAAAAAGGTTTTGAATATTTACCGCAGGAAACATTTGTAATGTTTTATATTCTTGCCTCTTTCTAAAAAAAAAAAACAGTGACATGGCAGCCGTCGATTCAGCCTAATCAGCCAGCCTTGCAAACCCACCTGGACAATGCGGTGGACAGTGGAATACACACCCCAGATGCCCCACTTGCTAGCAGGACAAACACCAGGGTCTCACATGGCATCCCATCCCATCCAAGCCGGTCATCAACATCACTGCGAGAGGCTCCCTGCTCAGCTCATCAGGAGGCCGTGTGTCCACATCATAGGAAAAACCTGTCCACCTGTCACACAAAAGCATCAAAACTAGCATATTATCTACAAACTCGAAATGTCGCACAAATCGCAGCGTTTTCAAGCTTGTAGATCTGATACTTTTGCTGATTTAGAATTTGAATCCTGAAAAGTAGCAGTTTTAGTTTTTCGGACATACTGTATGAGGTTTCCACCCGACAGTCAGAGGCCATTTACATTTCTGTCACATTCTGTGCAGAATGACTACTCAGTGCAGTTAGTGCACTTGTGTTACATCTATTAACAGCATTAAAAGGTTGAGACAGTGCAAATGTCACTAGTGATGCCCATACAGGTAGGCAAGATCAAAAGAAAAATATTTACTACATATATATATATATATATATATATATATATATATGTATATATATATATATATAAGAATTGAAGCGTTTAGCAGGGGTCGGCAACCTTTTTGACATGAAGTGCCATGTTTTTATTTTCTTGATAGTCGTCAGTGTGCCAGTGACACCACATCCAAATTATATATATATATATATATATATATCTCAGAATGTAATCAAATCAAATCAAATCAAATCAAGTTTATTTATATAGCACATTTAAAAACAACTCTCATTGTACCAAAGTGCTTCACAAATACAATACACAATACAATACAATATAATACAGTGTAGAAGACGTCAATAATAAAACAACAGAAAAATAGAACAGAATAGTCTAAAAGAGAAGGTGCAGGATCATGTCGGTGGTGGAAAAGCTTGTGAATATAAAAATGTTTTAAGTTGTGATTTAAAAGACTCAACGGAGGGCGCAGACCTAACCGCGAGGGGAATTCTGTTCCACTGAGTGGGGGCTGAGACGGCAAAGGCGCGGTCGCCCCTGAGCCTCTTTTTTGAGTGCGGAACCCCTAAGAGACCTCTATCTGCTGACCTGAGGGTCCTGGTAGAGGGGGGATAGGATAGGAGGTCAGTGATGTAGGAGGGGGCCAGCCCATTGAGGGCTTTGTAAACAAACAGGAGGGTTTTGAACTGAATTCTGAACTTTACCGGCAGCCAGTGGAGAGAGGCGAGGACAGGGGTGATGTGGTCTCTCCTTCTGGTGCCGGTCAGGAGTCTGGCTGCTGCATTTTGGACAAGTTGTAGACGGGACAGGGATGACTGACTGATCCCAGTGTAGAGGGAATTACAGTAATCTAACCGGGATGAAATTAGTGCGTGGATGACTATTTCAAGGTCGTGCGTGGAGAGAAATGGTTTGATTTTGGAGATGGAGCGGAGGTGAAAGAAACTGGATTTGACTATTGTATTGATTTGTTTATCGAATTTAAAGCCTGAGTCAAAAAATACTCCTAGGTTTTTGGCGTGGGGTTTGACAGAGGTGGAGAGGGTGCCGAGATTGTTTTGGATATGAGTGGTGGAATCAGGTGGACCAAATAATACGACCTCAAACTTGCTGTCATTCAGTTGGAGATAATTTTGAGCCATCCAACATTTGATGTCAGAGAGGCAGTTAGTTAAGTTGGTGAGTGTGGAGTGGTCGTTGGGTTTCAGGGGGATGTAGAGTTGAGTGTCGTCTGCGTAACAATGAAATGAGATGTTGTAGTGAAGGATGATTTGGCCAAGGGGGAGCATGTAGAGGGAGAACAGGATGGGGTCTAGGATGGAGCCTTGGGGGACTCCGCAGGAGAGATTGGCGGAGGTAGAGGAGAAGCTGCCCATGTTCACGGTGAAGCTTCTATCTTTAAGATAGGATTCAAACCAGCGCAGGGCTGTATTGTGAATCCCAACATGGGATTGTAGGCGGTGTAACAATATGGTGTGGTCCACCGTATCAAACGCTGCGCTGAGGTCCAACAGCAGTAGGACAGCGCAGTCCCCAGCATCAGCAGAGAGGATTAGGTCATTGTGGACCTTCAGAAGAGCGGATTCTGTGCTGTGGTGGGTTCTAAAACCTGACTGAAATTTTTTCATGATGTTGTTTTGCTGGAGATAGGGCATTAACTGAGTGAGAATTACTTTTTCGAGTAGTTTGGATATGAATGGTAGTTTGGAGATGGGTCTGTAGTTATTGGGCAGGGAGGGGTCTAAGTTGGGTTTTTTCAAGAGGGGTTGAACTATTGCGTGCTTAAAGCAAGTCGGAACGGTGCCAGTGACCAGGGAGCTATTGATGATTGCGAGGATACTGGGACCAGCGGTCTCAGCGACCTCTTTTAGGAGGGCAGAGGGGACAATGTCTAGTTGGCAGGTGGCAGGTTTCATGGTGGAGATGATCTTGATAATGGTGGGGAGTGTGATGGGCAGGAAGCTGTGTAAGGTGGAGGTACAGATTGATGGGGTCAGTAGGTCAGATGTGGGTGGGGGAATATTCTGTCTAATGTTGTTGACTTTGGAGATAAAAAATTGAAGAAACTCATTGCATTTTGCAGTGGAAATGTCCAGGTTAGTGCTGGGGGGAGAGTGGATAACAGAGTTAATGGTTTTGAATAGGATCTGTGGGTTATGGGAATTATTGGAGATGAGGTTTGAGAAGTATGTTGTACGAGCTGCATTTATCGTTTCTTGATATTTGAGGAGGTTATTTTTCATTAGGTCGAAGGAGATCTGGAGCTTGTCACATTTCCATCTCCTTTCCGACTTTCTACATTCCCTTCTTTGGGCTCTGGTGGTCTCGTTAAGCCAGGGGGAGCATTTGGGCTTGGATTTTTTTTCTTTTATGGGAGCAACAGTATCTAAAATGGTGGCACAAGTGGAGTTGAATAGGGCAGTATGTTCCTCAGTGGTCAATTGTGATGGTGAAGCCTCAATGATACGGGTGTTTGGGGCAGCAATGAGAGCCTCTGAAAATAGTGTGGCAGTTTGAGTGTTACAGTAACGTGAGCGTCGAGCTGGGAGATGAGGTTTTGATAAAGGGAGACGGAGAGTGGCGTCAAATAAAATGGTGTAGTGGTCAGATAGACATGGGGCTATTTTTCTCATATTGATGGTGTTGAAACCATGGGATAGAACGAGGTCCAATGTGTGACCCAGCCTGTGGGTGGGACCAGTGTCAAGGGTTGAGAAGTTAAAGGACTCCATTAGGTGGATAAAATCATTAGCTAGGGGCTTGTGCGGGCAGCAGACATGAACATTGGTGTCACCCAGAATCAAGGCCTGGTCACATGTGGGCATGATGGTTGTGAGAAATGATGCAAATTGAGGAATGAAATCCTTGGATTTTGGTGGGCGATACACAAGTACAATTAATAGTGGATTTTCTGAATCCACTTTAAGGATTTGAGCCTCAAGGCTGGAGTAGTGTTCTGCATTTACTAGGCGGCAGTTAAAATCTTTTCTAAATATCGTAGCTAGGCCCCCACCACGTCCAGATCTAGGTGAGCTGAAAAATGTGTAGTTTGCTGGGCATGCTGCTATAAGTGGGGCGGACTCATCTGTGTTTAACCATGTTTCAGTTAAGAATAAGAAATCTAATGTATGGTCAGAGAGTAGAGTATTAAGAAAGGCAGTTTTTTGGTTTATGGATCTTGCATTGTATAGGGCCATTTTAACTGGGGTGGGGTGTTTGGGTTGTGGAGGTTCTCTTGCCAAAGTGGAGAGGTTTCGGAGAACTACACCACGGTCTAGAACATGATGGTTTATTATAATTTTAGGTGGCCTGCAACTAATTATTGTTTTTATGTTACTTGAATTGTGTAGGTGAGCAGTGGCAATGTTTAATAGACTGGAGTTAAAAGCGGGGGCTGTGTTTAAAACTGGAATATGAGAGGTTGAAAGAACAGAATGAACACGACTATTACCAACACAACTAAATACATTATTTGTGCTAGTAATAGGAGCTGTGAGTAATGTGGTTATAGGTCCAAGCCTGCTGGAAACTGGACTGGAATTGGGAAGGGAGGCGGAACTATATAGGCTGGGACCGGGGGGACGTCAGACAGTGAGGGACGTATCCGGGCTGGACAATGTTATGATACTTCGCTCCACGCATGGAGCGAGGTAGTGGAGGCTGATGGCTATGTTGGATGCCAGAGCATCACTTCCCCGTCTGCTCGGGTGTAATCCATCTTTATAGGTCATTAGACTCAATCCATCTTTATATGGTCATTAGACTCAATAACCCAATCTCCCAGACTCCCTCCCCAGTCAGAGTTATAAGAGTTTGAATGAATATATAATTATGTCACTGTGCAGGATCTCATTTGCATAGATCTATACGTGAGGGGACTTAATTTAACTGGTGTTTTTTATATATAAAAATTGTAAGGAAAAACCCTCTCTCACATGCCAGTGATCACCCTCCCCTGTGCCAATGTTGCCTACCCCTGGTTTAGATTTCCATCCTTTATAAAAAATGCAGGCTCAAACTCCAATGAAATAAGCTGACATTTTACCAGTTAAGGAAGCGTAGCAGATTTAAATTCCCAAATCCTGTACTCATACTGTTGGACCAGATTTATTTATTGTTCCATTATTTTAGTCTGAACTTCGAAACTTGTAACCTGTGATTTATTTGCAATATAGGGGTGTTTGATCTGATCAATTTGTTTGTTTGTTTGTTTATTCCAATTATTATTGGTCCTGAAGAAAAATAAGAAAATTATGTAGCGTGTGTGTGTGTCGCACGCGTGTGTCACTGGCCATACGTAGGCTAGGCTGACGAGTGACTACTTTAATTTCGCATTAAATAGCTAGTAGCCTATCTACTGAACTTTCAGACCCCTTTTTTATACCCCCAAACTGTTTGAGCGCGTTGTTTCAGCCTCAAACAAGTTTGGATTTGTTGGAAATCGTCGTCAACTTTCTTCAGTAGGCTACGTGAGTAACGTGACTGTAGTGTAACTTTAGACTTAAGTGTGTTGTTTATATTAATATTGTATGTTTTATGTTGAGATGAAGGCTAGTGACCACAGTGGCGGAAGCGAATATAGAATAAAGCCAATGCTATTTGACCTACATTTGCTTATGTATACAGTTTGACAACAATATCCAACCTCTTTTTTCCAATAAGCTGGAAATATTGTGAGCAAAATGAGAAAATGGCAACAATAAATAATATGGTTTAGTTAAACTGGTTGTATTTGTTAATTGATGTCTCGTACATTTATCGGAAAGATGGTTATAATTTTGCATTATTTTCATTTCCCATTAGTTGAAGTGGTTTTGAGGGTTTCCGCTTTAATTTTTTTATTTTTATTAATTGTTTTAATTTAACAATCCTTCAAAAAGCAGCTGATCCCAACATGGACCCCATATAAATATATAAATAAATAAATAATAAATAAAACACAAATTGATTGCACCGAACGTGAACATTGCAGAGAGAGGATGAACTGGCCGTTCTCTGTACTACATTTTAAACTATTTATCAACCATTCTCTCCAGTAGAGAGAACAGTCGGTCCATCCTCTCTGCGTTTTCTCTTGACCGCCGCTCCTCCGCCTCCCTTTGTAATTTCATGTCCTCTTTGATGAGGTCAATCAGGTCATCATCTCTCCCCCTTTTTTTTTTCTGGCCAGCCTGGACATTGGGCCCTGGTGTCGCTGACCCTTCTCCAGCTGACAGTGCTGGTATGTCTGGTATGTCTGGTATGACCTCAGCGTCGACTCTACAGCCACGTCCACGCCAGCGGAGGCAAGCAGGACAGGGGGGTTGATGGAGTGCCTCTGCCCCAAAACCTCGTCCATCATGGCGAAATAAGCCCATGAGGCAGCTGTGGCTTTTCCATCCACCCCCTCATCAGTCTTCGGATACTTGCACTCCTGAGTTGGAAATGAAGATTTCAGAACCACTGGCTTAACAGGTTATTTGTATGGCAGTGCTTGGCAGTGCTTGTTGTTGGTGCTTGGGTAATATGTTCTGTTGTGGTCCAATGATGACTTTACAACAGGTTGCCATGTCATAAACATTAGAACTTGGCACTTGGTTATTTCAAAGGTATAATTACATACTTACTTTGTATTTGGCCTTGAAATTCTCCCACTTCTTCTTGGCTTGCTTGGGATGAACCTTTTCGGCAAGGTCCATTTTCTCCAGAATGACACTAAGAGATTAAAGTCAATACACCACATTAACACAATAGAGACAGTAAGGGCCAAATGACCACAAACACATTCATGTAACCTTGGGGTGGCGCAGGTGTTTACATAAGCGTCAAGTTTACGGGCATGGCTAGGGTGGATTGACCCGGAAGGGCAAATGGCTTTGACCGCAGGTACGTCAGCACTTTCAAATGCTGTGAAGCGAAATTTTTGTCAGTTTCATTCTGAAATATCCATTCTGTCTGTAATTTATTCTAATTTGTTCTATGTAAAGAAGCTTTTTCCTTCCTGTGTTGTGTAAAAATAAAAAGATCAAGTCAATTCGGCTTGATGGATATTCACAAAAGTGATATGTGTCTTGTAATATGAATGATCAAAAATGAGACTGAAAAGTGCTAAACTGAAAATTGCTAGACTCATTCAAATGGATACATTCTGAAAACTAAACATGATAGAAATGTTCTCTCTTTTCCTGTTGAAAGTAGAGGATTCTAGCTTTCATTTGATATATGGTATGTCTCTGTCACTAGAATTGCGAATATGTTATCGGCAAAATAGAAGTGTGCTGTAAACAAATTAAACGAAATACCAACACATTTTCCTAGAGGCCTGTTTAGGGTGAAAGCGAGCTGTATAAAACTGTTTTTATCTAAAGAATGCAACATGCTACAAACATATTTTTTTCTGAGTAAAGAGGAAAGATTCCCCTTTCATTTGAGACATATCTTGATATTGTCACATTATGAAATAATATGCAATGGGTCTTCAAAGTTCTTTGGAATTTCCGGCAAATGAGAAGAATGACAGTCAAACTGTTAAAATAACATGAATTAATAAATGACTGAAAATAGCCAATCATCAACATGTCGCACTGCAACGTGTTGTGAGCTTGTATATCTGCTATTTTTGGTGTGCAGACACGCTGGTTTCTATGGAATCCAAATGACTGAACTTTAATCCATGTACTATACAACTGTCCACGGTTTTCACAAAAACCTGAGTAGATGTTAAAATGACCCAAATAAATTGAAATATTGCTTTTAGGTAATCTTTACACAAAAATGGATTATCACAGTCCAATGTTGACATTATGGTAGCATACTACAAATGGGCCATTTTCACTCACGTCCAAGCTGCAGTTGCCGTGAATTTCTGGCCCGTGAAGAGGTCTTCATGTTCTTTTCTCATTTGTATGAAGCGCTTGTTTGAAGAGGTGGTCCCTAAAAATAAAATACATTACTATCTAGTCCTCTATAGCAGTGCTTCCCAAACTTTTTCATGTCAAGGAGCCCCAAAATGATACTATTATCCTGCGGACCCCCATTAGAAAAGATATGCTAGGGACAGACCCCCCATAAAAATGTTTTTACAGCTCTAGCAGTGATTTACAAACAGTTTCATTTCAAGGGACCCAAAGTTTGACCTGAATTAGGCTATGAACCCCCATTTAATGCAGCATTTCTATCTCTGGGACCCCAATGTATATTGTAAAATCATTTAACTCTGAGTGTACAAATGGAACCACGTTCAACTAAGAGATTGTACCATTTGTACAATCTATCTCTGAGTTACAGACACATAAGGGTCCATCATTTAACTATCATTTAGCTGGGGACCCCCTGGAACTCCCTCAAGGCCTGGGGGACCCCACTTTGGCAACCACTGCTCTACAGTAATTTATAATCATCATTTCTAGTAATCATCATTAATAATCATCTATAATCATCATTTCACACACACACACACACACACACACACACACACACACACACACAACACTTACATTTATAGTTGAACTGAGCAGTCTCAGTTTCAGTTGCCGGAGTTGGCTCGTCTTGTACTGCTGATAAATGCAATAAAAATACATTAGGCCACCTCAAATTAGGCTTTTACCGACCCAAAATAATCCAGAATAAACCACAATTTAAACCAAATGACTCGTCGTGACATGTCCAACAACGCATGTTTAGTTTTGCTGTTGGGGAAATGCACCGGGGGACTAACGCGATAGCGTTACTTAAAATCTCCGACGACAACATTTTTTATTTTCTTTATTTGGCTCTGTCATGATACATTTGATAGCTTAAACAACTAAATACTATCCCAAAACATATTACAATTACCTTCCGTGACACAACAACACTTTTAAAAGAGTATAAAACTTACTAGTTTCCGACATTTTTATTTCCTGCGAGGGCTGTCTGCTGGCTGCTGGAAGAAGAGGGAGAGATTCCATGGGTTGCGCAGTACGGCTGCGCCGTGGCGATATACCCTGCAAGGCTCAGGGTACATCCAAGCTGGACTTTGGAAGCGGGCTCGGGCGGGGGAAAATAGTGCGTAGCCCTGTGTAGTGTCAGCGCCTGTCTTTTTGTGGTCTGTGGATTGGGAAGCACTGCCGCGCACCGTTGTGACGTCACATACGCCGAAATACACACTGGCCAGTGTCCACCCTGCGGTTTGAGATTCACCTCATGTTTTCTTCCCCTATTAAACTGGAACTAAACTGACCCTAAATAAAATTATAGAAAAGCAAAGTAAAATCAAATTAAAATGTGTCTGATAATTGACAGAAATGAAATGTATTGTTTTGGAAGCCTTTAAAAAAGGCTGTTTTTGTTAACTAAAGATAGTAGTCTACTGCTGCTCAAGTATAGGCGAGTAAATCTATGAAAAAAAAGCACCTTACCCCCAAAAAATTGCAACAAAAGGTTTCTCAACTGATTTATGTAGTATTAGGTGTCCTTAATAACATACTAAAAGTCTACCAAAGTCTGACCACCCGAAAGGTGTTATTTTCAAGATGGCGTCCAAGATGGCCTAAAAACCATTAAAATAGCCTAACTCCTTCATTATTCATCCTAGACAAGTACTTTTTGTGTCTAACCCTATGTTTTTGGGGTCTAGGAGTCCATTGAACTTGTCCAAATTACAGAGATACAATTAGATAATTGTGAAATCCAATATTGTGTTTGTGACTCTGTTAAAACCCTCTGAAATAGTCACCAGTTTCAAGTTAACTAAACTAAATATTTAATAAATGTCTGAATATTTATATATTTTTTGGAATAAGGTTTCAAGATATCCTCAAAACACAACAACACTACTAGTCACAATTTTCAGTAATTCAGAAGGTTGTGGCAGAGAATATTGTCAGTTGATAGATAATAGCCTACATGATTGCAATATTGAAACGTTTTGGATCCAAAACCCAAAACCCAAAACTAATTTCTTGCATTATAGAGCGTCGCCCTTTCATGACGGCGCCAGGCCCAGGGAATAATTCCCAATGCATTTTTCCCATAGACATTTTGAAACGTATTTATTTAAAGACGTCGTACAAAGCCAACTCTTGTCGTGACAAATCATGACAACAAACACAATATTTTGGACCAAACAAATAATTACAAAGAAGAAAAACAAGTGTTGTAACCTGCCGTTTTTTCCTACTTTCTAATTCTTTGTTTGGCCCAAAACATTGTGTTTATTGTCATGATTTGTCACAACAAGATTTGGCTTTGTCCGCGGCGTAAACGTCTTTAAATAAATACTTTTCGAAAAGTCTATGAGGAAAATGAACGGTGATTTATTTTCCGGGTCTCTCGAGGGGGCGGGACTGCAATGCTCTATTTACTCTTAGTGCAGAGTAGTCAGAAGTCTCTACCGGGTGCAGAGGGACATATGGGGGTTGGGTGAGAAGGTAAAGGGGGGTCCGGTCTAGAGTTTAGTGGGCCTAGGGTTGGTATGGGGAGTGGGGGTCACTGGATTTCTCCCTGGGGACTTGGAGCACAGAAGAGCAAAGTTAAGAAGACCCTCATGGTCTTCTCCTCTCTGCATAGGCGGGTAAGAATATGGTTTCACCCCAAAAAATTTGCAACAAAAGGTTTCTCAACTGATTTATGTAGTATTAGGTGTCCTTAATAACATACTAAAAGTCTACCAAAGTCTGACCACCCGAAAGGTGTTATTTTCAAGATGGCGTCCAAGATGGCCTAAAAACCATTAAAATAGCCTAACTCCTTCATTATTCATCCTAGACAAGTACTTTTTGTGTCTAACCCTATGTTTTTGGGGTCTAGGAGTCCATTGAACTTGTCCAAATTGCAGAGATACAATTAGATAATTGTGAAATCCAATATTGTGTTTGTGTTCAAGTTAACTAAACTAAATATTTAATAAATGTCTGAATATTTATATATTTTTTGGAATAAGGTTTCAACACAACAACACTACTAGTCACAATTTTCCCGAAATATTCCCGAAATTTTCAAGATGGCCGCCGCCAGTTCTTAAAATACCATTATTCCTCAGTTATTCATCCTAGAAAAATAATTTTGTCTAACCCTATGTTTTGGTTATCTAGGAATCCAATTAGCATATATGAATTATATATAAAAGTACAATGATATATTAAAGCAATTGTTTATAATAGTGTAATAGGACATTTCCCTTTTCTATAATGCCGTATACTGCCCAGGATTGGTGAATTCATCACCTGTACACAATTCACATTCTGTTTATTTTGATACCATAACAATAAGGAATACATTCATTATTACTGGGTGGTACTGTCATGTGACATTTGTAAAAGCATGGCTGCCAAGTGATAGACTGCATGGGAATATTACACAAATCATGGAATACATTTACAGAGAAATGTCTGCACTATTTTGTTTGTAAAGGTGTCTGGCAATAATAATAATATAAATAAGTCCCCTAGGGTAGTGGTTTCCAAACTGTGGGCCGGGACAAACATTGTGAAAATAGGCTATAATCTATAAATCTATAAAAGCTCACAATGCTGAGTGTCTTTGCACCAAACACACTCAGTCAGTAGAACCAAATTGCCACTTGTCTGGTCTATGGGGAAGATGGACTCCTCAGTGGGGATACAGTGGAGAAAAATGGCCCCTCATGGGCCTAGAGACTAGAGAGGTGTGTAAGTCGGTACAGAGCTATCACACATGTATCTTGGTATATAGGCAGGTGGTGGAGTGTCGCACGGATAGGGTTCAGTTATGCTTGTCACAGAGATATTCTTATTCCCCTAGACTGTAGTAGTTGTGTGTGTAAAATTAATTTCACATTTACTTTGTGTTTGGTACTGCTGACAATAACCTTGAGCCCTGGGCTCCAGTGTCGGTCTCCCCATAGAATCCCAATCTAACCTCCCTCCACGCTGTGTCTCTGCTGCTATCCAACAAACAAGCATTTCTTTCTGCATAGACCTAAAGATTTTTGTACTAGCTGTTCTAGAGAGGGGAGAGGACATTCTGCGCCATAATGATCAGTCACTGGGGGCCCCAGTAATATGAATGGTCAGCCACCAACCAGACACTGACTCTCCTGTGAGCCAGTCCGACATAGGGACACCCCTGTCTGCCTGACAAACAATCATGCACCACGTGGAGGTCTTATAACCACCACTATGTGGGTCTCACCCTCCTGTATACCTATGCCCACTCTAAGCGCCTAGCTCAAAGCCAGCAGGAGGTCCATTTGGGACCAGCATACATACATTTAGGAAAATGACTGTCTGCCTGACAGTCTTGCAACATGTGGAGGTCTTATAACCACCATCAGTGGAGACTGTCCTCACTACCTATGCAAACTCAAAACGTTTCAATATTGCAATCATGTAGGCTATTTTCTATCAACTGACAATATTCTCTGCCACAACCTTCTGAATTACTGAAAATTGTGACTAGTAGTGTTGTTGTGTTTTGAGGATATCTTGAAACCTTATTCCAAAAAATATATAAATATTCAGACATTTATTAAATATTTAGTTTAGTTGAAACTGAAACTGGTGACTATTTCAGAGGGTTTTAACAGAGTCACAAACACAATATTGGATTTCACAATTATCTAATTGTCTCTGCAATTTGGACAAGTTCAATGGACTCCTAGATCCCAAAAACATAGGGTTAGACACAAAAAGTACTTGTCTAGGATGAATAATGAAGGAGTTAGGCTATTTTAATGGTTTTTAGGCCATCTTGGACGCCATCTTGAAAATAACACCTTTCGGGTGGTCAGACTTTGGTAGACTTTTAGTATGTTATTATTTTTTTCCTTTTCTTAATTTTTTTTTTTTAATAGAACCATCATTAAAAACGATTAATGATGCTGTTCCACAACATTGGTCTTGACATCCATGAAAATGACCCAAAATGTGTGATTTAAGTCTGGTTTTGTTTATACCGAGGTGACTTAGCCTACTTTCATAGAAACAATGTAGTTCTGTTAGTTTGAACATTTGTGTTCCCTCTTCCAGATTTCTTTCTATGTATGACACCAATTCGGTAACATGCCATTGGTCCGACCTCCCATTTGTCCGACCTCCCATTGGTCCGACCTCCCGTTTGTCCGACCTCCCATTGGTCCGACCTCCCGTTTGTCCGACCTCCCATTTGTCCGACCCGGAATTATTTATATATATATAGGCCTATATATATATATATATATATATATATATATATATATACACACACACACCGATATGTGTGTATATCTATACAACAATATCTCGTCAGTCATGAAAGGGGAGTTGCGACATGCGATTTTATTAAAACGACTCGTCAAATGTCTTCAACAACGGCTGCGTCATTCTCATCAAACGTAGCCTAGAAGGGGGTGCATATACTAACTCTGGGAACAGCATGCTCTTTAATTGAGAGGCCTATAAGAGGCTAATACGTCTTACCTATATACCGAACCCCAGATGCGCAGCGTGTCCGTGCATTATTAGTTGTTTTTTTCCCCAGAGAGAGATATCAGAAGCAACTTACGCAAGAGTGGTACAGAGCGTATTTTTTCACAGGCAGAAATAAAGCAGCCCAATTGACAGTGAAACCAAACATAACAATGAAATAATAATAAATGAAACAATATTCACATAGTCTTTAGCCTATGATAGGCTATTATGTAGGCTATTATTTATTATGAGAATATTGCTATGCGTCGCCTTCGCTACACGCAGTAGGATATAGGCTATATACGCATGGCCATGTGGCTCCGTAATTCAGTTTATTTAATCCATTGCTTATGAAATAAATAATAGATTAGGCCTACAACAATATTAACATTCTCTTTAATCAGTAACATGTGGACTATAACTATATCAAATATTGTTTTATTCAGAGGCAATAAATGGCTCTCAGCCATATATGGATATATATGGCTATATAGGCCCATCACGCACTGTGTGCGCACCGCGATCTACAAGCTGACTAAAATTATTTTTTCTATGAACCGTCTGTCTGTCTGTCTGTCTGTCTGTCTGTCTGTCTGTCTGTCTGTCCGTCCATCCATAGCCTATCTAATAATAGCCTATTATGATTATAAAATGGGTCACCACGTCATATACGTGTATAAAACCAACGCGAATGATTAAACTGCGTCGCAGCAAGCAGCAACAGTAACTTATGGATTGTGTGTGTGTGTGTGTGTGTGTGTGTGTGTGTGTGAGAGAGAGAGAGATTTATTCGGCATTTGAGCCATGCGTAAAATGAAACCAAACGGGTCCATTTGGTTTCATTGTACTCTCTCAAGAGTTAAAGATCTAATATGGGTCCATTTGTTTACCAATTTTGCATTATTTAGCTGGGGTCCACCTGAAACCCCCTCAAGGACCACTGGTGGTCCCCGGACCACTGGTTGAAATTGAAAACCATGTAGGCCTATACTGCCGCATATAGCTTATTCCTATATTTAAATTAATCTATAGAACGGTCGAGCTATACACCTGACCAAACGCGTTTGTGTGTGTGTGTGTGTGTGTGTGTGTGTGTGTGTGTGTGTGTGTGTGTGTGCGTGTGCGAGAGAGAGAGAGAAATAAACTAAAAATATGGGGAGCAGGGGTGCTCATCAGTCCATTATGTATTATGTCCACAATGTCTGATGTCAAACCACACACAGAATTATGCATTACTGTAAAAATATCGCTTTTACGCACATATCGGCCACCACTTTTATGCCAACCACTGAACCACGTTTACGCGCAGCAGGGCAACCACTTTTACGCACAGGCCGCATCAGATTTACGCACCTGTATTCATTAATTTAGGAGAGGGTAATCACTTTTAGGCACAGCTCATGTATTAATTAATAGATTAATTATAATTAATTATATACATGCGTATATAAAGGGAAGCACATCGTGGCTTTCTTTCTGTTTGAAAGCATGGCATACATTGTACCAGGTAACCGAGGAGGAAAGGTCCTCATTAATGATGGTCACCGCTATGTCAAAAATAAAGAGAAGGGTGAAAAAATGTACTGGCGTTGCTGGCGGAAGGGGTGCAATACCTACCTGCAAACAGGTTTGTTTGACATGGAGGAGGAGAATATGAATATTCCCATCCTAAATGTGGGACAGCACGACCACCCAAACGACACGAGCTTAATTAAAACAAGTGCGGTCAAAAACGATATGGTTGAGGCGGTAAAGGCTGACCCTTCTAGGCCGGTGAAGAGGGTTTACGACCAGGTCGTTAGGGATGCGGGTGACGATGTCGTCGTACCCGAATTCCACCACGTGCGCTCGAAGCTGAACCGGACCCGCGCGCGCCTCGTCCCTCCAATTCCTCATGATGTGGAAGATGTCGTTGTCGAACGGGAATGGGCCCAGACATGGCAGGGGGGGCGCTTTTTGTCTCACCAGGACAATGGTTGGGGGATTCTGGTGTTCGCAACACGACAGAATTTGGGGCAACTCAGCAGGTGCAATGATGTGTACATGGATGGCACCTTCAAGAGTTGCCCCAGGCCCTATACCCAGTTCGTCACCATCCATGGCAGATACCTGGGCAGAGTGGTACCCTTTGTCATGTGCCTCGTGACCGGCAAAACTGTGGGCCAGTACAGGCAGATACTGGCTCATGTAAAGCGGAGGGTGAGGCGCGTAACAGGGCAACCGTGGACTCCTGCACGCATCATCACCGACTTCGAGAGTTCCCTGCTGCTGGCCATCGAGACAGAGCTGCCCCACAGTCAGCGATCAGGGTGCTACTTCCACTTCTGCCAAAGCCTTTGGCGGAAAGTGCAAGCGCTAGGCCTTGCGGGGCCATACCGGAGGCATGGTAGTGTGCAGCGATGCATCAAAAGGTAAGGCCTAAGGCTTTAACATGATGTCGTCCACAGTAACAGTTTTCGTATTGACTTATGCTTTCGTTTTAAATGTGTCTGCATATTATATATATAGGCCTACTGTTAATAACATTTTTAATCAATCAATCAATCAATCATTCATTCATTCAGGTTCATGTCGTTGGGGTACCTGCCCCTGGCCGTGGTGCGTCAGAATTTCGACCTCTATACCGCATCGGCGCACGTTGGACGGGTGAGACGACGCTACCCCAGGGTGACTGAATTTATTCAGTACCTAGAGCGCAACTACCTCCGTCCTGACTGCCAGTTTCCTCCACAGTTGTGGAATGTTTTCAGGAGGACATCTGACAACCGCACGAACAATTACGTTGAGGGTAAGAATGCATAACACTTTACAATAATATGCACAAATAATAGTTACTATATAAAGATCTGAGTAGCTATAGTTAATTCTTAGTGAATCAAAGGTCCCTTTGGAGTTGTTCATATTTGTCCCTTCTGTTATGATAATTGTTCGTTTATACTTATAGGCCTAATGGTCAGTTCGAGATTAGCTGCGTCAATTGATAGCGAATCATTACTTAATTATTAGCCTATGCTGTATTTTTTATATATAAATACATTATTCTCTCGTTATTATTCTCAAATTAGGAGAATTATACCACATTGTAAATAGAGAATTATCTTGTTATTATGAGATATTTTAAATATATAAATGGTACCCAATGTCCCTGATTTCTGAACCCATTACATTTTATATAGAAAACTTGTATAAATGTTTTACCATGCAGGAACAAAGCATTCATTGTAGCCTTTATTCATTCACATTGTTTTAGGATTTCATCAAAACTGGAACGCTGCACTCCAGAGGCAACATCCCTCAATTTGGATATTCCTGAGGCAGATGAAGGACCAACAGCGCCAGGTGGAGGTCAAAGTGGCAGCGGCTGAGCGAGGGGACGCTCCTCCAGCCCAAAGGTTGAAGTGGCGGCGCCTTGAAGAAAGGATCTCACGCCTGAAGCTGGAGTACAATCGGGGTGATCGTCTGCTCGATAGCTACTGGGATGCAGTGCAACATGTACTGCACAATTTTGTGTGAATTTTGTGTGGACATTAAGGCCTGAACAGTGAACACCTTTGTATTTTTATTTATTTTTTGAATTATATATATATATATATAATTTTTTTTTGTGAAAGGTGGAAGATGCCCTTTTTTGGGGGTGGGGTAAGGCTTTAACGCCTACATTTGTAGGCCTATTTTTTATAATTTTTGTATTTTTCTTTTGGAATACTAAATGCCATTTTTCAAAGCCAATTGGACACCTTTGTTGTATTTTTTCATGTATTTCGACTGCACATTTAACCCCTTACTTAGTAAAGTTGATGGTTGCCGACTTTGACTCTGTACTTGGTCTGCTATTTTGTTTCCCTCTTCAACAAACGTCTTCACCGAAAATAGCCGAATTAAATCCACCAGCCTGCGCAAAAGATGGTTTATTCTGGGTAGCATATACAGTAGGCCTATAAGGACTCCCAATATAGGCCTACACATAAGGATTGAAACAAATCAATCTCTGGTTGAGTGCTATATTGATAATAAAATGTATAGCTCACACTCGTATACCTCTTCAGGGGGGTGCGCTGCGTATTGAGCCTTACTGAACCTATTGACCCCCCCTTGTTAGACCCATATTTAACCCAGACTTTATGTATGTTTACACAGCTATTAAGTTATTGCTTTGTGAGCTTGTAGAGCGCCTATTTTCGGTACGCGAGTAATAATCCGGCTACATGGCGCACAGCCTGATGGCATCCGAAGCACATTCCACCTTTCCAAACGTGATCGCATACGAACACTGCGGACACACACACACACACACACACACACACACACACACACACACACACACACACAAACGCGTTTGGTCAGGTGTATAGCTCGACCGTTCTATAGATTAATTTAAATATAGGAATAAGCTATATGCGGCAGTATAGGCCTACATGGTTTTCAATTTCAACCAGTGGTCCGGGGACCACCAGTGGTCCTTGAGGGGGTTTCAGGTGGACCCCAGCTAAATAATGCAAAATTGGTAAACAAATGGACCCATATTAGATCTTTAACTCTTGAGAGCGTACAATGAAACCAAATGGACCCGTTTGGTTTCATTTTACGCATGGCTCAAATGCCGAATAAATCTCTCTCTCTCTCTCACACACACACACACACACACACACAATCCATAAGTTACTGTTGCTGCTTGCTGCGACGCAGTTTAATCATTCGCGTTGGTTTTATACACGTATATGACGTGGTGACCCATTTTATAATCATAATAGGCTATTATTAGATAGGCTATGGATGGACGGACAGACAGACAGACAGACAGACAGACAGTTCATAGAAAAAATAATTTTAGTCAGCTTGTAGATCGCGGTGCGCACACAGTGCGTGATGGGCCTATATAGCCATATATATCCATATATGGCTGAGAGCCATTTATTGCCTCTGAATAAAACAATATTTGATATAGTTATAGTCCACATGTTACTGATTAAAGAGAATGTTAATATTGTTGTAGGCCTAATCTATTATTTATTTCATAAGCAATGGATTAAATAAACTGAATTACGGAGCCACATGGCCATGCGTATATAGCCTATATCCTACTGCGTGTAGCGAAGGCGACGCATAGCAATATTCTCATAATAAATAATAGCCTACATAATAGCCTATCATAGGCTAAAGACTATGTGAATATTGTTTCATTTATTATTATTTCATTGTTATGTTTGGTTTCACTGTCAATTGGGCTGCTTTATTTCTGCCTGTGAAAAAATACGCTCTGTACCACTCTTGCGTAAGTTGCTTCTGATATCTCTCTCTGGGGAAAAAAACAACTAATAATGCACGGACACGCTGCGCATCTGGGGTTCGGTATAGGTAAGACGTATTAGCCTCTTATAGGCCTCTCAATTAAAGAGCATGCTGTTCCCAGAGTTAGTATATGCACCCCCTTCTAGGCTACGTTTGATGAGAATGACGCAGCCGTTGTTGAAGACATTTGACGAGTCGTTTTAATAAAATCGCATGTCGCAACTCCCCTTTCATGACTGACGAGATATTGTTGTATAGATATACACACATATCGGTGTGTGTGTGTATATATATATATATATATATATATAGGCCTATATATATATAAATAATTCCGGGTCGGACAAATGGGAGGTCGGACAAACGGGAGGTCGGACCAATGGTAGGTCGGACAAATGGTACTGGAGGTCGGACGGTTGGGAGGTCGGACCAATGGTAGGTCGGACTAATGGGCAGTCCCCACCAATTCAGCAAAGACCAATGCTTCAGCACATTGTTCAGTTTCAATTGAATCAGTGATTTTCCCAGACCTTTGGACACTCCCGTAACTTGTTTTTATATTTAAGAAGACATTCAATATGGTATTTTGCTTCCATTGCAATTAGACCCCCCCCCCCCCCTGAAACAGATCTGTGTCCTGCATTTTAGTGGCCATGGTTCGTAAACTGTCATCAAACTCCATCTTTTCACAATGACAAAGTTTACCTGTCTTTGGAGAGCAAAACAGGCACTCATCATTTGACATGGATTGACGCTTGGAACGCCGCTAGTCTTCATCAACAGATTCTAGTTTTCTCTTTTTTTTTACGCTGATGCAGTTTCTCCAATTTTGAGAAGGAAAATTGCAGGTGCCATTTGGTTTTATTTTCTTCAAAAGTTTGAACTGTACCACAACCTTTACAGGCATCCCATCCAATTCCTTAAATTATTCAACTAACTTAAGGAAATTGCTGTACACCTGTACAACAACTGTTTTTTTGCAGAGAATCTGCTGGACACCTCATGTCCCCACTCCCCTCTGAACAAAAAACACACACACTGTAATATTCTGGGACTCTAAATAACCACACTTGGAGAGCATTCAAACACATGTCTTTACTTGGTGACTCTCAAAGCAGAACTGAACACACACAGCACACTCAGAGGCTACAACAGGCTGCAGGGGATCTTGCTAATCAGCACAGGTGGAAATAATGTTCTCAATCAGTGGCATGCTCTTTCACCTAGAAGACACTATTGCACACAAGTCCATGTTTTCTTACTCTATTAAACTGGAACTAAACTGACCCTAAATAAAATGATAGAAAAGAAAAGTAAAATCAAATTAAAATATGTGTCTGATAATTGACAGAAATGAAATGCAATGTATTGTTTTGGAAGTCTTTAAAAAAGGCTGTTTTTGTTAAATAAAGATAGTAGGCTACTCAAGTTAGGTCTTTACTCCAAGTAAGTGTAATGACAAATTAACAGAAAATGAGAAGCAGATAAAATCTTAGTAGTATTAAATAGTTTATTATTTTTTTCTTTTTTTAAATCTTTTAAGAAGAAGACACACCCCCTTCCACTCAGTGTCCTCACCTCACCCCCTAAGGCGCCGGTCAGACCTTTGAAACAACGAGACAATCAGTGTCTTGTCATTTTAATTCTTTGCCGCATGAATTTACCACAATGCTTTGCATTTGACATGCGGAAACAGATCGACGTGTTGCCTGTTGTCCTTACGCTGTTAGCTGCCGGAGACAGTAGCTTGTTGGTTGTGTGTGGTGACAAAATGTTTTTTTGGAGGAGAAAGAGGGCTCTTGTCCTGGCGATGTTGGCGGCGAGGAGAAAGAGGGAAAGGGAGACAGGCCAGAGAGAGCTTGTGGCCAGGAGATTGAGGCAGGAGGAGGAGGAGAGAATGCGAGCAAGGGAGATTCAAATGGCCCCTCTGGTCCGTAGAAGGAGGCGAGTGTGGGTCGTTCCGATCTTCCAGGTTCGGAAAAAACTCGGGGCCGTCACCAGCTTTATTGGGAGCTACGGAGGAATGAAACCCGTTTCCACCAGGAATTCAGGATGTCTATCCAACAGTTCGATTTCCTGCTGGCGAGGGTGACTCCAGAAATCCAGAAGCAGGACACTTTCTACAGGGAAGCTATACCTCCCGCTGAACACGCTGATATGTGTTTCCAAGCACACAGACTTACGGTTCTCTTGATTGGCTAACCCTAGGGTTAGTTTTCAACGTGCGATAGCTCGATAACGATAGGTCCGTCAGCCAAGTAATTGACATGGGCGCGTTCAGCTGCCCGAGATCTACGCTCCGTAGCAAGAGTTCTCCAACTCTGATCTGTAATCTGGAAGGCTTATAGACATGGTGAACCTTACAGTGTATTGAAAACTGAAATGTTAACCCTAAATTTGAGAACCAGACCTCCGTGTGCAGGGAGACAAATATCAGTGCGTTCGTCTTCTATTTTCGACCTTTGTGGGAGGAGCTATCGCACGTCAAAACCACATCTTCTTGGGATATTGTGTTTTGGAGTTTTGCAGGGCCTCAAGGTCGTAGGGCCTGTCCTGACCAGTGCCGCTGTAGACGTCCTCGTCCTCCAAAAGCACAGTAACCAGCTCGGCACCAAGAACATGGTCCTGGACTTCGATGCTGTCTACCAGACGCCGAATCCGCAGGACCATGTCCTTGGTGCCAGTGTTGCAGAAATGCATGGGGGGGGGGGGGGGGGGAGCTCCCCCCCCACACTGGCCGAGGTCAACGGGGCCAGTGTGAGGAAGCCCATTTCCCGATCAGGCACGAAGAGGTAGTGCATCTGCCCCTTAATTGCACGTAGCTCTTTCAGCTCAACCACCACTCCGTCTGTGTCGAACTCAAAGTTGAGACTGCCGTCGACACAGACGGAGTGGATGGCCACGGCTGCCCTGTGAAGGAAGGCCTCCACGTCTCATTTAAACGGAGCTGCCATCTTCAGCAAGCTCTACGTGTTGATTTCAGCAACTTTCCATTTTTTTGAAGAGAAACTGGGTCGAATAAATAAATAAAATCACACCAGTGTTAACTGAGTGGTGGTTTGGTGATAATTGGGCCTAAGGGGGCGTGGAATATGTTTTTTGACCACTTTAATTGTCAGGAAGTAGGCCACTGCGAAGCTTTTACAGCGAAAAAAGAAAGAAAAACACTAAAACCGTTTTTTGGAAAAAAAAGTGTTTTTTTCTTTAAACTGGGTCAAGGGTTATATACAGTACATCATGTGAATGGATTTGTTGTTCATCTGGGTTTGGCTACGTTGCTTGCTAAGCTAACTGCAAGTGTTTGTGTTTCTGACTTGGACCTCTCTTCTCCCTAACAGCTTGGCTTGATTGGAAAGGGTGGTGTAGGAAAGACTACTCTTGTGAACAGATTTGAGAATCAACATGTGGGTAGGTACTGCTCTGAATGAAGAGTGAATGGGCATTGGGGTGTTAGCAGCTTCAAGTTCCTGGGGGTAAGCGTCTCTCAGTCACTTCCTCTTTGTAGTTTGTACCGCAAGCAGTGGCAGTGTGGCACCGAGCGAGCACAACATGGAGATGCATTGTAAGTAATAAATGAAGAATTATATTGCGATGCATATAATACTATAACTAGTATTAGGAACCTGCGTTTGATTGAATGTTTGCATTCGTGGCCCACAATGGGGTGAAACTGGTGTTGAGAAATGCGTGCCAGGTAGTACCTGGTGTTTTTTTAACGTTGGTTCTTGGTATGGAAAAGCTACAGTAAAACCTTTTGTGATTTATAATTCAGTTTCAGAGATGTGTGCTTACAGTGCTTCTGTTTCTCAGGTTAAATGACTGCATGTAAGTTAGCTATATGTTTAACAAACTAATTGTTGCACCGTGACCGTTGCACGTGGATGTAAAGTTTGTAGCTTACCGGTAGCTTGGCTAGCGTATTATGCTAATTATAGTCTTCGCTAGCCTACATTTGTACTCTGTTCATGATTAAAGCATTAGCCTAGTATCACAGTATCTGTGTGTGTGTGTGTGTGTGTGTGTGTGTGTGTGTGTGTGGGGAACTTTGGAAGGTTGAACATGAAGAAGCGTCACGTGTGAAGTAAGATGAAGAAGCGAAATGTGGACATAAGGGGATTTTTATTGCCCCCAAAAGACAACGTGTAAGTACATCTCTAATATTACAAATACGTTGTTTAAGTCCTTGAATAAAGTGTTCATGTCAACGTTCAACTTGTTGTGCCATTTCCATATAGACCACAGCAGACCCACTGCAGAGCCACACTGGGGAGTCTCTGGAGCTGCCAGAGGCTACAGATGAGAGTAGGGGTAATTTTAATTATTGTGATGTAATTGTGTTGTGATAGTCTAAATGTCTAAATGTGTGCATTGTCCTGCTCCTAGATGCAAATGATATATATTTGTCACCGTTGTCAAGGAGAGACCAGAGGCAAGTCCTGACCAGAGCACAGACTTGACACAGAGTTCAACTTATATAATACAAATTTAGAGCATTTTTATAGTTGCAAACAATAATATTGTGCATTGTCCGATCTCTAGATGCAAATACTATCTACATTTTGGATGAGGAGGGAGGAGGAGAGACCAGAGGCCACAGCACAGCAGCTTGCGATTGGTTGTGGAGATTCCTGGTCAAGATATTCACCATATAATCACCATAATCACCATGCAAAAACATGATAAAAATGTATGGATGTTTTGTCCTTTTTTATGCAATACTTACATTCCCTGTGATAATGGTGGATGTGTCCCCTCCTTTGCTGCTACATGAAATGATGCGTCTACAGTCTCTGGCTTTTTTTGCTCTTATAAGGGTATGCCTCTGCCCACAATGACAATTACCCGCCATTTGTGTCAGTTTAAGAAGGTTCATAGCCAACTCAAAATAGTTCTGCCACCTGAAAGACATGTCATGAAATATAACCTCTCCCTCGTCCTCACTCATCATCCACCCTATACTCTAGTCTAGATAAAATAAATGAATGCATATATCTTCTTGAAGATAATGGAATTGAAATTATTTGAAGGAAAAAAATACACTGCAGTGATTTTCAACATATGGTACCCCCGCTGGTGGTAAGCAGGGGGATTATATATTAAAAATAATATACCCAATAAAAAATGTACTACTGTGAAAGGGAATAATATTATGATGATATCACTGACATTGTTTGATTGTGGAGGTTTAGTCCCACCTTGGTCAAGATCTTCTCCATCACGTTGGTGGAGGTTTAGTCCCACCTTGGTCAAGATCTTCTCCATCACGTTGGTGAAGTCATCATCTGGTCAATCACAGTCCGAGAGGCGGGGCAAGTGTCTGTGTTCTGCAGGAGACGACGCGAGATGAGGATGCACTTGCACGGCGCTGTTCTGCCATTGGCTTAGAGGCTTGATGATGAGCAGCTGTGCAGCCAATGGCTTTGGAGGCGGAAGGAGAGGGTGGGTTAGGACGAGGAGCAAGAGGTTAACGATGCAGAAGAGGACTGGAGGCCCTGCACTTTTGTCTTCATCAGTAATCAGTACACCAGTTCCTGCAACATAAAAGCAGTTTAACCCACCATAATCACCATGCATGTATGTGTTTACAAATGTATGTAATGTAACACTTACACTCCCTGTGAGTTGGTGAGTAGGTGGAGGCAGTGGGCAGCACTGTCCATGACATTTGGAGAACAGGAAAGGGGATCATCGTGGATCTGTTGATATAATAATTGTCTCCTCGGTTCCGGCCGAGGTGATCGGGCAGGATCAGCAGAATGTCAAAGTTATAAACCAAGACCCAAATATCTTTTTTAGGATGTACTTATTTTTTTCATCGCATTCTGATGATGGGGACGGTGATGGAGGAGGAAGAGGGTTCTTTTTTAGCCCAAGGGCTCTTCTGTCTGTTGTCCTGTAAATGTACAGCTGAATAAAGGCTCATGGACTAAGCTTAGAAGACATCAAACAAATGTCATTTTTATAAAAAACAAAATGGACAGGAGTTGGCAATAAATGCAAGTGAGCATTAAAAAGAAAAATACTCTTGTAGGCCTACTGAGCAAATTTACAGCATGCACGTTAAACACAAATGTAACAGTAGGTGTAGGTTGTTCAGGGTAAATATTTGAGCTAATGGTGAAAATGTGCTCGGGTACTATACTATACAGTACATCATGTGAATGGATTTGTTGTTCATCTGGGTTTGGCTACGTTGCTTGCTAAGCTAACTGCAAGTGTTTGTGTTTCTGACTTGGACCTCTCTTCTCCCTAACAGCTTGGCTTGATTGGAAAGGGTGGTGTAGGAAAGACTACTCTTGTGAACAGATTTGAGAATCAACATGTGGGTAGGTACTGCTCTGAATGAAGAGTGAATGGGCATTGGGGTGTTAGCAGCTTCAAGTTCCTGGGGGTCCACATATCGGAAGACCTTTCCTGGACGCAAAACACTTCCTCCCTGATAAAGAAGGCCCACCAGCGTCTCTTTTTCCTGAGGAGATTGAGTAAAGTTAAGCTTTCCCACCAGACTCTGGAGAACGTCTACCGCTGTACCATCGAGGGTACACTCACCTATTGCATTACAGCTTGGTACGGCAACTGTACTGTTGCGGAAAAGAAAACACTGCAGAGGGTGGTGAAAACTGCGCAGCGTATCATGGGCTCTTCAATGCCAACAATAGAGTCCATCTACAAGCAGCACTGCCGGTCTCATGGTCAAATGTAGACCTTTCTATTTGCCTAGAGAATTTTCAGTTATCATAATTGCAGCTTATATCCCACCTGACGCAAATGCTGAAGAAGCAATGAAAGTTATGTATGCTGCAATTAGCAAAGTACAGAACACTTTCCCAGAGGCAGTTTTTATTACTGGAGGTGACTTTAACCACTCTAAATTAAAGACTGTCCTCCCCAGATTCTACCAACATGTGTCCTGCCCCACTAGAGGGGATAACATATTGGACCATGTCTATACCAACATTGCAGGTGCATATAAGGCCACCCCAAGCCAAATGTGGGCTCATCTGATCACATTTCTCTTTTTTCTCACCCCCAAATACACCCCCCTCATAAAATGTGTAAAAGCCACAGTTAAAATGGTCAAAGTGTGGTCAGAGGAGGCAGATTCCATCCTCCAGTCCAAATTCCATCACACGGATTGGAACATATTTGCCACACAGGACTCCCATACTAACATCAATGCCTATACCTCTGCTGTAGTGGATTACATGAACACAAATATAAACAGTGTTACCACCCTCAAACGGATTACAACTTTCCCAAATCAGAAGCCGTGGATGAACCGAGAAACCCGTCTACTGTTAAAGGCATGTGACTCTGCTTTTGCATCTGGCGACGCAGAGGCCTATAGCACAGCCAGGGCTAATCTGAAACGGGGCATCAAGAGGGCCAAGCATGACCACAAGCTGAGGATCGAGGAGCACTTAGCTAACAACTCCGACTCCCGGCGCATGTGGCAAGGTATTCAGGCTATTACTAACTATAAATCCACTAAAACCTCACCCCTGTCTAGTGACACCTCCCTCCCTGACGAGCTAAACACGTTCTATGCTCGTTTTGATAGGGAGAACATGGAGACAGCCACCAAAGCTGTCCTCCCTGCAAACCACCAGCCCCTCATACTCACCACCACTGACGTGCAGGCGGTACTGTGCAGGACAAATGCACGGAAGGATGCTGGGCCTGACGGAATCCCTGGACGGGTCCTCCGGGCTTGTGCCGTACAGCTATCTGGGGTTCCGACTGATCTTCAACCTGTCCCTGGCCCAAGCGGTTGTTCCTATGTGCTTTAAAACCACCACCATCATACCGGTACCGAAGCACCCCTCTGCTGTAAGGTTGAATGACGTCATAATGAAGTGCTTCGAGAGGCTGGTCCTGGCTCATGTGAAATCCACCATCTCACAAACCCTAGACCAGTTCCAGTTTGCCTTTCGGGAAAACAGGAGCACAGAGGATGCCATTGCTACAGCCCTACACTTCACCATCTCTCACCTGGATACTGACAACACCTGTGTGAGAATGCTATTCATAGACTTCAGCTCAGCATTCAATTCAATTCAAAGGGCTTTATTGGCATGAGAAAACATACGTTTACATTGCCAAAGCAGAAAGAACAAAACAACAATACAGCAATACAATCAAAACAAAAATTATGTACTTTGAAGGTCAGAATCTTCAATAGATCAACTTCTGTGTACCAAGATAACTCGATGCAGGTATAGTGCAGGAATATACACAATGATTAGTCTTTAGGGTGGTTGTGTTCCATTTGATATCCTTCTCCTATCACAGCAACTCACAAATCTTGCTGCTGTGTTTGCACATTGTTGTACTTCGCCCAGCAGGTATGGGAGTTTTTTGTCATTGGTCATGTTTTCAAAATCTCCGTGTGTGGTTGTAATCTGTGGGAAGTATGTGTCTCTGATGTCTTGGTACAATGGACAGATGGTTAGGAAGTGTAGCTCGGTTTCCACTTCGTTTAGTGTGCAGTGGGTGCATAGTCTGTCTTCTCTCGGGATACAGGTCTGCCTATGACGGCCTTTCTCGATCGCGAGACTGTGCTCACTGAGTCTGTACCTAGTTAAGATTTTTCTTTGTTTTGGGTCGGTCACGGTGCTCAGGTATTCTGCCACTGTGTATTCTCTGTTTAGGGCCAGATAGCATTCTAGTTTACTCTGCTTTTGTGTTGCTTCTTTCCAATGTGTCAGATAGTTTTCCCTTTGCTGTTTTATAATTTGGTTTAGTCCAATGGGTTTTCTATCTCGTGGCTCTGTTTGTGTTTGTGCCCGGAGTTCCAGGGCCAGCTGGCTGAGGGGGCATCTCTCTAGAGTTTCACTGTGTGTGAGTGCCTTGTTATGGAGTGCATCTAGGTCACTTTCTTTTAGGTGGTTGTAGAACTTAAGTGCTCTCTTTTTTATTTTGATTATGAGTGGGTATCGTCCTAATTCTGCCCTGCATGCATTATTTGGTGTTTTTCGCTGGGTACGGAGAATGGATTTGCAGAATTCTGTGTGTAGGGTCTCGGTTTGGTGTTTATCCCATTTTTCCAGGTCATGGTTTGCTAATGGTCCCCAGATCTCGCAACCATAGAGGGAAATTGGTTCTATCACCGAGTCCAGTATTTTAAGCCAGGTTTTAATTGGGATGTCTATTTTGATGTTTCTTTTGATGGCATAGAATGCCCTTCTTGCCTTGTCTCTCAGGTCCTTTACAGCTTGGTTGTAGTTCCCTGTGCTGCTGATGTTTAGGCCAAGGTAGGTATAGTTTTTAGTTTGTTCTAGTGGGATTGTATTTAGGAAAAATTGGTGGTTTTGGCGGCTGGGCCTTTTTTTAAATATCATGATTTTAGTCTTGGTTAGGTTCACTGTCAGGGCCCATGTCTGGGAGAATTTGTGTAGGAGATCAAGTTGCTGCTGTAGTCCTTCCTTGGTTGGGGACAGCAGCAGCAGGTCATCTGCGTAAAGTAAGCATTTGATTTCTGTGTTTGCCAAGGGGATGCCTGGCGCTGTAGACTGTTCTAACGTTTTTGCTAATTCGTTGATATATATGTTGAAGAGTGTTGGACTCAGGCTGCATCCCTGTCTAACACCACGGCTCTGGGGGAAAAAGTCTGTGTGCTTTTCGCCTATTCTAACTGCGCATTTGTTGTTGGTGTACATTGATTTTATGATGTCATAGGTTTTTCCCCCAATGCCACTTTCCAACAGTTTGTACATCAGACCCTCATGCCAAATTGAATCGAATGCTTTTTTGAAGTCGACAAAGCAGGAGAATAATTTGCTTTTGTTTTTGTTTATTTGGTTGTCAATTAGGGTGTTGAGAGTGTAAATGTGGTCTGTTGTGCGATATTTTGGTAGAAAGCCAATTTGTGATTTGCTCAGGACGTTGCTTTCTGTGAGGAAATTTAGAATTCTGTGGTTGAGGATCATGCAGAGGATTTTTCCGAGGTTGCTGTTTACACAAATCCCGCGGTAGTTATTTGGGTCGTATTTGTCTCCAGTTTTGTGCAGTGGCGTTATCAGCCCTTGATTCCATGTGCTGGGGAAAATCCCAGAACTGAGCACGATATTTAGGAGTTTTAATATGGCCAGTTGGAATTTGAGGTCGGTGAATTTTATCATTTCATTTAGAATTCCGTCTGCCCCACAGGCCTTCTTGGTTTTAAGTGTTTTTATTTTGTCTTGTAGTTCTTTTAGGTTGATTTGGGAATCTAGTGGATTCTGGTAGTCTTTTATGGCTGACTCTAGGTTTTGTAGTTTATCTTTTATTTGTTCTTGTTCTTTGTTCTTCTCGATTGGGCCGAAGAGGCTCGAAAAATGATTTACCCATACATCTCCATTTTGGATGGGTAATTCGTCCTGTTTTAGCTTATTAAGTCTGTTCCAGTTTTCCCAGAAGCTGTTTGTCTGTATGGAATCCTCAATGTCTTGCAGTTGGTTTCTAACGTGTTGATCTCTTTTTTCTCTTACTGTGTTCTTGTATTGTTTCAGTGTTTCCCCATATTGGAGACGTGTGTTGTGGTTGTTAGAGTTCTCATCGGGCCCGAAATTTGAAGCCCGGCACGGCCCGGCCCTAACTGGGTCAGCCCGAAGCCCGGCCCGGCCCTAAAAAATACCATAATGTTAGGCCCGAAGCCCTATAAAGCCCGACAAAGAAAAAAAAGAACGCCACTTTTATTGCATGGCCAGCGCAGCAGCATGCGCCGTCAGTGAACCACTGACGGCGCATGCTGCTGCGCTTGCCATGCAATAAAGTGGCGTTCTTTTTTTTCTTTCAGTGTGTGTCTGTGTGAGAGCGAGAACGGAGTTCAATGGACTTATCGCCGAAATAAAGGATTTATGTAGCTCATTTATGTACCATTTCCATATCATTCTAATCGATTCCATTTCCAGTGGTGGTGAGTACTGTAGCTCCCCATTTCCTCTGAAGTGAAGCTATGTCCAAGACCCCAAGTATCGTCCCCGTTCGGTGTCCAAAAGAACAAACATAGCCTACAAAGTTTACAAACCATCCATGCACCCGCTCATGGCGTGTCTCGACAGCTTAGAGATCTGTTATTTTAAATCGGGCACATATAACGAGGAGCGCCGCTGCCGCACTGAGGGACGGCGGTTATAATACTAATAATTTTGTAAATCAAATAGCCATTAGCCTGTAGGCTGCAGTGGACTGTAACATTGCGTGGTCAGATCATACACTACAGAATATGGATCGTTGGTGACTATATGACGTTGATTAGGCCTAATGATTAGGTTATTCATCGCAGCCAGCTGGGTTTAACGAGATGGCTCAGTGCAACTGTTTTTGTTATGTTGCAGTCTATCGTGTGATAATCCGATTGATTTATAAAACATTTAGCATTATGAACTGAAGCTCATTTGGTGCGCCGCAAACCAGAGGCCAGCCAGCGGTATAAACATTAAACAACCACCCCATCGTTCACTTCTCTCTGCCTGCGCAGTCAGTAATCCATTCCAAGCCCCCCACCTCCACTCCTCCGTCTTCCTCCTGTCACAAGTGAATCGCCATAGCGCAGCCCTCTTCATAATAAATACATACTTGTAGGCTATATAGCCTACACATTACACAAATAACATAATTGCTATTTTTATTATAATAACATTTTTGAAAAAAGAAAATAAGAAAATCACGGAAAATCACAGAGCCCGAGGCCCGGCCCGGCTAATTAGCATATTTTTTGGGCCCGGCCCGGCCCTAAAATGCCGGGCCGGGCCGGGTCGGGTTCGGGCAGAAAATGAGAACTCTAGTGGTTGTCTGGGTCTCTGTGTTTTTGGTTTGATAGTTTCCTTAATTTTTTCCTGAGATTCTTGCAGTCATTATCGTACCATTTGTCATTCTCAACATTTTTTCTGGCTTTCTTGTTTGATACTTTTAGGTTTGCTAGTGAGGCTGTAAGTTCGAATATATAATTGAGGCCTTCTACTGCCCCGTTTACACTTTCACTGTTTTCGTCAAAGGTTTTTTCTAGGAACTGGTCCAGTTGTGATTGGACTTGTTTTTGTCTAATAGCATTTTGGAAGGCTTCTGCGCTATGTTCCTTCCATTTGTAGCGTTTTCTTATATTGTGTAGTTTGTTTGGCGTTTGTTCTTTGTGTCTGTGTGTTGATCTGTTTAGATAGGCTGTGGTTCTGTTGTGGTCTGACAAGGGTGTTTGCGGGCTGACTGTGAAAGCTCTGAAAGATGCCAGGTTCATGTCAGTGATAAAGTAATCTACCGTGCTGTTTCCCAGGGATGAGCTGCATGTATATCTACCGAATGAGTCCCCTCGGAGTCTACCGTTAACGATGTACAGACCCAGTGAGCGACAGAGCTGTAGTAGTTGTGACCCGTGTTTGTTTGTTGTTTTGTCGTGGTTGAATCTCGGGGGACATGTTGGGGAGCTGATGTTTTCCCCTCCTGGTAAGTGTTTGTTTCCCTGTGTGTTGAGGGTGTCAGGCCCATGTCCTGTTCTGGCATTTAGGTCTCCACAAACTACAATGTGACCTTGTGCCTGGAAACGGCTGATATCCTCTTCTAATGTGGGGAAAAAGTCCTCCGTAAAGTAAGGGGATTCAATTGGGGGGATGTAGGTGGCACACAGGTAGACATTCTTTTCGGTTGTGGTAAGTTCCTTGTTTATTTCTAGCCAGATGGAAGAAGTTCCAGTTTTGACTAGCTTAATGGAGTGGATTAGTTCAGATTTGTACCATATTAGCATACCTCCAGAGTCCCTTCCCTGGGTGACTCCTGCCAGCTTTGTAGATGGTACCACAAGTTCTCTGTAGCCAGTAGGACAGCCAGTGGGGCCGTCCCCTCTGTGCCATGTCTCTTGTAGAATAATGATGTCTATGTTTGCAATCTCTTTGACAAAGTCTGGGGTTCTGCTCTTGATGCCAAGGGCAGTTGACCTCAAACCTTGTATATTCCAGGATGATACAGTGAGTGATTTGTACTCCATTGTTCACATTGTTACATTCCAGGGGTTCTGCCCTGGGCCCATGCTGTGTAGAAATCCATGAACATCTGCTCGATGCTGTGTGTGCTGGGGATGGCTCTGGTCAGCGCCTGTGCGTATGTGTATGGTTGGCGAGGGAGGGGGAGAGAGGGCGGTGTCTAGTAGAATGTCCTGTGTATGCAGTGCGTTGTCGTCTGGGTGTAGGATGTTGTCCACGTTGGTTGCGTTTGTAGGACGTTGCGTCTGTAGGATAGTCGCGGTCGAGTGCGGTGTCCTTCAGACTCTTTGCAAAAGCTGGGATTTCAGCCTTGCGGATGTGTACCGCGTCGTGTAGGCTTCCCTTGTGCAGGGTTGGGTGTTCTGCGAAGTGGACCTTATGCTTCCTTGCACAGATTTTGGAAGTCTGTGCGTTGATTGCGTCGATGTAGTTGTAATCTGTGTCTCCTCTGTGTAGCAGTGCCGAGATGACTACTTCTGCGTTGGGAAATGTTGAGGTGGCTTTCTGCATTCAACACAATCATCCCCTCCAAACTGATTAAAAAACTTACCTACCTTGACCCCCTGCTCTGTAACTGGATACTGGACTTCCTTGTGAACAGACCCCAGCAGGTCAGGATAGGTAACCTCACCTCCTCAACCATCACCCTGAATACTGGTCTCCCGCAGGGTTGTGTCCTGAGCCCCCTCCTATACTCCCTCTTCACTTTCGACTGCACACCTGCACATGGCTCAATTAAACCATGTCATCAAGTTTGCAGACGACACTACTGTGATTGACCTCATCAAGAACAACGATGAACGTGCCTATATGGAGGAGGTACAACACCAGGTGAGGTGGTATGCAGAAAACAACCTCGCCCTTAACACCTCCAAGACAAAGGAGCTGGTTGTGGACTTCAGACGGAGCAGAGGGGGGCAGCACGCTCCAATCCTCATCGATGGTGTGGAGGTGGTAACACTACTTGAGATTATAGACAGTACGACGGTGTCGCGTGCCGAAGATTTATAACAGATTTACAAAGCCACAACAACACGCCGCAAGTTTTTAGATCTGTTCGTTGATCTTTTAACTATGTTGGCACGTGACCACCAGCAACGCATGCACGTTGAACACAAATTTAACAGTAGGTGTAGGTTGTTGTTCCCCCCGCGGTAGGTAAATATAACTGCAGCGATGGCACGAAGGGCAGATTTCGTCTTCAGGGTAAATATTTGAGCTAATGGTGAAAATGTGCTTGGGTACTATACTATACAGTACATCATGTGAATGGATTCGTTGTTCATCTGGGTTTGGCTACGTTGCTTGCTAAGCTAACTGCAAGTGTTTGTGTTTCTGACTTGGACCTCTCTTCTCCCTAACAGCTTGGCTTGATTGGAAAGGGTGGTGTAGGAAAGACTACTCTTGTGAACAGATTTGAGAATCAACATGTGGGTAGGTACTGCTCTGAATGAAGAGTGAATGGGCATTGGGGTGTTAGCAGCTTGAAGTTCCTGGGGGTCCACATATCGGAAGACCTTTCCTGGACGCAAAACACTAACTCCCTGATAAAGAAGGCCCACCAGCGTCTCTTTTTCCTGAGGAGATTGAGGAAAGTTAAGCTTTCCCACCAGACTCTGGAGAACTTCTACCGCTGTACCATCGAGGGTACACTCACCTATTGCATTACAGCTTGGTACGGCAACTGTACTGTTGCGGAAAAGAAAACACTGCAGAGGGTGGTGAAAACTGCGCAGCGTATGATGGGCTCTTCAATGCCAACAATAGAGTCCATCTACAAGCAGCGCTGCCGGTCTAAGGCCCTTAGTATCATAAAGTATGCCTCCCACCCCAACAACAGACTGTTCCACCCCTCCCATTCACAGAGGCGAAAGGGCTACAGATGCCTCAAGACCTCAACCACCAGATCCAGAAACAGCTTCTTCCCCTCAGTCATTATTCTCCTGGACTCTTTAAGCAAAGAGTGGCAGTGGAATAGCTCTGAACCTACCGGCATATTGAAAGATGTGAAGCATTAAAATATTGGCATGTACCAGTAGGTAAGTGTTGAAACTGCCTCCTTGCCATCAGCTTCAATTGAAGTGCCACCAGCTGCTGCAGTTCTATCCTCCTCGATCACTGCATTTAACATTCAATGCAGTATTAATGTTACATCAACATCCAGCCATTATAGAATTGTATCAAGTCCTATCATGCCTGGCTCCTTCTGCGGTTGTGTGCAAGGGTCTACATTGCCAACAAGCACCGGTGTGACTGTGCCAAGCCGGGGAGATGAATAGGAGTGGCATGTGGTCAAGCTTTGAGCTGAGTGTTGAGTTGTGATGTATGATTACATATGATAAGAGCGCGCAGGTGTGATCTTTCAATGGTTACACATTCCTTTAAATTCTCAACAGTCAGTATTTTTGATGGGCTCTAGCCTCTCCTGTATATAGGTTTAAGGTTTGTTTTTAGTTCAATGTTTGTTTTAAAAAGTCACTGGGTTTCACAGAGCAGCTCTACTCCATGGCTCCGTTCTGACTGAATTAATTGTGAGCTGCTCTGCCCCCCCGCCCCCCGGGAACAGAGAGAGGGATTTTGTTTTAATAGTGTTTACCGGGGCGCCTGATGGGGGGGAAAGGCACTGGTTGGAATAACGTGTTCCTTCCACGTGCTACGTCCAAACAGGGAAACTCCCCCCCGTCAGGTGTAAAGGAGCAACTTGGACACTCATGCATGAAGGAAGCATGAGTTCAAGTCCGTTGCTCTCCCCATGTCCCCCATGTACTGTATGGGGACTAGGTTGGCGGAGGGTGTGTAGAGCCCAGGATCACATTAGAAATTTGAAACAGGGGTGTAAAATGGGTTACAAAATGTACCCAAATGTGTTTGTCTTATATATTTAACGTCAGCACTGCTATTCCAAAGCCCCCTCGGGTATTTTTTAAAACAATTTTCAGCAATGGAATAATATAGTTTTTGGTGGGTATATCTTGTTGAGCTGCTCATTTTGAAAGTAGCTCTCAAGTAAAAAAAAGTGTGGGCACACAATTTGATTGGATTATTCAATAATGGGCTAAAGATAGCATATTGGTCATATGATCCAATTTATGACTATATGATCCAATTTATGACTATACAACCCTGGAGGATATTGCATGCATTCATCCCCTTTTAAATTTCAGTCCTTTTAATGTCCTCTACTAAAGTATGATGTTTACTTTGGCACACAATGGGCTCTTAATTGATCTCTTGAACTTCAAAGGGATACTTCTGGCAGATCTGTGACAGCTACCTGTCACATTCCTAATGTTTGACACAACCACTTTGAAGTTCAAAGGGATCATTTAAGAGCTCCTGGAAAGTGCAGGGAACGATCAATTGAGAGTTCCTGAAAAGTAGAGGAAACAATCATTTAAGAGTTCCTGAAAAGTGATTGCCCTCTTAATGCTCGACAACCACTTTGAAGTTCAAAGGGATCCTGGAGAGTGCAGGAAACAATCAATTAAGAGTTCCTGAAAAGTGGAGTAATGAAGTAAAGACCTGCAATGATGGTATAGTGACCAGCATGGAAATTGCTGAGTAAGGATTTTGATATTCCTAAATGTTAATAAAGAAAACCAAAAAACTTCATGACAGCTTGAGCTAAAAACTAAATAAAAATGGCTGCCCCACCTCAAATATTTTTAATTAAAAGAAAAAAGATCTCACCTGCTCTGCACACCTGCTTCATAATATTTTTAATTAACACTAGCATGACTGAAGAAAAAAGGGACAGAAGTAGCATTTGCTTAAATTAATATTTAGAAAATGTTTCAGATGTCAAACAAAGTCAAGGGGAACCTTCTGAAAGCTTCATGAGCAAAGGTAATCAACATCAAAATCTTAAAAAACAGTCAAAATGACCTCAGTCACAACTCCCCCGCACACACACACACACGCGCACACGTAGCCCCACAAGCAGAACCCAATGGTAGTAAAGTTTCTGATATTCGTTCGGAGAAATGTTCGGAGAAATGAATCTGCACAGTTTTACGACGTTCTTTCCTTGCGGGCTTCTGAATGTGTGAACTATAAGTACCTATACATACCTCTGAGAATATCTCCTGTGTCGCGGAAGCCGTTAAGTATATTTAATCTATGTTTGATTAAAAATGTCGCTTCTTCCTACCTTGTTTATTGACACCTCATTGTACCGCCTATCTGGCTAGCTAGTGGCGCTATAGCTATGACGTAGCCGGCACAAGCCAACCGCACATCGGGAGGCGGTACAATAAACGGTAAATAAACAAGAAGAATCAAAGCGACATTTTTAATCAAACATGGATTAAAAATACTTAACGGCTTCCACGACACAGGAGATATTCTCAGAGGTATGTATAGGTACTTATAGTTCGCACATTCAGAAGCCATTACAAGAAAAAAAATCGTCAGAGCGCGCAGAGCGACTTAATGCAGAGTTTGTTTATGTCCGCGTTCCAACAATCGCATTCGAAAATAAAGTAACGAACAGGGACCCTACATAAAGCGACATCCAATTCATAAAAGCTTTATGGAGGGTTCCGAGAGGGGCTAGCGCACACAAATAATTAATATAGGCCTATAGGCTTACTGTAGCACACACACACACACACACACACACACACACACACAATGAACAAACATACAGACATCTCCTTATGTATTTCATATAATTGAGGAATCTTCGTATAAATTGATCATACATGACTGTGGTGATCTGTAAATGCAACTAATATATATTTTTGGATCTTTCAATGGTTACACATTCCATCAAATTATTATTATTACCAAAGATTTGACTTCACAAACAGGGCAACACCACCTGCCCTTTTTGTTGCCAAAACATCTCAGAGACCTCTAGTCTAAACTCCAACACTTCGCTTATGACATGTAAATGATCACACACAGAAACTTGACAGAAAGGTAGCTCAAAACATGTCTACGGTGGATTGTTCCATAAACATGTCTACGGTGGACTTTGCACATAGAATGAGGATCATTTTACAAAATAAAGCTTTTGTACAGCTGCAATGGTGAGCGAGTTTAACAATGTGTAATAGAATCAGATAGGACTTTTCCGTTTGGATATATGAGCCGTCTATTCTCCATATTAAGACCTCAGCCATCTTGCCAGCAAGGTGATACCTAGGTGACACTTCCCATAGACAGCCCATTCACCCAAACTGAAAAGTCCTCTCTAATTATATTAAACGTCAAAATCACCAAAATTGCAGCTGTAGGGAAAGCTTGAATTATCCTCTTTCAATCTGTAAAGTGTTTGTTTCATAAAAATCCACCGTAGACAGTGCTGGAGTTTGGAAGTGCTCGTCGACTATCACTCAACGGCCCATGCGGGCCACCTGTTTTGAATGTGCACATAAATAAAAAAACTTACAGATTACAGATACATTCAACCCATGAAAAAAATTGTGACTACATATACCTGTCCTTCAATTCCCTTTCATGCACCTCAATTGTATATGTTTTCTACTCACAAATCGGATGATGTCGTTTGGCCTGTTGTCTTTGATGTAGTTTTGTCTTGAGGGTCGGGTGTGACAAGCAGCTACCGGTAGTTTTCTGCAGGATGTCTTTGATATTAAAAAACGTAATGACTTGCTGTTCAGTGACTGCTGCTCTTGTCTTGGTGCATCCTCACCCTTCCTGCATAGCTGTGGTTGGTTTTCTCCAGCCCAGATATCACAAGGTCATCAATCCTGGAGAACTGTTCCAAATCTTCAACTCTCCTTACAAGTTATTCGATTGTCTTGTCTTTCTACCCGATTGCATCGAGTTGTCACACATCAATAGATCCAGTAGGCCCATCTGTTGTTTCAATACCTTAGAAAGTTCCTTTGACATTTGCCATTTTCAAGATTGTTGATGGATTGTCATTTGTTTGTTAGAGCCAAACCCATGGTGTCCCTAAGCGGCGGCCATCTTGAAACACATGGTGCATCTAACCGGCGGCCATATTGGATCACGAGATGGCCATCTTGGATCACGAGATGGCCTCCGGTTACTTTTTATTTATTTATTTATGTGTTTGCACATTTGAAACAACAACATAATATAGGGTTGTGCAAGTGAGCTTTAAAAAACCCCATCGTGTTTATAAGGTACACAAATACAAAGAAATGGTAAAAAGCTAACTAATAAAAGGGGCATTTCACCTCTGGAAGAAACTCCAGTCACTCAATGTTAATGGTATTTGTAGTAGATAACAGTAGCACAATTTGAAATTTGCACCCTCTGACCAGAAAAATAATGAAGTCTGCGTGTTTGACTAGGGTTTGACTGGATTGCTGAATTCCTACAATGGCCATATCCACAGCTAACGCTGATAGGTTACATTTCTTGCAGGAACCAGGCTGGCATACCTCAGAACTGAGTATAGTGGCATGAGTGTCATGCTGTGAGCTGTCTGAGCTTGTAGATCAGCTATTTTTGGGCAGCAAATTATACAACGTGATGCGGGCTGACAGCCACAAGTTTACATTTCAACATGCGCATTGATTGTACTAAGTGGTAATCATATTGTTATCAGTAACTGAAATTTCCTTGGCCCCTAAGAGTAGGGGCTAAGGGGAAGAGCGATCACTGCAGTTTGTTGGGTCCTGGACATGCCCAATGTCCAGCCTGACGAAGGCTCAGGGGGGCAAAGAGCATGTAAGGCCTCGCCTCAAAAGAGGAGGGAGGGAGAAGATGGCAGCAGAGTCCAGGGGGCAGAGAGGACGTCCCCTGCAATACCAGGTGGGGATGCGCCAGACAAGACGAGATGATAACACCTAGCAGCGCCAGCGTCACCTAAGGAGTCACGCAGGATCATCTGGAAGACATCTATTCGGAAAAAGCTGGCAGAAAGTTTGGACTCTGCCATGGCCAAGTTTAAATCATCGTACCTTTTCACAAAATGGACAGTTTGCAAAATGTACCTTTTGACACCAATTGTTTTGAATCCCCCCTCCCTGTTCTGTTACTCATCCCTCTCAGGTGTCAGTGAGTTCATGTTTCACCCCCTCTCACCCTAGCAGGTAGCATTAGTTTGTTAATGTTAATCTTTGTTAAGAAGGAATGGGAAATGTGTTATTTTACCTGTACCGTATAGACGCCTTAACAGATGACGTCACACTGATAAGAAACAGCATGCGCACACATACCGGCAGCAGAATAACCCGGCATGCCTCTCATAAGATGCAATGGAAACGTTCTAGCTGCACTCACGTGTACAACATGCCCCATCAAACTTTCAGATGCTGTTTTTCTCCCAGTGTGGAGGAAGAATGATTAGGATTTTTATTGTACTCTCTCTTGAAATATATAATCCATTGGTTTCTGTTGTGTTTGAACAATAATAATGATTCAAAGCAGTTGTCCTCAAAACCACACATCCAGTCCCCGTCATAAGAACGGGAGGTGTGCTCATGATCACGGCAGCAGAGCCTGTTTGTCCTTGGCTGCACGCAGTGTTGTACCCGAACGCGTTCAAAGAACGATCGTTCACGAACTCGTTCATATTTAGGGTGAACGTGAACTGAACGTACAGCATTTCCGCATTTTGAACGTTGTTGTGAACGCGTTCATTCTGGGTGTTTGTGAACGCAGCTTCTCACGTTCATAACACCGTTCAAGTCTTCAAGAGGGTGCCAGTTTTCCATAGAGCCTTCCTGCTAAAAAACCACCCAACCGCAACCGCACAGCGACTGCCTGTCACCCATGTCGCAAACAAATAACAATACGAGGCAGCATGGAGTCAATGGAAGAAGAGCCGGAGGACCGCTCACGTTCAGAGCCAGAATATGATAATTTGAAAGAATTTGTAACTAAACTCCGCCTGGTTTGAAGAAGAAAGTCTGGTCATCGACGACGTCACTAGCCAACCTTAAACGGCACATTGAAAAAAAGCACCCGACAAAGCACTCCATCACACTATCACTAAACACACTGCCTGTAGAAAAAAAACTGGAATGTGGTCAGGGAAACTAACCTATCTTCTATGTCACTGAGCATCATGAAGGGACTGAAAGACCCACTAACCTCAGCCATCAGTAACATTATGAAAATTACAAAAAAAATATTGTCTGGGTGAAAATCACCTGTGTTTAGTGTTAAATAGATTAATCATCACCACCAACATAACAATACTACAGTTGTCACAATATGAAATGTTTATTAACATAATTATATATATATATATATATATATATATATATATATATATATTATATATATAGAATAAAAATATACATTTTCCTCCCCGATCACAGAGTGGCCCCCAACATGCACCCCCAAACAGGCCCTCCCACCTGAGCCACATACATTTTGGACAATGCCTTCATTCAGCCTGACAGCTTCTCCCACAGGCCCCAGAGGAAAGACCCATGTAGGAGAAACAACTGTCTAGTATGACATGTAGGGGATAAACAGCCTTGGCAGCCTATATCATAGACTGGATAGTGGCAATGTTTTAGAACAGAGGGTCTGTGGCACAGCACTAATGTGAACTAAATGAACAGTCCTTCATATGAAAAGGGATCACTGTGCTATTAGGCAGGCAGGCAACTATGTACACAAATAGCTCAAGAGTGGTGGAGCAGTTAAACATAATATGACCACCAAGACATGTGTTGTCCTCTACACATCTAGCCAGGGAATGAGGTGCACTTTTCTTGCGATTCTCCTTTGAATAATGATGCTCCTTTCTTGAGCACTTTGGGGGTCGCCCAGGTATCAAAGCACGTCTCCCCCCCCCCCCCCCGAGTGGTGCCTTCCTTCTGGCAATCGCCGTTGGTTGTACGCCAATCATTTTTGAATACTGCAGATATCTGGCTTTGGCCTGTGGCACCTTACCAAAACAATGCAGAGCGGATATGAAGGAGCTATCATTAATTTTGCTATAGGTTTCCAGAAATGCACAAATTGGTGCTGTAAAGGTTTGGGGGTCATCTTCCAGCTTCTTTGTGACACTGCTGGAGAACTGATGGAACATTGCCTTCAGGTCATCTCGCGATGATGTGCCTTTAGGAAAAACACAAAACACCAATTATATCTAATCAAATAATTTTGGTGATTATTACATTTAAAAAAAGTAATACGGTCAATAGAAAATACTGGCACATTATTGTCACTGACCTGAGGTGTTAGATCTGCCGGTTGAAGCGACCTCGTCCATGCTCTCCACCTGAGAGTCGCCCTCCTCAGCCCTGCCCAAACCCCCTGAAGTGTTAGATCTGCCGGTTGAAGAGACCTCGTCCATGCTCTCCACCTGAGAGTCGCCCTCCTGAGCACTGGCCAAACTTAATAGATGTACTGTACCGTAGAATAGTATACAGTGGAATAAAATATTTATTGTCCACTCACATGGCACAAAGTACAATGTGTCAAGTTGAGTGAATCAATTATTAATATAACTGTCATTATCATGTTCTGATGCCCTCCAGTAATCTTTAAAAACACTCACATGGGACTGGTGCAGATGCAGTGTCGTTTGCAGATGCAGGGACAAGTTCCAATGTCTGGAACCAGTCGTCTTGAATGACCATTCCTGAAAATTAAAATAAATATTCTAATACAAATACTGCCTGGTTCTCATTAATGAGAATACAATAACAATAAGAGAAGGGGAAAGCTAACTCACCAGTTGCAATTTCATGGTAGAGCCGTCTCATCTGAGGTGTGGTGACATGTGGGAAGCTCTCGTGATAAACAAACTTGTTCCAAACTGCGCTTTGGTGTTTGCAGAATGCACCAGTGACGCCAACTGGACACATGCAGCATCCAATGTCCATGTTAACGTCATACTGCAACTCCGATGTTGCGCTGTGGACCACATAATGATTCTGCTCTACCTGTAAAAATGATTACAATAATGTTATGTATTGACCTTTTTTTGTGTATGTATGTATTTATAGATTTGTTTTCTGCCTTTATTGATAGCATCAAGTGAAAGACAGGAAAACGCGAGGGAGAGATGAGAAGAGCAATGCAGCAAAGGTCAACTCGTCATGAATGGGACTCGAACACGCGACGTGCCGCCAGGCCAGAGCCCACATGAGGCGTGCGTCCGGACCGCCAGGCCAGCGGGTGCCCACAATTGACAATAATGCGATACATATATACTGCATACCTGTGCAATCTTTTCCAAATCCACATTTTCACGAAGGAAAGGCTTTGGTCTCCGAGACTTCCGGTTGTTTGCAACATCCGTGAGGCGACGGATGTAGTAGGCCTCCATCCTGGTGGTGATAAAATCTACCAACTGAGTGACATTGAACGCCTTCAACCTGTGGAGGACCTGCTCTTTCAGCACCTTAAAAGCACTCTCCACAAAGTTGTTGGTGTTATGCCCTCTGGTTGGTAGATCATTTCGAAGACAGATGGTCCACTCCTCATGTCTCCCATACACCTGTAGTCATAGAACAGAATGTTCAGTAAGGATGGAGATTGTTACAGCATGTAGGAAGATTTTTTTTGCCAGATAGTATGTTGTCAGTTGTATGAAGGATAAAACAAATTAACACACCTCTTTCAGGTGGTGGAGGAATTTAGGATATTTGATTGCAACAGGGTCATGAACACAACTGTTGTACAGCACCGTCAGTGATGGGGCGGAGTCAGCATAGACAAGGCTCTGGAATGAAGTCAGGAGCTGTGCTCGGTCTCTCTTCTCGATACCATTGTAGGCACTCCACAACCATCGCCACATGGCCTGCATTTAGGCATGTAACAATACATTGCATGTAAAAATCTATCAAATGTGTGAAGATTCAAATGAATCATAATGCTAAGTTGAGGGTTACATCCGTACCTGCAGTATATGGAACACGCACAGGAGCAGCCTGGCTCCAGGGAAAACTGCCTGGAGGGACTGCCGCAGTGCCCTGCAGTCATCTGTCATGATGACTTGAGGCTGTTCCCGTCCAAAGAAGCTTCCGCTAGGCAAAATGGATTTCAGAAGTTTAAGTCCAGATGTTATGGTGGACTGGCTCTCTGATGTAGTTATGAACACTCCCAATGGCAATCCTCCAGCAGTGGAGTGGGTGAGAAGGAGAAATATGCGGTGGTTCTGGCGGTCGCAGTTTCCTGAGGAATCAACAAAGATCATTTCTCCACTCCCTCTCAGCATAGTGTGCAGCCTTCTCATGACCAGGGTACATATGGCGATGACCAGCTGACCGTCTACAGTTCTCTCCATTTTTGCAATGGTATCCCCGCCTTGTGCCATGTTGTACTGGTCAAGTATACACTGACACGAAACAAGACAGGAACGCCCCAAAACGTCACATCTGGGACATTTACCCTGGCAGAATTTTCTATGGCTGCCAATGCAAATTTTTCCAATCCTTAATCACATACGGACAAACATCTATGCCGATAATATCTAACTTGCGGAGGTAGCGTGCCTTGTCCACGGGCAACAGATCTTTCAACGTATGTCATTGCAAATAAGTTTGATAATCGCTACTCTGCGCAATATTGTTTTGGAAATGCCGCAAATTGCATTGCAGTGAACGAGAGCAAATCACAACTTACCCTGGGGGTGGTGACTCCGCCCTGAATACGCGTTGTCGTGTCATATGCTTGAGATCTACCAGCATCTCCTCTCCTGATGGTGAACAATAAGCCTTCTGAAAGATGTTGTAGTAAAGCCTGCAAAAGGCAAGGGGAGGGAGAGTGAGAGAGAGAGAGACAGAGTAGGGGAGAGAGAGAGAGAGTCTAACTGTCATACACACAGAATCATGAAAACCCCCTAGTTTGACACATCACATGCTACTTAAAGCATACTGAAATGGTGACGTTTTTACATGTTTGCCTTAAATAGGATGTTAATGTTATGGTCACATATAAACCCCTATAGAACAAATTGCTCAACTGACAGCCGGTCTAAAAAAAACTACATACTGTACCAAAATGTCCCACTCCACACTAATAAGAAAATCATTTCTGTTCCTTCTGCATTTCAACATGTTTCTGTCCTGAAACAAAACTGAAGATCTGGACAAATGGAACAGTCTGCAGCAGCGTAAATGCAATCATCGCCTTCTTGATCCTGCAGATCATACTCGATCGTATGCAGTGCAGACGAAGGGGAGTGACCACTCTCAAAGAGGAGCTTCAGCTTCTCAATGGTCTCGGGTGAGACATCTCGCTTCTGCAGCGCAGCAGCACAGTTCAGCCGGTGGTTGTGCTCATGTCTGAGACTGATGTTGAATAGGTAGCCATTCTTGAGATGTGGATCACAAGACCTAAATGCAAAATCATGCATTAGTGAACACATTATTTGACAATTTTCCAAGTGTTAAAAAACATGCAGTGCCTAATAATGAAGTGCAAGTCTGAATGGAGAAAATGGTGTGGAAACTGGTTGTAGGGATCAGATTCTTGTTTGGTGGTGGAGATGCTGATTAAACTGAGGGCTGTTAAAGTCAGACAGATGGTAATGCATTTCTAGGCAGAGCCTTTGAATACACGCTTGGATGCAGAACAATTTGTGAATTGGTTTGACAGTAGTGTACTGGAGGTTTAACTGTAATTACCTTGTCTTCCTGTCTTTACTGTATCGTTCCCGTTTCAGGACCAAGAACAGCGTGGCACAACATGATCTGTTTTTGGTACTCTTTACTGGGGTTTTTTGGGGGGGTAGGTGTTGTGCACCTAAGACACAAACAAACTTGCAATTAAGTTAGGTGGGTCAATCTTTCTACTGCTGACTGGTTCTCATTCTCATACAATAACATTACACTCCAACATTACAGCACAGAAACATTACACAGGCATATTTGCAATCAATAAAGTTCACACCATACAGGATAACTGGTCGTCAACCAAGGTTACAAACTTATTTTCTCTTCACACAGGATCAACTGAACAAACTGTGACTTCTCACTCTGCCCGTCTCTGTTAGAATGCCTGATTAGAGGCTTTTGGGCTGATTTAGAATACCTGTTCCCTAGCTGGCTTTGAGAACCCACATCCACCTGAGACTGGACTCTTGATTGGCTGTCAATTAAGCATGAACAAATCAAAAACAAAAGAAAACAAGATAACTTCTGCTAACAAGATAGGTTGTGTGCCTGCTCAATGTTCAATGCAAACAAACGGCCCAATGCACTAATTCAAGGTTTCAACTCAAAGCACTGTGAATTAGTTTCCCATTTTAATACATGGCTTCTTCCATATATTTGACCCTAACCACATGCATTCAGGGTTTTTTAGGATAATGTTTAAATGTTTTAATCTATTTATTTAGTACAGGAATTTTAGCCAGTAGTCTAAATGAATTAAAGGATGCATTTTGGACTGGGCTACACCATAAATGTACTTATTGGGTGTTATTATATAAATCAGTGGTGCACCTACACCAGAGAAATGCATGCAGGCATAGTCATATCTTTTGGCAAACTTACCATGTAGGCGTTGTGACATCCAGTATGTGGATACGTTTTAGCCTTCCTCCAAGTCACCTGGGAGGATGTTTGAATGTCCAGCAGCCACTTTTGCACCTCCTCTTCTGAGGTAATTTTCAATTTAATTTGGGCCTTAAATTGACCCTCTCCAATGGTCTCATAGGTACACACCAAGTGTTCATAGCCCTCAGGTAGCAGTTTCTGAATGAAAGAAAGAAAGAAAGAATTTGTGAATGCCTGATTGATTTATTATTTATGAACAGTTTGCAGAATTACGCTACATTTCAAGCACAACTCAATACAAAAGCATTACACTTGTTTACAAGAGGGTCGACCATTTTCAATTCATCAGAACAGAGATGATACATCTCAAGGGGATGTCCTACAAGCATGCATAAGTGCCTTACTAACCTCCAAATGTGGAAATGCAGCGTCGCCGCTACTCTTGGGCAGTGTTGACAAGTTGGCATGATGGCAGACAATTTGACAAGTTGTTAAAGGTAGTGTAGACAAGTTTCCAGCCAAGATTTAAAATATATATGAATGTATTTTTTTGGCCTTTTTTCCCTCTATCTTTCCCTTTATTATGATGCTGAGGTGTTCTCCTGCAACAGCACACTCTCCCTTTGGCCCCCTCTGGCTGAATGCATTGTTTATATCCACTACAGTTTACTACCCGGGACGTCAAAGGGGATTTAAACTTTTAGCCAATTGCAGCGCGAGGCTGTGACTGTGTGTTCGACCCAGCAGTATTATAATGAAAACGCAATGCGATTTCATTGCAAGTATAATATTATCCCCATATCTTAGTTTCACCATTGTTCATGTGAAATAGTATGTTTATGATGTAATATGTAAGCCTGTTGAAATTATGAGAATCGCTATATATAGCGCATGGTTGGGTGGTCCGTACAGACAGGGCTTGAAGCTTGCATTCAACCCGTGCTCGCCAACGGTGACAAGCCGTCGCTGATCATCATAGCGATTTTTCTTCATTGCAATGAATAACCGTGGACAAAGTAGTTCACATGAACGATGCTGTAGTGGCTGGGGCATTTGAGGGGCAATATGTTTTATATGCACGATTACAAATGAAAGATAATTGAATTGAGAGCCAGTGAGTCTGCTCCACTACTTCCTACTTCCTCATTTGCGGGACTCGTCGTGTCAGTCTTGTGTGATATTGTGATTACGCTACAGTTACCCTTAAAAAAACATGTCAACTCAATGTCATTGTTGTAACTATGATATCGATAGAAATTCATAATTTTTAAATGTCATATTTAGCCATACGAGCGCAATATCCATAGCGTCCCTCCCAGCAGCAACAACAACCCCATAGCCTGAAGTGACCTGGCTCAGCCAATAGAATGACGGGGGGAGGGGGGTGGAGCTAGATTTTTATTTGTTTGGAAACACTCAATCAATTCTGTGTACAAACACTGGAAACTTGTCTACAATACCTTTAACTTAAACAGAAATCTCCGAGGTGGCGGAAAGCCGAGGTGGGCGGAAGGGCTGTCAATAACAGCAACATGCACGCTTTCCATGCTGGAACCGAAGAGACGTTGCAGCGACCAATGAAATGAGTTTGGGGCGTGTGAAATGAGTTTGGGGCGTGGTTATCCCACTGTTGAGTTAAAACTCATAAGTGGAGCATGAACTCATAAAATGGAGCATGGATCTGCTACAAGACACCTCAGACAACTACATCTCCCAGAGTGCATCAGCTGCAAGATGGCTGCTGGTGCTCATTTGGGTGATTGAACACCAGGCTGGTGGTGGTGACTCTCACACTACAAACAAACAAGCAAGCTGAAGGTCTACCCTGGAGCTCTACCCCAAAGACACCAATGGTCTGTTATATTATATTATTATGTTATATTATTCAACTGCTTATTCTACTTCTGCTTAATATGGTTAAAATCAGGCTAATTGTGTGTTTAGTAGCTTCAACTGCTTCAGTCTGAAGTGGGGAAGGAGGAACACATTAACTTGCTTGAGAGTTGGATTTAATTTATGTTTAAAAGTATCTCTTTACAAAATAAGACCAAGTTATAAATGTTAAAATGATTTAAGATTTTGAAAGACTACTAAAAATATGGACAATTCATGTTAAAGATTTAAAATGCCTTGTTCAATTAGAGCTGCTCTACAAGCTTAAAGTTCAGCTATTTTTTCTTCACTTATTCAAGTTAAAATGCTAGATGTTTACTTAACTTTAATAATTTATCCAAGCTTAAAGGGTAAAGTAGTTTAAAATGTTGACTTTAATATGTTAATTTAAAAGACTTAATTCAGGCATTCATTGTTTAAGAATACTAATTGTTTAAAGGACATGATTATTTAAAGGGGGAGTGTCCCGGCCCGAGATTAACATTGCTGATAAGGTACATCACGTGGTCTGAATGAAAACGGTTTCAAACGACACGTGACTATATCTCAGGCTCTGACGTGACCTAGCATCTAGGCGAGCTGAGTGGCTAGCGCACTAAAGGCTACTAGTTTTGAGGTCACTTTTTGCGTCATACTAGGTGGAAGTATCATCAAAAAAAAAAAGAATTGCTCGAAAATCTTCGTTAGAATGATATTGAGTTGACGTGTAAGTTTTAGCGTAAACTGTTGCATAATCGCAATTTCGCACTCGGACTTCCAGAGAGCTGGGATGCAGCCCCGCTCACGGCCGTTTGTCCCCTCTCACCGCCGGGGCACAGAGAGCTGGGATGCAGCCCCTCTCACGGCCGTTTGTCCCCTCTCACTGCCGGGGCACAGAGCCTATTCTGTTCATGCAGGCTGCGCAGTGCCTCTCTGCCCCGCATTGAACTGGGCATGTGTGTACATACACACACACACACACACACACACACACACAACATTGTTTCTTCATGTGAAATGTTTGTTTATGCATGATGAATTCATGAGAATCGCGTGTCCCGGGTTTACAGTACTTACAGTGTTTGCATAATCATTCAGGCTACAGGAATGTTTTAGCCAATAACCAGGTGTGAAACAGTTGTCGCACCGTCATTGTTCTGATTGTGAGGGAGGTATTTTTTATGACTCTACTTTACTCTGTGAGTGTGAGTCTGTACGAAATAATAAATTGCCTCAACTGATCATCTGACGTCTGTCCTAGATTCTAAGTCATGAAAATATTCTGCATTATTTTCCATTCTGCAGCAAGGGGCGATATAATGCTGTGATTCATTCCACTTTACTGACTGTTTCATTGCCTATATGTCCGATTGTCCGTCATGAGTGACTATACTCGTCGCCATATAAATAATATAATTTATATAATAAATATAATAAATATGAAATGGGAATATTTAGGTCAAATTGCTGATTGATTTTGAACATGCATTAACAATAGCCCCGAGAAGATAAGAACACAAGACGGACAACATGCATTTATTTATTCCAAGTTTATTCATTACAGTCAAGTCAAGCCGATCCCTCTCTGCCCTGTCCTTGGAATTGACGTCGGCTATGGCTAAGACTGTCTACAGAATTCATGAGTGAAAAACATTGTATGGGTAATTGGGTATTATGAGGGCCCTCTCTCTCTCTCTCTCTCAATTCAATTAAATTCAACAGGCTTTATTGGCATGACGTTTTACAAGTGTTGCCAAAGCACAATCACAGATATTACAAATAACAACATAATATCAATGACATGAAAAAATAAACTCTCTCTCTCTCTCACACACACACCGCGTCTCGCCGTCTTGCAGTTGCAATGGATGACGGATAGAGCCGATGCTCTTGGTAAATAAACAACTCTTCGCGTTCACAACAGCTATACACAGGCTAAAACATATCGATATAATCAACTTGGTATGATTGCTCAGATGCCCCGCGCACTTTACCCGCGCACAGAATCTGTGCCTTTCAATTAAATTCAAAGGGCTTTATTGGCATGAGAAAACATACGTTTACATTGCCAAAGCAGAAAGAACAATACAGCAATACAATCAAAACAAAAATGATGTACTTTGAAGGTCAGAATCTTCAATAGATCAACTTCTATGTACCAAGATCACTCGATGCAGGTATAGTGCAGGAATATACACAATGATTAGTCTTTATCTCCATAGAAAAGTAAGGGCTTACAGCACACATTTTCTTTGTACAGTATTTCACAAAGCCCACGTTGGAACAGATATTATACTCTTACTAGATCAAGTGGGGTGACGTTCATTTTAATACCAAATGGATTATATCGATATGTTTTAGCCTGTGTATAGCTGTTGTGAATGCGAAGAGTTGTGTTTATTATTTACAAAGCTTTGTCAAATTGTCACCCATGCGATAATCGGCCATGCCTCCCTGAACCTGTGTGTGTGTGTGTGTGTGTGTGTGAGAGAGAGAGAGAGAGAGAGAGAGAGAGACCGCCCCCCCATATCGGTGTGTGAGAGAGAGAGAGAGAGAGAGAGAGTGTGTGTGTGTGTGTGTGTGTGTGTGTGTGTGTGTGTGTGTGTGTGTGTGTGTGTGTGTGTGTGTGTGAGAGAGAGAGCGAGAGAGAGAGAGAGAGGGCTCAGGTTAGCCTGGCGCAGTGCCGCTAGACAGGCAGACCAGTGGTAAACTGGCTGTGATGCTCCAGGGCTCCGGGCTCAGCACTTGTGGTTGAGCGCATGGGGAGCGGGGGAGACAGATAGACAAGATAGGTACGATGGAACCCGTCACGCGAAATTGCGATTATGCAACAGTTTACGCTAAAACGTACACGTCAACTCAATATCATTCTAACGAAGATTTTCGAGCAAAAAAATAATTTTTACACCAAACTTTCACCCAGCTATGAAGCTAAAAGTGACCTCAAAACCACTAGCATGAGTTGATAGCCACCAGGAACGCTAACTCGCAGAGCCCAGAGCCGCTCTGCCATTTAGCCCAGATACAAGATCAATTTCATTGGTCAAATTGAGCTGGCCCGTACGTACGTCACAATCTAGATGCTAGTTTTAATAGCCTTAATAGCTTCCCGAGGGGCGTGTCAGTCCCGCTTTAAGAATACTATAGTTAAAACACTTTGTTTAAAAAACTTTGTTTAAAATCAACCATGTTCAAAAAGATAACTTGTTTTGAAAATATGTTTATTGTTTTGCGTTGTTGTTAAAACCTGTTTCTTTGTTTTCAACCTTATTGAAGAACCAACCGATCAACAAGTGAAGCCAACATGCATGAAAAAGTTGGACAATAAAAAAGTTGACTTGAGTTGGAAAAACTGAGTTGTTTCCTTTAATGTCCTTTGGAGTGGAAAAGAGTTGACTTTACACCCACTGCTATCCTAGTAAAAAAATTATTGCGTTCGGTTGAGTTGACCCATGAGCACAGATACTGGAAGTCCTTGACTAACTTCAAAGCAGTGCCTTCTGTTGTTGTTAGAGGTGGATGCTCTGATGGGATGTTATAGGTGATCACTTCAGTATTCTTGGCATTCAGCCGGAGACCAACCTTGGCACATTCTGATTCCACTCTGGAACAAGCTGGGAAGCACCCTATGATCCTACGGACCATTGCTCCGAAGGAGCATTGGTGCGCTGGGGGTCGGGAGAGGGTGGGTGGTTGGGTTTAGGTGTCTGCCCCGGGGGAGGTTAGGGTCAGGGTGAGGGTTTGAGGTAGGTTGTCGATCGGACCAATGGACCGTCGGCATATTGACGCGGACCCGAACAAGCTCAGGAGCTCCTGAGCTTGTTCCACGTGGTCAGAGAGCAGGCTGATGTCCTCTGCATAGTCCAAGTCTGTCAGGACTACTGTTGGGTGTCTATTATTGTTCTATAATCACTTAATATACATATTCTGTTTGTCCTTCACACAGGGCTGCATGTGTTCCTGTGTGTTTTTTAGTGACCTGCTACAGTACCTGCCTTGCTGCCATTCTGCCAGTGCAATCATGATCATTTCACTGTACCTGTATCAGTGAGTGACAAATAAACCCTTTTCTATCTTGAATCCTTTTGCCATCATTCTTGTGAGAGCAACAAAGGGTTGTGTGGTTGTCTGTTGGTTTGTATCATTTGTTGTTCTGTAAAAGTGGTGGTATTAGGGCTTGTTTGTTTGTGTGTGCCTCGACGGAGCGGGCGGTATAGTTTCTGCTAGCTGCGCGCTGGTTGTGGTCTGGTCTGGGACAAATATGTGTGAAAATGCCCAGGCCAAAGTTTTGTCCCACTGAATTAGGGTGGCATAAAAGTGATTTGTGACAAATGTTTATATCACCAACTGTGCATTAACCATGAACAGTACATTTATGCAATATAACGGGAGCCATATTTACTGTCTGACACTTAACCCTTGTATCTTATAATTTAGTTTTGTACACACACGTATTTCTTCTCTGCAGCCACAAGTACTGCTGATGAGCCAGATGCGTTGGCCAACAGTATTGAGATGATGGTGACCAGTATCAAGCGGAGGTCTCAGTAAAGGAATACATCAACGATGTGTCTTTGTGTCATATGAAATTAGTAGGAGATAAATGTGCGCAATTAAAAACAATGTTGCAAGTTAGATGCTTAAGCCATTTAAACAGTGTTTTGCATGAGCGCATACATGCGAGGATTTGGGCAGTCTGTGCTGAAATATTTCCATGACGGGCAGGGCCGGATTTACCTTGCTGAGGGCCCCCGGGCTGGAGCAAATTTGAGGGCCCCCCCTTGGGGCGCGCGCGCTATTTTGTTTTCATTTTGGGGTACCCATGCCCCTAAAAAGAGAGGCAGGCAGGCAGACAGAGACCATGGTGCATTTGTGCTGAATGACTGCAGCCACTAGTAGGCAATAGTGCACTAATGCAGTTTTACAGCAAAATATTTCACAATGTGCTATGAAATCTGATATTAAAATCACAGTAAAAGAGATGAGCAATAAAGAAATAGTATGCTATGTGATAGCTTGAGTATTTTTAATGCTTCTTTCAAGGGAAATGCTGCTGCAAACAGTTTACTGTACATGAACAACTGACATCAAAATATGAACTGTTTACAATTACAATATAATGTTACATTGTGAAGTGTTTTCTCCTGGATCTTTTCAGAGCAAAGTCCTTAATCAGGTCATTAAAATCCAATTTGCGGAGGACGTCACTCTCAAATGACATCACAGTCAGACTATTTAGCCTCTCCTGTCCCATTGTGGACCTCAGTTTATTCTTTATGAGTGCCAGTTTAGAAAAACTGCGCTCACCACTCGCATTACTCACAGGTAAAGTCAAGTAAAGCCTTAGAGCAATGTCTACATTTGGGAATACATTTGACGTTTTTCTTTTCCTCATGTTCTGGCAAAGCTCTCTTGCATTAGAAATATCACCCCCACTAATAAATTCTTGGTACTGGACAATCTCTTCAACAAAGTCTACACTCAAGTCAGTTGAATATCGCCTCTGGAGGTCAAGCGCAGCTGTTGTGCAGAGAGAGAGGTAATTTTATTCAGAAAGCCAAAAGCATTATTCAGTTCATTATAAGACTTATACCTGCGATCTAGTTCTGCTACTAATCGGTCCATAACAGTCAAATAGACACCAGAGGAGAACTTTTCTTTTCCTGCTAAATGAACCTCATGTTCTGTGGACTCATCCGCCCACACTGTACGTTTCTTTTGTCTCTCTATGTCTCCTTTGTAAAGTTGTGATACTGTTGGAGACATACGTTTAGCTTGTTCCTCAAATACATTAAAATTATCTCTCAAGCCTGCGACATAACCTCTCAGTGATCTGACCAAATCAACTGCATTACACAAGTCCAGACGCACAGCCTGTAGCGCCTCACTTGTTTCATGAAAACGCTGGAGAATACAATTCCACATATTGCACAGAAAAGCAACCTCAAGTTTGTTCATTTTGTTGTGAAGCGACTTTGCTTCATCTCGAATTGAACGGTTTAGGTCCACGTTGTCGTCAATGCTCTTAAGTGAGGCTTGAATATTTGCATAATTTCTGTACAACGCTTTTGTCGCTTGTGCGTGTGCAGCCCATCTGGTGTCGGAGAGCGATTTCAGTGTTTCAATGCGGTTATTTTCATTAGGATGCAGTCCTGCAGTTACGACTGCCCATCTAGCTGTTGACTTAGAACAAAAGTTGAACAACTTTTGTACAAAGTTGAAAAATTCACCTGTCTCTGGGCAGCAGTTGACGCTGTTGACACCAACAAGATTTAACGTGTGAGCTGCGCACGGGACCCATTCAATTAGCGGATTTATCTCTTTCATGCGAGACTGTAAGCCTTTATAAACTCCGGACATATTTGCAGCATTATCATAGCATTGCCCCCTGCAATTGCCTATTTCAATACCCATCTCCTCCAAAACCGTGGTCACGGACTTACAGAGACCCTCCCCTGTGTGGTCAACAATAGGAAGAAACTTTATGAAGCGTTCATAAATGTCACCTTCGGGTGACACATAACGCAAAATGAATGTGAGCTGATCCGTGTGTGAAACATCGGGGGTTGAATCAACACTAATTGAGAAGTATTTGGACATTTTTATTTCACTGATAATTTCTGATAATACTCGATTCCCCATCATCTTAACTAATTCTTCATATATGGTCGAGGAAAGATATGATGGTATACCTGATCCAGCATTACCATATTTTTCGATGTGTGTCTTCAAAAATGGGTCAAACTCACTTATTAACTCAATGATGCCCAGGTAATTTCCATTGTCAGGACTGCCAATTATTTCACTAGAGCCCCATAAAGGCATTCCCCGCTCTGTCAACATTTTTACAACTGCCACTACTCTCCTAAGTACATCTGTCCAGTATGTATACTGTGACTCCAGTTGTTTTCTCAGTTCAGTGTCAATTACTCCAATCGCTGATGCACGTTTAATGTATGCTAACATCGCATTCCTGTGGCTGTCACTGTTCTCATGTTTCGGAATGCTGTCCGAGGCACGTTTCCAGTCACTCCAACCACATGATTGAAAAGGGCCCAGCTGCGTATTATTTCCACAACCAAATAGTCGGCATGCAAAACAAAAAACGGAACCAGTGGACGGGGAATAAAGAAGCCAGTCTCTGGGCACAAACTCGCCGTTTTGGAGCTCACGATGGAAAAGGGATTTGGAGAAAAATCTCCTCTGATCCTTATATTGACGTTCAGATGCTTTGATGTCTGCCTCCTTATTTTGACAGGACTCGGGTCCCTTCTTAGCCCAGTATGATTGAACTCTGACATCAATGTTACCCCAGCGAGCAGGGTCACTGTTATAGGAATCCTCCTCCGTGTTGTCTATTTGGGCAGTGCCAGCTTCACCCTCATCTGCTTCAGACTGGGTAGACGAGGGCCCCGGCTCAACCTCCCCCTCGTTGCCTAGGTTCACCATCACCTAAAAAATGGTGCATTTATTAGGCTACTTAAAGTTATTAGGCCTATATATAGCACTTTTATCTAAAACGCTTTAATGTGCATAATTAGGCTACAACGAACTGGCTACCCATACAGACACTGCACCCGGGCCAGCGCCAAAATAAAACAAAACAATTATGCAACTATAAAAATGCAAGGCTTATAGGCAGCCGCATGAAATTGAAGGGCAGGCACCAACCTGCTCATCATCTTCATCAGAAGCAGATAGGGGACTTGTTCCCAGTTCCACCTCCTCGCCGCTGCAGTCATTCACCACCACCGCCACCTAAATGGTCATTTTTTAGCATTTATTAGCCTACAGGCCTGGCTCCAAATCAAAACATTTCTGAGCAAGGCTTTATGATTAGACACTTATAGACACTGACCTGCTCATTATCTTCATCGGGAACGACGGGAGCAGATAGTTCCACCTCGGAGATATAGTTGTTGTTGTTTGGGTCGACCCGTTCACGCAGCTTTGTTGTCGGCAGTGTTGCTGCTTCAGAAGCGGCTTCCGCTTCAGCGACAGCCGCTGAATTCAATGGTGTGAAGAACCCCGTAAGTTTCCTCATTTTGCTCAGTGTCACCTTTTCACGTTCGTCTTTTTCTTCTTTCTTTTTTCTTTTTTGGCGTCCACTTGGACGAGGACGACTCGGACCTTCATTGTCTTTCTTCTTCTTAGCATTATCCGCCATGATGATTGTCTCAACAGACAGACAGATGTCGCGCCTAAATGACAGACAGGTGAACTGACCTCACCTCCGGGTCTGGGTGGATCTTGGGTGGAGATACGGAAATGGTGGTGTCACTGCTGTTGTGTGTGTGGGGGGTGGGGGGGGCCCTCATAGCGGACACAGACAGTAGGCGGGCTTTAGACCGGATCAGGCTTTCTACGGCTATAGCTACCCCACAGCAGTGAGCACTGCAGTGCAGACAGGCAGTGCAGACAGAAGCTCTCAATGGTTTAACCATAATATAACTACTGTAAATACAATATCTATACACACATTTCACTTGAATTGGTCAATTGGATTTCAATATTTGACAAAAAAAAAAAAAAAAAAAAAAAAATTATATATATATTTTAAATTTTATTTTATTTTAATATTTTTCGGGGGCCCCCCTAGCTGTGGGCCCCCGGGCTCCAGCCCACCCTAGCCCAACGGTAAATCCGCCCCTGATGACGGGACGTTGGAGAGTATAGTGCAGTGCTGCAGTTGTGGAGAGTCCCAACGTGGGTAGCCTAATCTACAGCAGGCCGATGTCTTTCTGGAGTTACGGTATGTGCAATCTCCTCCTCGTTTAATAAACCTGACGCGTCGCTCGAATGCCAAATGTACCGTGCCAGCGCAAGTGGGAACCGCATCGGAGATAGGTAGGCTATCCAGCCAGCCCACCACCCCCACCAGTGCCAGCCAAATGAGTCTATACGGCTGCCTGGGGAGAGCAACGTCCAAGTCGCTCAGAGTTAGAGGTACAGTGCATCCGGAAAGTATTCACACCCCTTCACTTTTACCACATTTTGTTTTGTTACAGCCTCATTTCAAAATGGATTAAATTTGTTTTTTTCCTCATCAATCTACACACAATACCCCATAATGATGAAGTGAAACATGTTTTCTCAAATATTTTAGTTAGATTATTAAAAATAAGAAACTGAAAAAACACATGTACATAAGTATTCACACTCTTGACTTGAGGCACCTTTGGCAGCAATTACAGCTTTAAGACTTTTTTGGAATGATCCTAAAAGCTTGGCACACACAATTTGGGGTATTTTCCCCCTTTTTCTCTGCAGATTCTCTGAAGCTCTGTCAGGTTAGACGGGGAGCGTCGCTGAACAGCTATTTTCAGGTCCTTCCAGAGATGCTCAACAGGGTTTAAGTCTGGGCTCTGGCTGGGCCACTCAAGGACTTTCACAGAGTTGTCCTAAAACCAATCCTTCGTTATCGTAGCCGTGTGCTTGGGGTTGTTGTCCTGTTGGAAGGTGAATCGTTGACCAAGTCGGAGGTCCTGAGCGCTCTGGAGCAGGTTTTCATCCAGGATGTCTCTGTACACTGCTCCATTCATCTTTCCCTCTATCCTGACATGTCTCCCAGTTCCTGCCATTGAAAAACATCCCCACAGCATGATGCTGCCACCACCATGCTTCACCGTAGGGATGGTATTTGCCAGGTGATGAGCGGTGCTCATGAGCCAGGTGATGAGCGGTGATAGCAAATAATCTACACAAATAATCTACACATCTATAGGATAGTATATAAATAATGAACCTATAGTATCTAAATAGCATTTCATCTAAATGTGATTGTAACCTTTGCAGAAGTATTCATGGTCATCCAGGTCATCAAGAGCAACAATTAAGACAGGTCATCGTTTTATTTTTACAACCAGTGCCAATTTCTTAAAATGTAATCTTGGGTGCTACTCACCCTCTGCCAACTTGGGGAGAGCCCCGAACTGAGCTCATACTTCAATGCATGAGGAGTGAGCAGTGTTTTTAAACAAAAAATAAATCAATCAAATAAAAATGATGGCTGACCAACCAGAACAGTGGAGAGTGGATCGAGGGAGATGCACTGGTTTATGTGAAGGCTGGGGGTTGCCTACACACACCCAGTGAAACATAATTCAAGAACATGAATACATTGTTATTCATGCATTTAGTTAAAGTTCACTCACATTTAACAGCTTTTGTATTGAGTTGTGCTTTTGTTTGAAATGTTCTCAGTCTGCATACTGTGAAATAAAAATGTCAATCAATTAATTAATTGGTTGATAATTATATGTATGTATGTATGTATGTATGTGGGTTTCCATTTTATGTTATCTATGAGATAATGAGGTCATATAACAAACTGTTTGTCTACCTATAATGCTTTTATGCTTCATATATTTACAATTTCTAAGTAGCCTGTATAACATAATGACTATAAGGTGAATGTAGGTGATGATGGTGAGAGATGCTTTTAGAAACAAATCGATAAACAGCTAGCCTATGTTGTAAACCAGTGTGGTGACTGAGGTCTCAACTTAAAGGAGAACTGACACGCCCCTCGGGAGCTAATAACTGCTATCAAACAATGCTATCATGATTCTGACGTCAGGGTGGCGAAAGCTTTCCCCAACGACTTCTATGCGGGCTCGCCGGGCTTGGTGGCCGTGGTAGCATAGCAACTTATGCTACTATTTTGGTGTCACATTTAGCTTGAATACTGGGTGAAAGTCTCATTCAAAAAATTAATTTTTCGCAACATTGTTCAGGTGAACTGTGTGTTTATGCTTGTTCATTGTAATAATCAATATCGCTATGATTATTTTATTTATCGCCGCGTCGCTCCGCATGACAACATACAGTCTAGCCCGTCTCAGATGCAGGCTGCACACACACGGACGGACGGACGGACGTATAGTCTCTGGTCAGGTCTCCGCATTGAACTGGGCATGTGTGTACGCACACACACACACACGGCTATAGTGCATGACAGCGGGGAAGAGAGCTACAGACGCCCGAGGCAGATTCCGTGCCATTGCGTGTGTGTGTGTGTGTGTGTGTGTGTGTGTGCGTACACACATGCCCAGTTCAATGCGGAGACCTGACCAGAGACTATACGTCCGTCCGTCCGTGTGTGTGCAGCCTGCATCTGAGACGGGCTAGACTGTATGTTGTCATGCGGAGCGACGCGGCGATAAATAAAATAATCATAGCGATATTGATTATTACAATGAACAAGCATAAACACACAGTTCACCTGAACAATGTTGCGAAAAATTAATTTTTTGAATGAGACTTTCACCCAGTATTCAAGCTAAATGTGACACCAAAATAGTAGCATAAGTTGCTATGCTGTGTGTGTACACACATGCCCAGTCCCCCGTAGAGGCTCATGATCTCGTCCGCAAGACTATGCCTCGGCATAGCGATATTTATTATTACAATGAATACAAACATAAACACACTATAGTTCACTTGAACAATGTTGTGGTAACTAACTACGGTATTACAGAGTGAGAGCGAGGGTGTACATGTCAGCCTGCGGCTGAGAGGGGAAAAGAACAGTAGTCGCGCTGCTCTCACAGCGGCCAGACAACAGCAGACCGTCCGTAGTCGCGACTGTCGCGCTGCGGGGCTGAGAGGTCTCAGAGCGGGCAGACAGGGGTGTTGGCGACCGGGGGAACATGGGACTCCAGTCCAAAATGTGCGCTTGTGCTGCAGTTCCCCTAAAAAACCCCACGCCAACCTCAATTGCATTCAAACTAAGCATTTCTGGCGAAAAAATAATTTTTTTCAATTACATTTATAGCCAATATGACGCTAAATGTACCGTCAAAAACGCTAGCCTGACCTATAGCCACTTGTTGCTAGCGCCGTAGCCCCGTTTCAAACTGTTTCAAACTGTTTTCAGTCAGACCACGTGATGTGCTGTACCACCCATATTAATTTCGGGGCATGTCAGCGGACCTTTAACCTATTGACCATGAAGGTTTGCTGCGTTGATAGCTGGTTCTATACGCCACGATGTCATTACTAAATGTCGTAGATAGAATGGCGCATTGGACTATGCTCCAGACGGGTGAACTTATGCTGAGAACAGGACAAGTTTGAATCCCGTCAGGAACATTTATTTATTTATTTCTTCCTTCATTCATCAATGCGTTTATTTTCACGCACTACATGCTGGGCTGCATGGTTAATGTACGTGACACATACTCATACTCCAATGGCGAATTGGACTGTCAACAAAATCTGGCTAAGGTCCACACTCCACACAACGCCTGCCCGACGCTTAAGACACATCGGTAATCACATCGGTAGGCTTATAGGCTATGTTGTTTGGAATTGTGATTAAAATAAAGGGAAAAAGCAGGCATTGACGCGGACTGCTACGCATTATTTCGCTGTGAACAACATCTGCAGTTGTGGGTCCGTCTCTACGGCTAATGTTCAGTCAATACCTATGTTTTTTACCAGCTGGTCAATATTAGCTTGCCAGAGTCCCGACCGGGTAGTACACACTGGAGATAATTTTCTGCTGAGCCTGCTCTGTTGCCAAGCCTGCATATTTCCATCCTAAAGTGGATTCATTCACAGTTGCTTGCCTGGTTTGGTTTTTGGATGCTGCTTAGCTTATGCCTGGAAGCCACGCCACTCCACCGTGAAGTGGGCTCAGGAGGAGAAGAGAAACAGCGGACGGAAGGAGGAATTGTCGGCTCACTATTTTGCTTATTCCTTCTAAATCTCTGTATATAAAATATAGCTCACTCAGCGAATCTCTTAGTTACATCAACATTGTTCTTCGACAATAGTTGCTTTGTGCCTAAGTATTATGATTAGACAGTTCGCATTGGCTACAGTATTTCGCCTGCCACGCAGTGACGCGCCTAAGCTTCCAAGCCATTAGCTATGATTGCAGTCCCAGAGCCAACTAATAGAACAGTAAAACCAGCGGAGTGCCTATAAAACATGGCAGCAGACTCGCTGATTTAATGGGTAACAGACAGTAACACATTTGAGTCTCAGTGACTACTCGCGGACTGCCTGTCTGCCTCATCCTCTGCCTTGTCCTGCGCTTGGGTCCTACACACCTCTGACTCTGATCGTGACAGTCAACTCCGTCAGATGTTCGTCAACTCAGTCAGACGTTGGTCCCGTGATGTTTTTGTTAATTTCCAAAGAAATAGACGATTCGATGTCAAATCTTTTGTGCTTATGTATTGAAACACCAACTGAAATGATACGTAATGATGATTTTCTTTTTTTTTTACATGGTTTTCAAATTGGATATTTCATAATACTGTGATATTGGAACAAAACAATATTAAAATAATTGTATTACTTAACTTCATTACTGAAAGCCATTAATAGATAACTGAGGACTTTATATTATTGTTGAAATTATCAAATTAAAATAAAAGGGATTTTAGTGTGTCTGACGGAGTTGACATGAATCAGTTATGAAGTGCATAAATGTCCCATTTTAGAAAGAAATGTTATGCGAAAAACCTGTTCCTTAATTCTCAAGATTGGTTGAGACCTGTGTCTACAAATACATCCATTTGATTTGAATGTATCTTAAAAAAACTCCACCACCTCTCCCCCTCTCAAACTGTCTGTTAAAGCAGCTTACTCCACCACCTCTCCCCCTCTCAAACTGCTTGCTATAAAGCAGCTAACTCCACCACCTCTCCCCCTCTCAAACCATCTGCTAAAGCAGCTAACTCCACCACCTCTCCCCCTCTCAAACTGTCTGCTAAAGCAGCTAACTCCACCACCTCTCCCCCTCTCAAACTGTCTGCTAAAGCAGCATACTCCACCACCTCTCCCCCTCTCAAACTGCCTGCTATACAGCAGCTAACTCCACCACATCTCCCCCTCTCAAACCATTTTGGACCTTTTGAGGATTTGAAAAATATGAAAAAATGATGGTTATAGCCCATGTTTTTCGAATTTTTGATTATTATTTTTTTATCCTCGTTTTTCATCATTTTGGAACATGGGCTATAGCCCATATCGTACGGCATACTATAGCACGCCATTTTTTCTATAGATCTATAGAAGACGACCTGAGAGGTCTGGATGGTTCATGATGTCAACACAAGATCTATAGATCTATAGAAGACGACCTGAGAGGTCTGGATGGTTAATGATGTCAACACAAGATCACAAATGTATTTTGGCCCCGAAACCATTTAAATATTTATAAACCAACAGTACTATTTTAAACAATTCACAGCTTTATAAACCAACAGTAGTATTTAAACCATATAAAGCTTTATAAACCAACAGTAGTATTTTAAACAATTCACAGCTTTATAAACCAACAGTACCATTTTAAACCCCTTAAAGATTTATAAACCAACAGTAGTATTTTATAGATTCTTTCAGGCAGTGTTAAGTTAGGATCTCTTGTTAAGTTGAGTTGTTACTCAGTGTAAAGTTAGGATCTCTTGCAGCTTAACGTTAAAATGCATCCAGACAAAACGAGATGAACACTTTTATCCAAGCCTGGCATATTTTATTCATGGGGCTGTGCACACATCATTCTCACGGTGACACGGCCTTCACTGAATGTTTTATTTATCTGTGCACACATCATTCTCACGGTGACACGGCCCTCACTGAATTAACTCAACTACTAGTCTACTTGCCAGCCCTTAAAAGTCCTTAAAAAAAATGTATTTCCTGAAAAATGAATATTTTGGATTTTATGAAGTTTCCTCCAGACAGCAATGATATGCAATTTTGGGCTATACTGGAGTTCTCACCGGAAGTGAACACTCAACAACTGGAGTTCTCACGGGAAGTGAACACTCAACAACTGAGTCCTCACCGGAAGTGAACACTCAACAACTGAGTCCTCACCGGAAGTGAACACTCAACTTGGAGTCCTCACCGGAAGTGAACACTCAACAACTGAGTCTTCACCGGAAGTGAACACTCAACAACTGAGTCCTCACCGGAAGTGAACACTCAACAACTGGAGTCCTCACCGGAAGTGAACACTCAACTACTGGAGTCCTCACCGGAAGTGAACACTCAACAACTGGAGTCCTCACAAGTAAGTAAACACTCAACAACTGGAGTTCTCACCGGAAGTAAACACTCAACAACTGGAGTCCTCACCGGAAGTAAACACTCAACTACTGGAGTTCTCACCGGAAGTAAACAGGTACTATAGGAGGATGTGGTGACACATCCTTGACACCCTACCTATACAACAGAAAGGTGTATTTTGGCGCTGCACTGTGGCGACATGGACTAGGGCTACGCTTGCATGCGAGCCCTTTGTCTAAGACAAATTTCTTCCTCGGGAGACTAATAAAGTATATCTCTATCTCTAACACCTTGCGTCTCGGCGCCTCACTGTGGCAAACGTAATATTACACCATCAACAATAAACAGTATTATACACTTCAACTGCAGAGGACATCATGGATTTTCACGTTGACTCTTCAGTGGTAAAAATAAAATAAAATGAGGGGGAAAAAAGCTTTTGTTCATGATACCCAGGTTCAAATCCCAGATAGGACATTAAGGTTACATAGTGTAGATTTTACAATAGTTTCATGTTACATAAAATTAAAATGATTTTGAGTTCCTGTGTCCTTACAGGCTTATAGCAGTGTTGTCTATCTATATTCATGGTCTGTTGACACTTCTCTGCTCTCTCCTCATTTCCCTGAAACTAGTTGCTAAGACGTAGGGTTAGCGTGTATGGCTAAACGGTAGGCGGTGGCTTCAGCTGCAGAACGTCACAAAGGTTATGATCCAGTTTATGGATCGCTTCAATCATGAATGAACTGGCCTTGTTTCCCTTTTTACGCACCATGTCGATAAGGAGGCGTGCTTGTGCTTTTGTTATTGTTTCCGCTAAGACGGTGTCCATTTCTTCATCAGTGATGAATTCTTGATCCAGAAGTTCGTCCAGCAAGTTGTTCACGGTGGGGCCTGAGATTCTTTTGATGAACTCCAACCTGACGGTCTTCAGCCTGTTCTCTGCTCCTTCGATGACCTGGGTCGCATGTTGCTGAGAGGCAGAAGCACCTTGAAGAAGGAGGATTCATTTTATTATTAGTGGCGTAATTATAAAATAACCAAGATAATATATTACAGCACAATTCTACTGTGGTAGAGGTTTGGGTGGTATGGTTACGTTGTCATGATGTAATACTGGTGAGATCTGGCTCTGTTACTGTAACAGAGACATATCTGGCTGTTACTGTAACTGAGACAGATATCTGGCTCTGTTACTGTAACATAGACAGATATATGGCTATGTTACTGTAACTGAGACAGATATCTGGCTCTGTTACTGTAACAGAGACAGATATCTGGCTCTGGAAACATCATTATTTACACACGGTTAGCATGCTAGGCTAAACCGTATAGTCAGCATGTTAGGTGATGATGCATCCTTTCACATACTGTAACTACAGCAGACTAACACACAATGACTTTGTTGTACAGTAAATCCATATGTTCATATAAACTCAACAGTCTGAGGCTGTACAGCAATAATTCACTCACGTTTCTCGTCTGCCTCCATCTGTCTCTGTTGGATCTTCTCCAGTTCACTCTTAATTTCTTTCATTTGAGCTGCGAGCTTACTCTCCTTTCTCTCTTTGATGGCGTCTTCTTGTTCTTTCATTTGAGCTGTGAGCTTCTCTGCGTTGTCCTTCTGGTCCTGGGTCAGTTTCTGCTGCTCTCTCTTACTGTCCTCAAGCTCTTTGATGGCGTCTTCTCTTTCTTTAATTTGAGCTGCGAGCTTCTCTGCACGGTCCTTCTGGTCCTGGGTCAGTTTCTGCTGCTCTCTCTTACTGTCCTCCAGCTCTTTAATGGCGTCTTCTTTTTGTTTCATTTGAGCTACAAGCTTCTCTGCGCGGTCCTTCTGGTCCTGGGTCAGTTTCTGCTGCTCTCTCTTGCTCTCTTGCAGTTCTCTCTCTCTCTCCTTCAGTTGAGTCGTCAGCTTCTCGACTTGGTCGCTCTCTAAAGTTGGAAGAAAAATGTTACGCTGTTAAGTAAATTAAACCAAACCAAACTGCAGAAGATCCTAAAGGCCCAACTCGCTGCTCTGCGTCACATTTAACATCCTGGAGAGGATAATCCAAAACCGCATAGAGCTAGTGGTGGAGCCACACCTTCAGAGAAACAGGATGGTTTCTAGTGGTGGAACCACACCTTCAGAGGGAACAGGATGGTTTCTAGTGGTGGAGCCACACCTTCAGAGGGAACAGGATGGTTTATAGTGGTGGCTCCACACTTTCAGAGGTGTCCTGAACCCTTATCTATCATTTATACATTATGGATCAATAGTGTGGACTTAGACTGTTTTTATTCATCTTTACCTGATAAAAGAGTAATCTGCGAAAAAAGCAAAAAATGCTTTGGGAGAAGTCAAATATAAATCATTTATATAAATTAGGATTCACTGAGCATCCCTGCAGGCTATGGGATCAGACAAGATTGTTCTTAATGGTCAGTATGGTTGCAGCCTCTGTTTACATCCCGGTGAACAAGTTGAAAAGGGTTGTCGCACCGTCAGGGTATACCCATACAAAGACGTGCCAAAGAAGGACCACGCTTCAACCATAAGTGACGCAAGAGAGGCGTTGCATACCAAAAAATCTGTGAGAGGTGTTAAAGTTAATTTTAACACCTTCATTGTCGATTGGAATTTGTTTCAATATACTTGTTTGTGTAATGCAGATTATTTTGTCTTCAATTAATTTTGTTTAGGCTATATAGCTATGCTATGCATGGTCCATGTGTATCCTATGGTTGTTTCACGTTGAGTGGGTGCGTGGATGACGTCGTCGTGCTGAGAAGGTGAGTGCTGATGTCATCGTGATGAGCGGGAGCGATGCTGATGCCACATGGCGTGTTGACAGGTGGATAATGTCGTCACGGTGAGCAGGCATGACGGTGCTGGCCTCACGTTGAGGGAATCTGTGGGTGATGTCATCACTATGATTGACAGCCGACGCCAATACCTTTGCTTTGGCCTTGAGAGCATCAGCTTCTAAGCAGGCTTTTTCCATGGTCGCATTGGCTTCTATGCAGGCCATCTCAATATTAATGTTCATTTATTTGTAAGCATAGGCTGCTCTGACTTTAGCGGCCTGTGCTTTAGCCATCGCTTGTGCTGCTGCCATTGTTGAGTTGGGTTGATGCAGATGATCTTGAAGATCGTGCTGATGATCCAACAGTCAGCCTTCTTGATGACTTTGAGTGAGTGGAGGATGACTTTGTTTCCTCATTGACTTGCTTCCATACCTGTGATGTCTCCATTATGTTGACTGGATAGGGCTGGTGAAGATGAGTGTACGTCCCTCGCAGAGTGCTAATGATTGCACTAGCCACTCAAAGGGGTGACTGGCTCTCTAGCCAATGTCCAATAGCTGGTTGTGGTCCCTCGCAGAGCGCAATGTTTTTACTGTGCTGTTTCGAGAGACGGCGAGATCAATTCGTGGCGGCGACGAATCGTTGCGACGTATTGTTGAATCGTTGCGACCTATTGTTTTACGCCATGGCATATTCTTCATTACGCCATGGCTTATTCTTCAATATGTCGCAGCGTAAACAATTAGCCGCGGCGAGAGGGATACGCCAGACGTAATATGGACTTGCCGTGGCAAGAACGGAATACGCCATGGCTTATTCTTCATACGTCGCAGCGTTAAGAATTAGCCGCGGCGTGAAGACTCGTCGCGACGTATTCTTTTACGCCATGGCTTATTTTTAAATACGTCGCAGCGTAATAGGAGTTATAGGCGTAATAGTTTAACTTTTTTTTTTTTTTTTGCCTGCCGCGGTGCAGGTTATATATCCTAGTAGTACAATTCTCGAAATTAATGGAGTCCTCTGCTAGTGTAACGGTCAGCGCTCTCGCCCCTATAGTCAAGGCCCCGTGTAGGAGCCGGTTCGAATCAGGCAAATGGCAAACTTTTTTTTTTTTAATGTTTTTTTTTAATATATACAGTGTGCGTGCGTGTATGCGTGCGTGCGTGCGTGCGTGCGTATACAGTGTGTGTGTGTGTGTGTGCGTGCGTGCGTGCTTCATCGTATTTATTATTATTATTATTTATATTTATACTTCATCGTATTTATTATTATTATTATTTTATCTATTTTCCTACTTGGATCCGTAGCCACTGGCACTGCCTGGTTTGTCCATCTGTACCTGCATGCATCTGTACCTGCATATTAATAATAATAATAATAATAATAAATACGATGAAGCACGCACGCACGCACGCACACACACACACACACACACACTGTATACGCACGCATACATGCACGCACGCACACTGTATACGCACGCACGCACACACACTGTATACATACACAATATAGGCTAAAAAAAAAAACATAAAAAAAAAAAAAGTTTGCCATTTGCCTGATTCGAACCGGCTCCTACACGGGGCCTTGACTATAGGGGCGAGAGCGCTGACCGTTACACTAGCAGAGGACTCCATTAATTTCGAGAATTGTACTACTAGGATATATAACCTGCACCGCGGCAGGCAAAAAAAAAAAAAAAAGTTAAACTATTAAGCCTATAACTCCTATTACGCTGCGACGTATTTAAAAATAAGCCATGGCGTAAAAGAATACGTCGCAACGAGTCTTCACGCCGCGGCTAATTCTTAACGCTGCGACGTATGAAGAATAAGCCATGGCGTATTCCGTTCTTGCCATGGCGTATTCCGTTCTTGCCACGGCAAGTCCATATTACGTCTGGCGTATCCTTCTCGCCGCGGCTAATTGTTTACACTGCGACATATTGAAGAATAAGCCATGGCGTAATGAAGAATATGCCATGGCGTAAAACAATAAGTCGCAACGATTCAACAATACGTCGCAACGATTCGTCGCCGCCACGAATTTATCTCGCCCCACCTGGCTGTTTCACCCAACGTGACTCTGTGTCCTAATTGGGCTCCACAGCCAGCTAAACTCTCTCCCATAAGTCTCCTCCAAGGAACAGGAAATTGTGTTGTAAATGGACCGGATTTATTATAGGAAAGTGTAAAAACACTTTGCCACTCAAAGGGCTAGAAACCAGCAGATGGCCTTGGATGGAACTTCAGAAAACACAAACATGTTGCTGTGTCGCAAACATGTAGAAAATGGGCGAACCAGGATCACTTCCTGTACTATAGTTATCCACTATGACTATGGTTATCCACCATCGATGACTCCATCCACCACGCCGTAAGCAAGCTGGCCCACTACCACGCCTGTTGCACGCACACCGCCAAGCGGCGACTCGTCGCAATGTGCGAGGACCCCTCGCGCATCCTGATGGCCTGATGCCCCTCCTACGACAAGCTGCTCTTGGCGCTTGACCAAGGCGCCCTCCCGGGCACCATCAAACGCCACCTGGGACACGAGGTTCACACACGTGACTTAGTAGTACTGCTGCATCCCGTGACCACGGACAACCCGAACTCCATAAAGCTCTATGGTTTGATGTTGGACGCTCTGAGGTCCTTCAACAAGAAGACGCTCCTTCTGTACCCCAATGTAGATGCCGGCAGTAAGCATATGGTGCGTCTGAGCAGGGAGAAGGGCATCGAGAGGCACACTAACTTCAAGGTGTTGAAGCACGTGCCGTTCAATGATTTCGTCCAGCTGGTGTCCGGTGCCGGCTGCGTGATCGGAAACAGCAGCTGTGGCGTCTGAGAGGCCGGAGCCTCCGGAACGCCCGACGTTAACCTGGGCACCAGACAGACCGGCAGAGAGACGGGCCAGAACTTGGCACTGCTCTCTGTGACTGTAGTTGTTTCACCATGTTTGCGTATTTATGAGAAATAAAAATCACTTTCTGTTATCCTGCTACCCTAATAGACAGGGGGTACATAAGCACATGGCCGTTTATCCAAAATCTTTCTCCGACCGAACCACACTTTTACCACACATCTCTATATGCAAAATAAATTCGGCACGCTCCCAAACACGCTGTTATTGCTCAACCTCAACAGCCTACGTCAAAATCGTCATGTTGGCGTCTACTACGCCAACTACGTTCACTTAATGGGGCCAGTCTTTCACAGTGACACACATGTTACATGAACCACGCGACCGGGATGGTTTCTACCCCTCAATGTCGTATTTGCTGCGCCCTTCTAATGCTGCGCCACGCCTACTCTACACTCACTGCTTGCAGCAGCAGCACTCGCTGGGAGCTGGGTCTGCAGGCGGCCGTGTGTGTGCGTGCGTGCATGTGTGTGTGTGTGTGTGAATGAATAAGGCGCTTATATCGCTTTTGCTCAGTGGATTGGACATTTACATTAAAAGCAATCGGATGGACGCGTGGATAATGGCATGGTTGTGTGCAATCGGAGGGAAAGGTTCCATAATCCATGCTAGCTGCTTCAGACACAGGGGAGGGGAGGGAGATGGCCCGGGTCACGGGACTCGAGTGCGAAATAGCGCTTATGCAACAATTACCCTAAAAACACAAACACCTCAACTCAATGTCATTGTGAATAAGAATTTCGAGCGAAAAAAATATTTTTGGAAGGACACTTTCACCCAGTATGAAGCTAAATGTGGAAGCCGTGTGTGTCACACCAAAACTGGTGACCTAATAGAATCCTGTAACGATCCTCTCGCACTGCCTGCGAGTTGGCTCCGTCTAATAAGCAAATTTAGAACTTCCTGTTTGAGAGCTAGCTAATTTAAGACATCCGGTTGCCTTCAGAATAAAATAAGGTTATTTAATTTGTTAATTAAATAATTATTACATTACATTATTAGTATTATTGTTACATTACAGTTAAACAGGAGCAGCCACGCGCCAGGAGGCGGCCGTGTGTGTGTGTGTGTGCGTGCATGTGTGTGTGTGTGTGTGTGTGTGTGTGGGGTGAGGAGGAGAAGCAGCCACGCATATCCTTCTGGGACAGAAACTTGCGTTTTCAACCGTCGCGCAAACGAAACCGAAACAGATGCTTCTGACATTTGCCTGTGCGTGCTTAATCGTTGTACTTCTGAACACATTTCCCAAATCTCAGTGATCTATCCACACATCGCTCTCTGTGTGTGTGTGTGTGTGTGTGTGTGTGTGTGGGTGTGTGTGTGTGTGTCGCGTCGCCCTCCAGCTGCAATTGCGAGTGTGCGCTGTGTGCAGGGCACACTACTGAGTTTAAAAACACAGCTGAAACATGAAGTGGAGTCTGTCAACTCCCGCAATTTCCTTCTTCCCATATTGCGCTGCAACGACACTAGGATGAGCCCCCCCAAGGGGGGCGAAATTCTAGTGGTATACAGATGTACTGTACATACCCTCCGTGCAGGCCGTGCTGCGGCCTTTTGGTGGTGGTGAGATGTTTCAAAAGAAGCATATATCGGCTATAGGAGACAACAGAAACGTGAGAGGCTTCTCTCTTCCTCACTTCCTTGACTTCCTTATTGACTTCCCATTGTACCGCCTCCCGCACCGAGAGTGGCTAGCTGAGACGGAGCAGATCAGAGGCAGGAACGTATGGACGCGCAGCTAGCCAGTCTCGGTGCTGGAGGGCCTCCATCACCGAGACTGGCTAGCTGTGCGTCCATACCATGGGAAGTCAATAAGGAAGTCAAGGAAGGAATGAAGAGATAATTTCAGAGCAGCCAAAACGTTCAAACAAAGTACTTAACGGCTTCTGCGCCAAATGAAAATTCTCCCACGTTTCCGATATATGCTTCTTTTGAAACATCTCACCGCCACCAAAAGGCCGCAGCACGACCTGCACGGAGGGTATGTACATCTGTATACCATGATAGCGCGTGGAATAAATGCATAGGGACCCTACGTAAAGTGAATTTCAGAAATCTTTACGGAGGGTCCCGAGAGGTAGAGTTCTCTTTTTCTGCCCGAACCGGGCTGAGCCTCGGGCTCTGTGATTTTCCATGATTTTTTATTTTTCTCCTTTTTTCAAGAATGTTATAATAAAAATAGCCATTCTGTTATTTGTGTAATGTGTACACATTGTGTAGGCTATATAGCCTACAAGTATGTATTTATTATGAAGAGGGCTGCGCTATGGCGATTCACTTGTGACAGGAGGAAGACGGAGGAGTGGAGGCGGGGGGCTTGGAATGGATTACTGCACCCAGGCAGAGAAAAGTGAACGGTGGGGTGGTTGTTTAATGTTTATACCGCTGGCTGGCCTCTGGTTTGCAGCGCACCAAATGAGCTTCAGTTCATATGCTAAATGTTTTATAAATCAATCGGATCATCACGCGATAGACTGCAACATTACATGACGAAAACAGTTGCACTGAGCCATCTCGTTGAACCCGCATGGCTGCGATGAATAACCTAATCATTAGACCTAATCAACGTCATAATAGTCACCAACCGATCCATATAATTCAATGTACGTCGACTACCTTTTTCCACTGACGAAAACTAAATGGAAACTAAATGAAAACTAAGCTATGATGACTAAAACTAAGACTAAATGTATTGACAATTTCATCAACAAGTAAAAACTAGACTAAAATGTTAGGAAGTGGACAAGAGATCCAGTATAAGTCATTTTACACTTGGTTGCATGCTGACAATAGTTGTGGACTTGTAGATCGGCTATTTTCAGCAAGTGTAAAAAACAGTCATCAAGGCCCACCAAAATACATTTTAGTTGACTAAATCAGCTGTACATTTAGTCAACTAAAATCTTATGATTTTTAGTAGACTAAAACTAGCTAGACTAACACTAAAACATTCCAGGTGACTAAAACTAATTGAAAAACTATTCAAGAGAATATGACTAATACTAAAAAGAAAATTGCTGCCAAAAACAACACTGCTTCCTTGGTCTAGCTACTGGGAGTGTGCAGAGGTTTCAGGGCGAACGGTTCAGCATCGTCTGTGATTAGACGCACTTGGACACTAAGGGGAAAAAACATAACCCTGGCCTCCTGGGCCTTTCAGCCTGGCACAGATAATAACAGGTGCTATAACCATCAGCTGCACTAACAGTGGTCCATGCAATGCAAGCAGAGCCATGTGCAAAAAAGTTTTTTGATCTATCAGGATCACTGCACTCATTCTTTCACTGTCATTATGTGTCACAGAACTATGATGTCCCCTCCCTTAAACGACTGTTGGAGATCAGGTGGACAAGTCACCATGATGTGACCAAGTGCCTTGTGGAGAATCAGGATGCTATTATGAGTATCCTGTCAGAGGTTACAGAGGACAGAGCAGCTGCTGCTGATATCTGCATAGAGGCAACAGGGCTATTGATGATGTTAAGGAGGGATAATTTCTTTGAATTTGCTCAGGCCTGATGCCGTGGCTCCCAGAGTGCAGAGTGGTGTCATAGGCGAGAGGCCGGGAGATGCCATGGACATTGGGGTCAACATGGCGAAATTTGTTGCTGGCATCATGGACAAGTTCGGCAAAGAACCCAAGCCTGCTGGAAACAACACGCACGCAGACATGCGCAGACACATTAATACTTTGAATGCTTTATTTGCACCTCACAGTTCACCACTCGTCTTCATAAAAATAGTTCTAAAATCCAAAACCCCATGAATTGATTTTTACCAGTAAGACGCCTGGGGGCGAGAAGCGACCTCGAGGTGAGGTGTCAAAAACGCAAGGTTTCATAGTTAACTGCGACCTCCGGTCGCAATAAGAAACAACCATTTAAATGTACACATACACATATGACACATACATGGTGTCAGCATGTTCTTATGACCATGTAACTTGTTTTTCAATGAACACATCAATTGAACACTCATACACTCAAACGCATAATGTTTTTATTTCTGCCAGGCCGAAGTCTAGATCAAAAGTTATGTGCATTATGCATTCATTATCTCTGGAATGAATCATTTAAATGTCCACGATATAGATTTTTGACAGTACACCTCAGACCCCTCTTCCCTCCAGGCTATGGGATCAGAGTATGTCTGATCCGATCAAAGTACGTCGGTCTTGCCCAAATAAGAGTTCCACGCGGCCTGGCGGAAATATGCAACTGCATATTATATTTGACATTTATGTATGTGTATTTTACGATAGCGTTAGCTCTTCATGTGTACTATTTAGTGTTGTTTATGTATGTGTATGTACAGTATGTATTTTGTGTCCTCTAACCGGTTTTACTTTCTCGTTGCTAGTTTCAATGTGTACCAAGTTCACGTGTAAAAGCTGGCCTTTGTCCTGCATGCTTGTCTTCAGGTAATCGTTGGTTCAGCTGAAATATATCAGTTCAACTTCTCAGTGTTCCTTTTGTATTTCTATCTTGTTCGCAGTGTAGCTTTAAGCGTGGGTACGTGGGGTCGTCCAGTGCGCCTGGTGCCTAGGGGTGTGAACTCCATGTACTAAGTCCCTGGGTACTCACGACGGGGGCGTGCTGTGTTTTTATACTCCCAGCTCTGGGTGAATACGTTTACATGTTAGTATATTAGTATACACGTTTTCTTACTTTGTACCAGCTGCTATGCAATAGCAAGCAGAGTCTGTAATCGTTGTGCAAGCTAGTCCTCTAGTCCAGCTGGTTCTCTCATTGGCAGACGTACAGTATTTGCGCACAGCAAATATGTCCGGGTGGAAACGAACGATTCAGAACACAATAGTTCCAACCTAAACTACTGCTCTGAAACGGACACAGAGGCAGTTATAGCGGACCTCCACAGATAATGCAGCTGGTAATAAAATGTTGTTTTAAGATTCGTTTTTGGCTTTTCTGCCTTTATTGATAGATACAAGTGAAGACTGACAGGAGGGATGGGGAGAGAGAGAGAAGGGGAGAGAGACGCAGCAAAGGTCGTCATGAACGGGACTCGAACACGCGACACGCTGTCAGTCCAGAGCCTATATGTGGCGTGATGCGCCTGGACCGCTAGGCCAGCGGGCGGCCCAGTATACATGTTTTCTTAGTCAAGATTCATGTCTATATATTTAGGCTTGTCTGGTATCTACGATCAGGTCGTACCGTACCTCTGCCTTTGTAAAGGTCATGCGTCTTCATGGGTCGTGTGTGTGTACTTACCGTAGCGCGAGTTGTTCATGGATGCCATGTTGGGGTTGAGGTTGGGGGCGGGGACTGGAGGCTGCTTCATTATGATTGGCAGAGCTGAGGGAAGTGGAGTGCCTTGCAGTTTCAGCTTTATCAGCTTCATGGCGATGGAAAACTCCAACCTGTCCAGCTTTCCATCTTTGCTAATATCAGCTAAAGCCCTGAGAGAGTAAGGGGTGAGGGGCGGGGGTTCAGAGGCTCATCGTATCTCAACCAAAGTGTGTGTGTGTGCGTGTGTGCACGTGTGTGTGTGTGTGTGTGTGTGTGGTGGGTTGGAGAGAGAAAGAGACAGAGAGATGGAGGCAGAGTGTGTGTGTGTGTGTGTGTGGGTCTCACCATATCTCAGCCAACATTAACCCCGACAGCCCAGATTGCAATAAGAATTTCTTGGCTTGTTCCCCTACAACAAATGAGTAAAAAAAAGAGAGAATTAATTGAGAAGGACTGAGGGAGTACATATAGAGAAGTCCACGTTGAGTCATTCAAGTTAGTCAATTTCTTTGCCATTGCTGCTGCAGAAGTGATGTTCGGTCCGGCCGTGCTGTGTAAGTCGTGGCGGTGAGTGAGCGTATCTCTCGGCACACGAATCCCATGAGCTCTATAGCCCTTACGGTTAAAAATGTTGTGCAAATCACGTAGTTTCATAAAATACGAAGTTTATGGACAATCTGAAATTTACGAGCATGAAATGTAGCAGTTTCTATAGTTTTCCCATGGCATGCATTATTATTTGTGCATGGAGTGGAGGCAAATGCACGAAGAAGGGGATCGCACAGGAATGGATAAACTTGAAGTCTACATAGCACTCTTTAGCGAATACTCATAGTTTCATTGTACAGATATTGTGCAAGTATTCTTAGCTTCCTTATGATTCTTGATGACAATTTTTTCTTCTTCTTCATGTATTTAATGTATTACCATGTGTTGTTCTTGTTTACTGTAAATCACTCTGGATTTTCTGCTGAGTTTCTGCTAAATGCCAGTCCACCGACTAGGCCATTTTAATTAAGGAATAATAATTAATAGTCCGGCAGCCTACAGGCTTCTTTTGTTTAAAGTGGGAAATTTGGTATATAGTCTTTTTTTTTGGCCTAAAATATTGTCTATAGACATACATTCATGAATCCACTTGCTGACCGGCTGTTAGTATTGGGCAATTTGTTTTTCCTTTTGCTTTAAGTAGCATGTGACATGAGGATTCTGAATCCATTCCAAGCATTAGTTTTGGGCTAAAAACGGCCGTAGATGTCATGACAAATGAGGTCAGCACAAATGTGATGAGGTCAGCATGTGTGGCTATGTGGCTATGGCCGTTTTTAGCCCAAGGAGTGTATTTTGTGCAAAACTAATGCTTGGAATGGATTCAGAATCATGAAAAACCCCTAGTTTGACATGCTACCTAAAGCAAAAGGAAAGTTTTACCATAGGATGTTAACGGTAGGGTCACAAGAAACTCCTAAAAATAAATTGCCTAATACCAACAGCCGGTCAGTAGATTCATGAATATATGTATATAGACAATATTTTAGGCCAATAAAAAGATTTAGAAAAAAAATAAAATGTGAGACATGGCCAAAGTATTTCCGGGGGTCCCCAGGCTAAAACGTTGAGAACCCCTGGCCTAGGACTCAGCAAAAGAAAAATGTTGTAGGACACACAGGCATTATTCGACTGACACCTTGTGTGTGTGAAACCAGGAAATGCCAACTTGTGATAATTGCACGGTGTAAAACCAAGGCTATGTAAAGGAGGAGAGACGTTCTTCACCATAATATGCACTATAGACACAATGGGAGTCAAACTGGAGCTGGAAATTCAATGGTATGCATCAGAGTGAATAAGGCAGTAAGAGTCGGCTGGACCAGCTTATAACAATATTTTGAATAATTACGACCCTTGTCGGATGGAGGACAGTGTCCTCAGGACACTTTATTTCTTTCCTATTGGAAGTATACCTACCCTTATTTATAACTTGACAGCACACCTGGCAGTGCAGACACTCTGCCCTGACGAAGACCACTCAACTGAAACGTGTGGCAACTTTATGTTAGTCACTCTTCTTTTATTCTCTCTTCACAAAATGTGTGCCTCAGATCAACTTGAGATCCAAGTGGCCTCTGGCACTACAGCATACATTTGTTTGGCCCTTGTCAGATAATCGTTTTTAGGAAAATAAAAAAAAAAAGTTTTCTGGTCTTGTTTGTCTTTGTGCACACTATATAATTCAATTGAGATATCCATCTAGTAAATTTCTGACTGGGCAGTATTAACTCTGGCAGATTGGTCAGGTTTCCAGTCCTTATGCCGGGTCCTTTGATCTGTACCTTACTTAAATTATTGTTTTTTTTATGGTTATCATTTGTAGGCTTAGTTGTTTCTTTGCCACTTTTTTGGTTCACAGTTAATTATTTATTTTTCTGCACCATTGTTTCACCCCACCCTAGGCTCTATTTCCATATTTATTGGTTTTACAAATGGCCTTAGTGCCTTAATATTTAAAATATTCTTTCTACTTGACTATGCTCTACAAACTTTGTATGTTAGCTTGTATGTCAGTAGATGTGGTGGGGTGTGTCATTTGACTACTTTGATGATTACCTTCATTGCAAAGACAGCTTGTCGACTTGTATATAAAACACGTCTACTTTGTTGTATACCCATTCCTGATGAAGACATGGAGGGGTCGAAACGTTGATTCCTGACCCTAATAAACTACTGGGAGCTTAAAGAATGGTGCGCGGACTTCCTACCTTCTTTCTGTATGTACTGTATATTTTTGTCCTGCACCCGTCAACATGTTTTAAGATGTGCGTGCTTCCCGTTTGGATCAGGTTTCCAGGCTAGGCAGCCCGGACAGGAACTCAATAGAAAGACATAATGTGCACATCGAAGAAAAGAAAAGAAAAGCGGAGCGGAAAACAAAGTGTGACGTCTTCTGTTATTTTCCTGTTCCAATTATTTAATAAGGTCGCGATCATGAAAAGATTTATTCATAAGCTTGTCCATCCGGCTCTTTTTGATGCATTCCATCAATCTTCTGGATCAGTTCGCCTCCCACTGCTCTCAGTGCCAGGTGAACGCTGATTAATCTGTCAGCTGGAATAGCTGGCCCCGAAAAGTGATACGGTATATATCCCTCCTTACAAGTACAGTACTGTGAACGATAATTGTCCCATGCCTAGTTCATGCATGATTTTTCTTTTTTTTAAGAATAAACTTTGAAACAAACCAAGTGTTGAGTGCTATATTAGCCTGGAGACGATTTATCCAGTGTTGTTTTCATCGACTAATACTATGACGAAAAATGTCCGTTGTCTACCTTTTTCCACTGACAATTCCGTCAACAAATAAAAACTAGACTAAAATGTTAGGAAGGGACTAGTGGACAAGAGATCCACTATAAGTACACTTGGTTGCATGCTGAAAGAAAAACAGCCATTATGACGGCATCAAGGCCCGTCTAAACACATTTTGTTGGACAAAATCAACTGTAGATTTAGTCAACTAAAACACTAAAACATTCCAGGTGACTAAAATGTGACTAAAACTAAATCAAAACTAAAATCAAAACAACTACAGTGTGCTTCTGCATGTGTATACTGTACCTGAGACGTATCCCATGGTTGGGGAGAGGGTGTCAAACTTCTGATCATTTTTGCTTCTCTCCTCCGGGGAGATGGCCCATACACTGAGGCCACCTAAGAGAGGGTGAGAGTCCAGAGAAAAGCCGTTTAAGCACTTTTGTGTGTGTGCGTTTGTTTATGCATGCATGTGTAGCAGAGCAGCTCTGCCTGAATCCCTTGGCCAAGAGGGGGACTTGACTGACTGAGAGGTAGTTTCCTATGTAGGATGCCCGGATTTGAGGATATGCTTACACATACTGTAAGGTCCAGCAGAACCCGGTTTATCTGAGCCTCATTGGAAGGAGGTTGCAGCGCTTCAGTTTCTCAATAGAACGTCAAGATAAACTATCCTACAACAGATGTAATGACACTCAGTGGCCTGTGGAGTCAGAACCGGTGTGACGGCATGTATGCTTTTCCAAAGCAAACCACATGCAAATCTTTGGTGGAAGTGATGCGTGGCCACTTGCAGACAAGTCTGTTTATGATATGTAGCAAGCTATCTACTGTAGCAGCCCTACCTTTATATGTCTATGGTGCAGACCAGTAAAATCAGTTGTTCCTGGGCCCATGATAAACCTTTTTTCAATCTTTTCAAAGTAGGTTATTGCGACCGAAGGTCATAGTTAACTATGGAATCGTGCATTTCCTGTCAGTGTGTCGGGCACCATCAGTGTGTTGGTCGGGCACCATATATGGTGCCCAGGTCTCGTGACATCACGTGACGTCATCAGGGATGGAGATGTGGAGACCCTAAATGCGACCTGCTGTCGCAGTTAAGCCCATATATGGAGATTCCTGATGTCATCAATATTGGCCAGCAACTCTACATCTGACATCAAACCCTTAGATCTCCATATATGGATATATGTCTAAAACTAGAGTTCTCAACAGGCCCGGAAATTAGGGCCCGGCCCTACCTCGACCTGAAAAGTTTGGGAACAACCACCGATGATACGGCATGCACTCTACCAGGCCAGCCACCGGGGCGTCACCAAACCAACACTTGCCTTTTGCTGTGTAGATCTCAGTTCGGCATCCAATCGGAGAAAAGCAAACAAGCACTAACTTACTTTGCATGCATGTGTACTAATGGATATTTGCAGAGGCGATGAACAAAATCACACACATACAGTAGTGTTCGTTCTTACCGTTCATGTTTGCACGTGGCAAAGAGACGGTCACGTCCTCAGACACAGCACACAGTCATCTGTAAACACACACACACACACACACACACACACACACACACAGTGTGTGGGTTCAGAAACATGCGGAAGAGCGAGTGGAGAAACAGGATTCCACACATCCAGGAAGAAAGCTTCTGGTTTCACACATTATGAAAACGTAACTAAGTACATTTACTCAAGTACTTTTAGTTTCACACACCTTGAAAACGTCAACACAACACAGTAACTAAGCACATGTACTCAAGCAGTGATGCAGATAGGTTTTCAATGTAATGGGTCCCGGGGAAAATTAGGAGTCATATTTTGTCCTTGTAGCCTATCTGAAAGAAATAAACAACTGACAACTTGAATATTTGCAAAGTATTATGCAAACAACAGCGCAAAGTTGCAGTTATAAATTATATATTTTTTAGGCAGGTGGTCCCTGGGGGGTTTGTGTATTCCTCTGACGACACACACACACACACACGTCAAAGGTCAACACTGTGGTGGTTTGCGACGCGACAATGAGTAGCCTAAACATTGTAGGTAAAACGCTAGCCCCGCTTGGAACCTCGCACGGCTCACAAATTAAAGTCGGTCCGCAACTCCTCTGTTGCAACGTTCGTTGTGGCTGTGAGAGAGATGTGTGTGTGTGTGTGTGTGTGTGTGTGTGTGTGTGTGTGTGTCTATAGTCCATGCTTTTTTCGTGATTTGGCTTTTTTTCCCCCCGTGTCCTCCCAGTGCCCCCCCACTGTCCCCCCCAGTGCAAAGTAAAAAGTTCCAGCACATTTGTCTCCAGAGTAAGCTGAATTATAAAAAGTGTGTGTAGCCCATCTTATCCCCGTAGTAATAGAGGAAGGCTTTAAGTTCGTCTTAAGCTATTAGTTTGAGTTGTGAAGCAATTAATCCTCAATATCAGCATTTAACCAAAACCTTAAACAATACCACTTAAAGTGAAAACCTTGTTAAACCTTGGAATTAATTTAAGACAGACACCAGGATATAGATTTTAAATGCTTTAGTTGAAAATGTATTGTAGTTTTAGTTTAGGGAAAAGGTAATAGGAATTAGGGAATGGGTAAAATTAAAGTACAATATAGGCTTTTAGCCAAAAGCCTATAATAAATGCAAAAAACAAATACCAATACACTACATTTGAAATAGAAAATAACCTCCTTGGTTACACAAAATATGAAAAATACCTTTTAAATACCTTCAATACCGTAGAAATGTAAACACACCCTCAGACTGTTCACAAATGCAAAATACACTCAATATACAAATAGAATTACATTCAACATTTACATATCAAAAGTACTTTAAATGTTTCACAACCTTTAAAGTGCACTGAATTAAAGTCCTAAGCCGGCATCTAAATGGAAATAAAACAAAACCCCACCCACGTTGCAGGCCTGTTTATATCCAGAAGATGGCGTCCTTGGCGGGAGATAGTTACTCACAGTTCAGGAGATAGTTCGCTTCTTTACTACTTTCCAAAACAGTTCCAGCGCGAAAACGGGATGCTCCGATGACGATTCAAGTCTCCAGACCTTGCTCCAGTGTCTCTACAGGATTGAATAAGTCTCTGAAATCCGTCACCTAATGTGAGGCAGCGTCTAGTGAACAGATCTAATGAACAGATTTAAGACTTCCGGTGGACGATCTCTTCAAAATAAGAGTACCCTCTAGAGTATGAAAAAAAGTTTCATTTGCACATTAAAACTACAAATTAAGCATTTAAATGATGCTATATGATGCTAGAAGACACACATTATGTTTCTGTGTAAAAATAAGTAATTAAATAATAATAATAGTAATAATAAAGTTATCTAAATGCATAAATGCTCATCACTGGAGTGCATGGACTTTATAAAGTGGACACTGGACAAAAGACGGCTCCGCGAGGCAACTATCTGGACATACCCACGCGTTCGGGGAGATGTCCTCTACCACACCCCAGTCTCCGCTAAGCGGGAGAGGTGTAAAATTCACAGCTGGAGCCCTTCTACTGGGGTCAATGCAAAAGAAATTACCGTTTCCGGACCCAGAATGGACACTGGACAAAAGACGGCTCCGCGAGGCAACTATCTGGACATACCCACGCGTTCGGGGAGATGTCCTCTACCACACCCCACTCTCCGCTAAGCGGGAGAGGTGTAAAATTCACAGCTGGAGCCCTTCTACTGGGGTCAATGCAAAAAAAAGTACCGTTTCCGGACCCAGAATGGACACTGGACAAAAGACGGCTCCGCGAGGCAACTATCTGGACATACCCACGCGTTCAGGGAGATGTCCTGTACCACACCCCAGTCTCCGCTAAGCGGGAGAGGTGTAAAATTCACAGCTGGAGCCCTTCTACTGGGGTCAATGCAAAGAATTTTACCGTTTCCGGACCCAGAATGGACACTGGACAAAAGACGGCTCCGCGAGGCAACTATCTGGACATACCCACGCGTTCGGGGAGATGTCCTGTACCACACCCCAGTCTCCGCTAAGCGGGAGAGGTGTAAAATTCACAGCTGGAGCCCTTCTACTGGGGTCAATGCAAAAAAATGTACCGTTTCCGGACCCAGAATGGACACTGGACAAAGAGGCCTCCGCGAGGCAACTATCTGGACATACCCACGCGTTCAGGGAGATGTCCTGTACCACACCCCAGTCTCCGCTAAGCGGGAGAGGTGTAAAATTCACAGCTGGAGCCCTTCTACTGGGGTCAATGCAAAAAAATGTACCGTTTCCGGACCCAGAATGGACACTGGACAAAAGACGGCTCCGCGAGTGCTGAAGATGTACATAGCCAAATTATACCTCTTATCTCTGTGTATGTACTGTTGTTTGCAAATGTGACTTGCCTGTTTCATCAAATGACTTTTACATGCCCTTATGGTACAGAAATCTAAATCTTTGTTATCTGCCTTTCCTACCACTATTCTCCAGCAGCGTAACAAGTACATACTCATGCTATCTTGATTGAAGATACGCATACTGGCTTTTAAAAGCACTATGGACCTGTCACTATTAATCTGAATCGGTGTTGTGTTTATACCAAATATCTCCTTCTCTTTGCATCTCAATTGTGTGAGTAGTTCCTCTATAGCCGATTGAGTATGTTATTCAGAGATCATGAATGCAACAGGAGTTGATGAATTAAATGAACTTACTATAATTTCATAATACAAAATCCTTTTCTCTGTTAGTTTAGTCTTAATGATCCCCCCTGTGGCATCCCATGATGCGGCACATTGTGCGGTCGCATTGTGCCACAGTTTCACTCCTGCTTCACTAAAACATATAACCTTAAGGGGACTAACTTTAATAACTTGAATGAATCCTTTTACAACACTGTCTGTGTCTTTATCCTCCCATTCTTTTTTAAGGTCCATCAAAGCTTTGATCTCACTGTTATCCTTCCATCCTTGTTTCCGCTGTTCATATTTGACCTGCCTGTACAAAGAAGTGTCTTTGCCAACTCCGCTACGATTTCCAGCTATTAAAGACCTTGGGTCTGCATTGTTTACTGCCTCAATGTAAGCATTATGTGCAAATCGGTTCATCATTGATCTACCCAAGTTTGCACGCTCTGTGCTTCTAATGTATCTACCTCTCAATTTGTCCTTTGTGTGATATATGTTGCCAGTGTAAGCTATATGAAATATGCCGTCTTCGAATGAATGGAGATGTATTTTAAAGGTCATCTCACATGAAGTATGCCGACAGGCGCCATTGATTGTCAGACATGGCTTGCTTGATTTTCTAACAACAGCGGTAGAAAAGTGGTGATTAACAAAACGGATTATACAGTATGGATTCCTTGACTTTGCTGGCAAACAGCTCTTGCCATTCATACATCTTAAAATGTTTATTTCCTTTGACTCTTAAGGAGTTTACAGTGTCCCATTCTGAAGACTTCAAAGTAAAGGTAGTAGGTTCAATGGCACTGTGTTTGAAGGGTCCTAATGTAGCACTAGATAGTCCCATGACACTCTGAACAGTACCATCATCTAGACTCAGAGTCTGTACAGACTGATTATGTACAGTGCTATAAGAGTGATCTATTTCTACAGCATCTAGACTCAGAGTCTGTACAGACTGATTATCTACAGTGCTATACGAGTGATCTATTTCTACAGCATCTAGACTCAGAGTCTGTACAGACTGATTATGTACAGTGCTCTCATGAAATGCGTGGTGCACAACAACTGGCTTTATAGGCTGAACATGAACACTGCTGGTTTGATTTAAATGTGATTCATCTACACTAGTGCTGTCTTCCTCAACTCCAACAACTGGCTTTATAGGCTGCACATGAACACGAACACTGCTGGTTTGATTTAAATGTGATTCATCTACACTAGTGCTGTCTTCCTCAACTCCAACAACTGGCTTTATAGGCTGCACATGAACACGAACACTGCTGGTTTGATTTAAATGTGATTAATCTACACTAGTGCTGTCTTCCTCAACTCCAACAACTGGCTTTATAGGCTGCACATGAACACGAACTCTGCTGGTTTGATTTAAATGTGATTCATCTACACTAGTGCTGTCTTCCTCAACTCCAACAACTGGCTTTATAGGCTGCACATGAACATGAGGCCTCTTTGTCCAGTGTCCATTCTGGGTCTGGAAACGGCACTTTTTTGAGTGTTGACCCCAATAGAAGGTCTGCTGCTCTGAATTTTACACCTCTCCCGCTTAGCGGAGACTGTGGGGTGGTAGAGGACATCTCCCCGGACGCGTGGGTATGTCCAGATAGTTGCCTCGCGGAGCCGTCTTTTGTCCAGTGTCCATTCTGGGTCCGGAAACGGTACATTTTTTTGCATTGACCCCAGTAGAAGCTCTGCTGCTGTGAATTTTACACCTCTCCCGCTTAGCGGAGACTGTGGGGTGGTAGAGGACATCTCCCCGGACGCGTGGGTATGTCCAGATAGTTGCCTCGCGGAGGCCTCTTTGTCCAGTGTCCATTCTGGGTCTGGAAACGGCACTTTTTTGAGTGTTGACCCCAATAGAAGGTCTGCTGCTCTGAATTTTACACCTCTCCCGCTTAGCGGAGACTGTGGGGTGGTAGAGGACATCTCCCCGGACGCGTGGGTATGTCCAGATAGTTGCCTCGCGGAGGCCTCTTTGTCCAGTGTCCATTCTGGGTCTGGAAACGGCACTTTTTTGAGTGTTGACCCCAATAGAAGCTCTGCTGCTGTGAATTTTACACCTCTCCCGCTTAGCGGAGACTGTGGGGTGGTAGAGGACATCTCCCCGGACGCGTGTGTATGTCCAGATAGTTGCCTCGCGGAGGCCTCTTTGTCCAGTGTCCATTCTGGGTCTGGAAACGGCACTTTTTTGAGTGTTGACCCCAATAGAAGGTCTGCTGCTCTGAATTTTACACCTCTCCCGCTTAGCGGAGACTGTGGGGTGGTAGAGGACATCTTCCCGAACGCGTGGGTATGTCCAGATAGTTGCCTCGCGGAGCCGTCTTTTGTCCAGTGTCCATTCAGGGTCCGGAAACGGTACATTTTTTTGCATTGACCCCAGTAGAAGCTCTGCTGCTGTGAATTTTACACCTCTCCCGCTTAGCGGAGACTGTGGGGTGGTAGAGGACATCTCCCCGGACGCGTGGGTATGTCCAGATAGTTGCCTCGCGGAGGCCTCTTTGTCCAGTGTCCATTCTGGGTCTGGAAACGGTACATTCTTTTGCATTGACCCCAGTAGAAGCTCTGCTGCTGTGAATTTTACACCTCTCCCGCTTAGCGGAGACTGTGGGGTGGTAGAGGACATCTTCCCGAACGCGTGGGTATGTCCAGATAGTTGCCTCGCGGAGCCGTCTTTTGTCCAGTGTCCACTTTATAAAGTCCATGCACTCCAGTGAATAGCATTTATCCATTTAGATAACTTTTTTATGTTATTTAATTACTTCTTTTTACACAGAAACATAATGTGTGTCTTTACAATAACTGTAATGTAATAATAATACTAATAATGTAATGTAAAAATTATTTAATTAACGAATTAATTAACCTTATTTTATTCTGAAAGCAACCGGATGTCTTAAATCTGCTAGCTCTCAGACCGGAAGTTCTAAATTTGCTCATTAGACGGAGCCCTAATGTGAGGACCCCTCACTCGCTCCTCTGAAACAGCCGCTTGCTGGTTTAGCAACACTGCTGCACCGGCTCGCTGTGGCTAACTAGCCGGCCACTTGAATACACTGTGAGTCAGTCTGGAACAATGCAGCTAGTTTAGCTAACTAGCTACAAACTCACTCACTGTAGAATAGTTCAGTACGATCTGTCCGACGAATACTGGCACTCCACAGTTCACTCAGCGATGTGTCACACACACACTGAATACTATAGCAATGTCCAAAACAGTTTGTCACGTTTCTTTCATAAATACTATACTTTTCATTCATAAAAATGCTCCGTCACTCTCCTCTGCCATCTCGCATCACATCACAACAAGAATACTGTTTCCTGTCTAAAACTCCGGTCACATGACTCTCTCCTGACACTCTGATTGGCTCTCCCTCTTCTTCTACAGCAACATAACAGTTGTAAATGAAATACATCACAGAAATACTACAAAATAAAACCCAGAAGCTATAAAACAATAAACCCACAGGTAAAAATAAACACTTCAGCTTTGTAAACACTTCTTTAGGTAATCTCAAGTAATATAAAGGTATATCAAAACAATAACTCTTCACACTGCCTTTGCTTGTATAAATCAAATAAGAAAACATTTCAAATGACTCTTATTAACCCAAAATAATAACAGGGTGAATGGAGTTTCTAGGTAAAAAAGTATAGTGCTGCTTTAATGCCACAGGGAAAACTCAGTGTGTCCGCTTCACTTGGCTTCACACAGAAGAGCAGTTTAGGGCCTTGACACATTGCCAGGACCGGGATTCAAACCCAGGACCTTCAGCTTGCCAGGCTACTATACTATATTAACCTGGGTAGAATGTGCAGCATTGGGAGGTAAAAAGGCAGACACTATATTGTGAAGGGACGACATTGACAAACTATTTGTGTCAATATGCCTGTATCAACAGAATAAAATGTCATATATTTGGTCTTGAAACGGGCCTCCAGATTCCTAAAGCCGTCCCTGTGTGTGTGTGTGTGTGTGTGTGTGTACTGCGTGCAGTGAAAAGCCCGCTTAGCTCCTCTATGATTGGCTCAGCTGTAGCTGTAAAGCCCTAACCACACTCCCTCTTCCCTGCCAATCTCCACTTGAAACTGTCAACATAGACAGAAAAGCCAAAAACTAATCTTAAAATAAATAAATAATAATAACTAGAAAAAGTGCCCCTCAGGGCACAGGTCTCCACCAGGCCAGGTCAGGTTGTGGCCTCCTGGTGGCGCTATAACTAAAGAATTCATCGCATGGATGCACCTGGGACGTATCCTCAGTGATGTATCCTGAGGTCAACGGGGTTTCGGGTCTACCAACATCATACCCCTCACGCAGGCGACCCAGCCGGGGTTGATCAAATCCCGACTTACGTCCCAGTAGCTACCCTCGATCAGACCCAGCTCCATGTGGGTTGACTCCTGTCCGGGCCAACGAGTGCAAAACATACTCTCTCCCCATGCCTTCGGCCTGGTGGAGACAATAATATATAGGCAAAATAGATATTGCAAATAGATAGACTGATAAGACTGTTTTGCGCCCCTAGACATAATATATGTATCAATCAATCAACTTTATTTGTTCAGACTCAAGGTCCAATAACAACAGACAACATAAAACACTACATACAGAGAGAAACACCCCTAACCCATAAAAACATAATTTTACAATAAACATTCATACCAGTGCTTCCAAAAAGCAGACCGGTACCTGGTGCTACTGAAGCTGGGGTTACATAGCAGCATAATTATACAGTTTTTAGACTCATTGAGCCGACACATAAATTTGTACATCAGGTTTCTCAGTAGGGCATGAAAGGTGTAAACTCCCACACTACAGAACAACTCACTAGCACTGCTCCACCTTGGTTTGTTCAATAGTATCCACATGCAATCGTTATAGGCAACCTGCAGTTTATACAAACTTGCTTTCTTATATTTTACCCACAAGGGGGCGGTATAGAGGGGAGTACAGTATGCTCTGAAGAGATTAACCTTCACCTCAGGTGAACATGAGCGGAATTTCCTCCCCAGCATGTTTGCCTGAGCATACAGTATACGGCGCTGCCTATACAGATCCTCATCATCAGACAGTTGGTCAGTTATTACATGTCCCAGATACTTCGCTTTACTGCAGATGGATACCACCTGATCTGACAAATAAAAGGATGGAACATTACTACGCTCTTTTTGGCGTTATATTTAACGTCATACGCTACCCCATATTCAGAGCATACATTTAGCAGCTGTTGAAAGCCAGCACTACTGGGAGAGAGTATTGCCAAATCATCAGCGTACATCAGATTGTTAACCAGGGAGTTTCCAATCATGCACCCTGTGCTACAGTTATTCAGCTGGACAGAGAGATCATTCATATAGAGATTAAATAGGGCTGGGGAGAGTAACCCCCCCTGCCGGACCCCATTACCTACAGTAAAGGGAGCCGAGACCCCACTTCCCCATCTAACCTGCATACTCTGGTTAGCATACCAGTATGCCAGGATTCTTATGACGCTGTCAGGCACCCCCCTTTCCCTCAGTTTTAGGAACAGCTTCTGATGACAGACCCTGTCAAAGGCACGGGAAGCATCAATAAAACCAACTATAACGGATGAGTTAAGGCTTTTGTAGTTATCAACCACCTCTTTTAGAGCATATATGCAGTGGTCAGTACCATGTTTAGCCTTAAACCCAAACTGATTGTCCGTGGTGTTAAAAAAGGAGCCTAAACGATCTAATAGGATCCTTTCAAGGACCTTGGATAATACACTGGCAAGAGCAATAGGCCTATAGTTATCCAAGCTCCCCACTTTTCCTGCCTTGTCCTTGATAACTGGTACCAGAGTGACAGACAACATAGAGTGTGGCAGTAGTCCATGTGTCATGAGACCAGTGAAACATATGGCAAGTAGAACTGCAACCTTAGGGCTGGCATGTTTAAGATGCTCTGCAGTTATTTGGTCTGAGCCGCTAGCCTTGTTGTCAGATAGCTGCGTTATAGCTTGGAGAACCTCATTGGCTGTGACACCAACAGCATCACTGTCATGCATAATTCCCACTTCATAGGGGTCACTCTTAACACAGTTGAATATAGCAGAGTAGTGCTGCCTCCACACCTCTGCAATATTGTCCACACCAGAGACACACAGAGACACACAGTATGTGTGTGTGTGTGTGTGTGTGTGTGTGTGTGTGTGTGTGTATATATATATATATATATATATATATATATATATATATATATATATATATATACACATACACATACACACATACATATAATTATGTCTAGGGGCGCAAAACAGTCTATCTATTTGCAACACCATGCTCAAAGTTTCTTGTTTCACACATTAGCAAAACGTCAACACAACACTGACGTAAATAGAACACCCTCAGTGCTGGATAGTAACCTTTGAGTACAACTTTGAGATAGGCCCTGCTTGTACTTTACTTTTTTGTATTTCCAATTTCCAATACTTTTCGATGTCAGATCCAAATATTGTACTTTTACTCTGCTACAATTATTACTTAGTTACTTTGTAGATTTTTACAAAACACACATTAACCACTACAAGCTCACAACGTGTCCACCATGTGACGCATTGTGAGCTTGTCGATCTGCTATTTAATAATTATTAATTTTCTTAAAACACGTCATCACGACGATGATTTTGTTCATGTGAGTAAACAATCACTTTGATTCAAAACACTGCGCAGAGAGAGAGAGACAGATCAGAGAGAATAAAAGGGGGGTGATGTGTCTGAACCTGATCCTGTGGGTAAAAAGTAAAAAACTGGCTGAACAGGAATTCTCCAACACAACACACACTGTGATTGGCCGTCTGAAATGCCTGCAATGCCTTAGCAGGGTCATTGGCTGTCACTATACTTACTACACCGATAGGTGGATTAGAGCAGTGGTTCTCAAAGTGGGGTCCTTGAGGGAGTTCCAGGGGGTCCCCAGCTAAATGATAGTAAGGAACCAAATGGACCCATTAGGGTAACTCTGAGAGTGTGCAAATAGTACATTGTACACCATTTGTACACTCTCAGAGTTAAATTAACATTGGTTTTACAATATAAATTGGTGTCCCAGAGATAGGCGTCTGTAGCCTAATGCATGCCAAACTGGGGGTCCTTGAAATGAAAACAGTTGAAAATGACTGCTAGAGCCGTACAAATGGGGGGTCCGCAGGCTAATAAATGTCAATTTGGGGGGTACTTGACATGAAAAACGTTTGAGAACTAATGGATCAGCAGTGTTTCCCACGCTTTTTAACTCAAGACCCCAAAAAAGAAATGAGACGTTTTCCCCGGACGCACACAACCACGAGCTCAAAGTGCTGTGTTGTGACCCTGAAGATCGGCTATTTTCACAATTTCTTTGATTGTTCTTTGATTTCTTCATGAAATTACTGAATTCAGGAAAAATGTTTTTTCTTTTTCTTTTAAATATTTCGAAACAATAATAATTCAAAACAAAATTTAGGAAACAAAAGCAATTTAAGGGACCCATACAAAATGTGTCAGCGACCTACAAATGAGTCCCGATCCACTGTTTGGGAACCAGTGGATTAGAGTGCCAGGGGTGACCAAAAGGTAGATCGAGATCTACCAGTAGATCATACAGGATGTGCAGGTATGGTATAGACAACATGAAATGTGGTCTACCTGCACAAGCAGACATTCCACTTTTTCTTCATTAGACAACATGAAATGCCCATAAAAAATGTAGAGAGAGAGGCAGGGGGAGAGGGGAGTTGCACCACTCAGTTCACACGGGTGTGATTTTTTAAATATAGCTGATCTACATTTTTTATCTAAATCCATCTAATCTTTTTGAGCAAAATCACTTTCTTTCACTTCCTTTTGCATTCTGATAGGCTGAGCACAAAAACACCACTTTAGTTTTAGTCCTATTTTAGTCATCTGAAAGTGTTCGGTCTTAAGTGCTTTACAGAGTCGGAACGTAATCGACGCAAGAAGACATACGTAACGGAGGGTGAGAGAAATGTCTCCCCTTGCATCACGTCAGTTATGTGATCCGTCACGATCCGTCCGGACCACACCAGAGGGTCGCCATGCATCTTCTTGCAACATGCAACTACTTGCAAACATTATTCCCAATAAGGAGTTGCATTGGTGTGGTTTATTTTGTTGCAAGGAGTTGCGAGTACTGTAGTTGCAAGGAGTTGCAAGTGGTGTGGTTTGGGCCTTTAGTCGACTAAATATCAAAATCTTAGTCTTAGTCTTTTAGTCTTAGTCGACAGAATCAACAGTGCATCAAAACAGGGATGATAATATCGTCCTGTGTTGCCTTCTATTTACAATTTAGGTTAGGCATTTCCAGACTTAATCCATTTACAGTAAGCAAGAACAACACATGGTAATACATCAAATACATGGAAATAGTCATCAAGAATCAGGCGTATAAGCTAAGAACCTAACATCCGTCTAACAGTAGAATTTCATAATGAAACTGTGTGTATACACTAGAGTGCTTTGTGGGGACACCATACAAATGAGGATATGTCATCCATGTAAACGAGGCTAGTGGCTTGTCGGCAGGAAGAATGTCAGATAAATGTCTGTCCGACATGCCTGTGGTGTTGACTGTTGATGGACATCTATCCAGGAATGAGACATCCTCATGGCACCCGAGCCAACCCGCTAAACTACATTTCTGTAGTCTCAGACAAATGGTGCATTTATACAGCACTTTTTCTCCAAAGCTCTTTACATAGATTGTGCATTACATTCACCCATCGCACGCGCATTTTGGAGTGGTACCACCGGTTTGGACCTCTAGGCCTGAACGTTCTAAAAAGCGGTCTGCCCTGGAGAGCATGTTTTTAATTGTGCTCTCTTCCCTAGAGGCTAAAGAAATGTCATCCGCGTATCCCTGTACACACACACACACACACACACACACACACACACACACACACACACACACACACACACACACACACACACACAAACCTTTACATAGATTGGGCATTACATTCACCCCTTCAGACACACATTCATACACTGATGGCAGAGGAAAGTGAAACCATGCAAGGCACCAACCTGCACATCAGGAGCAATTAGGGGTTCAGAGTCTTGCTCAATGACACTTCGACACTAACTCTGGGGGAGCACGGGATCGAACCGGGAGGCTCATAAATCCTATTTCTACTGGGGGACACCCCCCCACACACACACACACACACACACACACACCCTGACAAGCACTTGGCATTGTAGGAATTATTACATTTTGTTTGACTCTGCTATTTTCACAATATGTGCCTTTTTCTCGGGTAACGTTTCACATTTTGGCCAATTGTTTGACCATTTGTTTGTAGTACAGTCTATTGATTACTTTGGACACTAATCCAATCATCTATCAATTTCTTTCAGTAATAAAAGTCCTTAAATTGTAACTTCAGAAGTGTGCGGATTCCCTGCATACATTTATATTGCATGTTGCGTACTAGTTTACTGTTGAGCTAGAAAACAATGTTGCACTTTAAGCTAATCGCCTGGGACCCCCCACGATCCTTTGGGCCAGGTTGAGAATCAATGTTTTAATCCATCGTTAAATCAATAATCTATTGACTCGTACAAACGTACACTCTCAGAGTTTAACAGACTGGCTCTGTTTATCGATTATTTATATATAATAACCTAGTACCATATCAATAGTCAAAGGCATGTACTACTGTCTGGAGACACTACACTGTCAGTCTCTCTGCATTCTATGATCCCTTGAGACACTACAGTGTCTCTCTGCATTCTATGATCCTATAGAGTTTACTGATATGAGACACTACAGTGTCTCTCTGCATTCTATGATCCTATAGTTTACTGAGACACTACACCGTCTCTCTGCACTCTATGATCCTATAGTTTACTGAGACACTACACTGTCTCTCTGCATTCTATGATCCTATAGTTTACTGAGACACTACACCGTCTCTCTGCACTCTATGATCCTATAGTTTACTGAGACACTACACTGTCTCTCTGCATTCTATGATCCTACAGTTTACTGAGACACTACAGTGACTACACTGTCTCTCTGCATTCTATGATCCTATAGTTTACTGAGACACTACACTGTCTCTCTGCATTCTATGATCCTATAGTTTACTGAGACACTACACCGTCGCTCTCAAACTCACCTCGTCCCATTTGATGAACTTGGTGCCTTTCTTCAGAACTTCGTGCACGGAAACAGGTTTGAGCTGCAGAGCGTGCACGCCCGGCTTGGCCCCGGCCATGGCTGCTCTGGTCTGGCTGGCTGGCTAGGGCTCACCCCGGGCGGGGACGCCTCGAACCCCGGCTACAGCAAGCGGCAGGAGTCGGTCTCCTCTCCGGTCCGGAAAAAAGAAGAAGAAAAAAAATAGAAAAGTAGAAATACTCTAAATTCCTCCCCTTGTGAACTGAGTGAGTGGTGTTGTTCACTCACTTCTTGTTTCTTTCTTCCCCAATCCCGTGTGTCTGGGTAACATGCCATTGGTCCGACCTCCCATTTGTCCGACCTCCCATTGGTCCGACCTCCCGTTTGTCCGACCTCCCATAAAAAACTGGCTGAACAGGAATTCTCCAACACAACACACACTGTGATTGGCCGTCTGAAATGCCTGCAATGCCTTAGCAGGGTCATTGGCTGTCACTATACTTACTACACCGATAGGTGGATTAGAGCAGTGGTTCTCAAAGTGGGGTCCTTGAGGGAGTTCCAGGGGGTCCCCAGCTAAATGATAGTAAGGAACCAAATGGACCCATTAGGGTAACTCTGAGAGTGTGCAAATAGTACATTGTACACCATTTGTACACTAAAGTTAAATTAACATTGGTTTTACAATATAAATTGATGTCCCAGAGATAGAAATGCCGTTAAAATGGGCGTCTGTAGCCTAATGCATGCCAAACTGGGGGTCCTTGAAATGAAAACAGTTGAAAATGACTGCTAGAGCTGTACAAATGGGGGGTCCGCAGGCTAATAAATGTCAATTTGGTGGGTACTTGACATGAAAAACGTTTGAGAACTAATGGATCAGCAGTGTTTCCCACGCTTTTTAACTCAAGACCCCAAAAAAGAAATGAGACGTTTTCCCCAGACGCACACAACCACGAGCTCAAAGCGCTGTGTTGTGAGACTGATGATCGGCCAATTTCTTTGATTGTTCTTTGATTTCTTCATGAAATTACTGAATTCAGGAAAAATGTTTTTTTTCTTTTTCTTTAAAATATTTCGAAACAATAATAATTCAAAACAAAATGTAGGAAACAAAAGCAATTTAAGGGACCCATACGAATGTGTCTGCGACCTACAAATGAGTCCCGATCCACTGTTTGGGAACCAGTGGATTAGAGTGCCAGGGGTGACCAAAAGGTAGATCGAGATCTACCAGGAGATCATACAGGATGTGCAGGTAGAGTATAGACAACATGAAATGTGGTCTACCTGCACAAGCAGACATTCCACTTTTTCTTCATTAGACAACATGAAATGCCCATAAAAAAATTTAGAGAGAGAGAGGCAGGGGGAGAGGGGAGTTGCAACACTCAGTTCACACGGGTGTGATTTTTTTAAATATAGCTGATCTACATTTTTTATCTAAATCCATCTAATCTTTTTGAGCAAAATCACTTTCTTTCACTTCCTTTTGCATTCTGATAGGCTGAGCACAAAAACACCACTTTAGTTTTAGTCCTATTTAGTCATCTGAAAGTGTTCGGTCTTAAGTGCTTTACAGAGTCGGAACGTAATCGACGCAAGAAGACATACGTAACGGAGGGTGAGAGAAATGTCTCCCCTTGCATCACGTCAGTTATGTGATCCGTCACGATCCGTCCGGACCACACCAGAGGGTCGCCATGCATCTTCTTGCAACATGCAACTACTTGCAAACATTATTCCCAATAAGGAGTTGCATTGATGTGGTTTATTTTGTTGCAAGGAGTTGCGAGTACTGTAGTTGCAAGGAGTTGCAAGTGGTGTGGTTTGGGCCTTTAGTCGACTAAATATCAAAATCTTAGTCTTAGTCTTTTAGTCTTAGTCGACAGAATCAACAGTGCATCAAAACAGGGATGATAATATCGTCCTGTGTTGCCTTCTATTTACAATTTAGGTTAGGCATTTCCAGACTTAATCCATTTACAGTAAGCAAGAACAACACATGGTAATACATCAAATACATGGAAATAGTCATCAAGAATCAGGCGTATAAGCTAAGAACCTAACATCCGGTAACAGTAGAATATCATAATGAAACTGTGTGTATACACTAGAGTGCTTTGTGGGGACACCATACAAATGAGGATATGTCATCCATGTAAACGAGGCTAGTGGCTTGTCGGCAGGAAGAATGTCAGATAAATGTCTGTCCGACATGCCTGTGGTGTTGACTGTTGATGGACATCTATCCAGGAATGAGACATCCTCATGGCACCCGAGCCAACCCGCTAAACTACATTTCTGTAGTCTCAGACAAATGGTGCATTTATACAGCACTTTTTCTCCAAAGCTCTTTACATAGATTGTGCATTACATTCACCCATCGCACGCGCATTTTGGAGTGGTACCACCGGTTTGGACCTCTAGGCCTGAACGTTCTAAAAAGCGGTCTGCCCTGGAGAGCATGTTTTTAATTGTGCTCTCTTCCCTAGAGGCTAAAGAAATGTCATCCGCGTATCCCTGTACACACACACACACACGCACACACACACACACACACACACACACACACACACAAACCTTTACATAGATTGGGCATTACATTCACCCCTTCAGACACACATTCATACACTGATGGCAGAGGAAAGTGAAACCATGCAAGGCGCCAACCTGCACATCAGGAGCAATTAGGGGTTCAGAGTCTTGCTCAATGACACTTCGACACTAACTCTGGGGGAGCACGGGATCGAACCGGGAGGCTCATAAATCCTATTTCTACTCACACACACACACACACACACACACACACACACTCACACACACACACACACACACACACACACCCTGACAAGCACTTGGCATTGTAGGAATTATTACATTTTGTTTGACTCTGCTATTTTCACAATAGGCCTATGTGTCTTTTTCTCGGGTAACGTTTCACATTTTGGCCAATTGTTTGACCATTTGTTTGTATACAGTCTATTGATTACTTTTGACACTAATCCAATCATCTATCAATTTCTTTCAGTAATAAAAGTCCTTAAATTGTAACTTCAGAAGTGTGCGGATTCCCTGCATACATTTATATTGCATGTTGCGTACTAGTTTACTGTTGAGCTAGAAAACAATTTTGCACATTAAACTAATCGCCTGGGACCCCCCACGATCCTTTGGGCCAGGTTGAGAATCAATGTTTTAATCCATCGTTAAATCAATAATCTATTGACTCGTACAAACGTACACTCTCAGAGTTTAACAGACTGGCTCTGTTTATCGATTATTTATATATAATAACCTAGTACCATATCAATAGTCAAAGGCATGTAGTCTCTCTGCATTCTATGATCCTATAGTTTACTGAGACACTACACTGTCTCTCTGCATTCTATGATCCTATAGTTTACTGAGACACTACACCGTCTCTCTGCACTCTATGATCCTATAGTTTACTGAGACACTACACTGTCTCTCTGCATTCTATGATCCTACAGTTTACTGAGACACTACACCAGGGGTGCCCATTACGTCGATCGCGGTCGACCAGTCGATCGCAAGCGCTGCGCAGGTAGACCGATTGGCCCAGACATGAAAAAAAAATAAAAATACAATCCTCGCCTCGGGCAGGCGGCGGCGCGGCGACGGCTTTAAAACCCCCCACAATGCAGTGCCTTGTTTTCAAGTGTGGGGAACGCTCTATGGGGGAACGTCGGGTCTGTTCTGTTGTTAAACAAACACATTAAAAGGATATCTATCCATCATTGTTCATATAGCAAGATGCGTGCGGCAAAGAAGCCTAAAACATATCACTTCCATGCAGAGTGGGAAGAAGATTATTTTTTCACGATGTCACATTCCAAGTCCAACTGCGTTTGCCTTACTCGAGCCCATCGCTACATTCATGTGCTTCCCATTCAGAAGCTAATGTTGATTCCATTGCCTCGAAAATAGCAACACTTTTTAACATGAACTCTTCTGCGTTGAATGAGATCATGGCACTGCAGGCTGACATACAGTTAAAGTTGTGTGCCCACGATGGAGAGTTTTGGAGCTTACTCGTGGAGGAAAAGTATCCAAACATCAGGACTTGTGCAGCCTCGCTCACAGCGTTATTTGGCTCCACATATTTATGTGAATCAGCGTTTTCCCACATGAAGTTAATTAAGTCCAAATATCGTTCCACATTAACGGACGATCATTTGGAGGCCTGTTTAAGACTAGCTGTCAGCAGTGACTGTCCGGATTACGCAGCGCTGACGGACTCCATTCAGTGCAAGGCTGCAAGCAGTCATCTGATTAAAGGGATAGTTCAGATTTTTTCTGGGTGCCTGCCATGCAATGGCAGAAACACAGGTTGAAATCCGCAACACATACTTAATCGTAATCGTAATAATCGTAATAATAATAGAGACACAAAACTTTGACGTCTATGGCCGGCCGCACGGTTTACCAAAGCCCCACAATATATACATCGAAACGTGCGGCTCGGCCGGGAATGGTGTGCTTTAGGCATGTGGAAAATAATCGATACGTATCGATACATCGATTATGACGTGCGCGATGCGAGTGAATCGGTTCATTCACTGTGTATCGGTAAAATTGACGGGTGAAATCTCGATGGATCGTTCGCGGAGTGCTTTCATCGGTAAAATCCGTGGTTGCACTGTTTTTTCATGGTAAATTTCACCCTATCCTGTGTTTCCGAGGCGCATTGAACGTACCATCAGAAAAGGAAGGGAAAAAAGGTCTCTCGCAGCCAGCTCCGCACAGTGTGCGGCTGTGCGCTGCGAGCACGCAGTCAATGAACAGAGTTACAGAAGCTACCGTACGACGGTGCAGAGTAGACACGTTGAGTTGACTATAAAGAGCACCCACGACGAACAGAAGTGAGCCCCACGCACAAAGGAAGCACAACCTTTAGCTTTATAAAATAGCTGTCCGTCGATCAGTTGACTTTTCACTGTAGCGCTGCGTGCTGCTAATTATCCACACTCCACAGCTGTTCTAGCTGATTCTCCGACGCGAATCTGCGTCGCGACTCGCGATCATCAATTTGTAATTAAAGAAAGCTTCTGCAGTCTGCACACACGTGTACAACAACAACAACGCCACAGCTGGGTGTACTGCTTGCGTTTAAAGTCGTTTACAACCGTTCCACAACTTTCCACTGTCCAGCTTTCCCCTGCTATTCTCTGAGATAGAAGCCTTATTTATATTCTGCAGCAAGACGGTGTCGCACGCCTAAAATTGCAGATCCACAAGCTCACAGCGGGGCGTGGATGAGACGCGTTGTGAGCTTGTACATCTGCTATGTATTTATAACGTTAATAATACATGCAGGACAGGGTCTTCAATGTTTTTTAGGTCAAGCCAAGGACCACTTAGCTGAGAGTGAGAGATCAAGCAGGGACCCCCACTATACATAGGCAATTATATTATAAAACTGTGTTGCAGATTAAACTACTTGTTTGACAGCACTACGAGTGTGACCTGTCATTTTTGTTTTGTTTATTTGTTTCTTTTCTATTTATATGTTGGTAACATTAATTGAGCTATTACAAAGGCTATTACATTTTAATCTCTTGAACCCTCTATACTCAACCTTAAATTGACCTTTGAGATATAATTATTATACTATAGCCTATGATTATTAGTAATCTAACAATTCCACAATAACCAGCAGAGAGCAGACCCTTTGTTTACTTACATAATTCTATAAGTTGGGTTGTTTGAGATGCAGAGCTATAATACTAACCTACAGTAAAACAATAAATTGCTTTGAATTTAAATGTAATGCATTTTTACATGTTTTGGGAAATTAATAGAGCTTTAATATAAATCCTTTCTATTGTGATGAATCGCCATCAAATCGCATCGTATCGGTAGAGGGGTGAATCGCATCGTATCGCATTGATTTGAACTAAATGGTTATCGCATCGCATCGCGAAGAGGGAGAATCGTATCGCATCGTATCGCCAGGGGATTCCATGTATCTCTAATGTATCGTATCGCTGGCAGTGCATCGAGATGCGTATCGAATCGTGAGATGAGACGAGATTCACATGCCTAGTGTGCTTGTGCTTTTCTTTCCGATTCGAGTTACCGTGCCGACGTAATTCGCAATAAACGACGCGAAAAATGCCCCATGCAAAGTCAATGGGGAAACGCGGGTAGAAACAGAAAATGACACGTTACTTTGGAGCCACATTGCTCTGGCATACTGTTACGTAGAAACACAATTTAAACGTCAAACAGCACACGAGGCCATCGACTTTGTTGTGGTTCAGACGGGATTCGAATATGTTGCACGGTTTGCCCGCTATCGCAGTTCAAAGTGTGTGTGGTCTGAGCAAAAATCTCGACTTAGAGTGTCGCACGCCCAGAGAGAGACCGGGTCAGAGTGAGAGGCCAGTGTCAAAACTGTAGCGAAATTCTCCGAACAAATCGTCCTCACGGCCAAAATATTAACTTTACACGCATGGGTTTCGGTAATTTTGTAGCCACACTCGTCCTCTTTCACCCAATGTCACAACCACAGCCCAGATTCATATGGTACGTGAACTACAGCCCTGAAAGCGACAGGTGTACCATCATAATGTGTCATGAAACGCCATGTTAACTGCCTGAATGAGTCAGCAATCTTTTCAGTACAAACACAATTTCTTAACTAGCTCTTATAACCACGTTTTTTATCGTACCAATACCACGATCGCACACGGCGTACCTCAATGTCTCGGGTCACTCACGGCGAAAACAAAAATCGCATTCGACTTTTACTTTTTGCGCTAGAGCAATTTGTTCGGACCGTATATCTGAACAAATCCTCTCATTGAGTCAGTGTGCTGACTTTCAAGTGTTTGCATTCGCATAGACTAGCCCTGCCCCAAGCTCAGGTGAAATTGATACTTTGTTAAAGCGGGTATGACACGCCCCTCGGGAAGCTATTAAGGCTATTAAAACTAGCATCTAGATTGTGACGTAAGGTCGGGCCAGCTCAATTTGACCAATGAAATTGATCTTGTATCTGGGCTAAATGGCAGAGCGGCTCTGGGCTCTGCGAGTTAGCGTTCCTGGTGGCTATCAACTCATGCTAGTGGTTTTGAGGTCACTTTTAGCTTCATAGCTGGGTGAAAGTTTGGTGGAAAATTTATTTATTTGCTCGAAAATCTTCGTTAGAATGATATTGAGTTGACGTGTAAGTTTTAGCGTAAACTGTTGCATAATCGCAATTTCGCGTGACGGGTTCCATCGTACCTATCTTGTCTATCTGTCTCCCCCCCGCTGACACGCCCTCAGCCCACACACACACACACATGTTAGACGGACTAGTCACGCGAAATTGCGATTATGCAACAATTTTCCTAAAACGTACACGTCAACTCAATGTCATTGTAAGGAAGATTTTCGAGCAATAAAATAATTTTTTTATGATACTTTCACCTAGTATGACGCAAAAAGTTACCTCAAAACTAGTAGCCTTTTAGTGCGCTAGCCACTCAGCTCGGCTAGATGCTAGGTCACGTCAGAGCCTGAGATATAGTCACGTGTCGTTTGAAACTGTTTTCATTCAGACCACGTGATGTACCTTATCAGCAATGTTAATCTCGGGCCGGGACACTCCCCCTTTAATGATTCAAGGTCAAGTTGACCACATCTCAAACACGCGCACACACGAACGCACGTGCACACATGTGCACGCACACACACACACACATTGAAAGTCAATGAAGAAAATTGGGGAAACACCTAACTCTGTCATTTCTCAACCGTTTCAGACGCGGGGTGGCTCGCCGGAACCGGGCCGCCCCCCTGAGCGAAACCAAATGGACACACACACACGCACACACACACACACACACACACACACACACACACACACACACACACACACACACACACACACACACACACACACACACACCAACACACAAACCCTCTCTTCCTATTGGCTGGCCTTTACACAGCTCTAACTTTTGCTTGCAGCATGCTACAGTCTTGAAACTTGCTCCATGGACTTGGACCACCAATAGGAGCACGCTGTAAATGTTTAATTGCTTAAGCCCCGCCCCTCTGTCTTCCTATTGGCTGGCCTTTACACAGCTTTAACTATTGTTTACAACATGCTACAGCCTCAAACTTTGGTACATGGACGTAGACCATCAAGAGGAACAAGCTGTAATGGCTTAATTGCTTAAGCCCCGCCCCTCTGTATTCCTATTGGCTGGCCTTTACACAGCTATAACTTTTGTTTGCAACATGCTACAGTCTTGAAACTTGCTCCATGGACTTGGACCACCAATAGGAGCACGCTGTAAATGTTTAATTGCTTAAGCCCCGCCCCTCTGTCTTCCTATTGGCTGGCCTTTACACAGCTCTAACTATTGTTTACAACATGCTACAGCCTCAAACTTTGGTACATGGACGTAGACCATCAAGAGGAACAAGCTGTAATGGCTTAATTGCTTAAGCCCCGCCCCTCTGTATTCCTATTGGCTGGCCTTTACACAGCTATAACTTTTGTTTGCAACATGCTACAGTCTTGAAACTTGCTTCATGGACTTGGACCACCAATAGGAGCACGCTGTAAATGTTTAATTGATTAAGCCCCGCCCCTCTGTCTTCCTATTGGCTGGCCTTTACACAGCTCTAACTATTGTTTACAACATGCTACAGCCTCAAACTTTGGTACATGGACGTAGACCATCAAGAGGAACAAGCTGTAATGGCTTAATTGCTTAAGCCCCGCCCCTCTGTCTTCCTATTGGCTGGCCTTTACACAGCTCTAACTATTGTTTACAACATGCTACAGCCTCAAAATTTGGTACATGGACGTAGACCATCAAGAGGAACAAGCTGTAATGGCTTAATTGCTTAAGCCCCGCCCCTCTGTATTCCTATTGGCTGGCCTTTACACAGCTATAACTTTTGTTTGCAACATGCTACAGTCTTGAAATTTGCTCCATGGACTTGGACCACCAATAGGAGCACGCTGTAAATGTTTAATTGCTTAAGCCCCGCCCCTCTGTCTTCCTATTGGCTGGCCTTTACACAGCTCTAACTATTGTTTACAACATGCTACAGCCTCAAACTTTGGTACATGGACGTAGACCATCAAGAGGAACAAGCTGTAATGGCTTAATTGCTTAAGCCCCACCCCTCTGTATTCCTATTGGCTGGCCTTTACACAGCTTTAACTTTTGTTTGCAACATGCTACAGTCTTGAAACTTGCTCCATGCACTTAAACCAAGTTGACCACCTCTCACACCCGCGCACACACGAACGCACATGCACGCACATGCACACATGTGCACACACACACACTCATTGAAAGTCAATGGAGAAAATCGGGGAAACACGTAACTCTGTCATTTCTCGACCGTTTCAGAAGCAGGGCGGCTCGCCGGAACCGGTCCGCCCCCCTGAACGAAACCAAATGGACCCTTACAGCTCAGACATCTTAGCATTAGATGTTAGCATTAGCATGTTAGCATATTAGCATGTTAGGATTAGCATGTTAGCATGTAGCATTAGCATGTTAGCATTAGCATGTTAGCATTAACATGTTAGCATTAACATGTTAGCATTAACACATTTAGTACCGGAACTGCATCAAAATAAAGGCGCTGCTTGCGCCGGAGTAATCGCCAGAGTAGTGATCGCTTCCATTTTGAAAGCCATGAACCGGAAATACTTTCTTAAAAAAGTCGACTGACAAAGTGCCATCACAATCTCCGATCATCTTAATATATTTATATACGCTACAAAAAGAGTTCATATTTTGCGGGAGAGACGGATGAGGAGCAGAAACGCAGCGCCAGCATATCGATCCATTCATCACCATGGAGAGCGCCCTGGATGAGGAGATACGAGTCATTCTTTCCGCCGCGCTAACATGGGAGTCAATGACAAGCTAATAGTTTCACAGAGCGTTAGCATACGGCAAGCGAAAAGCGAAATGCCAAAAAAAAAAAAAGTAATTATTCTGAATATTATTATCTCGCCCCGCGTCGTTTGGACGTCGCAAGGACGTCCACAGACGTCTAAGGCACCTCTCGGTTCCAATCCTTATGACGTTTCAAGGACGTATTATGTACAAAATGTGTTAAAATGTTAGCATGATAGCATGTTAGCATGTTAGCATTAGAATGTTGGTGGCAACGTAATGCGCAATAAACTAAGACAAAATACCCCATTGAAAGTCAATGGGGAGACCTGGCTCACATGTAACCAAATGGACCCTTCTTGAGGCTAAATGTCATCAAATGGTGGTCCGTGGCTCAAATGCTGCACAGACTTGGCAAGCTTCAGGCACCCAGTAAAATTTCTTGAAATTTTGTTTCTAGTTTTAACTTAAATTGTATGAAATACTTTCCATTAATATAGTGGTTGCAACTGTATTAATTGATTGCCAGAGTCCTGTGGTGGGAGTTCTGCTCTGGTTGAGTTGAGTGGTGCATTATTCCTTCATGTGATTGTGTATGCTTTTTATGTGTGATACTTTTAATATTTGTAACATTTTATGAGCAATATGTTATTACAAATTGAAATTGATTGACGTTATTACAAAGAGTAACTTTAACAAAAAATATCTTCTTTGCAAGGTGGGGTAACTGAAAAGGTAAATAAATAGAATTGATTTTGAAACAGTCCTAATGCCTTAATGTTATTTATTTTTAGTATTTTAAGCAATGGGATAATATTCTTTTGGTTGGTAGATCACCTTGAGCTGGCAATTTTAAAAGTAGACCTCAAGTCAAAAAAGTGTGGGCACCCCTGCACTACACCGTCTCTCTGCACTCTATGATCCTATAGTTTACTGAGACACTACACCGTCTCTCTGCACTCTATGATCCTATAGTTTACTGAGACACTACACTGTCTCTCTGCATTCTATGATCCTATAGTTTACTGAGACACTACACCGTCTCTCTGCACTCTATGATCCTATAGTTTACTGAGACACTACACTGTCTCTCTGCATTCTATGGCCCTCATTTATCAACCGTGCGTACGCCAAAATATGGGTGCACGCCGAAATTGCCGACATTTACCATTTCCGGCAAAGCTTGAAATTGAACTTGACAACGTTCAAATCCCACGTCTGCTCGTGAGCTGGCTTACGCTTGTTTTTCTGTTGTAGAACGGCGGAGCAGCATTGTTTGACCAGCTGAGAGGCTGCCAAAGGCATGAAACATATGTATTCACTCCTAAAATGTTAATATAAAACTGTATGTATATGGGCTACACATGTAAAAAAAAAAAGAAAAAAAAAAAAGGAATAGACCTACAAGATGTGTCTTTGTGTCATATGAAATTTGTAGGAGCTTTCCAACTTTACAATTAAAATCGTGCTTGATTTAAGCCATTTAAACAGTGTTTTGCATGAGCGCATGCATGCGAGGATTTGGGCTGTCTGTGCTGGAATATTTCCATGACGTTGGAAAGTAGCCTATAGTGCAATGCAGCTGCGGAGAGTCCCAACATGCATGTGTGACCGGTGGCCGATTAAGTCACAAGAAACAATCAATATAACATCATGAGCAACACAGTAATATATTTAAAGTGCACTGTTTAAAGTGCGTGTGCACATGTATACTGTGAGACCCAATAATGTCTTATATAGCCCACTACGCCACTTGCTTTGGGGAGGTGCAAGTCCTCAATTATATTCTTAAATTTCAAAGGACAATCAGGTTCATGTTTTACCCAGGTAAAAGAGCAATACAGCATAAAGAAACCCAGGAAAAAGACTGAGGCGGAGGCCATCTATCAGGAAGATATAACTTACAATATTTATTACAAAAAAATAGGTTTCAAATATAATACATGAAGGCCTCTAATTGCCAATGAAACAAAATATCATACTAAGCTAAAAAATATGCAATTACTTTATTCTACCAACAATCCTAAAACTTTGCCATCATCAATATCAACTCTTAAAAACTGTTCAATACAAAATGTGCAAATTACGCAGTGTGCAAGTCAGTCTAACAACAAGGTAGCCAGGCATGGGCAGAGGAAGCAACCCCAATCCAGTCCTAAATCATCGAAATCCATCCACTTCTTCCTTCATGGATCTGTAAGTACACAAAACAGAGCCGCCAGTATCTCTGTACAGAAGCCCACGGCAGCTATAGTGCACAGGGATAGTATATCTACAGAACGCTGCTTAAACAGTATACTCACACACACGGCCGGGGTTATCCCGACCGCTGCGATGGTTTGACATGCAGCGTTCCGTTATGCACTGGTCTGGTTTCCCAGTCTCTCTGGTGCGTCTCGGTCCAGCACGATCCCCACTGATGCTGCTCCACTCCTTCTCAATTTGCCTCTCTGCATAATCACACTTGCACTCATTGTTCACTCTGCACAACACAAGCCTCTCGTTCTGTGTATGTATCTGTCCTCTTTGCAGGGGCCAGAATCCTCTGGCCCCATTTATAGCCAGTGGAGCTCCACCCATTCATTGACAGGGCTGGCACTGAGCAGATAATCAGTGGCTTAAAGGGGACGTTCAAGAACACAACCATTGTAACACACAACATCACATTAAGACAGTAATACAAAAAGGGAGAACAACATTGCATTAACAGATAAATAAGGCCATCATGCAACCACAAAAAAAGAAAGAAAAAGAACACTTGACCCCCGTACACATGGGTAGCCTATATACTGTACTGTAGCCTAATCTACAGCAGGCCAACAATGTCTTTCTGGAGTTACGGTATATGCAATATTAGTTTGTGCTTAATCAAACAGTGCTTTACTGGCCTTGTTATGCAAGCACACTTGTGAGATGATTTTGGAGCGCATGCGGTGATGCGGCATATATGATATTATTAAAAAAAAAGGCATAAATGGACTGCACGCCTTTATTTCCAAGTGACAATGACAAGCATACAGCTTGCCTATTTGTAGTAAGTACTAGCAGGCTGTAAGGCTTAATCATTCACCATTTAAAGAAGTGCTTAGACAGGTTTTGACAGTTTTGACAGTTCAGATAAAAGCGAGATCATTTTCGGGGGTCGGGAGGACGGGACCGCGGCGTGCGTCGCCAACACATACCAGCACACATGCAAGCGGCAAGCCTTCATCCATATGTTTATGATTCGTTCATCAATGATCAAATCACTACATAAACGTTGATTATGACTGCCTTGACGACATGATAGCCTATCTCTCATGCAGGCATCACTGAGTCATCCACAGGACTTTAATATCACAGCAGTGCGCAGTATCACGCCTTCGCCGTGCACTGCGCACGAATGGGTAAAATGTATATAGGCCAGCCTATACAAACTAATTCCATTCATGGCGATGCGATGTCGATGTACGTGTCATGTAGTTGCGTGCGTGCCTGCGTGGACATGACAGCAAGGCAAGCGAGGTGAGAGGGAAACAGACAGGGTAGGCCTACAACTTTATTTAATTCATGCAAGGCACGGGAGAAACTTTTTTCCATGGTTTCCATGGTTCCCACAGGTCGTACAGGTCGTATTCAGCCGCAAAAACGAGGGCGAGGCTTGATTTCATAGGGCGTGCCAGATAGATTTCAGCCGTCACATTTATTAACGTCAGAACGAAATTAAGGAAGGATCAGCTGTTTGCGATCACTTTATAAATGCCGTGGCGACGTGGGTGTACTACGAAACCTGCACTCGAATCTGTGGCAGATTTTACACTCGATTGATAAATGAGGGCCTATGATCCTATAGTTTACAAAAGAATTGTATACATTTCAGACATATGCCTATATGATAACTTGTGAAATGTGACGTTCTGATATTGCATGATGAATAGCCTACATTTACTTTCCAAGTTTCCATACCACTATTTTGAATTCCTAACTACTTGTAACAGAGCATTATGTACAAATAATACATATTGATGATAATAATAACAATGTCACTCAAGTAACTTATTCAATATCATTTTGAAGTGGGCTTCTATAACTTGTAGTTGTAACTCGTACAGAGAGTACATCTGCAGCATCGATACTTTTACTCCAGTAAAACATTGCGAGTATACTTCTCCCCCAGAATCCCCACCCACCAAACATTCAAGTCATTATTTTTAGGTAAAAAAAAATAGAAAATAAACTCACCTCGTCCCATTTGATGAACTTGGTGCCTTTCTTCAGAACTTCGTGCACGGAAACAGGTTTGAGCTGCAGAGCGTGCACGCCCGGCTTGGCCCCGGCCATGGCTGCTCTGGTCTGGCTGGCTGGCTAGGGCTCACCCCGGGCGGGGACGCCTCGAACCCCGGCTACAGCAAGCGGCAGGAGTCGGTCTCCTCTCCCGTCCGGAAAAAAGAAGAAGAAAAAAAATAGAAAAGTAGAAATACTCTAAATTCCTCCCCTTGTGAACTGAGTGAGTGGTGTTGTTCACTCACTTCTTGTTTCTTTCTTCCCCACTCCCGTGTGTCTGGGTAACATGCCATTGGTCCGACCTCCCATTTGTCCGACCTCCCATTGGTCCGACCTCCCGTTTGTCCGACCTCCCATTGGTCCGACCTCCCGTTTGTCCGACCTCCCATTTGTCCGACCCGGAATTATTTATATATATAGGCCTATATCTAAATCTAAATCTAATTTAACAAAATAAATCATATAAATCAAACATTAATAACACAACAATGGATACACAGTATAAATGAAAAAGTAAAAATACATATTAGTAGAAATGTAAAGTGTATGTGTAGTGTGTTTGGAAGAGACTGACATTGAATTGATGTGATTCATCAAATGGTTTTAAGTTCATATTTAAAATTATTTAGTGAAGATAGACTTTGATGACATCACAGTATAAAACATAGAAGTGTGCGTGGTTTTCTGGACTCACTGAAGAAATCGACCATTCAACTATTTTCCCAAAAATATTTATTCATTTATTAAAAATATATAATTAAATGTATACAAATATTTATATCAATTATTTTAAGCCTAGAATCAAGCCTTCCAGGATCCTGGTGAATCATGACCATAAAACCTCTGATTCTGTGAATAAATGAAAATGAAAGACTCTAAACAAAGAGCATTTGTAGTAAATCATATATTTAAATATGCAATATTGTTGTTTGTTTGTTTTCTCACAGAATCAGAGGTGTTATGGTCATGACTCACCAGGATCCTGGATGGATTGAGTCTAGGCTCAGAATAATTTATATAAATATTTTAGTAAATCTCTAAGGGAGAGTTTTCAGCTCTATAGCTGTTCCATAGCTGCTCCCCACTGTATTACACTGTACTATGGCTCCCCCTAGTGACCGTTTATGGTACGTGCACAGTGCACGCTCCAGGCTCCAGCAGGGCAGAGCCACAGAGAGACTTACGACATTGAGGGGGCAGAAAACAGCCTGGTCACGTGGTTCATGTTCTCGCGCGAGCCCATAGACTCCAATGCATTCCGTAAACTCCCGCGGATGCCCCGTGAACAGAGTTGTCGTTACTCTCTCTCACTTTATATGGCTCTGCAGCAGGGCTAGTGCGCATGCGCACAGACCTTGCACAGTAGTCCTATGTGCGTTCACACACAGCTAGCTGTTAGCCTGTTAGAAAACACTTTAATAATAATACTAAAAGGTTTGAAAACAGTGTGGTCGTTAAGCAGCTCAACGCTGAAACACAGCAGGTAAGATTAACTGATTCACCTTGTTTTTACTACATTTATCTTTTATATTATTGACTTATCTTTTAACATGGAGCAACACGACGAGTATTTCTCTCATATCTGCTTGTTAGTTATAAATTATCCTAAACAAGCAGTAGTTAATACTAGCAGCAGTAATAATATTGTAACTTGTTATAAACAAGCAGTAGTTAATACTAGCAGCAGTAAAAATATTGTAACTTGTTATAAACAAGCAATAGTACAGAACGCTGCGCAGCAAGCCGACGCAGGAGGACGTCCAACCGCGGGCGTTCGTGGTGAGATGCCACTATCTCCACGACTAGGAAATGATGCTAAAGAAAGCCGCGGAGAAGAGGGACTTGACGACAGCCGACGGGGATAAAATCCGCCTTCAGCAGGACTTCACACAGGCAGTGGCCAGGCGGCGCGCGGCCTTTTCCGAGGTCCGCGGCCTACTTCGAGGCAATGAAGGAATACGGTACGGGATCAAATTCCCCGCTACGTTCACAATAACGATGGATGGCAGGGAATCAACCTTCACTGACCCGAAAGCAGCCAAGGAGTACGTCATGAAGAACGTGGTGCGTAAAAATATATAGTGGTTTAGTTTGACAAGAGTTTCAGCGGGCTAGCGGTGGGCAGCTATTTTAACTGTTAGCAGCTATATTGCTAAGTTTAGCCACAACAGTGTATGGACTCCATGGACTCCAAGGACTACAGTTAACATGGCCACCACTGTTGAACTCTGAACTACTGTGTATAAACTACATTACAAGATGGCGGCTGTTGATGGCGCGAAAGACTGGTTTCACTACAATTAAAATGGCGGTAGTCGTGCCGTTCGGTTTCGGGAACTACAGTTTAAACAACTACAGAATGTTGGCTGACGGCAGTGCGATTGACTACAATTAGTAAAAACTACAATAACCATCACGATGTTACTGCCTGCGGCCGGGAGGACAACAAAATGGAGGCAGTCGAGAGTTTTTGCTCAGTAGGCTGTGGTCTTTAGTTATTATTTATATATTTTTGTTTGTATCAAATCAAATCAAATCAAATTTTATTTATAGAGCACATTTTCAAAGATCAGGAGGCCAACCAAAGTGCTGTACAGGAAACATGACACAAGTAACAAAGTAAAACAAAATCAAAGCAACACAAAAAGTACACAGGTTACATTACAAAATCAAAGCAACACAAAAAGTACACAGGTTAATTAGGTCAAACATTGAAAGCCAGGGAGAAGAAATGGGTTTTTAGTAAAGGCCTCTAAGGAGGGAGCAGACTTAATATGAGGGGGTAGAGGTAGACAGTTCCAGAGTTTGGGGCCAGCCACCGAAAAGGCACGGTCACCTCTGGACCTGAGATTGGAATTGGGCACAGTCAGGAGCCGCTGGTCAGCTGACCTCAGGGCCCTGGATGGGGTGTAAGGGACCATGAGTGACGATAAATACAGGGGAGCCAAACCGTGTATGTATGAGAGATGTGTTTAGGATTGTTTTGGGTTATTGAATAAGGTTTGCATTAGTTACATTAGTAATAGGCTAGGTTAGGGGAAAATGTATTGTGTCATGGTTCAGACAGTGTTATATTTTATATTCTTGAATTCACTACATGGTTGTACCCCCCCCCCCCTCCCCCTCCTCCTCTCCCCCCCAACAACAAGAGCTGTAATTGCTATTTAATGGTGTTGTCTACAGGCAACCCCCCACCGGACCCGAACCCCCCCCCCCCCCTTTTTTTTCTGTCTTTGTCATGTACAATTGTATTGTACTGTTGTTTCTTGTTATTAGTATTTCTAGATCAGCTAAGGACAATGGTATCAGTGTGAAGTCCGCA